>NC_143039.1:31662500-32262500 GCF_057628025.1 Oncorhynchus mykiss | reverse complement strand
CCAGGTAATCATGTGGTTAAAATATTTAAGTTGGAAACATTGTTATTACCACTGTTGTGTGTAACAAATTCCACAGCCTTTTTTTCTGGTAAGATGCCCAAATAATAATTTCTAGTTGAATTAACATATGAGACAATTTGAGCAAACACATCATTTTAAGTTTTTGCCTATAGTTTTCTCATGTTGGAGCTAAGTTTGCGCCAACTAAAAATGTTACGTTCGGGTAACACTTTGACTGAAAAGTTGCATAAACAAAAAAAGGCTGTGGAACCAAGTTACTTAATCATATTTCATTGAAACAACTAGATTTTTTTTACACTGTGGTCTGCAGTCCAAGTACTTAAATTTCACACAAATGCAGGACTTTACTAAAACTGCAGGCAGACACATTTCTGATCTTCCTCTCCACCTAGAACAATCTGTTTGACACAGCTCGTCACTCTGTGGAATCCTGAAACAGTGTTCTCATGTTATAGTATGTTCTCAAAATGCACCACCTTTGTCTGAAAGACCCTGTGGTGCTGCCCACTTTCCTAGATTAACCAACATAAATGTTTATTAGACCACTGCATGCTGAACTAAAACTAACAGCAGCACTCTACTGTTAGTAGGTTAATAATTAATTATAACTGTGACTAACTATGACTTTGTCATCCATTCGTCATTTACTGAGCTGGCCAGGCTTCAGATGCCTGACAGCACATCATGTAGAAATCGATGAACACACACGCCTCTGGTGCTGACGTATAGCCAGTGGTGCTTGACATATCTGTCAATAACTCATAATTAACTGTATTTAGGACCGTCTAACAACAGTGATATTATTACTGTAAAACAAAGCTTTTGAGCAGTGACAAAGTGAACAATTATAAAAACATCTGTCAAATCTAGCTAACGTAGTTCTCTGCATGTATAGTAGGATGCATTTTATTTTTGGCAGTGAAACGAGGCTACTCAGGCGAGAGAAAAAAACTCACCCAAATGTATAGCCCAGTTGGAAAATATAAATTGACTGTTTGAAAACAATTCATAAAATAATGTAAAACACATTTATTAAATGTGAATCACATTTTTATTTGGCGTACCCCCGACGGCATTGGTATGCGTACACCAGTTTGGGAATACCTGATCTAGAGTAAAGTACAGGGGCTCGCGAAAGTATTCACCCCCCTTGGCATTTTTCCTATTTCATTGCCTTACAACCTGGAATTAAAATTGATTTGGTGGGGTTTGTATCATTTGATTTACACAACACTTTGAAGATGCACTTTTTTTAAAATTGTGAAATAAGACCAAAAAACTGAAAACTTGAGCATGCATTTACTACAGTTACTATAGTTACTATAGTTACGCATAGTTGCGCAAAGTAGCCTCGTTTCACTGCCAAAAATAAAATGCATCCTACAGTACATACTTTACATGCCGAGAACTACATGTTAGCTAGATTTCACAGATGTATTTATTTTTTGTCTATTTTTATAATTGTTCACTTTGTCACTGCTCAAAAGCTTTGTCCCTGGCCTGTTTGGAGAGCTCCTTGGTCTTCATGGTGCCGCTTGCTTGGTGGTGCCCCTTGCTTCGTGGTGTTGCAGACTCTGGGGCCTTTCAGAACAGGTGTGTATATACTGAGATCATGTGACACTTAGATTGCACACAGGTGGACTTTATTTAACTAATAATGCGACTTCTGAAGGTAATTGGTTGCACCAGATATTATTTAGGGGCTTCATAGCAAAGGGGGTGAATATATATGCACACACCACTTTTCCGTTTTTTATTGTTTTGAATTTTTTGAAACATGTTATTTCACTTCACCAATATGGACTATTTTTGTATGTCCATGACATGAAATCCAAATAAAAATCCATTTAAATTACAGGTTGTAATGCAAAAAAATAGGAAAAACGCCAAGGGGGATGAATACTTTTGCAAGGCTCTGTAGCCTAGTGTTTAATAAGGTAACTGGCAGTGGATCACAAGCTTCGTCCAAATCCGATGTGTATGACCACATCATTAGCGTTATATGAAGGAGAGGGGAGAGAAACCAGGTACCCAGCTCTTTCATCATTCATCTCTACTGAGGACAGCACTGACTCTATTCCACTACGCTTACAAAGAACTCCATTTGTTTCCTTATTGATGTGAATGCTCGTCATGGCACGTAAACAACGACCATTGAGGCCATGGCAGAGACTCAAGTTTGTCATTATATTGTCAATACCGTAACAGGTCCCGGTTTGTTTCTATGAAAGTAATGAATGATTCTCTGAAGATGCCATCAGAGGGAGTTGGATTCATAATTCATAACAATCAGCAACTAATTCAGTGATTATTACAGAGGGAGTTGGATTCATAATTCATAACAATCAGCAACTAATTCAGTGATTATTACAGAGGGAGTTGGATTCATAATTCATAACAATCAGCAACTAATTCAGTGATTATTACAGAGGGAGTTGGATTCATAATTCATAACAATCAGCAACTAATTCAGTGATTATTACACGTGTGAAGTGTCTCTGCCAATTTTGTTTCAATACCTACCATATTATAAGCACCTACACGTTGATAGGCGTAATGGAAATGCAGAGGAGAGGCCAGAGATCATGCAATACTATGTGATATTAAAGTCTTTCAATATCTGTGGGTCAGGCTGCCCTCTCTTCGGAAACCTACTCTGCTGAGGCTCCATCCCAAATGGCACCCTATTCCCTATAGAGTGCAGTACTTTTAACCAGAAGTGCCATTTGGGAGGCAGCTTGAATCCATCAGCGTTAGAAGCAGCTCTTCCAATGGGAATATCCTCTGCTAGGCCTCTTCCTGACTGTTGGAAGCATCCAAGTAATAGATCCCTGAAGATCACATGCAGTAGCTCTGCCATGAAGCACAAATCAGAATTATGAAACCGCCATATTCTCTTTTCAAAGAGACTGTGGATATTCTGAGGGGAGTTGGTGCGCGCAATCGTGTGTGTGTGTGTGTGTGTGAGTGTGGGTGAGAGCCTGTATGCGTGCAAGTGAGTCTGAACTTTGATATCACTTCAACACTCAAGCTGATGTTTTCTCAGTCCTACTGCTATAGCACTTTTAATAGTTCACTAATGAGGAAGGTGGAAAATACGGTATAGAATATCATGCTCTTTGATTCATCTCCTCCTTGGTTAGGGTATAGTAACAGGGTCTGTGTTGATGGAAGCCCTAAGTCAGGTCATACTTTCATTCTCAAGTATTCATTTTCCACATCAAATACTCTTATCTTCTCAGAAATGCAGTCACAGGCTCACAGCCACAGAATTATTCACATTTCTATGGTCTATTCTCTAATTCTACAGTCACAGTGAGTACGCTTCACACATACTGTGCTGACACTTTCTCAAAGACATGTTAATCCCCATAAACATGACAATTGGAGCTCAGATACCCCTTATGTGCAACAGATCCTATCAATCAATATCCATGTTTATTTAATGAGTTGGTCAGTTAGAACATTGATGTGCAGCGTTGTTGGCTTGTTGCTAAGTGAATAGGAATGCGGATCAATGCGGCCAAGGTTGTGTGGTTGGACCCCGGCACTGTAGACTTCTGTAGTGGTGACCTAGCTCTCACTGTCATCGTCACAATGACATTTATGACTGGCTTAATACACATAGCAGACTAAAGAGAGTGAGGAAATTTGGTTTAATAAGCTAGTCTCGCGATGCCATCCTTCCAAGTCTCATTGTTGATGAAACCTGGGAATCAAGGCTAGGTTTAATCGTGCAGAGTATACATACTTCTACATACATATTTGTATTATTTAGTTGTTTGGCGTCTTGCATTGTAAGATGAACCATCCCTATGTGATATTGATGTATTGTTCCAATGTACTTTTCTCTATTTTTGCATACATTTTTCCCTCTGTTACACACCTGTGTTAAACCCTGCTTTTGGCATAGCAGCTCGGGAAGAATGTCCATTTGTAATGTATTACCTTGACTCCTCATCACTTCTAACTGCTGCTGCCAGCCCCTCTGGTTTAGATTAAGTGTCAATGCGTGCTTTATCAACCTATCAGAGCTGCCATCACCCCCCCCCCCCCACACACACACACACTTGCTCTCTCTCTCTCTCTTTCTCTCTCTCTCTCTCTGTCCCTCTCTCTCTCGCTTTCTATCCCTCTCTCTCTCAATCTGTCTTTCTCAAGCCATCTCTCTCTATTCCTCTCTCTTTCTCTCTCTCTCTCTCTATCCCTATCTCTCTCCATCTTCTCTCTCTCTCTTTCTTTCTGAGGTAATTCATCTCTCTCATTCTCTCTCTTTTGGCTGATCGCAGTGCCCATTTGTTCGAAAAGAAGAAAACCCTGTCAGGATGGAAGATACAGCACAAGTGAGTTGAGTGAGTTGATGACCTTCAACACAGCGTTTTCGAAACAATGGGAGACAGAGAATGTCCTCGAGGTGAAGTCTGCTGTTTCATTGTCTTGCAGGTCCAATGAAGAATGAAGGTGACGTATTTTACTCCCAGCCCACTTAATCAACCCAGCCAGGGTTTACAGAAAGCACAGCATCTCCAACACCAACAACTGTTGTACAGGGTGTTGCCATTGCCCTGTAGTTCCTAACCGCGTACATATTCCATAACAACACGGTACATAAACCTCTTCAAGCTACTATTCATTCTACAGGTAATAAATGCAGTTACCATGCTGAGCTTGTAAAAATGTGATCATAGAAAATGGTTTAAACCCTATACGTTATGCATGAGTGCACACCAGTACTTTAAAAAAAAAAGTGCTTCTCCTGCATGTACAATAAATCATTGTTGCCCTATTGCTGAGTTTAAAAACAATTAGCTATAAACCATGCCATAAATTACACACAATGCATTTCTCATCCATAACCACCTCCCTGACATAACCCACAGTATCATCTCTGCTTTTATTAGAGGGATATTCTGTCTGGACCTTGGACTGTCCCCCTTACTGACAGGCTGTGTCTCTAGATTAGAATTTCCAGCATCTCAATATTGTGCACACATCACGACAGATCATGCATGTCCTCTAAGAGAGAGGGAGAGAGCAAGAAAGAGGAGAGCGAGAGAGAAGGGGGGAGAGAAAGAGAGAAAGGGAGAGACAGACAGAGGGAGACAGAGAGAGGTCCCCCCTTTACAATCCAGAGCACATCATATTAGGTTACATTGGAAATCACACTTCCATTTCAATGACTTTTTATTAATTAGAATTAACAGGAACATTCCTAATTAAATCTGCTAGTCCTGCTTGACCTTGTACATTTTGCTGCTCACTACTCAACAAGCAAGGCACTCACTCACTCACTCACTCACTCACAAACCACTTGGATAGCATACTTGCTGTCTATATGTGTTGTGCGATCAATATTGCACACTATATGATTTGTAGTTACATGAAAGGTTCTAGTGTATAGTGTATTGGATCAAATATAACCAATATACACACTACAGCAAGTATACAAGCAAAAACAAAAACAGGAAGTACCAGTAACTCGCTCAATACAGAAGTGTTCAGATGATGCAGATGTTAAGCTACAGGACTGTTTTCCTATCATAGACTGGAATATGTTCCGGGATTCTTCCGATGGCATTGAGGAGTACACCACATCAGTCACTGGCTTCATCTATGACATTGTCCCCACAGTGACCGTACGTACATACCCCAACCAGAAGCCGCTTTCATTTCAAGGAGCGGGACTCTTATTTTTATTTAACCTTTATTTAACTAGGCAAGTCAGTTAAGAACATTAAGAACCAATTCTTATTTACAATGACGGCCTACCCCTGCCAAACCCTAACCAGGACAACGCCAAACCCTAACCAGGACAACGCTGGGCCAATTGTGCACCGCCCTATGGGACTCACAATCACAGCCGTTTGTGATACAGCCTGGAATTGAACCAGGGTCTGTAGTGACGCCTTTAGCACTGAGATGCAGTGCCTTAAACCTCTGCGCCACTCACTCTAACCCGGATGCTTATAAGAAATCCCGCTGTGCCCTCCGACGAACCATCAAACAGGCAAAGCGTCAATACAGGACTAAGATTCAACCCTACTACACCAGCTCCGATGCTCGTCGGATGTGGCAGGGTTTGCAAACTATTACGGAAGCACAGTTGCAAGCTGTCCAGTGACACGAGCATAGCAGACAAGCTAAATAACTTCTATGCACGCTTTGAAGCAAGCAACACTGAAGCATGCATGAGAGCATCAGCTGTTTCAGATGACTGTGTGATCACGCTCTCCGTAGCCGATGTGAGTAAGATCTTTAAATAGGTCAACATTCACAAGGCCGCAGGGCCAGACGGATTACCAGGACGTGTACTCTGTGCATGCGCTGACCAATTGGCAAGTGTCTTCACTGACATTTTCAACCTCTCCCTGTCCGAGTCTTTAATACCAACACGTTTCAAGCAGACCGTCATAGTCCCTGTGCCCAAAAACACCAAGGTAACCTGCCTAAATGACTACCGACCCGTAGCACTCACGTCTGTAGCCATGCTGGCTCACATCAACACCATTATCCCAGAAACCCTAGACCCACTCCAATTTGCATACCGCCCCAACAGATCCACAGATGGCGCACTCCACACTGCCCTTACCCACCTGGACAAAAGGAACACCTACGTGAGAATGTTATTCATTGACTACAGCTCAGCGTTCAACACCATAGTGCCCTTAAAGCTTATCACTAAGCTAAGGACCCTGGGAATAAACACATCCATCTGCAACTGGATCCTGGACTTCCTGACGGCCCCCCCCCCCCCGTCCGTCCGTCCATTGCTATATCAACAGTGTGATGACCTAATGAATAGAATTTTGGAGATCATTACAGCCTGAATGACGTTCTTTTCATCATCGCTATGCAAACAAGGCAGTGATGTCTGTGAGAATTTCGCTGTTTAAACAAGTTTTGTTTAGCTAATAAAATGAAAACATTCATTCTAACTACTTTTTGGTACCTTGTTAACATTACAACACGAAATCCATGTGTAAACGTGTAATCTGCTTGACACATTAAAGTTACTTACCTTACAGATCACGAAGTCAGCTAATTTCCACTCCATTCGTATGCAAATCCGTTTGAGTCATACACTGGCTTGTCTGGCTGGTTGGGAGGTTCTGCCTGTCACTTGTTCTCAACAGGCAGTCTCGGAAGGGGGACTTGAAGAGGGAGACTGCGAAGTCCAAGCACTGCTGCTCTCTTTGCTCTCTTTGCAGTGCTAGTGGTTTTTAGTTCATCTGTGTATTTTACATATTATATGCCCAGTATGATACGGCTAGCAAACTTTATTAGTAGATAATGACAACATGACAATGACAGTAGCTTTAGACAATGTAATGAGATGGAGGAGGGGATGGGATGAGTGGTCAGATTGTTGGGCAATCAGAATTTCATCTGGAGGGAGAGGAGAGAAAGAGTTAAAGGATGAGGAGAGAGGAAAGAGGCAGAATCAAGAGATGTTCGATCAGGTGCTGTGGCTAGTTCTTCCTGTCACTTGTTCCCAACAGGCAGACAACCTCAGTCAGGGGTTCAATAACATGGGCCTGGTTTAGTTGGAAGCCCTCTCACCACATCAAGGTACAGGCCAAGAGAAGGATTTTCTTTTTAATTAAGGCCTTTAACCCCCTACTCTATCTTTGTAGTATTTGACCTGATGGGGCTTGGATAGGTGTAGTAATATGGTGATGACTCAACCCTGCTGTGTAATGGACTCCGGGAGACTTCTACAAGATTACATACACAAATCTAGAGCCTCCGGATATGCAAACACTAACTAGAAACCCATGTACAATTCCATGCCAACCCTGGCCTAAAACTTGATTTGGAATTGGATACAAAAGATGAATAGTTAGGGAGAAGAGGTTAAGGACCAGTAAGGAACTAGGCAACTGAACTGTCAATTGTGAGAGAAACTCTGGGATGGTGTTATGACCACTGGAGTCATACACCTTAACAGCGCCTACCTCTCAGCGAAGGTTACTTACCGTGACCCAGTAGTTAGCCTTGAGATTGACTATCTGGACAAACCCCTGGGCCAGTGTTGGTACTGCTGACAGCATGGCGATGCCGCCCACCGCGAGGAGGCCTCCTACTTCTGAATGCTGCACCTGCAGAAGAGCTTGAGCATGATCAATTGTAAAATTGTCTAACTAGGAGTGTGACGGAATAGTTGGAAGTGTCCAACTGCTCCAACTGGAGAAGATTGTTAGCTTCCACCGAGGTAACCATTATGAAGACATATAGATAAAAATGTCACTGTTAGGAAAACTAAAACTAGCTTCAGGTTATTTTGTGTGCAAATAGTTATTATCTGAGATTTTGTTATATTTACATAACCCTAACGGATGATGACCCCAGCTAGGAGCGAAAGAGGAGCGAGGTTTCCCAGGTCTCGCCTTCATCCTTCTTCCAAACCAAGTAATTCGCCCGTATGTCGAAGCACTTGGTCCCCTTCTTGATTTTCCTCTGGTAGCTCTCCTTCTGCTTATCCTGCACCTTGTTGATGTTCAGTCTCACCTTGATTGATAACAGAAATAAATGCAAATATATTTCATATTAAATGTCCAACATGCATCTCTGTCAGCACGTCCTCCTTCTCCTCCTTAGTGAAAATCACCCTCCTGTGTTGCTGGCCATCCTTCCCCAGTAGGTGCACATGCTTGCCTAACAAGTTGGAAGACAAGAGTTGTTGTAATACTAAAGTCAAAGTAAAATTGCACTGCTCTTTTTCTCTTTCTGTTTCTCTCACTCTCCATCTCTCTGTCTTTCACTCTCTTTCCACCACTTTCCCTCTCTTTCTTTCTCACTTTCTTCCTCCCTCTCTTTCTGTATGGGTCTCTCTCTGTCATCTAGTGACACCTAGTTAAGGACAGTTGGAGTTACCATAATTGTTTACACCTATCCATTTGATTGATCAGGGTTAACTTATAGCTAGATACCTCAATGTGACAGACATACAGTATAACTAAATGTATGGCTAGCGACATGCAGATGACCAACTAACGTTAGCTAGAAAAATGGTTGTTAAATGGTTGTACATAAATCCTTCCAGTTATCTAACAGTAACAGTAATATAAATGAACAGCTTCATGTTAACGTTAATCTGAATTGTGAATTTCTCTGCCCCACTTTGAATGTTGCGCCTCTAGTCGAGATCAGTGCTGCCTTCATAGTACTTTGCCTGGTTGGAAAGATAAAAGAAAATCTCCTCGAGAGATGCCATTAAAGTGCAAACTACATACAAACAGAAAGCAGCTACAAGAAGTTAGCTAGCTAGATAAACAGAAAGCAGCAATAACAGTTAGCAAGCTAACTTAGATAAAGTTATCTAAATAAAACTGTGTCGCTGAGGTAAATAAGTACCTAGCAATGTCAATATAAAATCAATCTAAAAACAGCTTAAATAATTTATTCCTATTTAACAATTTTTTCCTATTTAAAGACAAATATATGAGAAATAAATAGTGTTTTCCTTCCAGTCTTTTGGGCCTCTGAAGCAGCAGGTAGTCAGAAGGTTGTCACTGTCAAAAACACAGTCTTTGGAGAGCAATTCTGAGGGAATAATTTTGCACGGATTGAGGGAGCACTTCTGAGGTGAAATACAACTAGAACTGCCAGTGTCCTCCTTCCTTCACGACCACTACAAGGTAACCAGGCAACCAGCATAGCAACGGACACTTTGGTTCATTACGTAATCCGGTCAGAATGTTGCAAGTTCTAGCAACAACCCTAGCAACAGAAGTTAGAACTCATCAAATCCCATTGTGACGTAGAGGGGGACATTATTTGTCATGACAGGCGCCTCAGGGGTGCATGCTCAGTCCCCTCCTGTACTCCCTGTTCACTCATGACTGCATGGCCAAGCATGACTGCAACACCATCATTAAGTTTGCCGATGACCCAACAGTGGTAGGCCTGATCACTGACAACGATGAGACAGCCTAAAGGGAGGAGGTCAGAGACTTGGCAGTGTGGTGCCAGGATAACAACCCCTCTCTCAACGTGATCAAGACAAGGGAGATGATTGTGGACTACAGGAAAAGGAGGGCCAAGCACGCCCCCATTTGAGACCCCCAGAGTGTCAAATTGCCAAAGACTCCAGTCACCCTAGTCATAGACTGTTCTCTCCGCTACCACACGGCAAGCTGTACCGGAGTGCCAAGTCTAGGTCCAAAAGGCTACTTAATAGCTTCTACCCCCAAGCCATGAGACTTGAGGGTACTATTTAATGAAGCTGCCAGTTGAGAACTTGTGAGACATCTGTTTCTCAATGTAGACACTCTAATGTACTTGTCCTCTTGCTCAGTTGTGCACCGGGGTTTCCCACTCCTCTTTCTATTCTGGTTAGAGACAGTTTGTGCTGTTCTGTGAAGGGAGTAGTACACAGCGCTGTACCAGATCTTCAGTTTCTTGGCAATTTCTCGCATAGAATAGCCTTCATTTCTCAGAACAAGAATAGACTGACAAGTTTCAGAAGAAAGGTCTTTGTTTCTGGCCATGTTGAGCCTGTAATCGAAACCACAAATGCTGATGCTCCAGATACTCAACTAGTCTAAAAAAAGCCAGTTATATTGCTTCTTTAATCAGGACAACAGTTTTCAGCTGTGCTAACATAATTGCAAAAGGGTTTTTTAATGATCAATTAGCCTTTTAAAATGATAAACTTGGAATAGCTAACACAACATGCCATTGGAACACAGGAGTGATGGCTGCTGAAAATGGGCCTCTGTACGCCTATGTATTTATTCCATTAAAAATCATCAGTTTCCAGCTACAATAGTCATTTACAACATTAACCATGTCTACACTGTATTTCTGATCAATTTGATGTTATTTTAATGGACAAAAATTGTGCTTTTCTTTAAAAAATAAGGACATTTCTACGTAAGTGACCCCAAACTTTTGAACGGTAGTGTACATATTATCTAAATTTCCTCAACTAACCGGTGCCCCCTCACATTGACTTTGTACCGGTAGCCCCTGTATATACTGTAGCCTCGTTACTGTTATTTTATTGTTGTTCTTTAATTAGTAGTTATTTTTCTATTTTCAAATTTTTTTTTTTTCTTTTTTACATCAGTTTATTTAGGCTTGTAAGTAAGCATTTCACTGTAAGGGCTACACCTTTTGTATTCGGCACTTGTGACAAATAAAATTTGATTCAATTATTTTTATACTGTTGTCAACTGTATTGTGCCACAATCAATCTGCCACAATGAATTCATTTGTAAACCCTTGTGTTATGCTATGTGGTGTTATGTTACCCCATAATATAATGTTATCCAAACCAGCCAACATTTGCAATGGTAGAGGACCATGCTGATGCCCTGAACAAGGGAGGAGAGAGGCAGCATCCGTCCTCCTCCTCTCCTCTCACACTTCAGGCCTAGTGAGTCCCTAACAGATGTTGCGTTCTCTCAAAAGAGCCATTTTTTATAATGAAAGGAATGAATGACTCTCTCTGTAACAAACATAACGGGAACATAAAGCATTCCTCTCTGGGCACCATGCTGCTTTCAGCCAACGCTAATCCCACAGCTCAGTATGGTGTCAGATCATTAATTTATACATACATTTCACATGGGCCATTTAAAAAAAGACATACAAGAGCTGCTTTGAAGGTGACTCTGAGGAGTTGGTTTGAATAAATTCCTCTAAACCACACAAGATTTTGTGTTTGTGACAACAGCCTCCGTTAACACGTTAATATACATGTAACTGACAAAATAAAGGAAACACCAACATAATGTGTGTTAAAAGGGCATTGGGCCACCACAAGCCAGTCAGTATAGCTTCACTGCACCTTGGTATAGATTCTACAATTGTATGGAACTCTATGAGGGATGCGACACCATTCTTCCACGTGAAATTCCATCATTTGGTGTTTTCTTGGTGGGTTGTAAAACACTGTCTAAGGCGCCGCTTCAGAATCTCCCATAAGTTTTCAATTGGGTGGAGATCTGGTGACTTAGACAGCCATGGCATTTGGTTTACGTTGCTTACATGCTCATCAAACCATTTAGTGACCACTCGTTCCCTGTGGATGGGGGCATAGCCATGGTACCCAAAATAATTGCAAAAATAATGGCCTGCCCAGCATTTTTTTACATGTCCCCAAGTATGATGGCATGTTAATTGCTTACTTAACTCAGGAACTACACCCGTGTGAAAGCACCTGCTTTCAATAGGCTTTGTAGTCCTCGTTTCCTCACATGTTTCCATTATTTTGGCAGTTACCAGTATAACACTAATATATATAGTAACATAAGCTTGACATATCAACATTGGATATTTCCTCAGTCACAAAGATGACCTTGTAGAATGATTTAGATTGATTTTTCCCCAATGAGGATACAGGTTTGTGTCATGGTGGTAAAAACAGAGGACAAAGGTGGAGGTATCAGGTGAAGGATAAGGCCAATGTTAAAAATAAATATTTTGAAGTTAGTTTGTTGCTCGGTTATCATTTTGAAGTTAGTTGCTAGGTGCTAAAATAGTTAAAGAAATATGTGAAATATCTTTTAATATTTTAAATTTGCCGTCTAAACTTTCATATACAGTTGAAGTCGGAAGTTTACATACACTTAGGTTGGAGTCATTAAAACTCGATTTTCAACCACTCCACAAATTTCTTGTTAACAAACTATAGTTTTGACAAATCAGTTAGGACATCTACTAATTTTTCCAACAATTGTTTACAGAGAGATTATTTCACTTATCACAATTCCATTGGGTCAGAAGTTGACTGTGCTGTACACTAAGTTGACTGAGCCTTTAAACAGCTTGGAAAATTCCAGAAAATTATGTCATGGCTTTAGAAGCTTCTGATAGGCTTATTGATATAATTGATGGACCTGTGGATGTATTTCAAGGCATATCTTAAACTCAGTGCCTCTTTACTTGACATCATGGGAAAATCCAAAGAAAAATTGTAGACCTCCACAAGTCTGGTTCATCCTTGGGAGCAATTTCCAAATGCCTGAAGGTACCACGTTCATCTGTACAAACAATAGTACACAAGTATAAACACCATGGGACCATGCAGCCGTCATACTGCTCAGGAAGTTGACGCGTTCTGTCTCCTAGAGATGAACGTACTTTGCTGCAAAAAGTGCAAATCAATCCCAGAACAACAGCAAATGACTTCCTGGAGGAAACAGGTACAAAATTATCTATATCCATAGTAAAACGAGTCCTATATCGACATAACCTGAAAGGCCGCTCAGACAGGAAGAAGCCACTGCTCCAAAACCGCCATAAAGAAAGCCAGACTACAGTTTGCAACTACACATGGGGACAAGGATGATACTTTTTGGAGAAATGTCCTCTGGTCTGATGAAACAAAAATATAACTGTTTGGCCATAATGACCATTGTTATGTTTGGAGGAAAAAGGGGGAGGCTTGCAAGCCGAAGAACACCATCCCGACCGTGAAGCACAGGGATGGCAGCATCATGTTGTGGGGGTGCTTTGCTGCAGGAGGGACTAGTGCACTTCACAAAATAGATGGCATCATGAGAAAGAAAAATTATGTGGATATATTGAAGCAACATCTCAAGACATCAGCCAGAAAGTTAAAGCTTGGTCGCAAATGGGTCTTCCAAATGGACAATGACCCCAAGCACACTTCCAAAGTTGTGGCAAAATGGCTTAAGTATAACAAAGTCAAGATATTGGAGTGGCCATCACAAAGCCCTGACCTCAATCCTATAGAAAATATGTGGGTAGAACTGAAAAAGCGTGTGCGAGCAAGGAGGCCTACAAACCTGACTCAGTTACACCAGCTCTGTTAGGAGGAATGGGCCAAAATTCACCTAACTTATTGTGGGAAGCTTGTGGAAGGCTACCTGAAACGTTTGACCCAAGTTAAACAATTTAAAGGCAATGCTACCAAATACTAATTGAGTGTATGTAAGCTTCTGACCCACTGGGAATGTGATGAAAGAAATAAAAGCTGAAATAAATAATTCTCTCTACTATTATTCTGACATTTCACATTCTTAAAATAAAGTGGTGATCCTAACTGACCTAAGACAGGGAATTTTTACGAGGATTAAATATCAAGAATTGTGAAAAACTGATTTTAAAGTTATTTGGCTAAAGTGTATGTAAACTTCTGACTTCAACTGTACATCCCATGTTTTCCCTTTTTCCTTCCTTCCTTCCTTCCTTCCTTCCTTCCTTCCTTCCTTCCTTCCTTCCTTCCTTCCTTCCTTCCTTCCTTCCTTCCTTCCTTCCTTCCTTCCTTCCTTCCTTCCTCCTCTCTTTTGCCATCGCTCCCTCTATGTTTCTGCCTTATCTCTCTTGCTCTCACTCTGTCTCTCTAGGGAAGGTCATAAATGTGTTTGGGGCATAGAGGGACCACAGTCTTAAAACACAGTCATTAATCCTGAACCAGGATGGAGCTGGATAGAGTTGGTTATGTTCACAGCAAGGCCATTCATTCCTTATACTAAATAGACTCCCAGTACAGTGTTTACCAGAGTGTTCAGCTGTTTACTGTTCATACAGTTTTACACCGTTACATGCCATAGACAGAAAATTATATCTGCATTAACATAAAGAGCAGCAAGGATGGCTTTCTTCAATCTGTGAACCAACAACTCCCTCATAGGATAAAAAATTAAAAGGTAAAGGACCCCAAAGACATAAAATAGAGAGGGATAGCACGAGAGAGAGAGATACCATAGCAGTCATATTCAGATGCCTGTGCACACATACAGTAGTTAGACAGGCAGAAACATAGAGACCCAGTTAGTTGGGTTGAATGGGGATAAGTGTGACGCCATGCACCATGGGTATAGAACGCTGACAGACTGCGTTGCCGGGTGGTGTGTTTGTATTTCCACACGTACCCAGGAGGCCTGTGTTTCACTAGCTAACCTTTTGTTTGCACAACAAACAAGCCATCATGTCAATAGAAACACAATGGTCATTCATTTTCTCTGGTTTATAACGATGGACTTTTGAACCATACAGTATATAAGATACATTATGCACAGACAGGACGCTTCTTGACATGGAATTTATTTTTACTTAAAACATCTCTATACAGAGTATGTCAGTTTTCTAAAGGGTGAATTGGAAAGAACAAACACAGTAATACATACAAATAAACCACTGTAGACACATTTTTGACAAAATGTATGTACAGCATTTACAGTACCTGAGAGTTGGGACACAATATCTTCAGCCTATTAAAACGTTAAATAATATCACTTTTTAAATATTTTGTAAAATTAATTAACACTTACAAGTCATTGTCTATTTGTCGGAGAGAGGGAGGTTGTAATACAAATCATTTCATGCCAGAAACACTAGGATTTTACATGCAAAGCCAAGGTCTCTAAGGAATCTTAATCTACTGTATAACGACTCATATCCACATGCAAAATTCAGAAGCATTCCCTCATTGAAGTGTTGGGTGAACTGTTTATCGGTGGGCTACTTGTTAGCAATTTCTTTAATTGGTAGAGTGTACATACAACAGTAGAGGCATGACTGAGTAGTGTCTGAAAGAGAACACTTCTCTCTTCTGTTGGTGGCTGTTCTCCAGTGTCCTGAGTCTGGGAGGTTAGTCCTGTGCAGTCTGGTCAGCTCTGGTCAGTGCCTCTTTATGTTGGGCTGGTGCTGGTGATAGTTCCTGAGTCTAGGTCCTGAATGGTTACATTGAGATAGGCCAAACAAGTCAACAGTAAGGGCAGGGTTAGTATTGCAAACCTACTAGTAATTTACCAAAATTACGGCATTTTCGGTAATAATGGTAATTACCAGGTCATCTATGGAAATTTATGGTAACTTTGGTCATTTATAATTAAAAAACAATATTCATATACAGTGGGGAGAACAAGTATTTGATACACTGACGATTTTGCAGGTTTTCCAACTTACAAAGCATGTAGAGGTCTGTAATTTTTATCATAGATTCACTTCAACTGTGAGAGACGGAATCTAAAACAAAAATCCAGAAAATCACATTGTATGATTTTTAAGTAATTCATTTGCATTTTATTGCATGACATAAGTATTTGATCACCTACCAACCAGTAAGAATTACGGCTCTCACAGACCTGTTAGTTTTTCTTTAAGAAGCCTCCTGTTCTCCACTCATTACCTGTATTAACTGCACCTGTTTGAACTTGTTACCTGTATAAAAGACACCTGTCCACACACTCAATCAAACAGACTCCAACCTTTCCACAATGGCCAAGACCAGAGAGCTGTGTAAGGACATCAGGGTTAAATTGTAGACCTGCACAAGGCTGGGATGGGCTACAGGACAATAGGCAAGCAGCTTGGTGAGAAGGCAACAACTGTTGGCGTAATTATTAGAAAATGGAAGACGTTCAAGATCTGGGGCTCCATGCAAGATCTCACCTTGTGGGGCATCAATGATCATGAGGAAGGTGAGGGATCAGCCCAGAACTACACGGCAGGACATGGTCAATGACCTGAAGAGAGCTACACTACGCCGTCATGGATTAAAATCCTGCAGTGCACGCAAGGTCCCCCTGCTCAACCCAGCGCATGTCCAGGCCCGTCTGAAGTTTGCCAATGACCATCTGGATGATCCAGAGGAGGAATGGGAGAAGGTCATGTGGTCTGATGAGACAAACATAGAGCTTTTGGGTCTAAACTCCACTCGCCGTATTTGGAAGAAGAAGAAGGATGAGTACAACCCCAAGAACACCATCCCAACCGTGAAGCATGGAGGTGGAAACATCATTCTTTGGGGATGCTTTTCTGCAAAGGGGACAGGACGACTGCACCGTATTGAGGGGAGGATGGATCGGGCCATGTATCGCGAGATCTTGGCCAACAACCTCCTTCCCTCAGTAAGAGCATTGAAGATGGGTCGTGGCTTGGTCTTCCAGCATGACAACAACCCGAAACACACAGCCCCCTGACAACTAAGGAGTGGCTCCGTAAGAAGCAGCTCAAGGTCCTGGAGTGGCCTAGCCAGTCTCCAGACCTGAACCCAATAAAAAATATTTGGAGGGAGCTGAAAGTCTGTATTGCCCAGCAACAACCCCAAAACCTGAAGGATCTGGAGAAGGTCTGTATGGAGGAGTGGGCCAAAATCCCTGCTGCAGTGTGTGCAAACCTGGTCAAGAACTACAGGAAACGTATGATCTCTGTAATTGCAAACAAAGGTTTCAGTACCAAATATTAAATGTGATTTTCTGGATTTTTGTAGATTTTTTTTAGATTCCGTCTCTAACAGTTGAAGTGTACCTATGATAAAAATTACAGACCTCTACATGCTTTGTAAGTAGGAAAACCTGCTGAATCGGCAGTGTATCAAATACTTGTTCTCCCCACTGTATAAAGTATATATTTTTTATATTTGTGTCCATATTGTCCATGAATTTCTAGTAGATAGATAGATAGTTCCAAGAGAAAATAGTCTAATTAATGAAAAAAAGGATCTAATCAATAATGGCATTATTTTCAGTTAACTCTGTTACTCTTCCAAATAATGACTTTTTCACCACAGCCACCAGTTTGGCGGCAAAACATGTTCAATATTGACATATTCAAATAAATCAAAGTGTGCAAAAAAAATCAATAAAGGATATTTCATGCTGAAACCTTCATTTTAAACACCAATCAGTGGCAGTCGGTGCCATTTAAGATGAGGGTGGATCTAGATACTTTTTCTAACCTCTCTGGATTAAAACCAAATGTGTACTATATTAAGTATTGAATCACAAAAAAAAATACAACTTTTACATTACCATGTAGTTTACCAATAAAATGGTCTGACAGGGACGGGGACATTCTCGGTATACATATCCCGAAAAAAAGAAATGATCTTGCTACCATGGAAAGGAAAATACCTGTCTATTTGTGGAAAAATCATTCTGAATAACTCCTTAGTTATATTTCAGTTTACCTATCTGCTTATGGTCTTGCCTACACCTAGTGACCTGTTTTTTAAATTATATGAGCAAAAAATATTCCATTTGATTTGGAACGGCAAGCCAGACAAAATAAAAAGGTCCTATTTATATTATGAATATGAATTCAGACTGCAGAAATGATTAAATATTAAAGCATTAGACCTCTCACTAAAGGCATCAGTCAAACAAAAGTTATACTTGAATCCAAACTGGTTCGCTAGAAAATTTGTAAAAATGTCTCACCCCATGTTCAAGAATGGCCCTTTTCTCTTTATTCAGATTGCAACCTCTTACTTTCAGTTATTTGAAAACAAAATAATCTCCAAAATATCACTACTTTTAAAACAAGCCATAGAAAGTTAGTTGCAATTTCAGTTTAATCCACCAGAAACGACAGAAGAAATAATACAATAAATATTGTGGTTAAACTAAAATATACTAATTGATTAATATTTTTTTTTAAATCTATACATTTAAAAAAAAAGTATACTCTTTGTATGTTATATCATCAATAGGACTGTTGGAGTTGTCACACATGCAGCTAACAAAAATATATGAACATATCTGCTCTACCCAAAATTACAACCAACTAATTGCAGCATTACCGCAAAAATGGAAGAGGCAAGTGCAAGGGGGAAAAGTAAGGAACTTGTCTGTCAGCCCTGCATTAAAGACCAAAATTGGTTAAAGAAAATTGTGATAAATAAAAATATATTTCAGTTTCATTTAAGGACCAAAAAAAGGACAGCTGTGAAGAGATTTTCGATGTACCGATTCCATGGCACATGGTTTGTGAATTGATACGCAAAACGATGCCAGATTCAAATCTTAGAATTTCCCAATTTAAATTATTATACAAAGTTCTTGCAACCAATAGAATGTTATATACAGTGCCTTCGGAAAGTATTCAGACCACTTGACTTTTTCCACATTTTGTTACATTAGCTTTGTTCTAAAATGTATTAAATAAAATAAAAAAATCTAACTACACACATACACACAATATTCCATAATGACAAAGCTAAAACAGTTTATTTAAATTTACATAAGTAATCAGATCCTTTGCTATGAGACTCCTGTTTCCATTGATCATCCTTGAGATGTTTCTACAACTTGATTAGAGTCCACCTGTGGTAAATTCAATTGATTGTACATGATTTGGAAAGGCACCCAGCTGTCTATATAGTAAGGTCCCACAGTTGACAGTGCATGTCAGAGAAAAAAAGCCATGAGGTCGAAGTAATTGTCTGTAGAGCTCCGAGATAGGATTGTGTCGAGGCACAGATCTAGGGAAGGGTAGTAAAAAATGTCTGCAGCATTGAAGGTCCCCAAGAACACAGTGGCCTCCATCATTCTTAAATGGAAGAAGTTTGGAACCACAAAGACTCTTCACAGAGCTCGCTGCCTGCCCAAACTTAGCAATCGGGGGAGAAGGGCCTTGCTCAGGGAGGTGACCAAGAACCCGATGGTCACTCTGACAGAGCTCTGGAGTTCCTCTGTGGAAATGGGAGAAACTTCCAGAGGGACAACCATTTCTGCAGCACTCCACCAATCAGGACTTTATGGTAGAGTGGCCAGACGGACGCCACATTGACAGTCCGCTTGGAGTTTGCCAAAAGGCATCTAAAGACTCATAGACCATGTGAAACAAGATTCTCTGGTCTGATGAAACTCTTTGTCCTGAATGCCATGCATCATGTCTGGAGGAAACCTGGCACCATTCTACAGTGAAGCATGGTGGTGGCAGCAGCATGCTGTGGAGGTTTTTTTCAGCGGCAGGGACTGGGAGACTAGTCAGGATCGAGGCAAAGATGAACAGAGCAAAGTTCAGAGAGATCCTTGATGAAATCCTGCTCCAGAACGCTCAGGACCTCAGACTGGGGTGAAGGTTCACCTTCCAACAGAACAATGACCCTAAGCACAGAGCCAAGACAATGCAAGTGTGGCTTCGGGACAAGTCTCTGAACATCCTTGAGTGGCCCAGCCAGAGTCCAGATTTGAGCCCGATCAAACATCTCTGGAGAGACCTGAAAATAGCTGTGCAGCAACACTCCCTATCCAACCTGACAGACCTTGAGAGGATCTGCAGAGAGGAATGGGAGAAATTCCCCAAATACAGGTGTGCGAAGCTTGTAGCGTCATACCCAAGAAGATTCAAGGCTGTAATTGCTACCAAAGGTGATTCAACAAAATACTGAGTGAAGGGTCTGAGTACTTATATAAATGTGATATTTCATTTTTTAAAGGGGGTGCGTGTTGGTGGCAGGGAAGTCAGGCGCAGGAGAACGAACTTGGTATAAACGGAGTCGTTTAATAAGTGCTCACAAACTCCAAAAACCTAAATATACAAAAATAATAAAAGTGGGTACTAAACCCGTCACGCACCAACACATAACTAGCACAAACATACAATCACTGACAAGGACATGAGGGGAAACAGAGGGTTAAATACACAATATGTAATTGATGGGATTGGAACCAGGTGTGATGGAAGACCAGACAAAACCAATGGAAAATTGGTGGAAATCCAATATGGACAGTGCTTAGAGATAGGTGGGAGGGGTTGAGGGTAGCGGAAGGACAGGCCTAAAAACAAACTAAATGTAACTATTGTAAAAGAGATTGTGTCCGTAAAACATACAGTACCAGTCAAAAGTTTGGACACAATGGCTAGAAGGCCGGTGACGTCGACCGCCAAACGCCGCCCGTACAAGCAGAGGGACCGACTTCGGGCGATGTCGTGACACACCTACACATTCCAGGGTTTTTCTTTAGTTTGACTATTTTCTACATTGTAGAAAGTAGTGAAGACATCAAAACTATGAAATAACACACATGGAATCGTGTAGTAACCAAAAAAAGTGTTAAACATATCAAAATATATTTTATTTTTGAGATTCATCAAAGTAGCTACTCTTTGCCTTGATGACAGCTTTGCACACTCTTGGAATTCTCTCAACCAGCTTCTTGAGGTAGTCACCTGGAATGCATTTCAATTAACAGGTGTGCCTTGTTAAAAGTTCGTTTGTGGAATATCTTTCCTTCTTAATGCGTTTGAGACAATCAGTTGTGTTGTGACAAGGTAGGATTGGTATACAGAAGATAACACTATTTGGTAAAAGACCAAGTCCATATTATGGCAAGAACAGCTCAAATAAGCAAAAAGAAACGACAGTCCATCAATACTTTAAAGACATGAAGGTCAGTCAATGCTTAAAATTTGAAGAACTTTGAAAGTTTATTCAAGTGCAGTCGCAAAACCCAACAAGCGCTATGATGAACCTGGCTCTCATGAGGACGGCCACAGGAAAGGAAGTTACCTCTGCTGTAGAGGATGCGTTCATTAGAGTTACCAGCCTCAGAAATTGCAGCCCAAATAAATGCTTCCCAGAGTTCAAGTAACAGACACATCTTAACATCAGCTGTTCAGAGGAGACTGCGTGTATCAGGCCTTCTTGATTGAATTGCTTCAAAGAAACCCCTACTAAAGTACACCAATAAGAAGAAAATACTTTCTTGGGCCACCAAACATGAGCAACAGACATTAGACTGGTGGAAATTTGTCCTTTGGTCTGATGAGTCCAAATTTGAGATGTTTGGTTCCAACCGCCGTGTCTTTGTGAAATGCAGAGTAGGTGAACGGATGATCTTCGCATGTGTGGTTTCCAACATGAAGCATGGAGGAGGTGGTGTGATGGTGCTCTGCTGGTGACACTGTCTTTGATTGATTTAGAATTCAAGGCACACTTACACAGCATTCTGCAGCGATACGCCATCCCATCTGGTTTGTGCTTAGTTTTTCAACAGGACAATGACCCCAAACACACCTCCAGGCTGTGTAAGGGCTATTTGACCAAGAAGAATGATGGAGTGCTACATCAGATGACCTGGCCCCCACAATCACCTGACCTCAACCCAATTGAGATGGTTTGGGATGAGTTGGACCGCAGAGTGAAAAAAAAGCAGCTCAGCATATGTGGGAACTCCTTCTTGACAATTAGAAAAGCATTCCTCATGAAGCTGGTTGAGAGAAAGCTTTGCACACTCTTGGCGATCTTCAAGGCAATGGTTGGCTACTTTGAGGAATCTAAAATCTATTTTGAATTGTTTAACACGTTTTTGGTTATTACATGATTCCATGTGCATTGTTTTGTAGTTTTGATGTCTTCACTATTATTCTACACTGTAGAAAATAGTAAAAAAATAAAAAATACAAATAAAAACTTGAATGAGTAGGTGTACACAAACCTTTGACTGGTTGTAATGATCTGGGTGTAGTGGGTACGAAGTCAGGCGCAGGAAGCAGATAGTTCAGGGTAGTGCTATTTAATGCACAAACGGCGAACATAAGCCACCCCACGAAAACACAGGGCGCACACAAAAACAAATGCCCCAAACACGGGGACTAAAACAGTCCAGCAAAAAAACCATGAACAGGAAAATACATTAACCTCTAACATGCACACTAGTCACACAAACAATTCCGCACAAAGAGCAGGCGGGCCGGCTGGCTAATCACCAAATAAACAGCAGGTGTAACCAATAAACAGACAAGGAGGGGGAGGAAAGAATCAGTGGCAGCTAGTAGGCCGGTGATGAAGACCGCAGAGCCACCTTCGGTAGGAGTCATGACACTGGTACTGTATATTTTGAAGTTAATTAGTTGCTAGGATATTGACATTTGCTGCTAGGTGCTAAAACAGTCAAACAAATATGGGAAATATATTTATATACTTGAACCATGCCTTCTAAACTGTTTTGATATATATCCTGTGTTCTCACTTTTTCCTCCATCCTCCATCTCTCCCTCTATGTTTCTACCTCCTTTCTCTCTCTCTTCCCCTCTCCCTAGGGAAGGTCATAAACATGAGGGACCATACTCTTGAAACAGTCATAAATCCCGAACAAGGATGGAACTGGATAGATGTGGTTATGTTTGCAGCAAGGCCTTTCAGGACTCCGAGTACAGTGTATACTAGAGCATTCAACCGTTTACTGTTCAAGTGTTTTACAGCATTACCTACCATCAGTGGCGGTCAGTGTCGCTTACGATGATGGAGGCCTTGTTTCTATTACAGCATATTGGATGACTGTCATTCATATTCTATTCACCCAGTTCAATGTAACATCAATAGGTTTAGGCTACTACATGATACTAACATTTTCCCTATACCCATCATGAGGTTGCTATAACCTAGCCTATGAATGAAAGTTTACGTAGGTGCGCAAAGGTTGAGTGAAAAGGTGACAGACAGTGACACGTTCAATACCGCCTTGCACACTCTTGCCTGCATCTAGCTTATCAAGGGTGTAATCATCAGTCCAACAGTTGCAAACAAGAGTTTCTATTGGACAAATTCAGATATTTTTAGCCCCGTTTCATTTGCTTCTGTTTAAGAAACGTTTTTCAACATAATCAGTGGAATGAATACAACCCTGATCACACGTAAACACAGTTCACTTTCATAGCAGCCGCGTTGCATTCCTTCTCGCATCTATGCACTCTCCTCCTCTCACCTTTTCCTTTTGTTTGTGGACTTCAATGCAGAACACATCAGCTGTATGTGACCATGCGAAAAAAACATTTCCAACCAAATCATATCAAAACCGCTGCACACAGCCTACATTTTTGTCCCCATATTAGCTAAAGTAACATCCTAGTCAACATAGCTAACAGAACTAATGTGTTAGTAAACCCGCTACAATCATGCACTCTCTCTCTCTCCAAGATCGCATAGCAGTTCAGACGTCTTTTGTCCTCGTCTTGTCGTGTCCTGTATATATATATATATTTACAACTTTTTTCACATACATTTTATTTTTCATCAACTCATCTTCTAAACACTCTCCTGCAACCAGCCTCACCAATTTATATTTATAAAAAAGTATTATTTACCTCAGATCTGTAATCCTCCAAGAAGCTAGCCAGAAACTCCAAGAAGCTAGCCAGAAACTAGCCAGAAGCTAGCCAGGAGCTAGCCCAGAAGCTAATCCAGAAGCTAGTTAGCTTCTTTACTGGCAAATCGTTAGTATTCAGCTAACCACGGTTTGTGGTCATCAGCTATCCTTTAGCTCGAAATTCTATCGAAAATCTATCGCCAGTTTTGTACGGCGCAGCGCGGCTCGGAACGGAACATACCGGACCAATTTTTCTCTCCATGTCCCTGGATTTCAACTGCTCTCTGGACATTCATACCCGGATCTCACAGCTAGCTAGCTGCTATCCGTGTGACAGTCGGCTTTCGTCGATTCCGGAGCAAACATCGATTGTTCCGGTGCTAGCCAGCTCCGTCAATCACTCCTGAGTTCCATCATTCACTCCTGGGCTGCAGTCACATATCCGGACCCGTTTCACTGCCTACGCGGAGCCCCACCGGGCCTTCACAACTGGACTGCCGACGTTATCTACCTGAATGAGATCCGGCTGGCTCCTCTGTCGCGACGTTACCTGAACGCCCATCTGCGGCCTGCTAACCGTTAGCTGTCTTACCGGCTGCTATCTGAATAGACAATCGGACAATTTATTTATTTTTATTATTATTATGTTTTCTTCTCGGGCCTCTATAACTATATCTATTGTTCTTATTTTTGTTGTTGTTGTGTGATTTGGATTAATCCCCTCTACCACACGGAACCCCACTAATCTACTGACCGAACGCAAGAGGTGGCTAACAACAGACTCCATCCTATGCTAGCTTGCTACCGGTTGGCCTGGCTAGCTGTCTAAATCGCCGTGACCCTCAACCAACCTCTCCACTCACTGGACCCTTTTGATCACTCGACTAAGCATGCCTCTCCTTAATGTCAATATGTCTTGTCCATTGCTGTTCTGGTTAGTGTTTATTGGCTTATTTCACTGTAGAGCCTCTAGTCCTGCTCACTATACCTTATCCAACCTATTAGTTCCACCACCCACACATGCAATGACATCTCCTGGTCTCAATGATGTTTCTAGAGACAATATCTCTCTCTTCATCACTCAATACCTAGGTTTACCTCCACTGTATTCACATCCTACCTTACCTTTGTCTGTACATTATACCTTGATGCTATTTTATCGCCCCCAGAAACCTCCTTTTACTCTCTGTTCCAGACGTTCTAGACGACCAATTCTTATTGCTTTTAGCCGCACCCTTATTCTACTCCTCCTATGTTCCTCTGGCGATGTAGAGGTGAATCCAGGCCCTGCAGTGCCTAGCTCCACTCCTATTCCCCAGGCGCTCTCTTTTGACGACTTCTGTAACCGTAATAGCCTTGGTTTCATGCATGTTAACATTAGAAGCCTCCTCCCTAAGTTTGTTCTTTTCACTGCTTTAGCACACTCTGCCAACCCGGATGTTCTAGCTGTGTCTGAATCCTGGCTTAGGAAGACCACCAAAAATTCTGACATTTTAATTCCAAACTACAACATTTTCAGACAAGATAGAACTGCCAAAGGGGGCGGTGTTGCAATCTACTGCAAAGATAGCCTGCAGAGTTCTGTCCTCCTATCCAGGTCTGTACCCAAACAATTTGAACTTCTACTTTTAAAAATCCACCTCTCTAAAAACAAGTCTCTCACTGTTGCCGCCTGCTATAGACCACCCTCTGCCCCCAGCTGTGCTCTGGACACCATATGTGAACTGATTGCCCCCCATCTATCTTCAGAGCTCGTGCTGCTAGGCGACCTAAACTGGAACATGCTTAACACCCCAGCCATCCTACAATCTAAACTTGATGCCCTCAATCTCACACAAATTATCAATGAACCTACCAGGTACCTCCCCAAAGCCTTAAACACGGGCACCCTCATAGATATCATCCTAACCAACTTCCCCTCTAAATACACCTCTGCTGTCTTCAACCAAGATCTCAGCGATCACTGCCTCATTGCCTGCATCCGTAATGGGTCAGCGGTCAAACGACCTCCTCTCATCACTGTAAAACACTCCCTGAAACACTTCAGCGAGCAGGCCTTTCTAATCGACCTGGCCGGGGTATCCTGGAAGGATATTGACCTCATCCCGTCAGTAGAGGATGCCTGGATATTTTTTAAAAATGCCTTCCTAACCATCTTAAATAAACATGCCCCATTCAAGAAATTTAGAACCAGGAACAGATATAGCCCTTGGTTCTCCCCAGACCTGACTGCCCTTAACCAACACAAAAACATCCTATGGCGTTCTGCATTAGCATCGAACAGCCCCCGTGATATGCAGCTGTTCAGGGAAGCTAGAAACCATTATACACAGGCAGTTAGAAAAGCCAAGGCTAGCTTTTTCAAGCAGAAATTTGCTTCTTGTAACACTAACTCAAAAAAGTTCTGGGACACTGTAAAGTCCATGGAGAATAAGAACACCTCCTCCCAGCTGCCCACTGCACTGAAGATAGGAAACACTGTCACCACTGATAAATCCACCATAATTGAAAATTTCAATAAGCATTTTTCTACTGCTGGCCATGCTTTCCACCTGGCTACTCCTACCCCTGTCAACAGCACTGCACCCCCAACAGCAACTCGCCCAAGCCTTCCCCATTTCTCCTTCTCCCAAATCCATTCAACTGATGTTCTGAAAGAGCTGCAAAATCTGGACCCCTACAAATCAGCCGGGCTAGACAATCTGGACCCTTTCTTTCTAAAATTATCTGCCGAAATTGTTGCCACCCCTATTACTAGCCTGTTCAACCTCTCTTTCGTGTCGTCTGAGATTCCCAAAGATTGGAAAGCAGCTGCGGTCATCCCCCTCTTCAAAGGGGGGGACACTCTTGACCCAAACTGCTACAGACCTATATCTATCCTACCATGCCTTTCTAAGGTCTTCGAAAGCCAAGTCAACAAACAGATTACCGACCATTTTGAATCTCACCATACCTTGTCTGCTATGCAATCTGGTTTCAGAGCTGGTCATGGGTGCACCTCAGCCACGCTCAAGGTCCTAAACGATATCTTAACCGCCATCGATAAGAAACATTACTGTGCAGCCGTATTCATTGATCTGGCCAAGGCTTTCGACTCTGTCAATCACCACATCCTCATCGGCAGACTCAACAGCCTTGGTTTCTCAAATGATTGCCTCGCCTGGTTCACCAACTACTTCTCTGATAGAGTTCAGTGTGTCAAATCGGAGGGTCTGTTGTCCGGACCTCTGGCAGTCTCTATGGGGGTGCCACAGGGTTCAATTCTTGGACCGACTCTCTTCTCTGTATACATCAATGAGGTCGCTCTTGCTGCTGGTAAGTCTCTGATCCACCTCTACGCAGACGACACCATTCTGTATACTTCCGGCCCTTCTTTGGACACTGTGTTAACAACCCTCCAGGCAAGCTTCAATGCCATACAACTCTCCTTCCGTGGCCTCCAATTGCTCTTAAATACAAGTAAAACTAAATGCATGCTCTTCAACCGATCGCTACCTGCACCTACCCGCCTGTCCAACATCACTACTCTGGACGGCTCTGACGTAGAATACGTGGACAACTACAAATACTTAGGTGTCTGGTTAGACTGTAAACTCTCCTTCCAGACCCATATCAAACATCTCCAATCCAAAGTTAAATCTAGAATTGGCTTCCTATTTCGCAACAAAGCATCCTTCACTCATGCTGCCAAACATACCCTTGTAAAACTGACCATCCTACCAATCCTCGACTTTGGCGATGTAATTTACAAAATAGCCTCCAATACCCTACTCAACAAATTGGATGCAGTCTATCACAGTGCAATCCGTTTTGTCACCAAAGCCCCATATACTACCCACCATTGCGACCTGTACACTCTCGTTGGCTGGCCCTCGCTTCATACTCGTCGCCAAACTCACTGGCTCCATGTCATCTACAAGACCCTGCTAGGTAAAGTTCCCCCTTATCTCAGCTCGCTGGTCACCATAGCATCTCCCACCTGTAGCACACGCTCCAGCAGGTATATCTCTCTAGTCACCCCCAAAACCAATTCTTTCTTTGGCCGCCTCTCTTTCCAGTTCTCTGCTGCCAATGACTGGAACGAACTACAAAAATCTCTGAAACTGGAAACACTTATCTCCCTCACTAGCTTTAAGCACCAACTGTCAGAGCAGCTCACAGATTACTGCACCTGTACTTAGCCCACCTATAATTTAGCCCTATCAACTACCTCTTTCCCAACTGTATTTAATTTATTTATTTATTTTGCTCCTTTGCACCCCATTATTTTTATTTCTACTTTGCACATTCTTCCATTGCAAAACTACCATTCCAGTGTTTTACTTGCTATATTGTATTTACCTTGCCACCAAGGCCTTTTTTGCCTTTACCTCCCTTTTCACCTCATTTGCTCACATTGTATATAGACGTGTTTATACTTTATTATTGACTGTATGTTTGTTTTACTCCATGTGTAACTCTGTGTTGTTGTATCTGTCGAACTGCTTTGCTTTATCTTGGCCAGGTCGCAATTGTAAATGAGAACTTGTTCTCAACTTGCCTACCTGGTTAAATAAAGGTAAAATAAAAAAAAATAAAAAAATGCAGTGTACAGTCAGTAAGCAGTTTAGCAGTTACATCAGCGGGCCCCGTGGCAATAAATTAATAAAACCAAAGCTTACATTGACTTGGTAGAGTTCCTGTGTTGTGTTGAATAGTCATAGCCAGCTAGCTAACATAGTATCCCTCTGTTTGAGCCGGGTGTTTGAGTAAGCTTAACTAGCCATGTGCATTTGCTAGCTAAGTGAAACTGAAAGTGAAAAAAAATATTAAATCTCTCTTCCACACTCTCTCTCTCGCTTCTCCTTTATTGAATTTGTTGAAAACTGTTAAACTATTGTCTTTCTCTCTTTGAGTCAACTAATCACCAAATGTTATGCACTGCAGTGCTAGCTAGCTGTAGCTTATGCTTTCACTACTATATTCATTCTCTGATCCTTTGATAGGGTGGACAACATGTCAGTTCATGCTCCAAGAGCTTTGATGGGTTGGAGGACATCCCCCTGAAGTTATCATAATTACTGTGTAAATCTATGGAAGGAGAAGGAGGAGGAGGAGGACCAAGAGCCTCCTAGGTTTTGGATTGAAGTCAATGTACCAAGAGGAGGACGGAAGCTAGCTTTCCTCCGACTACACAATGGTGCTACCCCACAGAGTGATGTTTAACTACAGTAGACCTTCATTGCAAAACAGTATGTTTTAATCAATTATTTGGGGACGTGAATGTATTTAGTATAGTTTTATCTAAAAATGTATTCACTGAGGATGGTCCTCCCCTTCCTCCTCTGAGGAGCCTCCCACTGCCTGCCATAAACTAGGTTTACATCCAATTGGAATGTAACCTCATATGTAAACCTCATATGAATATTCTCAAATCTGCATAAAGAAAGTATGCGCATTTTTCCATCCAGTTGTTTCCATCAAACTGACTTGTTGCAGATTTTAAAAAACAGTGTGTGATGGTGCATAGTGCACACAAAATGTACTTTTTAGCTGAAGTTTTCATGTACCGAATATAAATCTAGTGTTCGATGTATTTCCATGGCATTTCAGCTCTATGGATAGTTTTGTGACTGACATTGTTAAATAGAAAATGTGCCTACTCTGGTTTTAGCACATGCGATGTAGCCAACAGCTCGCAGATACAGTGCGGGTAGGCGCTGCAGGTAGGCTAGTCTACATGAAGAGATTATGGATGTTTTTATTTGTCTAAACGGTTGTCAAGCGTCAATCATCATGTCACCAGAATAAGACCCTCGACATTTATTGGAAAGGAGCATCAAGCTCATACAATGCATCTTCACCACCCTGTGAAGTTCATTATTTATTTCATCTGTAGCCCAATTGAAACTGCCAGGTTTCCTGAATTGTACTGGCAGGACCACAAGTTTACTTCCATATGATGGCTATTATATCAATAATTGCGTATTAAAGGCATTTCCACCACCATTTGTCGTATAATACATTTGACCGAAACAAAAACATGCCGCCATGTCGAACGAATAAATTATTTGTTAGCGTCTATACAATTTTACAGAAAATTCCTGTTTCCATCACAGCTGTCATGACTTTACTCGCATAAAAACTGGATGATAGCAAATTAAAGACAGCAAATTAAATCAGCATTAAACATATAGAGCAGTAAGGAAGGCTTCAACGCTTGAACCAACAACTCTCATAGGCTAAAAATAAAAAGTTAAGGACCCCGAAGATGTAAAATACACTGCTCAAAAAAATAAAGGGAACACTAAAATAACACATCCTAGATCTGAATGAATGAAATATTATTTTAAATACTTTTTTCTTTACATAGTTGAATGTGCTGACAACAAAATCACACAAAAATTATCAATGGAAATCAAATGTATCAACCCATGGAGGTCTGGATTTGGAGTCACACTCAAAATTAAAGTGGAAAACCACACTACAGGCTGATCCAACTTTAATGTAAGGTCCTTAAAACAAGTCAAAATGAGTCTCAGTAGTGTGTGTGGCCTCCACGTGCCTGTATGACCTCCCTACAACGCCTGGGCATGCTCCTGATGAGATGGCGGATGGTCTCCTGAGGGATCTCCTCCCAGACCTGGACTAAAGCATCCGCCAACTCCTGGACAGTCTGTGGTGCAACGGTGGATGGAGCGAGACATGATGTCCCAGATGTGCTCAATTGGATTCAGGTCTGGGGAACGGGCGGGCCAGTCCATAGCATCAATGCCTTCCTCTTGCAGGAACTGCTGACACACTCCACCCACATGAGATCTAGCATTGTCTTGCATTAGGAGGAACCCAGGGCCAACCGCACCAGCATATGGTCTCACAAGGGGTCTGAGGATCTCATCTCGGTACCTAATGGCAGTCAGGCTACCTCTGGCGAGCACATGGAGGAATGCCACCCCACACCATGACTGACCCACCGCCAAACCTGTCATGCTGGAGGATGTTGCAGGCAACAGAACGCCACGGCGTCTCCAGGCTCTGTCACATCTGTCACATGTGCTCAGTGTGACCCTGCTTTCATCTGTGAAGAGCACAGGGTGCCAGTGGCGAATTTGCCAATCTTGGTGTTCTCTGGCAAATGCTAAACGTCCTGCACGGTGTTGGGCTGTAAGCACAACCCCTACCTGTGGACGTCGAGCCCTTACCACCCTCATGGAGTCTGTTTCTGACCGTTTGAGCAGACATATGCACATTTGTGGCCTGCTGGAGGTCATTTTTCAGGGCTCTGGCAGTGCTCCTTCTGCTCCTCCTTGCACAAAGGCGGAGGTAGCGGTCCTGCTGCTGGGTTGTTGCCCTCCTACGGCCTCCTCCACATCTCCTGATGTACTGGCCTGTCTCCTGGTAGTGCCTCCATGCTCTGGACACTACTCTGACAGACACAGCAAGCCATCTTGCCACAGCTCGCATTGATGTGCCATCCTGGATGAGCTGCACTACCTGAGCCACGGTTGTAGACTCCGTCTCATGCTACCACTAAAGTGAAAGCACCGCCAGCATTCAAAAGTGACCAAAACATCAGCCAGGAATCATAGGAACTGAGAAGTGGTCTGTGGTCACCACCTGCAGAACCACTCCTTTATTGGGGGTGTCTTGCTAATTGCCACCTGTTGTCTATTCTATTTGCACAACAGCATGTGAAATTTATTGTCAATCAGTGTTGCTTCCTAAGTGGACGGTTTGATTTCACAGAAGTGTGATTGACTTGGAGTTACATTGTGTTGTTTAAGTGTTCCCTTTATTTTTTTGAGCAGTGTATATATATATATATATATAAATAAATGAGAGCTAGATACCATAGCAGAGTCATATTCAGACGCATGTGCACACATACAGTAGTTAGACAGGCAGAAACACAGAGACCCAGTTGGTTGGGTTGAATGGGGATAAGTGTGACGCCATGCACCATGGGTATAGAACGCTGACAGACTGCGTTGCCGGGTGGTGTGTTTGTGTTTCCACACGTCCCCAGGAGACCTGTGTTTCACTAGCTAACCTTTTGTTTGCACACCAAACAAGCCATCATGTCAATAGAAACACAATGGTCGTTCATTTTCTCTGGTTTATAACTATGGACTTTTGAACCATACAGTATAAAATATGCACAGACGACAACACTTTTTGACATGGAATTTACTTATACATCTCTATACAGGGAATGTCAGTTTACAAAAGGGTGAACTGGAAAGAACATACACAGTCAAAAGTAACAAAGACAACTGTGTACAGTAATACATACAAATAAACCACTGTAGACATAAATAAATTATAGACAAACTGTATGTACACCATTTACAGTACATGAGTTGGGGCACAAAATAACATCTTCAGCCTATTAAAACGTAAATAAACATCGCTTTTATATTTAAAAAATGTATTAATGAACAGTGACAAGTCATTGTCTATTTGTCGGAGACAGGGAGGTTGTAATACAAATCATTTCATGCCAGAAACACTAGGATTTTACATGCAAAGCCAAGGTCTCTAAGGAATCTTAATCTACTGTATAACGACTCATATCCACATGCAAAATTCAGAAGCATTCCCTCGTTGAAGGGTTGGGTGAACTGTTTATCGGTGGGCTACTTGTTAGCAATTTCTTTGATTGGTAGAGTGTACATACAACAGTAGAGGCATGACTGAGTAGTGTCTGAAAGAGAACACTTCTCTCTTCTGTTGGTGGCTGTTCTCCAGTGTCCTGAGTCTGGGAGGTTAGTCCTGTGCAGTCTGGTCAGTGCCTCTCTATGTTGGGCTGGTGCTGGTTCCTGAGTCTAGGTCCTGAGATAGGCCAAACAAGTCAACGATACGGTCAGAGTTGGGGTTGCAAAGCTACCGGTAATTTACGAAAGTTACCAGATTCTTCAGTAATTAACAGGTAATCTATGGCATCTTTGGTGATTTATACTTGAATAACAAAAACATATTTTTATTCATATATAAAGTATCCATTTATTATATCTGTGTCCATATTGTCCATGAGTTTCTAGTGGATAGACCACATGGTTCAAGAGAAAATAGCGTCATTAATGAAAAAAAGCGTCTAAATCAACGATGGCATTATTTTCAATTAACTCAGCAACTCTTCCAGCTATTGTCTTTTTTCACAACTACAACCAGTTTGTACCCCAAACATTTACAACATAAACATATTTATATCGTCAAATAAATAAGTGTGTAAAAAATATAAAGGATATTTCATGCTGAAATCCTCATATTTAACACATACATTTACTAACTTGGTTTATATTTAGAATAATGTTTTATAGCTTTGTCTTTATATTTTTTTATTTTAAAATCATCTTGTTGGATTTTTTGTAATATATTTGACATGAGGCCACACAGAGCGCCAGAGATAATTACAGACACCTGTGATAGTCGGCGGCACCCAAAAATATGTAATCTTGTAAAATTCCATACATTCCTTGAAAGTTACCAAAATTATGATAGTTTAATGGTAGACTTTTAAAGTTTCCAGTAATACGCAACCATAGTCAGACTGCAAAATCACCACATTTAAAAAAAAAAAATGTACATGACATTTTCTATCCCCTATCAAACTGGCCATATTTAAGAGAACGTCAGTTAGTGGTTATGCATGTGCGTATTCTCATTGTAATTCTCTTTTAGCATCTGGAAAAGAGCAAGATAATCCAATCAATGATCTTACTGTGCTGCTGGACTGGTGAGGTGGTGGGAGTGCAAAACGTCTTGGTGGTGGCAGGACCCTCTCCTCCGGCTCCAATCAGCTGGATCTCCAACCTGTAGAGGGTGGCTAGCTGCAGACCTGACACTACCAGGACATTACGCTCCTGAGAGAAGAGGAAGACAGCAATACAGGAGCTCATTAACCGTGAAACGGGGGAGCTGGTTGTCTTTTTCCTAAATGGATGTTTTGGTCACCTTACTCTAATTCACATCCATCCTTTGCCGCGACGCTACGTATTTAAACCGCAACAAATCATGGGAATTTGTGAAAATAAAGATGGATTACTTTGACATTTGTTGATTATTGCAGGGATTTTGATTTCCTGAGACAAATGCTCAGATTTGTTGCATAAAGGTGGGCTAATTCATTGAGTTGATGTGGGTTTCCGGTTATGGTGGCACCCCACTGGGGAGACACTGGTTGAATCGACGTTGTTTCCACGTCATTTCAATGAAATTATGTTGAACCAACGTGGCAAAGACGCTGAATTTACGTTTGTGCCCAGTGGGGCAGCACTATTTGAGTTTATACTGATGGACTTACTGGTGGTAGTATCTGGGACTGTGAGATTAGGCTGTTGGGAAGGTTGTTATGGCGACTGGCTGAGGTCACTTCTGCCCATGTGACCTGGAACCCGTGGAGCTGTTGGGGTGGGAGTGGCGTAGATACCTCCCATGTAAACACAGCTGTGACGTTACCCTTGTGGGCCATGAAGGAGGCGGTCAGGTTCTTTGCCTTGGACAGCACCTTGGGAGGAGGAGCTCCTATGGGACAAACGTACAGAGTGTTTGAGGGGATCAGTTTGAGCAAAGCGACGTGCAGAATTGCAAATCTTGATCACATACTGACTAGTTATTTAGGATGCAAGGTGATATGTAGATCAGTGATTCTGCACAGTCCGACTTCAATGTAGTTTATCTCAAACATAGAGAGGTACACCAATGGACAAGTGAATTGAAGGGTCACTAGGGTTAATGACAAATTGACTAAAGTCGTCTTTGGGTGGTCAGTGGTCTCACCTTCCTGGCCAGGACAGGATATGTGTTTGGGGCTCTTGGCCCTGATGGTGGCACAGGAGGGGGTGTAGAAGAAGGTGGTTTCTGCCTGGGCACGTCCCTTAGTACCCAGTGGCTGGAGGTTCACTCTGTACTTACAGGAGAAGAGCAGGCCGTGGAGGCTGGCAAAGCCCTCCTATAAGAGGTTAAAGACAGCGGTCACATATATGATGAGAGCAGCCTACACTGTAACTCCAATAGAGATAGATACCCTTTGTCTTAATTGAAGATACACCATAAAATCGGTTGTATGGCTGAATGAGACTGGTTACCCGTGTGATGATCTTGTCCACTCCTTTGGTCTGGTTGTGTCCACAGTACTCTGGTACCCACTGGACACGATACCGAGCTACAGTGGGATCTGAGAGAGATGGAAAGTAGAATAAATCAATAATCATTCATCCTCAACCAACTGCCGATTTGTCGCATAACATTGGTGACAAAGCACACATTGGCCTTTCATAATAAGAATCAATAGTTCACTTCTATAAAGCTCAACTTATTCAGACAGAACAGATTATTTGACGCAAAATGTAAGAGAAGCCGTTCCTCAGTTGGCTCTTTGGGTAGCCCAGTGTGTGTGCCGTGGGTAGCCCAGTGTGTGTGCCGTGGGTAGCCCAGTGTGTGTGCCGTGGGTAGCCCAGTGTGTGTGCTCTGGGTAGCCCAGTGTGTGTGCTCTGGGTAGCCCAGTGTGTGTGCTCTGGGTAGCCCAGTGTGTGTGCTCTGGGTAGCCCAGTGTGTGTGCTCTGGGTAGCCCAGTGTGTGTGCCGTGGGTAGCCAGGGCACATGCAATGCTAGCTTACTCTGCTCATGTTCCTGCATGAACAGGATTCCGGATGTACTTCTGTGCATCTTATCAGCTTGTAAGAAAGCAGTCTTTTGTTTCGTGTTTAATTACCCACAAGCAGCCTGTACATTTACGATAATCTTTCTGTTTACATAACGATAGGGAGGTGGTGGTTAGAGGATTATTTCCTCAGCCTCACTGCTGTTCTTGTCGAAGGCCAAATCAAATGTGTGTGTGTGTGTGTATGTGTGTGTGCGCGTGCATGCATGCATGCATGCATGCATGCATACACACACACACAAAGGCACGCATGTGTGTGTAGCTGTGTCTGGGTTTCCCCCTGCATACCTGTGCTCCTCTGCCAGTAGACCCGGACCTGCAGCTGGCCGTCCTGGTAGAAAGGGGTGCCCACATCCAACACATCAGGGATAAGGCCCTCGGGGACGGGGACCGGGCGGGCGCCAGACGTCTGCTCCTGCCCTGATTGTGGAACAATGAAAATGGGAACAAAGCAATGTTAGATCTGATGCAAACATACACTATATGGCCAAAATACTATACATTTCCTTTTTTACCCTTACTTACACAGATCAGCCCCGTATACACATCAATATACACTATACACACCAATATACACATCAATACACGAAAAGCAAAACACAATTACAGGAAACAAACACATTCTTTAGTAAAAATATCCTCAATCAGCCTTTTCTGTCAATCCAGATACCCAGATAATTATAAGCAGGGACATGATCAACGTCGGCACAATAACTATTAGTCGGGAGCTTCGTGAAATGGGTTTCCATGGCTGAGCAGCCGCACACAAGCCTAAGATCACCATGCACAATGACAAGCTGGAGTGATGTAAAGCTCACCAGCATTGGACTCTGGAGCAAGGGAAATACATTTTATGGAGTGATAAATCACCATCTGGCAGTCCGACTGACGAATCTGGGTCTGGCGGATGCCGGGAGAATGCTACCTGGACCAATGCATAGTGCCAACTGTAAGGTTGGTGGACGAGGAATGTGGCTGTGGCTGTTTTTCATGGTTCAGGCTAGGCCTCTTAGTTCCAGTGAAGGGAAATCCTAACGCTACAGCATACAATATCCTAGACGATTATGTGCGTCCAACTTTGTGGCAACAGTTTGGGGAAGACCTTTTCCTGTTTCAGCATGACAATTCCCCCTTGCACAAAGCGAGGTCCATACAGAAATGGTTTGTTGGCCCCCCGAGTGGCGCAGTGGTCTAAGGCACTGCACACATTGCAGTGCTAGCTGTGCCACTAGAGATTCTGGATTTGAGTACAGGCTCTGTCGCAGCCGGCCGCGACCGGGAGACCCATGGGGTGGCACACATTTGGCCCAGTGTTGTCCGGGTTAGGGAAGGGTTTGGCCGGCAGTGCACGCTGACACGGTCGCAAGGTGTACGGTGTTTCCACCAACACTTTGGTGTGGCTGGCTTACGGGTTAAGTGGGCATTGTGTCAAGACACAGTGCGGCTTGGTTGGGTTGTGTTTCACACACGGCTTTCGAAATTCGCCTCTCCCGAGTCTGTATGTCTATTTCTGTAGTCTATTTCAGAAGAACAGAATAGCATACTCTGAGTTGTCCTTATGTTAGGCCATGATCTGGCTATGCCATATTTGTATTTATTATGGATCCCCAATAGCTGCCAAAGCAGCAGCTACTCTTCCTGGGGTCCTGCAAAATGTAGGCAGTTTATACAATTTTAAAACATTACAATACATTCACAGATTTCACAATACATTCACAGATTTCACAACGCACTATGTTCCCCCAGGCCCCTACTCCACCACCACCACATATCTACAGTACTAAATCCATGTGTATGTATAGTGTGCGTGCGTGCATGTGTCTGTGCCATATGGCTGTGAAGCTAGAGTACACTAGTTCATTTAGCAGACATGATTAGCTTAGAATTCCGTGGCATTATTTTATATTATTTAACCGTATGAAGAATACAATTGAACATAGCTAAATAAAATAGAAAGCATATTTTCTCCAAATGATTTGGGGGAGTGCGCACATGCGGCTATTCTGTGCTGAGTGGTTAACGAAACAGGTCCTCCCTCCTATGCTTCATTTATTAGTTATTTATGAGTTATTTTAGTTATGATACAGGCGTTGGGCTATAAGTTTAGATTTTTAATACATTCTAAGGCTGCATGATGAGACTCTAATGATGATTGATTTTTATTTTTTTAAGTTGTGTGAAAGGCTTGAGCTCTGCTTTGTTTTTTTTTTGCACAGGCTGTACATACAGTCTCTGATTCAGGATTTGACGAGCTCTTAATAATGCCTCAAATTTCCCGGCGACATCCCCTTCGTAAGGCCGTAATGCCCCCTAAATGAATGAACGATTATGCATGTAATGCTTAAACTAGAAAGGTGACTTTTTATGGTGAAAATTATCTTTCCCCAAACTTGAAAGTCACACACTGCTTATGTACAGTATGCCAGTTAGGCTCTACACCCCTTGTAAAGCAGATTAATGTGCTTAATTTTAAGAAGTTATTTACCCACTTTAGTTGTGATACAAACCTTATCAAAACAGGCCTCTGGGCTAGGCTACATGAGGTGTGCGACTATGATTAGGAAAAGTCGCAAAAAAAAGGCATTGTTTCTTGTGCTGGGCATCATTGTATAATTCACAAGTGATAGGCTAATATTGTCACCCATCAGACTATTCTTGATTTAATCTTTACATATACTAAATAATATATATATATATATATATATATTAAATTTGTTTTGATTTCAAATGGACCATTATCATGCACCTGTCTCGAAAACAGGGGTAGTGGAAAAAAATACAGGTCATCTATGCACTTAAATAGTGAATGGAGGACGCTTTTCCCGTGGTTCATTTTCATGCCAGCCAGCTAGGCTATACTCCTGTTGTAAAGAGAAGCAATATGCTTAATATTAGGAAAGTTGAGAAATAAATATAGTAGGCCTAGCCTATAAAAAGCTGATGGGATCCACCTCTTTTTAGTAGAGGCCATCACTGTTTTCTCACGCAATTGCATAGCCTATTGAAATGTTGCGCAATATGAGCTCATTGGCTCTCATGAAGTGTTTGTTTAGATTTTCGATTTCAATTGCATTGATGCTGAGTACCAGGCAGTTAGCAAGTTTGGTAGGCTATTAATGACCATCAGCAGCTTTGAACTTTGAGAATGTTCCCAGAATTTGGGAGCTGATAAGCATTGACTGTTGTTGACATACCGTGTCGTGTGTTGAAGTGCAGGCTGGCTTTGGGACTTTTCAGTGGGGTCTGTCCCCAATAGGACACAGCCTGTAGCTCCACACTGTAACTCCTGTTAGCTCGCAGACTCTCCAGCTCCACATAGCTCTGCCCCTGGATACACACACAGGACAGAGGGGTTATGGGGTCAGGAAGACCGTTCTGTGTCCTCTGTATCCACACAACAAAGGTACAATGTAGGTCCCGTAACCACAGCATAACTTGTCGGAAATGTTCATTTTCTAAAACAGACATGAGCTAATGCTATTTAATAGCATCGATTTGCGATTCATTTGCCAGAGGCGACAACTATACAATTGCTTGGTTTGGTGTGTACGCACTAAGCACCATCCGATTGGAGAGTTTATGGCATCAAAGCCACACACACTGCCATTGTTTATCCTTCCATTACATTTGTTGTGGCTTGAGGAAAGAAAGAACAGGCTTCCACTGTACATTGTCCCAGGGAATGTCCCATGTTAATGAGTGCCTTCATGTCAGGGTAGAAAAAGGGTTCCAAAAGGCTTCTACGGCTGTCCCCATAGGAGAACCCTTTTTGGTACCAGGTACCAGGTTCCTGGAACCAAAAAGGGTTCTTCAAAGGGTTATCCTATGGGGACAGCCGAAGAACCCTTTTAGTTTCTAGATAGCACCTTTTTTCTAGGAGTGTAGAGGCTATGACCTTAGAAGTAGAATGACTAGACCGCCAAAGCACCTCAGAGCACGTCATTCCATTTCTATTGACTGACCTACCCCAATGGGCCCAAAATGTCAGGGTTGGGGACCTACTCTATGACTTACCCCATTGACCAGCTTCCTCCTCTTGGTCTTAGGTGGTGCTAAGGCCCCAGTGCTGCCTGTGGCCCAGCTCCAGGACACCCTGTAGTGGTGTACAGGGACATCCAGATCTGAGGGGATGGACCAGCGCAGCCGGACCGACACCACCCTGCCGCCGGGGCCAAAGGTCATGTTGGACATCCTCAGCTCAGATGGGGCAGGGGGTCTGGAGGGGTCTGGGGAAGACATCGTTAATCAATCAGGTGCCATTGGTCTGAAGTAGACATCAGTAGTGTTTCCGGTGTTTCGATGTCAAAGTGTTTTGTTATATTTCAGTCTTCTGTAATGTATTTAAGGTGTAATATTGGGATACAAACTCAAAATGTAATACAGTTCATCTCCATATCTGACATGGTACAGTTGATTCCTTTTTTGAGCCCACAACCATGTGTGTGAGGTGTACACTTTTGTAGGTTTGTTTAAGACTACTAAGAATCTGTGTGACCCTGATTTAGCCCACTGCAGTAAAAAGGTTAATGACATTACAGCTGCCAAATACATGAAGCTTTAGTAACTGTCTATTAAAGATATTCATATATTGACTGGAAGGTATTACAGCTCTACGGAGCTAAAGCACAATACAGCACTTCAGAAATGGCCAAAAGCCAATGTAATTAGTCTGTATTCATCTTCATTACAGTCAGTGCAATATCACCCCAGGGTGATTAAGCCAGCCTCACATACACACGCAAGCAGACACACACACACACAAACACACTCTGCCTGACCTTTCTTGGTGTGGATGTGGCGACTGGGAGTGGTGAACCCTCTGGTCCCGTGGACGTTCACTGCTGCCACTCTGAACTGGTACCACCGGCCTGCCCGGATGTCAGCCAGCCGCGCTTTCACCTCCGTGGTCTAGAGAGAGAGAGAGAGCAAAAGTGTGTGAGAGAGAGAGAGAGAGAGCGTAAAACAGAGACAGAGCGTTGTTTAACTTCATGCACAATCAATACATTGTCACACTTTGAATTCTAAGTAGATGACATTCATTTGTCCCTTTATAATCAACTAAATACAGTATCAATAAGTAAGCATCCCCAAAAAGGCTGACTAACCTGAGCTACCCCCTCCCACTGTGTAGCAGCGTCCTCGCTGGGTTGGATCCCGTAGTTCCACCTCCTCTGGAGCACGTAGACGACCGGCTCGGCTGACACGTTGAATCGGGTGGACCAGCTCACCTCCATCTGACCAGACCTCAGCTCCTTAAAACTCAGCTCCTTTCTGGGCTTCAGAGGGGCTCCTGGAAGAGTGAGGTGGGTCATTTCAACGTCACATGTGATCATTCAATTTTAGTCATTTAGCAGACGTTCTTATCCAGAGCAATTAGGGTTAAGTGCCTTGCTCAAGGGCACAGACAGATTTTTCACATAGTTAGATTCAAACCTTACATGACACCAGGGAATTATCTAAGCAAAAGTTTGATTTTTTAAAAGTTTTTTTAATCTCATCTTTGAATTGGCCCACAAATTTGTTGCAGATAATATATTGGTTGTAACCAACCAACAAAACATTTACATACTGTAGTTTCTACTGTGTGTACTGGAGGTTGCTGTACCTTTGTAAAGGTTCTTGGGAGGTTGGCAGGTGTGCCCACAGCCGTTGGAACAGCACTTCTTCTGGGCAGAGCACTCTCTGTCCTCCTCGCATCCCTCCACGCACGCCGCCGCGAATCCGCTGGCCTTTTCAGGTGCAGGGCAGTCACCCTGCTTCACTGCCACCACTGAGCGCAGGAACTCACAACTCGTCACACACTCCCAGTGCTTCTTGGGAAATGAGCGCTGGGGTGGAGGATCGAGAGAGAGAAGAGTGTTAGAAAGCACAGATGCTTTACTACTAAAATAACATTGCCCAAAAAAACTGTAGGAAAAACTGTGCAGAAACTGTAGGAAAAAGATCAGTTTCTGATTACTTATGACTGAGTAATGAAATTGAGGAAGCACGGAGGTAAAAGATGTCTGTGCCTGATTACATTTGCCGAAAAAAATCCTATGGAGGAGAATCTGAACTGAACTCTACTAATTTAGCCTCTCGACATGAAGCCTCTCCTCAGCGCGTTCCTCCCCCCTAACTTAACGAAATGGGAGGCTGTCAAAGGTCATCATACCTCACAAAGCTCCCGGCATTGGCTCTTCAGGTCCCAGGAGGCCTTGCAGGGTTCCAGGCACTTTGAAGGTGAGAGAAACAGAGATGGAGGTAAGGGCTTGTTACACCATCCCTGCCACCACAGGGGATTTCTGAAGCAGCTCATTACTGTAAAAACATGTCACCACAGTTGCCACAAACTTTAGCCGTTTGAGGATTATTGGGATGAATCTTTGTATGTATCTGACATCTGTGGCCTTGTCGGTGTTCCTGCCTCTCTTGAGGAGAGAACAGCTAAAAGAACTTGACCGCCGGTTGCTGGACCTACATTTAATTTGGGGAACATCATTATAAGCAAGAAATAAATAGGATGTTTGAAAATCAAAAGAACACCACTCTTCCACAGTGTGTTTGTTAACTATGTGCTTCCTGTAGCGGCTTGTAGATCTGTACTAATGTCCTTGTCCCCTGAGAGACACTCTTCCTGCATGAGTAACCCAGGTTAGACTGCCCAGGGGAATATTAATATTTTCAATTTCATGCTGCAATGAAACACAGTGGCTGGTAGCTATGGAGGAAAGGCAGTTGGGAATGTTGCATCTAGGGGTAATTTGAAAGTTACCATATTACAGTAACAATATCCATTTGATATGTGATGTCACTCTTTATCTAGGTGTAACTATGCTGAACCAAAATATAAATGCAACATGCAACAATGTCAATGATTTTACTGAGTTACAGTTCATATAAGGGAATCAGTCAATTTAAAATAAATAAATGAGGCCCTAATCTAATCTATAGACTTCACATGACTTGGCAGGGGCACAGCCATGTGTGGGCTTGGCAGGGCATAGGCCCACCCACTTGGGAGCCAGGCCTAGCCAATCAGAACGAGTTTTGATTGGGCTTTATCACAGACAGAAATACTCCTCAGTTTCATCAGCTGTCCGGGGGGGCTGGTCTCAGACGATCCCGCAGGTGAAGAAGCCGGATGTGGAGGTTCTGGGCTGGCGTGGTTACAAGTGGTCTGCGGTTGTGAGGCCGGTTGAACATACTGCCAAATTCTCTAAAAAGACGGAGTCGGCTTATGGTAGAGAAATGACCAGTTCTCTGGCAACAGCGCTGGTGGACATTCCTGCAGTCAGCATTCCAATTGCACGCTCCCTCAATTTCAGACATGTGTGGCATTGTGTTGTGTGACAAAACTGCACATTTTAGAGTGGCCTTTTATTGTCCCCAGCACAAGGTGTACTTTTGTAATTATCATGCTGTTTAATCAGTTTATTGATATGCTACGTCTGGTGGATGGATTGTCTTGGTAATCTCTGGGATCTTTTATTTCAGCTCATGAAACACGGGACCAACACTTTTGCGTTTATATTTGTGTTCAGTCTATAAACTCGGTATGCTTATGGTTATTATTTTTTACTTACTTATGCCTTGATACAAGTATAACAGCATGTCCAAAACACTCCTACAACCTTCTAGAGAAAACCTCAGCCATGTAATGCGTTGTTGAAAGTTTTCAAGGCGTGAAGATCGGAGTTGTCCTGGGGCAACGTTTTGGTCGGAATGAGAGTGGGAAACACATTTATCTTCAGTTGCTGTGAAAACATGAGCAAGTGTGTGTGTGTGTGTGTGTGTGTGTGTGTGAGAGAGCGTGTGTGTGAGAGTAAGTGTGTGAGGGGTGGAAAGTGTTGGTAGTTGTCGGAAACTCTGAATAATGTGAAGGAAGGGGGCACACGTTTAAATGCAGCTGAGGTGCCCACTTTATGGAGGGGGAAATGCGGAGACCCTGCCGAGCTAGCCCCAGGCTCCACTGCTACTTCCATGGAAGGAACATCCTGAAACTGCTAAAGCCTGACGTTGTACCCTTTCCAATTCAGTAACACATGCTCATACATTGCTCATACATTCAGCTAGCACTCTCTTACCCGTCTACTCTCCTGTAGTGCCCTGCCCTTGCTTTCTCTCCTACAATCCCTCCATACTACGATGTAATGCATGTCTAAAGCTCTCCCATAGGGTCTAGATCCTCGGCTCGCCGCCATAGCCTAGTGCCATGCTGTACTATGACTGTCCCTGTCCTGTCATCTCTTATCTCCCTTCTCTGGTCTCCAACGGGAGGTTCACCCTCTAATCCCAACTGACGCTCAGACTCTCTCGTCTCCTCGTTCTTATTGTGCCTCGGCTACGCTTCGTTTTCCGCCCCATTTCAAACTCAAACCAGGCATTCCTTTCCACTAGCGACCGACCGCAAATAAAGCAGAGTTCTAGGACTCTGATAGAATGCCTAGGAATTTACAGAACACCTAAGGACTCGCTTCCACTGATGGCAAAAGACAAAGGAGTGTTACCCCTTGATGGCATAAATTTGAAAAAGACATTTGAAAGTCAATAATGCTTACTCTCCATTTTGAACACAGGAAAACCTGCTCTGTTTAACAAAGGAACCAGGGAAAACAGGAAATGCACCAGCAGAGTGCACATGGCCATTTCAGGATGTAGTAGGACAAGAGTGAACCGTTTCCTTTGTGAACGACGGTAAATAATAGCCCCAGTGACTTCTCTGCTGACCGTGCATAACGCTGCTGTTCTGTTGGGGGAGACTGAGCCTGCTTCCCAAATGGTACACTGTTCTCTATACGGCGCACTCCTTTTGACCAGCGCCATATGGGCCCTGGTCAAAATAAATACACTAAAGAGGGGAAAGGGTGCCATTTGGGAGGCACCCTGGCTGTACTGTAGCACACAACAGTGTTTGATACAGTGCCCAGATGACACCCTCCCCGGAGGAAAGAGACCTTGCATTTGTCGCCCCCTTCGTGTTTCTACAACTCGAACAGGCTTTGAGGGGGTTCCAGAGTCTTTCTCAAGAGGACAAGCCCGTGCCACCTCTTTGTAGTGCCAACACTGCTCATTATTTCACATGGTCATGTCTGTGGTGGAAGATGCATTCATGTGGTGTGCATTCAAAAGTAGTGCACTATATATGGAGTAGGGTGCCATTTCAGCCTTATTTTTAGTCCTTAGGGCCACATCATCCCAACTGCTAGACCAGTAAGTGTTAGTTAGTACACTAATGACTCCCAAGTGCTGCCTAAATGCCAATCTGAAAGACCGTGGCTTGTCGTGAGGTGATAAAAAAATAATAATGACTTCAACTAAGCATTCATATCTGCAGAGCTGAGAGGCTGACGGGCAGCCCGGTGTAATGGCATGGCAATTATGACCGTCCACGGTTCTTCTAAATGAGGCACTGAAGCGATCCTGTCATCCCCTGCTAAGCCTTTAAATGAAGATGTGACCGGACTCTATTTTGTCAGGCTATGGTAATCGTCTATAGTAGCCTTAATTGACTGCCTGCCTCGAAGAGATAGTGACAGGCGGATTAACAGTCACTCATCGTTACCAGGGAGGTCCATGGAGACAACGCGATGCTGAGTGTGCATGGGCAAAGTACAGGATGATCGGACTATTGTGACCAAACATTATCATAGCTCTACTGGATGTAATCATTGAGGGCTGTAAAAAAAAAATGGCAGCACTGTTGTGGTCTCCGATACGTTGTGGGTGGACTTTCAGTGTAGCCGTAAACACTGCTGCAAGCAATCACCAAATGCAGACATTCGATGGCTTACGCAGCGAAAACAAATCGTCTCCTGTAATCAAATACTGCAAAACATGAGGGTCTGACTTCCAATGTTGTGGTTGAGCTGGAACTACAGTACAGCTTACATAGTAGGCAGTGACATTTCAGGAACACCTTAAACTTCAGACTGGAATCCTTGGGCAGCCTATCAAATCTAATGTTGAGTTCGAGTGATATACAGAACCATTGGCGACACGTAACGGAACTGAAAGCAAAGCAAGTTTACTTTTAAAGTGAGACCGCAGAGACATTAAGATCTCCTTAGTGAGAATAAATGGATTCTTCATCTCTACTTCAGAGCCTCTAATTTGGCCTCTAATTTGGCAATTAGCTGCCGTGTATTGAACATTCTACGAGGAAGAGAATTCTAATTGGCTGTGTTCTTTCTTAACGAGAATAGAATATCATTATTACTTTCTTCGTGTGAATAAAATAGCATTGTCACTCTTCAAGAAAACAAGGAGAGCACTGACATTTTATTATCTGTAGCCTGGTATCCAAACTGATATGCTCAGTTTCACCATTAAAAACAGAGCATATTGGTTTCGGTTCCAGGCTATATTACATGGACATAGTGTGGAGGATGCTATCACGCTACAGGGACTGACCTGGTTTAAAGTTTGAGTGAAAACTATCTCCGGAGTTCTGGAGAAATCTGCTGAGCAGTTGGCCAAATGTTTTCATGGACCCACCAAGAGAGGTCAGTGGCTGGCTGACTATGTTTCTGCTGCGAGCCAACCCAGGGGTGTGTCTGTCTGTCTGTCCCAGAGAGAGACGTGTGTTGTTGTGCTTTTCTCCCATATGGTGACACAAACACACAACTAGCCAGAGTGTTATACTGTAGTAAACAAAGCAATCACAAAGACATTTCAAAACTAATTAGGAATGTGGCTTCAGAATAAATAGCTACGAGTGTGAACGTGTTATTGAAAAAAAAAAAACATTCAATTAATCAAAAACATGAGATAATACTTTTCATAATGGTATTTGACTGCTGTTTTCATGATGAGATATGACAACTGTGCAACCATTCTATTTTCGTATACTACAGTATACTGAAGCCTGTGGAATAAGCACAAAAGCTACATGTCAGCTTCCCTTCTGTACACTGTGGGGATAGTATACCGAAGGGCTGTTAGAGAACGTTACTGTCCTCATTACCAAAAATGAGAGGACCTCATTACCCAAGGACAATTATGACTTCCAGAAAGGGATATACAGAAATGTATTTGATGAAAATACAAAGTGGAGAGACAAAGAGCTTAACAGCCAAGCATCCATCTAAAGCACCTGTCGCTATACGCTGCAATCATATATTATGTCGGCTCTGTGACCTACAGATGAACAGTACATAGCTAGCTGCAGTATATTGGCTGACACAGTGATGTATGGTATTGCATGGTAAATAGAGTACTGTGTAAGAACCACTATGACAATGATGTATCATGCTATTTGTTCAGCTGCTGACGTTCCCTGAGAGTTTTTCCACTGAAAATAGATCAGTTTGTGTGATTTCTGTCATGTTAGGTAAGGTGCGGATGTAAACATCTGTACGTTACCTTGGCACACTGTTTATGATTTTGACACCAGCCCAGGGATCCATTGTTCTGTAGGGAGAGAAGAGAGTAGAGGGCAGTCAGTAGCGTAATTACTAGGGAGAGAAGAGAGTAGAGGGCAGTCAGTAGCGTAATTACTAGGGAGAGAAGAGAGTAGAGGGCAGTCAGTAGCGTAATTACTAGGGAGAGAAGAGAGTAGAGGGCAGTCAGTAGCGTAATTACTAGGGAGAGAAGAGAGTAGAGGGCAGTCAGTAGCGTAATTACTAGGGAGAGAAGAGAGTAGAGGGCAGTCAGTAGCGTAATTACTAGGGAGAGAAGAGAGTAGAGGGCAGTCAGTAGCGTAATTACTAGGGAGAGAAGAGAGTAGAGGGCAGTCAGTAGTGTAATTACTAGGGAGAGAGTAGAGGACAGTCAGTACTGTAAAAGTTAGTCTTAACTACTGTCATAACTACCATGTAACAAAAGTCGAAAGTGTACAAACACGATTGCTTTACCCATTCATGTTGGCAACACGGCTTTTGAAGTGGCAAAGAAAGTGACCTAAAGTGAAAGTGACCTTTAGTGAGCAAATGTCTGAGGAGACCGAGCAGGCCAGTCACAGGCACCCTAGCCTTCATCTGTCCAGTGCAGGCACAAGGGTCTGGAAGGGGTGGTTGTGGGTAAAAAAAGACTGCTGTGTCCAGTGCAGGCAAGGCTAAAGACAGATAGTCATCTGACTTCTCTGTCATTATCAGGTCAATGAATGCTTGCATCCCAAATGGAACCATATTTCCATTATAGTGCACTATTTTTGAACAGGGCCTATAGGATTCTGGTCAAAAGTAGTGCACTATGAAGGGAATAGGGTACCATTGGGGACTCATTCAATTCATCATACCCATGTTATGAAGGCTACTATGGCAGCCCAAGAGACATGAAAGTCAGGACAGATAAGGGCATTTTGTTATGTCACTTTGACTCCATGGAGCACAATATGACTTCTGACACAAATCAGAAGTCTCACAAGTCAGACAATTGTTTCCGAAATATTACATGTGAAAGACTGGAAATCAAGGGTAAGGCTACATCCCAAATGGCACCCTATTCCTTACATAGTGCACTACTAATCCTGATTGATGGTGGCATTAACATGATTTGAAGTCACCGTCCGGGGTAGATTATGTCATGTTAAAAAGTCTCCATCAAATCTCAGAAAGGGACTTTTCAATATGGAAAGTTACGATAGATTCAACAATCTGTACCAAGATGTATTTCCATGGCAGCTTTCAACAGAGACCTTTCAAACAATATGCTTCATTTTAGTCATGTTCATCTGTCCATTACAATGTGTCGAATTGATGAAAACGTATAGCTGAAGCGTACTGTAGCTATACCCAAGTCTGGCAATAAGAATTAGCCATTTTATAGGCTGACATGACATAGTATCCTATCCACTCCTACAATGGGTAGATTTGATCTTTGATCTATGACAGGAATTCCATCACAGAGGGAATAGATGGACTGCCCTTGCAATCTAACATTGACCCTGCTACATGATCCGTGGGGAAGTAGTGATTAAACAGGTTAAAAGGTCATATCCTGACCCTTCGAGAGGTCACGAGTGCTTGACCGTGTGGCTAATGATCTGATGTCAGTGCAGTTCCAGTCCTATGATAATAAACCATAGCTAATCTCACTAGTTCCCCATTCCATATTCTCTATGGATCAATTCATTCAGGCAACTATATAGGCCTACTATGTGGGAGTATACTAGTGGATATTCTCCCGGGGCCATCCTTCCAAATCCTGAGGCTGAATAGTGAGTAACTGGGCATGTTCACTGCTAAGGCTAAGTTATCTCCATGTACTGTATGTTATCCAAGGAGGAGGAGGACATGAACTTGATCATGTGACATGGGTGGCTCAGTCACAGTGTGGTAGGCTTGGGACTGGATGGGGAGTGACGGGCTTGGTATGGTCATAATTAGGATAACAAGCCTCCATCTCTTTCCATCAGCCAGTAGGTTGCTCCACTTCTCAAGGCAGAGTCAGATTTAAAAATGGGACATGTTAAAGAGAGCTTTCTAATGAGGAGTACAGTGTATAGTCCGTTTCCTGTCAGAACATTGGTACCGAATTGTCTCCATATATTGTGTCTAGTTTGCTTGCAAACTTACCAAATCTAAAGCAGTTATGAGGCCAAAAACAAAACTTCAGTTATCGGTTAATAATCAACTAAATAAACAAATAAAATAAAAACAAGAAAAACACGTTCATTAAAAGGGGTGGTCTATTTCAAGCACATTCTTGTTTATTAAAACATTTACGCACGAAAAGTCAATGGAATATTATAGAATGCAGTAGAAAAATTCGGATTGCCTGCTTTTGATCCAACTTGGACTTTATTCCATGAAGACAGCAGCATGCTCGCCCGCTTCTTTTGGCCTTACCTCCACCTGAGATTGTTTGGAGAGCGTCGCTATGCGCGTGCTGTGCAAGCTGAGGCACCTGGACGCACATCTCCCTCGGTAGATGTCGTTCATCGACTGGGTCTCGTCTTTCTTCCGCGTCTTCGCATTGACACTCAAGAACAAAATACTCCACCAACAAAGTCTCGCAAACACACCTCGACTTTCGAATAATGACATCGTCGAGGACTTTTCTCTTGCGTGTTTCCCCTCGTCGCGACGGGACGGGTTTATGACAGTTTGTGGATGCAGCACGGGAAACTGATGAAACTTCTACGTCGAAGGGAGGAGTCAGGATCTGAGCTCAAGCCTGACATTGGAAAACATCTCCCATAAACGGCAAATGATCTCAGGTATGATGTGTGTGATGAGTTTGGACTGATGCCATCTAATTGTTTAATTGCTGACATATTTTAAATGATGATTGCCAAATAGCCTCCAAAATTACAATCTAAATGTAAGGCTCATTTACCTCACATTATAAAACTAGGTCTAGTATTATCTTTAATGATAATGTCCTGCTTCTAATGAAGAATGCATTTTGATAAATGGTAAATTATACATTAACAAAATCGACAGAAGCCACCCTTCAGAGCTCCTGTTCACCTGCAACTCACTACACCTGTTTATGGTCTTGCCCAATGCATTTTCTGGATCCCCAAAAAAAACAGAACTGCAACAATCCCTTCATAATGTCTTAAATGTTATCCTTGACTGTACTGAAAAAAACATTTTCTACATATTCATTGTCTTATTTGGGATTCATCCCTTCATTTTCATTAATTTATTCATTAAGTAATTCATCCATTCATTCGTTCATTCATTGAAACTTTCCTAACTAACAAGTTTGTTGCCTCATGGAAACCTATCTGGGGGGTGGGAAGTTACACAGCTTCCAGGGATCCCCATCATTTTCACCGGTAGCAGAGAACAACATTTTTATAGGCAAAACTATAAAAACTAACCACTACCATATCTCACAAAGTATCTCTCCACGTTTTGGCACTGTTTTCTGGCCCACGGAAAGGAGAGAATATGACGTGTAGGAAATATTGAAGGAATCCTCCCGTAGTTGGTATTATTTGCTCATGCTCGTTGAAAAAATAGTCTCTGCTTGGTGCGTTAGCCTCCTGGGGTGATAATGGCTGGCCCATACCTCTTCTATGTTAGGTTTTATAGAGTGCTGAGCTGTGTGGAATCACAGCAGCTGTGCTGTCTACTAATTACAGTGTCATAATTAGTCTACAGGTGAGGAGCGTTTCTGACACTGGCTGCAGTTCAGAACCAGAGTCAGGTTCAATCTGTCCATTCACAGTAGCATTAGTTTACACAGAGGGAGATTGCGGAGAGTGAAATGTAAAGAGTTTGGTAACTCAGTCTCTGTCTTCTGTCATTTGGACCGCAATTGCATGTTTAAATTAAATCATGAATTTAGTAGAAATGGCAAGGGGCCCCTCTCAAATCCTTGGTCATGCAACGCTGAGTGACAGTGTGTGACTGTATCTTAAAGGGGCAATCCACAGATGCTACATCCATTTTGGGCTCATAAAATAAGAAGAACATAACTTATAAATGCCTCATTTATAATGCCTCAGAGCCAAAAATATAAGCTTGTTTTACTTCAATGTGTGCAAACATTGTACATGTAAACAAACACTATATAGTCTCAAAATAAACTTCAAACTATATTTTTTCAGTCCTTGCATCAAGAGCTCTGTATTTTTTACCAAAACAGAGGCAGAGTAGCCACTTTGTTATTGTTTCAACTACAGATGACCCTTTTAAACTCTAAGGCTATATATCAGGCAATGCCAGAGTTACTCAATAAATTACGCATGTACATTTTATTCACCTGGTGGTCCAACCACACTGCAACTTTCAGGAGGAGGAATACCCCCTGCTCCTTTAAAATGTTTTTTAAAGAATATGTGCTTATATGCATGCGTGTGTGTAGAGAGGGAATCCTTGCAATTATGTGGTGGAAGAAGTAGCTAGTTGGTGTGGGGTCCTGTAGTCTCCTGCAGGCTGCTGAATGGTATTTTCCACAACCCTGGTGGTTTCCTTTCCTGACTGGGGGAAGCCTCTGCCAATGGGGTGTTCCCTACAATATGGGTCATAAAACCAGGGTCAGGGAACCCCTGTGTCTATGTGGGAAGGGAGGAATGGACATGATATGAGTTGCCTACTTCAGCCATCAACGTTTGTATGTGTGTGTGTGTGTGTGTGTGTGTGTGTGTGTGTGCGAGTGGGGGGATTTTCGTTGGCAACCTTTGTTTACAAATACAAATATTCCCCCGACTGTGTTATTATTTAGAAAACAACAATCACATTTGGAGCGCGATCATACAATTCCCTAGGAGGTGTAATGATCGGTTATTGGAGTGTAATGAAATAAATCAATAACTATTGACACAGACAAAGCTTGTCTCTCAGCATGGGTGTTTTAGTCAATACACCACTACACAGAGTCTCTTGACACTAGGGCTGAGTCCCAAATGGCACCATATTCCCTACATAGTGCACTACGTTTCACCTTATGGGCCCTGGTCAGAGTAGTGCACGAGCCCTATGGGCCCTGGTCTAAATGAATGCTCTATATAGGGAAATGGTGCCATCCAAATAATCATTATCTGTATAGAGTTTGAATTATTAATACATTTTGGTTTTATTCATCTCAAATGCATGATCACAATATATTGTAGGAAACTGATAAATGTAGTTTAATTCTGCGTATTAATAATGCATGTCTGTCACTGTGGAGTGATCTTTATGCTGTGACCAGCTAAACCATAAGCTCTTTTTATTGGACTATGCTGTAAATCGGAGCTCTGTTGACATCTAGTGGATGAATTATGTACCAGTTTCTTTTCACTGTTGACAAATCGGCCCTGAAATCATGTTGTAATTATGTGGTAATATTTCCTGAGTTGAAGTGTGAAACTGCAACCTAAAAAACATCTGCAACATAAGACTATAATCCCAGAAAAAGATCCACGAACTGTGTAAACATGCAGATATTTATTCATTTTATTTTTAGGCTGCGTGTGATATAACAAATGGATGAGGAGAGGAGACATTTTAAATGCACTCTCTTTAGTGGTTACAGAGGTCATATTTGCAGCAGTGGGTGTGGAGGAGTCCTCCCTCGATGCCCTGGAGATGTTCACACTCTTGGTTGCTGCTGAATCCTCAGAAACATGACACCGTTACAAGGAGAGAGAGGTGAACCATGGGACACAAAACAGATGCAATCCCAACATCAACAAACATACACAAACGATATAAAAACAAGATTTCACTGATCGTAATGTTGTAGATGATTTTCCCCAATAGAGATATTGGGGGGAGGAGGAATTAGATTGAGTGGAACCTTGATTTGTGGCTTTCTCACATTTGATCTGAAATAATTCATTCCAATAACCAAGTGATAAATGAGACGTCTCCATACACATCGTCATTGGGAGTGTCTGGGCGACACCGGACCACAAACTCAGTTTACATTTTTTTTTGTGTAAACTTTAATATTGTGTTCTTATTTGTCAGTATATTGTATATTCACTGAATCAATTAGGTTGTTAATACAGTTCACAAACCCTATACAGCATGTTATTATCATGAACACAGAGTGGAAGAGTTTCAGTGCTCTTTTGAAGTTATTTCCGGAACATTCTATTCACTCACATACCACAAATAGAATTCATCAGAAGAAGGAAAGATATAGCCAAGACTCTCATCTTCACTGCATAACCAAACACAGGATAGTCCGAGATATTTTCTTTACCAGGTATTATAGAATGGTTATGCAAATGTCACAGAAGAATGTAATAATCTCATCTGAGTTCTTGTGCTTCACAGGTGTCTGTGAAACTCTAGTGTAAACACAGTGCTGTCCTCATATAAACGGTCTTTTCACTGTTACGTAAATACAACTTTATATGTGAAGTACCTGATAAAGATGGTGTAGTGATCTGGGAATTGTGACACGGCAGGCTGCCATGGGAAGTGTTCTCGAAATGCCACCTGGATCTTTCCCACTTGGTCACTATAGTAACGGCAGAGCAGCTCAAGGCTTGGGTGGTGGTAAATAGTCCTGCTCAGTGCTCAAATTTTATGCCATCAACTTACCTGACCAATCACATGCTAAAGAGTCAGATGATATCTGTATAGGCCCATCTATTTTATCAAACTGAATCATGCATTCAAGTTAAAGCTGACATCAATAAACAAATGCAAATTGTTGGGGAACGAAGCAACTTTCATTTTGTAACTGCTTCACAACAACAGTAATAGATGGTAAATGGACTACATATGTGGTACTCTTGCGGTGCCAGACATCACACCAAATTACAGAATCAACTATGGTAGTCAACGGTTGTCTCAGTTGCGTAGGTTGGAGGGACAGCGCCAGCCATGAATGCTCTCACTCTCGTCTCCAAACATCTGGCATTCTGACATCTGCATGCATCTCTTAAATGTTTAGGGAGCTGTGGAGAGAGGATTGAAAATACCAGATACCTAAGAGACATAACCTGGGCCTGTATTTATAAAGCATTTCATAGTTCTGATCCAGGAATAGGTCTTCCGTGTCCATATAATCTTATTCATTATGATCTAAAAGGCTCCTACTCCAAAATGTGTGTGTTTTACTGATCATTTAACCTTGGTAGGTCGCACCGATGAAGCACAAGGTAAAGTGGCCAAGTGAAGGAGGGAGCTAAATACGAAGTGAGTGTTTGAATGATTCTCGGCAGACCTTTTTTTTCCGCTTTGGCAGGTCTCCACTGTGTCTCGGCTGTGGTATCCACTGTCAAGACATTTGTTGCACCTTAGGCCCTCTCCTGGACATACAGTAGACCAGCATTATGTAGCTTGGTTAAACCTGATTGAACACTCCATGTTAAACAATAGTGAAAACATTTGCTTAGTAGCTTGGTTAAAACTGACTGAACGCTCCACTTTAAACAATGGTGAAAACAATTGTTCAGTAGCTTGGTTAACACTGAACGCTCCATGTTAAACAATGCTGAAAACAATGATTTCACAATGGTTCAGTCTGGTTAATAAGCAAGCAAGTATTCAGTGAGACAGTTTATCATACCTAGTAAAACACAAGAGTACTCTTTTTGGGCAGACTCATCGTCGCTTTAAGACCGCAGCAGGAGAAGGAGACAAACACACACCACTTTCATATTTCCTTCTCTTCAGGTGTCTTTTGAGCTGTCGTTTTAACGATAGAACATATGTCATCAAAGAGCGCGTAGTGTGACTGATGTATACAGTTGGTCCTGTCCCACTGCTTCACATGTGTATAACGATAGAACATATGTCATCAAAGAGCGCGTAGTGTGACTGATGTATACAGTTGGTCCTGTCCCACTGCTTCACATGTGTATAACGATAGACATGGTGAAACCCAAGTAGAACAATTTAATTGAGACAAATATTTGTGACACCTGACAACTTTTTAAGCATTTTAGTGTTTGTGTTTGTTCTCGTGGCGATTTCGAAGCTCTGTTATAGTGCGTCGTTGTTATGAGCAGTAAATAGGGAAGTAGTTGCAGGTAGGTTACAACTCAAACAGAATCTCTGACCTGGTTAAGTTTCCTTCGATGTGTGCGGAGCTGTCCTTCCTTAGCACAGCATTTCCTAGAGGTCTGGATCTGAATATCAGACTGGGAATTCCTGGATTTTCAGAAGAGATTACGCAAGACAAGAAAGTTTACAGCGATCAGTGTCACATAACAGTGACTCGTCCAGACCTGGGCCGAAAATCATTATATTTTGTGGTTTATTTGAAAATACAAAAAGTTTTAAAAAGTAGTAATTATTGGGATCTGTATTCAAATAGTTGTAGGCACCTCCAAAGTAACTATTTGCTCCACCGGATAAATAGTTACTTTCCACAATGCAGAGTTATCCAAGGTCTGCTTTGTTCCCCATTGGGACATTCAACATCGGGACAGAGTGTGTAATGACAATTTTAAGAAATCAAACCTTCAACAGAACAGCTGGATGGAGTCTATATTTTACGTTGTGTTACTGGGTAATACATCATATAGCCTATAAAGTAGTCCTGTATACAGTGCCTTGCGAAAGTATTCGGCCCCCTTGAACTTTGCGACCTTTTGCCACATTTCAGGCTTCAAACATAAAGATATAAAACAATGTTTTTTGTGAGGAATCAACAACAAGTGAGGAATCAACAACAAGTGGGACACAATCATGAAGTGGAACAACATTCATTGGATATTTCAAAATTATTCAGCCCCCTTAAGTTAATACTTTGTAGCGCCACCTTTTGCTGCGATTACAGCTGTAAGTCGCTTGGGGTATGTCTCTATCAGTTTTGCACATCGAGAGACCGAAATGTTTTCCCATTCCTCCTTGCAAAACAGCTCGAGCTCAGTGAGGTTGGATGGAGAGCATTTGTGAACAGCAGTTTTCAGTTCTTTCCACAGATTCGCGATTGGATTCAGGTCTGGACTTTGACTTGGCCATTCTAACACCTGGATATGTTTATTTTTGAACCATTCCATTGTAGATTTTGCTTTATGTTTTGGATCATTGTCTTGTTGGAAGACAAATCTCCGTCCCAGTCTCAGGTCTTTTGCAGACTCCATCAGGTTTTCTTCCAGAATGGTCCTGTATTTGGCTCCATCCATCTTCCCATCAATTTTAACCATCTTCCCTGTCCCTGCTGAAGAAAAGCAGGCCCAAACCATGATGCTGCCACCACCATGTTTGACAGTGGGGATGGTGTGTTCAGGGTGATGAGCTGTGTTGCTTTTACGCCAAACATAACATTTTGCATTGTTGCCAAAAAGTTCCATTTTGGTTTCATCTGACCAGAGCACCTTCTTCCACATGTTTGGTGTGTCTCCCAGGTGGCTTGTGGCAAACTTTAAACGACACTTTTTATGGATATCTTTAAGAAATGGCTTTCTTCTTGCCACTCTTCCATAAAGGCCAGATTTGTGCAATATACGACTGATTGTTGTCCTATGGACAGAGTCTCCCACCTCAGCTGTAGATCTCTGCAGTTCATCCAGAGTGATCATGGGCCTCTTGGCTGCATCTCTGATCAGTCTTCTCCTTGTATGAGCTGAAATTTTAGAGGGACGGCCAGGTCTATGTAGATTTGCAGTGGTCTGATACTCCTTCCATTTCAATATTATCGCTTGCACAGTGCTCCTTGGGATGTTTAAAGCTTGGGAAATCTTTTTGTATCCAAATCCGGCTTTAAACATCTTCACAACAGTATCTCGGACCTGCCTGGTGTGTTCCTTGTTCTTCATGATGCTCTCTGCGCTTTTAACGGACCTCTGAGACTATCACAGTGCAGGTGCATTTATACGGAGACTTGATTACACACAGGTGGATTGTATTTATCATCATTAGTTATTTAGGTCAACATTGGATCATTCAGAGATCCTCACTGAACTTCTGGAGAGAGTTTGCTGCACTGAAAGTAAAGGGGCTGAATAATTTTGCATGCCCAATTTTTCAGTTTTTGATTTGTTAAAAAAGTTTGAAATATCCAACAAATGTCGTTCCACTTCATGATTGTGTCCCACTTGTTGTTGATTCTTCACAAAAAAATACAGTTTTATATCTTTCTGTTTGAAGCCTGAAATGTGGCAAAAGGTCGCAAAGTTCAAGGGGGCCGAATACTTTCGCAAGACACTGTATATCAGCTATAAACTAAACTTGCTCAGTGCAGTGCTCATGTTCCAGGCCATCACCTGGCTAATCACAGGTTAATTATGTCAAACATAAATAATAATTAAATGCAAACTGTTTGGAACAAACTTCTTGACAGTTTCAATCATGTGCATTGATTAGTGATATTCAGCTTAGTACAATAAATGGACTGTATAGTATACAGTATGTTAGACAGAGTATGTGTCTCTCAGTTGCATTGGTTGGTGGTGCAGCAATAGGCATCAATGTCCTTGTTGCTTCCCAGCAACATATATGCTGACATCTTCATGCATCTCTTGAAGTACGAGATAGCTGTGGAGACAGAGAAGTGAGACAGGGTAAGACACCAGATATAGAAGACACAAACTAGCACATTTTCTTGATTGGATAAAGCAAACGTTTTCCTTAGATGTCAATCAAAAGGATCAGGTATTTAGTGTTTTACCGATTGGTTACTGATCCTCGGGTTACACACATAGTAAAGTGCCTAGTGAAGGGATATACACAGATGAAACTCAGGGTATACTGCCTGCCTAGTGAATGGGGATAATAGATACTTTACGTACGAAGTGGGTACTTGAATATGACCGTGGCGCAGGTGTCATGGTCAATACGGCAGGTTTCCACTGTGTTTCTGCAGCCATTGCCAATACAAAGGTTGCATCTCAGGCCCTCTCCTGGAAAAACCAAAGAACTGCATCATCTCCGTTTTATTGTGGTGAATCTGGTTATTTATGGTGTAAAATGAGAGAATGGAGATGAGAATATGCAATCTAGCTTTAATCTGGTTCATGTGTTTAATTGGCATGGTCCCTGTCAAATACATAAATAAAACTAGATGGTAATTGTACATGAAGTTTAATTGGTGGGAGTCCAGTGAATGTAACACAACAATCAACAGTGAAAAGAAGGAAGCCTGTACAGAATACAAATACTCCAAATCATGCATCATGTTTGCAATAAGGCACTAAATTAAAACTGCAAAAAATGTGGCAAAGAAATTAACTTTATGTCCTGAATACAAAGTGTTATGTTTGGGGCAAATCCAACACAACACATCACTGAATAACACTCATATTTTCAAGCATGGTGGTGGCTGTACCAGGCTATAGGTATGCTTGTCTTTGGCAAGGACTAGGGAGTTTTTAAGTGTAGAAATAAACGGAATAGAGCTAAGCACAGGAAAAGTCCTAGAGGAAAACCGGGTTCAGTTTTCTTTCCAACAGACCCTGGGAGACAAATTCACCTTTCAGTAGAACAATAATCTAAAACACAAGGCCAAATATACACTGCAGCTGTTTACCACCAAGACAACATTGAATGTTTCTGAGTGGCCTAGTTACATTTTTAACTGAAATTGGCTTCAAAATCTATGGCAAGACTTGAAAATGGCTGTCTAGCAATGATCAACAACCAACCTGACAAAGCTTGTAATGTTTTGTAAAGAATAATGTGCAAATATTGTACATTACATGCTGGAGAATGTTGCAGGCAACAGAATGTTCTCCACGGCGTCTCCAGACTCTGTCACGTCTGTCACATGTGCTCAGTGTGAACCTATTTTCATCTGTGAAGAGCACAGGGCGCCAGTGGCAAATTTGCCAATCTTGATGTTCTCTGGCAAATTAAAAACGTCCTGCACGGTATTGGGCTGTAAGCACAACCCCCACCTGTGGACGTCGGGCCCTCATACCACCCTCATGGAGTCTGTTTCTGACCGTTTGAGCAGACACATGCACATTTGTTGCCTGCTGGAGGTCATTTTGCAGGGCTCTGGCAGTGCTCCTCCTGCTCCTCCTTGCACAAAGGCGGAGGTAGCGGTCCTGCTATTGGGTTGTTGCCCTCCTACGGCCTCCTCCACGTCTCCTGATGTACTGGCCTGTCTCCTGGTAGCGCCTCCATGCTCTGAACACTACGCTGACAGACACAGAAAACCTTCTTGCCACAGCTCGCATTGATGTGCCATCCTGGAAGAGCTGCACTACCTGAGCCACTTGTGTGGGTTGTAGACTCCGTCTCATGCTACCACTAGAGTGAAAGCACCGCCAGCATTCAAAAGTGACCAAAACATCAGCCAGGAAGCATAGGAACTGAGAAGTGGTCTGTAGTCCCCACCTGCAGAACCACTCCTTTATTGGGGGTGTCTTGCTAATTGCCTATAATTTCCACTGCTCAGATAGCAGATGTTTAAAGTTGGTGAGGGAGATAACAGTCTCCCACTTCAACAATTTTTGCAATTCGTTCCAGTCACAGGCAGCAGAGAACTGGAAGGAAAGGCGGCCAAATTATGTGTTGGCTTTAGGGATGATCAGTGAGATACAACTACTGGAGCACGTGCTATGGGTGGGTGTTGCTATCGTGACCAGTGAACTAAGATAAGATAAGATAAGGCGGAGCTTTACCTAGTATGAACTTGTAGATGACCTGGAGCCAGTGGGTCTGGATTGGAGATGTTTGATATGAGTCTGGAAGGAGAGTTTACAGTCTAGCCAGACACTTAGGTACTTATAGATGTCCACATATTCTAGGTCGGAACCATCCAGGGTGGTGATGCTAGTCGGGCGTGCGGGTGCAGGCAGCGAGCAGTTGAAAAGCATGCATTTGGTTTTACTAGCGTTTAAGAGCAGTTGGAGGCCACGGAAGTAGTGTTGTATGGCATTGAAGCTCGTTTGGAGGTTAGATAGCACAGTGTCCAAGGAAGGGCCAGAAGTATACAGAATGGTGTCGTCTGCTTAGAGGTGGATCAGGGAATCGCCCACAGCAAGAGCAACATCATTGATATATACAGAGAAAAGAGTCGGCCCGAGAATTGAACCCTGTGGCACCCCCATAGAGACTGCCAGAGGACCGGACAACCGGATTTGACACACTGAACTCTGTCTGCAAAGTAGTTGGTGAACCAGGCAAGGCAGTCATTAGAAAAACCGAGGCTACTGAGTCTGCCGATGAGAATATGGTGATTAACAGAGTCAAAAGCCTTGGCCAGGTCGATGAAGACGGCTGAACAGTACTGTCTTTTATTGATGGCGGTTATGATATCGTTTAGTACCTTGAGCGTGGCTGAGGTGCAACCGTGACCGGCTCGGAAACCAGATTGCACAGCGGAGAAGGTACGGTGGGATTCGAGATGGTCAGTGATCTGTTTATTGACTTGGCTTTCGAAGACTTTAGATAGGCATGGCAGGATGGATATAGGCATGTAACAGTTTGGGTCCAGGGTGTCTCCCCTTTGAAGAGGGGGATGACTGCGGCAGCTTTCCAGTCCTTGGGGATCTCAGACGATATGAAAGAGAGGTTGAACAGGCTGGTAATAGGGGTTGCGACAATGGCGGCGGATAGTTTCAGAAATAGAGGGTCCAGATTGTCAAGCCCAGCTGATTTGTACGGGTCCAGGTTTTTCAGCTCTTTCAGAACATCTGCTATCTGGATTTGGGTAAAGGAGAAGCTGGGGAGGCTTGGGCGAGTAGCTGCGGGCGGGGCGGAGCTGTTGGCCGAGGTTGGAGTAGCCAGGAGGAAGGCATGGCCAGCCGTTGAGAAATGCTTGTTGAAGTTTTCGATTATCATGGATTTATCGGTGGTGACCGTGTTACCTAGCTTCAGTCCAGTGGGCAGCTGGGAGGAGGCGCTCTTGTTCTCCATGGACTTTACAGTGTCCCAGAACTTTTTGAAGTTAGAGCTACAGGATGCAAATTTCTGCTTGAAAAAGCTGGTGTTTGCTTTCCTGACTGACTGCGTGTATTGGTTCCTGACTTCCCTGAACAGTTGCATATCGTGGGGACTATTCGATGCTATTGCAGTCTACCACAGGATGTTTTTGTGCTGGTCGAGGGCAGTCAGGTCTGGAGTGAACCAGGGGCTATATCTGTTCTTAGTTCTGCATTTTTTTAACGGAGCATGCTTATCTAATATGGTGAGGAAGTTACTTTTAAAGAATGACCAGGCATCCTATCCTCAACTGACGGGATGAGGTCAATATCCTTCCAGGATACCCGGGCCAGGTCGATTAGAAAGGCCTGCTCGCAGAAGTGTTTTAGGGAGCGTTTGATAGTGGTCGTTAGGGGTGGTCGTTTGACTGCGGACCCATAGCGGATACAGGCAATGAGGCAGTGATCGCTGAGATCCTGATTGAAGACAGCAGAGTTGTATTTCGAGGGCCAGTTGGTCAGGATAACGTCTTTGAGGGTGCCCTTGTTTACAGATTTAGGGTTGTACCTGGTGGGTTCCTTGATGATTTGTGTGAGATTGAGGTTATCTAGCTGAGATTGTAGGACTGCCGGGGTGTTAAGCATATCCCAGTTTAGGTCACCTAACAAAACAAACTCTGAAGCTAGATCGGGGGCGATCAATTCACAAATGGTGTCCAGGGCACAGCTGGGAGCAGAGAGGGTTTAAAGTTAGTAGCCCTGGGCTAGTAGGAGCGTCTGCTCCGACGGAGGCCGGATGAAGGCACAGCGGATGGAGTATTCGTCGGCAGACCAGTCGTGGTGGTGCGGCGGGGCGCTGCGTCGACAGAGAATCCAAGCCAGATAGCGAAAGAGGTATTGTGGAATTTAGTTTGCTAGCCGGGAGATGTGCCTGGCTCACGGCTAACTGGTGCTAGCTTTGTGGCAGTGGCGTTAGCCACTATATCCAATCGGTAGCAGAGCCAAGGTCCAGAGTTTACAGCAAGGATCCGGTGGGGTATTTGGCTCTAGCCGTGTATGAGTGCGGTTCGGGTGAACAGTTGAGTAGGCCGGGAGGTGGGCCTCAGGGATAGCTTCCGTACTGGGTACCACGGTGAGTGCAAGCTAGCTGTAAGCTGTGAGCTAGCTAGCTACAAGCTAGCTGTGAAGATCAGAAGTAGTGGTCCAGGGATTACGGCAGGAGTCCGGCGTTGTTGTGGAGAGCGAGTATTATCCAGGATAAAAACAGGGCTGGTGTCTGTGCAGAAGGTAAAAGCCGCTAGCAGTGGCTAACAATGACTAAATAGCTTGTAGCTAATTAGCTGGTTAGCTGCTGGAGGTTCTTGAATGTGTTCTAAAATTAAAAATAATAGCGATTCCGTATCACAATGGGTGAGTTATCAGGTTATCGGAAGGTATAATCAAATTAAAAATCGAAAAGAGATTGAAAATAAATACATATACAAAAAATACAAAAAATACGAAAAATACAAAAATACAAAAGTACATGAGAGGACAAACAAACACGCACGTCTTCACTGCTACGCCATCTTAGTTGTGCCCAAAGGGAAGCATCAGGGAGTTTTTTTTGTTTTCGTGTTGGAGGTGATGTCGGGTCCTGGTGTCAGAACTGGAGCTAAGGCCTCAGCCGTTTTGTTTGATTCCCACGCCTTGGCTGGTTCGACCGGCTACCACGCCTCAGCGGGCTCGACCGGCTAACACGCCTCAGCGGGCTCGACGGGCTCCCACGCCTCAGCGGGCTCGACGGGCTCCCACGCCTCAGCGGGGGTGACAGGTCCACTCCTGATCCCCGGGATCGTCCCTTTGGTTGGCGTCCTGCAGCTGGACCCGAACGGGCCAGGGAGGGGGTACCGTCACGTATGCTCTCTCCAGCACTCTAGGTTGCCATGCTCCCGCGTCTCATCCGGACTGACAGGTTTCCTGCGCCTCAGCAGAGGTGAGGTGACTGGTCCGCTCCTGATCCCTAGGATCGTGATTTTGGTTGACATCCTGCGGCTGAAGCCGCGCGTCGGGGAGGGGGTACTGTCACGTGTGCTCCCTCTCTGGCCTATAGGTCACCAGGCTGCTCATCATGGCTCACACCTGTCACCATCGTTACGTGCACCTGCGCGTCATTACTCACCTGGACTCCATCACTTCCCTGATTACCTCCCCTATACATGTCACTCCCTTTGGTTCCTTCCCGAGGCGTTGTTGTTTCAGTTTCATGCCTGTGCGCTGTTCGTGTTTTGTATTATGTTTTCATTTATTAAATTATTCACTCCCTGAACTTGCTTCCAGACTCCCAGCGCACACGCTACATCTGTAGCAATAATAATGTTTGTTTCTAAATCAATTCAAATTCCAGGTTTTCCCGAGAGATTGCGCAAGACACAAACGTTTGCAGAAACAGGGCGTGCCACAAAACAGCAATTGTGTTCCACATTGGGACTGGGTGTAAAGAGACTTTTGAAATATCAAACCTCAACAAAACAACTGACTGGTGTGCGTAGTTTATGTAAGAGTTGGTGTTGGATGATGAATCATTCATATCACATGTAAACAACTTATGAAATTTTGACATGTTGAAATCAGGAACCAAAGTTCCAAATACAGCCCTGCCATTAGTTGAAGGCAGCCAATCAAATAGTTTGAGAAAAGTAGTCACTTCCTGTGATCTGTATTTAAATACTTTTTGAAGGAGTTGCTTTCTCAGATCTGTATTCAAATAGTTTTAAAAAGTGGTCAATTTCTGAGAGCTGTAGTCATTTTTTGGAATCTATATTTAAAAAGTAAATTTCCCGAAAAAACGTACATTCTGCAAAGCATAGTTACAACTATAGTTATCCACGGTCTGCTCTGTTCCGTATGTGGACATTCCACATCGGGACAGTGTGTAATGCTAACTAAATGGAGTTTATATTTTCTGTGGTATTGGGTAATACATAATATAGACTATAAACTAGTTCTGTATATGACTTGTCATATATAAACTGAACTTGCTTAGTGCAGTGCTCATGTTCCAGGCCATCACCTGGCTAATCACAGGTGAATTATGTCAAACAGAAATAAAAATTAAATGCAAACTGTTTGGAAAAAAGTTCAACTTTATGTTACTTCTTAACAGTTTCAATCATGTGCATTGATTAGTGATGTTCAGCTTAGTACAATAAATGGACTGTATTGTATGTTAGACAGAGTATGTGTCTCTCAGTTGCATTGGTTGGTGGTGCAGCAAAAGGCATCAATGTCCTTGTTGCTTCCCAGCAACAAGCATTCTGACATCTTCATGCATCTCTTGAAGTACAAGATAGCTGTGGAGAGAGCGAAGCGAGACAGGGTAAAACACCAGATATAGAAGACACAAACCAGCACATTTTCTTGATTGGAAATAGCAAACGTTTCCTTAGATGTCAATCAAAAGGATCAGCTTTTTGTGTTTTACCGATTGGTTGCTGATCCTCGGGTTACACACATAGTAAAGTGCCTAGTGAAGGGATATATACAGATGAAACTCAGGGAATACTGCCTAGTGAATGGGGATAATAGATACGTACGGAGTGGGGGCTTGAATAAGACCGTGCCGCAGGTGTCATGGTCAACACGGCAGGTCTCCACTGTGTTCCTGCAGCCTTTGCCAACACAACGGTTGCATTTCAGGCCCTCTCCTGGAGAAAACAGAATAACAACATTACCTCTGTTGTATTAGAGGGAGTCTGGTTATCCATTGTGTAAACTGGGAGACTGGAGATTAAAGAATGGAGATAAGAATAAGCAAGCAAGCTTTAATCTGGTACAGATGAATGTGTTTTATTTGGCATTGTCCCTGTCTAATAAAGACGTGAAATAAGATGAAGACCTTGATGGGCAGACTCACCAAAGCTACATGCCAGCAGCAAGAGAAGGAGAGAAAAACATCTAGCTTTCATCTTTCCTTTGTCTTTCTTCAGGAGTCTGTTGAACTGTCGTTCCGACAATAGAAAAAAGGCATCACCAAAGACTCCCTCTATGCGGTGGGATGTTCAACAATTGCTACATGTAAGTCTGGTTTATTTGAAATGTGCAGAAACATTCTGCAACCAACCATTTCACAACCTCAGTAGCACAGTATCATGAGACATAGTTATTAGGTGCTGAGGATAGTAAAATAGTTGCTCACCTGATTGTATTTCCTTTAGGTGTAGCTTCCTTTACTCTCATCTCCTTCTTCTTCTCCTTTTATACAGCATAGTATGCTAATAAAGCTGTTATCTATGAGTCACTTGTGTGAGATATTGTGCAATCTATTTACTCAGGTTTAGAAACAAGTAGTACCCTATGTCTCTCTGTAAAGGAATGGAAATTCCCGGATTTCACAAGACAAAGGTTTGAAGTGTCATGTTCCACACTGGGACATTCCACATTGGGAAAGGGTGTAAAGAAGCTTTAGAAATATCAAAGCTCAACAAAACAACTGACTGGTGTGCGTAGTTTATGTAAGAGGTGGTGTTGGATGATGAATCATTCGTATCACATGTAAACAAGTTCTTCTTATGACATTTCAACATATGTTGAAATCAGGGACAAAAGATAACAAATGTCATTTTGCTATACTGAATGTATTTCATTGCCATTTGAACTGGGCTCCAGCCACACGCATACCAATGATACAGAAGGTGAGTATGGGCCATGGGTCTTATATGTTGCAGTTGTCCCAGTTGCAGCAGGTGACTCTCAGACCCTTGTTTACACCAAGCTTCAGGCACTCCATCATCTTGAAGCAGGACTTGTGGAAGGTGTTCTCTGGAGAAATAGAGAGACAAATATAGAGAGGGGGGGAGAGATGATGATGACGATACCCACTGGGCACAGACGTCAGTTCAACATCTAGTTCTGATTACATTTGGTTGAGTTGTCAACTAACGTGAATTCAACATGAAATCAACAAGAAATGTCACCATAACATTGGATTTAGGTTAAAAGCTGGGTGAAAAAAAGAGGAAATGCCAATTACTCATCACATTGATTTTTTGTGGGTTAAAATGACGTGGAAAAAACGTTGATTCAACCAGTTTTTGTCCAGTGGGTAATGACTGACAACTGAGTGATAATCTTGTAGGCCTACCTAGTAAATAGATTTTTTGTTTGTGTGTGTGTGTGTGTGTGTGTGTGTGTGTGTGTGTGTGTGTGTGTGTGTGTGTGTGTGTGTGTGTCTTTGATTGATTTCTGGTCGGATTAATAAGGCACTGTGGCGTCTCTGCAGTGATTGTGGCTATATGCCATGCCGACTGAATGGTGCTGGGACTCACCATAAGGGGAAGGCGTCCAGCTCAGCACAGGAGTCCAGCTCAGGAGGACAGGTCTCCACAGTCTCCACACAATCACCACTGCCTGGCGTGGCCCGGATACAGTTATGGCACTGCAGAGCCTCACCTGAGAGAGGGGAGAGAGAAAGAGAGAAATACAGAGAAACATGAACGAAAACTAAACCTTGAAAGTCACTGGCCATAGTCATAGTGTGTAGTCTAGTGCACACTATCGACCTACTATCAAGGTTTTTTTATCTGAACTTTTGAAAATAAAAACATTAGGATGGTTCAACATGAAGAGATTATATTTACCATAGACGACTGCCACCAGGAGCAGGAGACCAAAAGCAAAGACTTTCATGCTTGGATGTGGTTCTAGGAGATAGAAAGACACATTTCAACAGTATAACCTATATAGACACTACAGTTAACATATTGTTCAATGCCTGAAAGTCTTTGTGTCCTAGGCTCAGACAGACGTTTCAAACAGGTTCAAAAAATGTGAAGTCAGTGCCCTTTTGTCCATCTTACCTTCTGGACCTCTGCAGGTTTCAGTGTAACTCTCCTTCCTCCGGCCCCTCCTGTTATTCAGCAATATGAGACTGATAAAGACAGTGCTGTGGGAAAAGAACCAGATTTTATTTTTTAAGTGTTCATTTTAAAGCAAGGACAATGGTGCAGTGTCAGACGTGAATACATACAGTACTGGAATGGGTAGCCTATCACTCAAATGAAAGGATCATTGGGTTTAATATCCTGAACTGGCATCAGCTGTAATTGTGATGTAGCCATGTGATTGTGCTATATAGCAGTTACAGTAGCTAAACACACCTTTTCATCTTCCACCTATTTTTTTTCATTTAAAAAAAAGGTTGAAAAAGGTAGGGGGAACAAAAAATGTGAACTATTTGAAATAAACCTGTAAAGCTTTGAAATTACAATTAAAACATTGAAAAGATAAAAGGGGGAAATATAAAGAGTTGAAACGTTAGGCCTTCCTAGCATGCCAAAGTGGTGGGTAACCTTGAAGAGAAGCCAAACCAAAGGATGAGGCGGCTGTGCAGCTCGCGCTGTGAACCTACCTGATGCTGCAGGTCTGAGTGGGTCCCATTTTGCTTGGCAAAAAAACAAAAAACACTGCATTCCACAGTAAGAACCTCATACCACCGGTCAAGCATGGTGGTTGTCGTGTCATGGTTTGGGAATGCTTTGCTGCCATCAGGATCTGGACGACTTGCCTTAATAGAAGGATCCACGAATTCTGCTCTGTATCAGAGAATTCTACAGGAGAATGTCAGGCCATCCGTCTGTGAGCTGAAACTGAAGCGAAGGTGGGCCATGCAGCAAGACAATGATCCAAAACACACAATCAAGTCTACATGAAAATGGCTAAAAATAAAGAAATTTGAGGTTTTGGAATGACCTAGTTAAAGTCCAGACCTAATCTCATTTGAGATGTTGTGAAAGGACTTGAAAACCCACAAATGTTGATGAGTTACAGCAGTCCTGCATGGAAAGGTGGGACAAAATTCCTCCACATTGACGTTAGAGACTGATCAGCGACCACAGGAAATGTTTGGTTGGAGTCATTGCAACTAAATGTGGCACAACCAGTTATTGAGTGAAAGGGGTTATTTACTTTTTCACACAAGGGCATTGAGTGTTGCATAACTTTGTTTATGAAATAAGTATATCATTGTTGTGTTATTTGTTCACTCAGGTTCCCTTTATCTAATATTAGGTTTTGGTTGAAGATCTGATAACATTCAGTATCAAAAACTATGTAACAATAGAGAAGATTAGAAAGGGGCACATACTTTTTTTTACAGCACTGTACTGCCAATATGGCAAATAAAATGGGAGTATACTGTACGTTTAAAACAGGTTAAAACAATAATGTTCTCACTTTATTTGTCACGCCCTGACCTTAGAGAGCGTTTTTATGTCTCTATTTGGGTTGGTCAGGGTGTGATTTGGGTGGGCATTCTATGTTCTTTATTTCTATGTTTTGGGTTTCTATGTTTTGGCCGGCTATGGTTCTCAATCAGGGAAATAGGCATGTTAATTCTCTATGCTGCTGTTGGTCTTTCTATTGTATGTCATGCTCTGCGTGATTCACTGTACGACTCTCTGAGCTAGACCATTTCCCCTATATTACACTTTTAGAGGTTGATCACAAAGGATCGCATTACTCATCATCAACCCTCTTCACTACAAAGTACCCTTAGTCACAAACCTAAATTGGATTATCATGAATTGAACATCACTGGCTAAAATGCTACATGCTTAGAAAAAGGGCTACATAAATCTGATTAGATACAGTGGGGCAAAAATGTATTTAGTCAGCCACCAATTGTGCAAGTTCTCCCACTTAAAAAGATGAGAGGCCTGTAATTTTCATCATAGGTACACTTCAACTATGACAGACAAAATTAGAAAGAAAATACAGAAAATCACATTGTAGGATTTTTAATGAATTTATTTGCAAATTATGGTGGAAAATAAGTATTTGGTCACCTACAAACAAGCAAGATTTCTGGCTCTCACAGACCTGTAACTTCTTCTTTAAGAGGCTCCTCTGTCCTCCACTCGTTACCTGTATTAATGGCACCTGTTTGAACTTGATATCAGTATAAAAGACACCTGTCCACAACCTCAAACAGTCACACTCCAAACTCCACTATGACCAAGACCAAAGAGCTGTCAAAGGACACCAGAAACAAAATTGTAGACCTGCACCAGGCTGGGAAGACTGAATCTGCAATAGGTAAGCAGCTTGGTTTGAAGAAATCAACTGTGGGAGCAATTATTAGGAAATGGAAGACATACAAGACCACTGATAATCTCCCTCGATCTGGGGCTCCACGCAAGATCTCACCCCGTGGGGTCAAAATGATCACAAGAATGGTGAGCAAAAATCCCAGAACCACCTAGTGAACCATTCACCTAGTGAATGACCTGCAGAGAGCTGGGACCAAAGTAACAAAGCCTACCATCAGCAAGGGCATTGAAGATGAAACGTGGCTGGGTCTTTCAGCATGACAATGATCCCAAACACACTGCCCGGGCAACGAAGGAGTGGCTTCGTAAGAAGCATTTCAAGGTCCTGGAGTGGCCTAGCCAGTCTCCAGATCTCAACCCCATAGAACATCTTTGGAGGGATATGAAAGTCTGTGTTGCCCAGCAACAGCCCCAAAACATCACTGCTCTAGAGGAGATCTGCATGGAGGAATGGGCCGAAATACCAGCAACAGTGTGTGAAAACCTTGTGAAGACTTACAGAAAACGTTTGACCTCTGTCATTGCCAACAAAGGGTATATAACAAAGTATTGAGATAAACTTTTGTTATTGACCAAATACTTATTTTCCACAATAATTTGCAAATAAATTCATTAAAAATCCTACAATGTGATTTTCTGGATTTTTTTTTCTCATTTTGTCTGTCATAGTTTAAGTGTACCTATGATGAAAATTACAGGCCTCGCTCATCTTTTTAAGTGGGAGAACTTGCACAATTGGTGTCTGACTAAATACTTTTTTGCCCCACTGTATATTCAGAATATTTTCAGTCTCTAAATCATTACGTAAACTAGATTTGGTTATTTCAATACTTAGCTTTCTGTGGGATACAGTGCTTTCAGAAAGTATTCATACCCCTTAAATTGAAAATGGTTTAAATCTTCTTTTTTTCATTACCCATCTACACACAATTCCCCATAACAAAAAATGAAAACATGTTTTCAGAAATGTTTGCACATTTATTGAAAATGAAATACAGAAATATCTCATTTACATAAATATTCACAGCCCTGATTCAATACAAGTTAGAATCACTGTTGGCAACGATTACAGCTGTGAGTCTTTCTGGGTAAGTCTCTAAGAGCTTTGCACACCTGGATTGTACAATATCTGCACATTATACTTTAAAAAATTCTTCAAGCATAGATTTTCTAGTCAAAACTGTAACTAGGCAACTCAGCAACATTCAATGTTGTGTTGGTAAGCAACTGCAGTGTATATTTGGCCTTGTGTTTTATGTTTTTGTCCTGCTGAAAGGTGAATTTGTCTCCCCATGGTCTGTTGAAAAGCAAACTGAACCAGGTTTTCCTCTAGGATTTAGCCTGTGCTTTGCTCTATTACGTTTATTTTTACACTTAAAAACTCAATAGTCCTTGCCAAAGACAAGCATACCGATAACCTGTTGCAGCCACCACCATGCTTGAAAATATGAGTGTTATTCAGTGATGTGTTGTGTTGGATTTGTCCCAAACATAACACTTTGTATTCAGGACATAAAGTGAACTTCTTTGCCACATTTTTTGCAGGTTTAATTTAGTGCCTTATTGCTAACAGGATGCATGATTTGAAATATGTTTTATTCTAAACAGGCTTTCATCTATTCACTCTGTCATTTAGGTTGGTATCGTGTTAGGAAGGACACCTGTCTTTGTAGTGACCAGGGCTGGATATAGCTTTTTTGGGCCCTAAGCGAGATTTGGTTGAGGGGCCCCGTCACCAAGAGGGCAGAATGTTTTAGTAGCGCCCCCCCCCCTCTTGACAGCAGAGAGAAGAATTTACGTTTTAAAGTTAATTTGCAATTCTACCCGTTTTGTCATGAGACGTACAGAAAATGTTGCAGTTTTAAAACACATTTTCTGCAGTGCTACACATTTTGTCATGGGGTGGAGAGAAAATGTAGCAATTTTATAACAGATTTCAAACAATTCTGCTAATTTTGCAATTTGGCAGAGATACATTTTGCATTTTTAAAGCACATTTCCTTCAATTCTACCCATATGGAGACTTTTAAAGGGAAATTAACCTCTTATTCATCATTTTCAGCAATAAACCAGTGTCTACATACAGTGCCTTCAGAAAGTATTCAGAGCCCTTGACTTTTTCCACATTTTGTTAAGTTACAGCCTTATTCTAAAATGAATTTTAAAAAATCCTTCACAATCTACACACAATACCCCATAATGACAAAGCAAAAACAGTTTTTTAGACATTTTTGCAAATGTATTAAAAATAAAAAAACAGAAATACCTTATTTAGATGTTTCTACAACTTGATTCGAGTCCACCTGTGGTAAATTCAATTGATTGTACATGATTTGGGAAGGCACACAACTGTCTATATAAGTTCCCACAGTTGACAGTGCATGTCAGAGCAAAAACCAAGCCATGACATAGAAGGAATGTCCGTAGAGCTTTGAGACAGGATTTTGTCGAGGCACAGATCTAGGGAAGGGTAGCAAAAAATGTCTGCAGCACCTCAGGGAGGTGACCAAGAACCTGATGGTTCCTCTGTGGAGATAGGAGAACCTTCCAGAAGGACAACCATCTCTGCAGCACTGCACCAATCAGGCCTTTATGGTGACCAGACGGAAGCCACTCCTCAGTAAAATGAGTTTGTTTGCACATGACAGTCGACTTGGTTTTTGCCAAAAGGCACCTAAAGACTCTCAGACCATGAGAAACAAGATTCTCTGGTCTGATGAAACCAAGATTGGACTCTCTGGCCTCAATGCCATTCGTCACGTCTGGAGGAAACCTGGCACCATCCCTATGGTAAAGCTGTGGGGATGTTTTTCAGCAGCAGGGTCTGGGAGACTAGTCAGGATCGAGGCAAAGATGAACAGAGCAAAGTACAAATAGATCCTTGTTGAAAACATGCTCCAGAGGGCTCAGGATCTCAGACAGGAACGAAGGTTCACCTTCCAACAGGACAACGACCCTAAGCACACAGCCAAGACAATGCAGGTGTGGCTTCGGGACAAGTCTATGAATGTCCTTGAGTGGCCCAGTAAGAGCCCGGATATCAATCATCTCTGGAGAGACCTGAAAATAGCTGTGCAGCAACACTCCCCATCCAACCTGACAAAGGTTGAGAGGATCTGCAGAGAAGAATGGGAGAAACTCCCTAAATACAGGTGTGCCAAGCTTGTAGCGTCATACCCAAGAAGAATCAAGGCTGTAATCACTGCGCAAGGTGCTTCAACATAGTACTGAATAAAGGGTCTGAATACTGATGTAAATGTATATTTTATTTTTAAGAAATAAGCAAAAAAATTCAATAAACCCGTTTTCGCTTTGTCATTATGTGGTATTGTGTGTAGATTAATGAGGGGGAAAAATAAAGGCAGTGAATGTGAAACAGTGTGCGTCTATGATCTGTGGTTAAAAAGATAATGTCCTAAAACAAATGCTTCTCTGTGACATCACATGGTAGTATGAAGAGAGTCGGGAGACAGGCGCAGGAATGTGTAATAGGGTTTTTTATTAATCCCAAATTACAGAGTGCCGTGTAAGGGCACGGCGACGAAGACCAAACAAACACGTAATAAAAACACAGGGTTGAAACCCAAACAAAAGAGTGAGGAGTACCTTGACGCGTACAATGATTAACCCACAGGACGAGACCTGTAATCATCTGCGCAATCCACAAGGGCACGAAAGCCAAAACACACAGCACAGGTACACACACAGCACAGGTACACACACAGCACAGGTACACACACGCACCAGCGGACATAGTAACAATAATCGACAAGACCATGGAAACCAAAGGGAACATATATTCAAATACTAATCGGTGAGAATAAGGGACAGGTGTGCGTGATGAAAGTTCCGGAGGGATTCGTGACACCTGAACGAGTATCTAGCTCAAGGTAGGGTATTTTCTTGCTCCCCACATCACCTTGAATCTCATATTGCTTCATTTTTTTTAACCTTTTGATGATGTCATCGGGTAGAACATTTCAACTTTATATTTAATTCTACAAAACTTAGAAATAAGCCAATTTCACATATGTTGACACCGGTATTGTGCTAACCCTAACCCTAAAATGCAAATGAGGTTGAAAAGTTGCCCTTTAAAGCAAATTACCTGCAATTCTAATAATTTTGCCATGGGGCAGAGATTTTTTTTAAAACAGCACATTTTATTTGCTGGAGCACCCACCCATAGCACGCGCTCCAGCAGGTTTATTTCACGGGTCACCTCCAAAGCCAATTCCTCCTTTGGTCGCCTTTCCTTCCAGTTCTCTGCTGCCAATGACTGGCACGAACTGCAATAATCACTGCAGCTGGAGACTCATATCTGCTTCACTAGCTTTAAGCACCAGCTGTCAGAGCAGCTCACAGCACCTGTAAATAGCTCATCTGTAAATAGCCCATCCAACTACCTCATCCCCATATCACTCCAGTGTTTAATTGCTATATTGTAATTATTTTGCCACTGTGGCCTATTTATTGTCTTACCTCCCTTATCCTACCTCATTTGCACACACTGCATATAGACTTTTTCTATTGTGTTATTGACTGTATGTTTGTTTATTCCATGTGTAACTCTGTGTTGTTGTTTGTGTCGCACTGCTTTGCTTTATCTTGGCCAGGTCGCAGTTGTAAATGAGAACTTGTTCTCAACTAGCCTACCTGGTTAAATAAAGGTTAAATAAAATAAATAAATAACACATTTCATGCAGTTGTACACATCTGCCATGGGGCACAGAGACATTTTTGCCATTTTAAAGAAAGTTTTCTGCAGTTCTACACTTTTGCCATGCAGTGGAGAGAATTTTGAAATTTTATAACACGTTCTATGAATTTTTCTCCTCTTTTTGCCATGTGGCAGACATAATTATTTGCAGTTTTAAAGCTAATTTACTGCATTTCTACAAACATGCCCCAAGTTTAGATAACTGGCCAGTCAAACTTAGCAATCTAAAAATTGTTAGCTTACATGGCTAATTGAGTGACTGTCAGTGACAGACAAAACAATATTTTGAACTTGCACCTTGTGTATTCTACTATTCTAACTCGCAACAATAAGTTCAGACCCCGACTGAGTTCCAAAAAAAACACACATAAGTGACTTACGCCTGGAGCCGGACTTGGAAGTGACTTGGTGTATTGATACACCATCCAAAGTGTAATTATAACTTCACCATGCTCAAAGGGACATTCAATGTCTGCTTTTTTTTTTGTTTTTTTTTCCCCATCTACCAATAGGTGCCCTTCTTTGCGGGGCATTGGACAACCTCACTGGTCTTTGTGTTTGAATCTGTGTTTAGAATTCACTGTATGTGTGGGGTACAGAGACGAGGTAGTCTTTCAAAAATCATGTTAAACAATACTATTGCACACAGTGAGTCCATGCAACTTATGTGACTTGTTAAGCTAATTTGTACTCCTGAGCTTATTTAGGCTTTCAACAACAAAGGGGTTGAATACTTATTGACTCAAATGGAAAGATGACATTTCAGCTTTTCATTTTTAAATCATTTATAAACATTTTGAAAAACGTGATTCCATTTTAAAATTATGGGGTCTTGTGTGTAGGCCAGGGACACAAAATCTCAACTTAATCACTTTTAAAGTCAGACTGCATCACAACAAAATGTGGAAAAAGTCAAGGGTTGTGAATATTTTCTGAATGCACTGTATATCCCCAAAGCAAAGGGCCAAATGTACAATCATGCGAAATGTTGTTCCACTCTTGCAATTACATTTATATCCACTGGAGGGCACCATCAACACACTAATATTCACTGAGAATGACAGAGACAGACAGTCTTCTGTGTCATAATTATGGTTTTATCCAGACAAAACCAGTTTACCCGGGATGTGAAAAAACATATAATAGAAAACAAAATGTATTAACACACATTTATTACTTTGCTTACAAATGTTTTCTTCCTTCAATTTCTTAGTTAAGCTCTGTGCTTTGTGCTCTCTGGAGTAGCCATGTACTAATGATAACACAGCTATAAATTACTTATGTAAAATAAATAGTGAATAAATAGTAGAAAAGCAAACTAATATTCAAATGTGAAAATTTGATTTCATCGTCTAGGCCACAACATATCCAGGGCACTCATGCACACACAAACACACACACACCACAATTGTGTGTTTAAAGTGTTTTGAGAAGTAAACAACTACATCCAGTGAGCACTGATAAGTCAAAATTGTCAAGGTTCATAAATGTACATTCAAATAAGACATTTGGTGCGTTCAATAATCGACAATGCAGTTATATAACAGTCTTGTTCAGAGATTATAAAGACATTCTCCCTGTATAAGCTATGGGGCTACACATTGGCTGCCTCCCAGGCTTTGACACAATGTCTGGAGTCCCTTTGCCAGCTGCTATGCATTTTGAATCTCTCTTTCTCTCTCTCTGTATCTCTTTCCTCACTTTCCCTTCTTCTCTCTGTTGTCTGACAGGCCCACTGATTCCAACGCAAACAGATACATCCTCTCCCCTCCTCTCACTCCCCTCTCTACTATAGTCCCCCTCGCTGGGGAAAGCTCTCTGTTTCCTCCCTCTTTCCAGTGCTTTACTCAATGGCCTCCATCTTAATGAAAACATGGACCAAGTTTTAAAGGCCTATCTCTTAGTAAAACAATGTTTAAAGGCCTACCTCTGGGTAAAACCATGTTTAAAGGCCTACCTCTGGGTAAAATTATGTTTAAAGGCCTACCTCTTGGTAAAACAATGTTTAAACGCCTACCTCTGGGTAAAACGATGTTTAAAGGCCTACCTCTTGGTAAAACAATGTTTATACGCCTACCTCTTGGTAAAACAATGTTTAAAGGCCTACCTCTTAGTAAAACAATGTTTAAAGGCCTACCTCTTAATAAAACCATGTTTAAAGGCCTACCTCTTAGTAAAACAATGTTTAAAGGCCTACCTCTTAGTAAAACCATGTTTAAAGGCCTACCTCTTAGTCATAGTGTGTAGTCTAGTGCACACTATCGACCTACTATCAAGGTTTTTTTATCTGAACTTTTGAAAATAAAAACATTAGGATGGTTCAACATGAAGAGATTATATTTACCATAGACGACTGCCACCAGGAGCAGGAGACCAAAAGCAAAGACTTTCATGCTTGGATGTGGTTCTAGGAGATAGAAAGACACATTTCAACAGTATAACCTATATAGACACTACAGTTAACATATTGTTCAATGCCTGAAAGTCTTTGTGTCCTAGGCTCAGACAGACGTTTCAAACAGGTTCAAAAAATGTGAAGTCAGTGCCCTTTTGTCCATCTTACCTTCTGGACCTCTGCAGGTTTCAGTGTAACTCTCCTTCCTCCGGCCCCTCCTGTTATTCAGCAATATGAGACTGATAAAGACAGTGCTGTGGGAAAAGAACCAGATTTTATTTTTTAAGTGTTCATTTTAAAGCAAGGACAATGGTGCAGTGTCAGACGTGAATACATACAGTACTGGAATGGGTAGCCTATCACTCAAATGAAAGGATCATTGGGTTTAATATCCTGAACTGGCATCAGCTGTAATTGTGATGTAGCCATGTGATTGTGCTATATAGCAGTTACAGTAGCTAAACACACCTTTTCATCTTCCACCTATTTTTTTTCATTTAAAAAAAAGGTTGAAAAAGGTAGGGGGAACAAAAAATGTGAACTATTTGAAATAAACCTGTAAAGCTTTGAAATTACAATTAAAACATTGAAAAGATAAAAGGGGGAAATATAAAGAGTTGAAACGTTAGGCCTTCCTAGCATGCCAAAGTGGTGGGTAACCTTGAAGAGAAGCCAAACCAAAGGATGAGGCGGCTGTGCAGCTCGCGCTGTGAACCTACCTGATGCTGCAGGTCTGAGTGGGTCCCATTTTGCTTGGCAAAAAAACAAAAAACACTGCATTCCACAGTAAGAACCTCATACCACCGGTCAAGCATGGTGGTTGTCGTGTCATGGTTTGGGAATGCTTTGCTGCCATCAGGATCTGGACGACTTGCCTTAATAGAAGGATCCACGAATTCTGCTCTGTATCAGAGAATTCTACAGGAGAATGTCAGGCCATCCGTCTGTGAGCTGAAACTGAAGCGAAGGTGGGTCATGCAGCAAGACAATGATCCAAAACACACAATCAAGTCTACATGAAAATGGCTAAAAATAAAGAAATTTGAGGTTTTGGAATGACCTAGTTAAAGTCCAGACCTAATCTCATTTGAGATGTTGTGAAAGGACTTGAAAACCCACAAATGTTGATGAGTTACAGCAGTCCTGCATGGAAAGGTGGGACAAAATTCCTCCACATTGACGTTAGAGACTGATCAGCGACCACAGGAAATGTTTGGTTGGAGTCATTGCAACTAAATGTGGCACAACCAGTTATTGAGTGAAAGGGGTTATTTACTTTTTCACACAAGGGCATTGAGTGTTGCATAACTTTGTTTATGAAATAAGTATATCATTGTTGTGTTATTTGTTCACTCAGGTTCCCTTTATCTAATATTAGGTTTTGGTTGAAGATCTGATAACATTCAGTATCAAAAACTATGTAACAATAGAGAAGATTAGAAAGGGGCACATACTTTTTTTTACAGCACTGTACTGCCAATATGGCAAATAAAATGGGAGTATACTGTATGTTTAAAACAGGTTAAAACAATAATGTTCTCACTTTATTTGTCACGCCCTGACCTTAGAGAGCGTTTTTATGTCTCTATTTGGGTTGGTCAGGGTGTGATTTGGGTGGGCATTCTATGTTCTTTATTTCTATGTTTTGGGTTTCTATGTTTTGGCCGGCTATGGTTCTCAATCAGGGACAGCTGTCTATCATTGTCTCTGATTGGGAATCATACTTAGGCAGCCTCTTTGGCCACCTTAGGTTGTGGGATGTTTGTTTTTTTATTTTTTAGCTCTGCGTAGCCTTCAGAACGTGACGTTGGTTTGGTTGGTGTTCAGATTAAATAAAGTATCATGAACACGTACCACGCTGCACCTTGGTCCACTTCTTCCGATGAGCGTTACATTATTTGCTTCCAGAGAAATAGAATAAAATACATATAGAATCAAATGGATATACAGGGTATAAGCCTAGCAAGCAAATATGAAAAATCTGAAATATTCTCCAGAACTCCTTCACATTATGTTGGCCTATTGAAATAGGCATGTTAATTCTCTATGCTGCTGTTGGTCTTTCTATTGTATGTCATGCTCTGCGTGATTCACTGTACGACTCTCTGAGCTAGACCATTTCCCCTATATTACACTTTTAGAGGTGGATCACAAAGGATCGCATTACTCATCATCATCAGTAACTTCTTCTTTAAGAGGCTCCTCTGTCCTCCACTCGTTACCTGTATTAATGTACCTGTATTAATGGCACCTGTTTGAACTTGATATCAGTATAAAAGACACCTGTCCACAACCTCAAACAGTCACACTCCAAACTCCACTATGACCAAGACCAAAGAGCTGTCAAAGGACACCAGAAACAAAATTGTAGACCTGCACCAGGCTGGGAAGACTGAATCTGCAATAGGTAAGCAGCTTGGTTTGAAGAAATCAACTGTGGGAGCAATTATTAGGAAATGGAAGACATACAAGACCACTGATAATCTCCCTCGATCTGGGGCTCCACGCAAGATCTCACCCCGTGGGGTCAAAATGATCACAAGAATGGTGAGCAAAAATCCCAGAACCACACGGGGGGACCTAGTGAATGACCTGCAGAGAGCTGGGACCAAAGTAACAAAGCCTACCATCAGCAAGGGCATTGAAGATGAAACGTGGCTGTGTCTTCCAGCAATGATCCCAAACACACCGCCCGGGCAACGAAGGAGTGGCTTCGTAAGAAGCATTTTATTTTTATTTTTTTTTTAATTTTACCCCTTTTTCTCCCCAATTTCGTAGTATCCAACTAGCTACTATCTTGTCTCATCGCTACAACTCCCGTACGGGCTCGGGAGAGACGAAGGTTGAAAGTCATGCGTCCTCCGATACACAACCAACCAAGCCGCTGCTTCTTTAACACAGCGCACATCCAACCCGGAAGCCAGCCGCACCAATGCGCCGGAGGAAACACCGAGCCCGCCACAGGAGTCGCTGGTGCGCAATGAGACAAGGACACCCCTACCGACCAAGCCCTCCCTAACCCGGGCGACGCTAGGCCAATTGTGCGTCGCCCCACGGACCTCCCGGTCGCGGCCGGTTACAACAGAGCCTGGGCGCGAACCCAGGACTCTGATGGCACAGCTGGCGCTGCAGTACAGCGCCCTTAACCACTGCGCCACCCGGGAGGCCCTTAGTAAGAAGCATTTCAAGGTCCTGGAGTGGCCTAGCCAGTCTCCAGATCTCAACCCCATAGAACATCTTTGGAGGGATATGAAAGTCCGTGTTGCCCAGCAACAGCCCCAAAACATCACTGCTCTAGAGGAGATCTGCATGGAGGAATGGGCCAAAATACCAGCAACAGTGTGTGAAAACCTTGTGAAGACTTACAGAAAACGTTTGACCTCTGTCATTGCCAACAAAGGGTATATAACAAAGTATTGAGATAAACTTTTGTTATTGACCAAATACTTATTTTCCACCATAATTTGCAAATAAATTCATTAAAAATCCTACAATGTGATTTTCTGGATTTTTTTTCTCATTTTGTCTGTCATAGTTTAAGTGTACCTATGATGAAAATTACAGGCCTCATCTTTTTAAGTGGGAGAACTTGCACAATTGGTGTCTGACTAAATACTTTTTTGCCCCACTGTATATTCAGAATATTTTTAGTCTCTAAATCATTACGTAAACTAGATTTGGTTATTTCAATACTTACCTTTCTGTGGGATACAGTGCTTTCAGAAAGTATTCATACCCCTTAAATTGAAAATGGTTTGAATCTTATTTTTTTCATTACCCATCTACACACAATTCCCCATAACAAAAAATGAAAACATGTTTTCAGAAATGTTTGCACATTGAATGCGTGATGAAAGTTCCGGAGGGATTCGTGACACCTGAATGAGTATCTAGCTCAAGGTAGGGTATTTTCTTGCTCCCCACATCACCTTGAATCTCATATTGCTTCATTTTATTTAACCTTTTGATGATGTCATCGGGTAGAACATTTCAACTTTATATTTAATTCTACAAAACTTAGAAATAAGCCAATTTCACATATGTTGACACCGGTATTGTGCTAACCCTAACCCTAAAATGCAAATGAGGTTGAAAAGTTGCCCTTTAAAGCAAATTACCTGCAATTCTAATAATTTTGCCATGGGGCAGAGATTTTTTAAAAAACAGCACATTTTATTTGCTGGAGCACCCACCCATAGCACGCGCTCCAGCAGGTTTATTTCACGGGTCACCTCCAAAGCCAATTCCTCCTTTGGTCGCCTTTCCTTCCAGTTCTCTGCTGCCAATGACTGGCACAAACTGCAATAATCACTGCAGCTGGAGACTCATATCTGCTTCACTAGCTTTAAGCACCAGCTGTCAGAGCAGCTCACAGATCACTGCACCTGTAAATAGCTCATCTGTAAATAGCCCATCCAACTACCTCATCCCCATACTGTTATTTATTTTGCTCCTTTGCACCCCAGTATCTCTACTTGCACACTCATCTTCTACACACCTATCACTCCAGTGTTTAATTGCTATATTGTAATTATTTTGCCACTATGGCCTATTTATTGTCTTACCTCCCTTATCCTACCTCATTTGCACACACTGCATATAGACTTTTTCTATTGTGTTATTGACTGTATGTTTGTTTATTCCATGTGTAACTCTGTGTTGTTGTTTGTGTCGCACTGCTTTGCTTTATCTTGGCCAGGTCGCAGTTGTAAATGAGAACTTGTTCTCAACTAGCCTACCTGGTTAAATAAAGGTTAAATAAAATAAATAAATAACACATTTCATGCAGTTGTACACATCTGCCATGGGGCACAGAGACATTTTTGCCATTTTAAAGAAAGTTTTCTGCAGTTCTACACTTTTGCCATGCAGTGGAGAGAAAATTTTGACATTTTATAACACGTTCTATGCAATTCTACTCATTTTGCCATGTGGCAGACAGAATTATTTGCAGTTTTAAAGCTAATTTACTGCATTTCTACAAACATGCCCCAAGTTTAGATAACTGGCCAGTCAAACTTAGCAATCTAAAAATTGTTAGCTTACATGGCTAATTGAGTGACTGTCAGTGACAGACAAAACAATATTTTGAACTTGCACCTTGTGTATTCTACTATTCTAACTCGCAACAATAAGTTCAATCAACTGTGGGAGCAATTATTAGGAAATGGAAGACATACAAGACCACTGATAATCTCCCTCGATCTGGGGCTCCACGCAAGATCTCACCCCGTGGGGTCAAAATGATCACAAGAATGGTGAGCAAAAATCCCAGAACCACACGGGGGGACCTAGTGAATGACCTGCAGAGAGCTGGGACCAAAGTAACAAAGCCTACCATCAGCAAGGGCATTGAAGATGAAACGTGGCTGTGTCTTCCAGCAATGATCCCAAACACACCGCCCGGGCAACGAAGGAGTGGCTTCGTAAGAAGCATTTTATTTTTATTTTTTTTTGAATTTTACCCCTTTTTCTCCCCAATTTCGTAGTATCCAACTAGCTACTATCTTGTCTCATCGCTACAACTCCCGTACGGGCTCGGGAGAGACGAAGGTTGAAAGTCATGCGTCCTCCGATACACAACCAACCAAGCCGCTGCTTCTTTAACACAGCGCACATCCAACCCGGAAGCCAGCCGCACCAATGCGCCGGAGGAAACACCGAGCCCGCCACAGGAGTCGCTGGTGCGCAATGAGACAAGGACACCCCTACCGACCAAGCCCTCCCTAACCCGGGCGACGCTAGGCCAATTGTGCGTCGCCCCACGGACCTCCCGGTCGCGGCCGGTTACAACAGAGCCTGGGCGCGAACCCAGGACTCTGATGGCACAGCTGGCGCTGCAGTACAGCGCCCTTAACCACTGCGCCACCCGGGAGGCCCTTAGTAAGAAGCATTTCAAGGTCCTGGAGTGGCCTAGCCAGTCTCCAGATCTCAACCCCATAGAACATCTTTGGAGGGATATGAAAGTCCGTGTTGCCCAGCAACAGCCCCAAAACATCACTGCTCTAGAGGAGATCTGCATGGAGGAATGGGCCAAAATACCAGCAACAGTGTGTGAAAACCTTGTGAAGACTTACAGAAAACGTTTGACCTCTGTCATTGCCAACAAAGGGTATATAACAAAGTATTGAGATAAACTTTTGTTATTGACCAAATACTTATTTTCCACCATAATTTGCAAATAAATTCATTAAAAATCCTACAATGTGATTTTCTGGATTTTTTTTCTCATTTTGTCTGTCATAGTTTAAGTGTACCTATGATGAAAATTACAGGCCTCATCTTTTTAAGTGGGAGAACTTGCACAATTGGTGTCTGACTAAATACTTTTTTGCCCCACTGTATATTCAGAATATTTTTAGTCTCTAAATCATTACGTAAACTAGATTTGGTTATTTCAATACTTACCTTTCTGTGGGATACAGTGCTTTCAGAAAGTATTCATACCCCTTAAATTGAAAATGGTTTAAATCTTATTTTTTTCATTACCCATCTACACACAATTCCCCATAACAAAAAATGAAAACATGTTTTCAGAAATGTTTGCACATTGAATGCGTGATGAAAGTTCCGGAGGGATTCGTGACACCTGAATGAGTATCTAGCTCAAGGTAGGGTATTTTCTTGCTCCCCACATCACCTTGAATCTCATATTGCTTCATTTTATTTAACCTTTTGATGATGTCATCGGGTAGAACATTTCAACTTTATATTTAATTCTACAAAACTTAGAAATAAGCCAATTTCACATATGTTGACACCGGTATTGTGCTAACCCTAACCCTAAAATGCAAATGAGGTTGAAAAGTTGCCCTTTAAAGCAAATTACCTGCAATTCTAATAATTTTGCCATGGGGCAGAGATTTTTTTAAAAACAGCACATTTTATTTGCTGGAGCACCCACCCATAGCACGCGCTCCAGCAGGTTTATTTCACGGGTCACCTCCAAAGCCAATTCCTCCTTTGGTCGCCTTTCCTTCCAGTTCTCTGCTGCCAATGACTGGCACGAACTGCAATAATCACTGCAGCTGGAGACTCATATCTGCTTCACTAGCTTTAAGCACCAGCTGTCAGAGCAGCTCACAGATCACTGCACCTGTAAATAGCTCATCTGTAAATAGCCCATCCAACTACCTCATCCCCATACTGTTATTTATTTTGCTCCTTTGCACCCCAGTATCTCTACTTGCACACTCATCTTCTACACACCTATCACTCCAGTGTTTAATTGCTATATTGTAATTATTTTGCCACTATGGCCTATTTATTGTCTTACCTCCCTTATCCTACCTCATTTGCACACACTGCATATAGACTTTTTCTATTGTGTTATTGACTGTATGTTTGTTTATTCCATGTGTAACTCTGTGTTGTTGTTTGTGTCGCACTGCTTTGCTTTATCTTGGCCAGGTCGCAGTTGTAAATGAGAACTTGTTCTCAACTAGCCTACCTGGTTAAATAAAGGTTAAATAAAATAAATAAATAACACATTTCATGCAGTTGTACACATCTGCCATGGGGCACAGAGACATTTTTGCCATTTTAAAGAAAGTTTTCTGCAGTTCTACACTTTTGCCATGCAGTGGAGAGAAAATTTTGACATTTTATAACACGTTCTATGCAATTCTACTCATTTTGCCATGTGGCAGACAGAATTATTTGCAGTTTTAAAGCTAATTTACTGCATTTCTACAAACATGCCCCAAGTTTAGATAACTGGCCAGTCAAACTTAGCAATCTAAAAATTGTTAGCTTACATGGCTAATTGAGTGACTGTCAGTGACAGACAAAACAATATTTTGAACTTGCACCTTGTGTATTCTACTATTCTAACTCGCAACAATAAGTTCAGACCCCGACTGAGTTCCAAAAAAAACACACATAAGTGACTTACGCCTGGAGCCGGACTTGGAAGTGACTTGGTGTATTGATACACCATCCAAAGTGTAATTATAACTTCACCATGCTCAAAGGGACATTCAATGTCTGCTTTTTTTTTCTTTTTTTTCCCCCATCTACCAATAGGTGCCCTTCTTTGCGGGGCATTGGAAAACCTCACTGGTCTTTGTGTTTGAATCTGTGTTTAGAATTCACTGTATGTGTGGGGTACAGAGACGAGGTAGTCTTTCAAAAATCATGTTAAACAATACTATTGCACACAGTGAGTCCATGCAACTTATGTGACTTGTTAAGCTAATTTGTACTCCTGAGCTTATTTAGGCTTTCAACAACAAAGGGGTTGAATACTTATTGACTCAAATGGAAAGATGACATTTCAGCTTTTCATTTTTAAATCATTTATAAACATTTTGAAAAACGTGATTCCATTTTAAAATTATGGGGTCTTGTGTGTAGGCCAGGGACACAAAATCTCAACTTAATCACTTTTAAAGTCAGACTGCATCACAACAAAATGTGGAAAAAGTCAAGGGTTGTGAATATTTTCTGAATGCACTGTATATCCCCAAAGCAAAGGGCCAAATGTACAATCATGCGAAATGTTGTTCCACTCTTGCAATTACATTTATATCCACTGGAGGGCACCATCAACACACTAATATTCACTGAGAATGACAGAGACAGACAGTCTTCTGTGTCATAATTATGGTTTTATCCAGACAAAACCAGTTTACCCGGGATGTGAAAAAACATATAATAGAAAACAAAATGTATTAACACACATTTATTACTTTGCTTACAAATGTTTTCTTCCTTCAATTTCTTAGTTAAGCTCTGTGCTTTGTGCTCTCTGGAGTAGCCATGTACTAATGATAACACAGCTATAAATTACTTATGTAAAATAAATAGTGAATAAATAGTAGAAAAGCAAACTAATATTCAAATGTGAAAATTTGATTTCATCGTCTAGGCCACAACATATCCAGGGCACTCATGCACACACAAACACACACACACCACAATTGTGTGTTTAAAGTGTTTTGAGAAGTAAACAACTACATCCAGTGAGCACTGATAAGTCAAAATTGTCAAGGTTCATAAATGTACATTCAAATAAGACATTTGGTGCGTTCAATAATCGACAATGCAGTTATATAACAGTCTTGTTCAGAGATTATAAAGACATTCTCCCTGTATAAGCTATGGGGCTACACATTGGCTGCCTCCCAGGCTTTGACACAATGTCTGGAGTCCCTTTGCCAGCTGCTATGCATTTGGAATCTCTCTTTCTCTCTCTCTGTATCTCTTTCCTCACTTTCCCTTCTTCTCTCTGTTGTCTGACAGGCCCACTGATTCCAACGCAAACAGATACATCCTCTCCCCTCCTCTCACTCCCCTCTCTACTATAGTCCCCCTCGCTGGGGAAAGCTCTCTGTTTCCTCCCTCTTTCCAGTGCTTTACTCAATGGCCTCCATCTTAATGAAAACATGGACCAAGTTTTAAAGGCCTATCTCTTAGTAAAACAATGTTTAATCGCCTACCTCTGGGTTAAACGATGTTTAAAGGCCTACCTCTGGGTAAAACCATGTTTAAAGGCCTACCTCTGGGTAAAATGATGTTTAAAGGCCTACCTCTGGGTAAAACGATGTTTAAAGGCCTACCTCTTGGTAAAACAATGTTTAAAGGCCTACCTCTTAGTAAAACAATGTTTAAAGGCGTACCTCTTAATAAAACCATGTTTAAAGGCCTACCTCTGGGTAAAACGATGTTTAAAGGCCTACCTCTTGGTAAAACAATGTTTATACGCCTACCTCTCAGTAAAACAATGTTTAAAGGCCTACCTCTTAGTAAAACAATGTTTAAAGGCCTACCTCTTAATAAAACCATGTTTAAAGGCCTACCTCTTAGTAAAACAATGTTTAAAGGCCTACCTCTTAGTAAAACCATGTTTAAAGGCCTACCTCTTAGTAAAACAATGTTTAAAGGCCTACCTCTTAATAAAACCATGTTTAAAGGCCTACCTCTTGGTAAAACAATGTTTAAAGGCCTACCTCTTAATAAAACCATGTTTAAAGGCCTACCTCTTGGTAAAACGATGTTTAAAGGCCTACCTCTTAATAAAACCATGTTTAAAGGCCTACCTCTTGGTAAAACAATGTTTAAAGGCCTACCTCTTAATAAAACCATGTTTAAAGGCCTACCTCTTGGTAAAACGATGTTTAAAGGCCTACCTCTTAATAAAACCATGTTTAAAGGCCTACCTCTTAATAAAACCATGTTTAAAGGCCTACCTCTTAATAAAACCATGTTTAAAGGCCTACCTCTTGGTAAAACAATGTTTAAAGGCCTACCTCTTGGTAAAACCATGTTTAAAGGCCTACCTCTTAGTAAAACCATGTTTAAAGGCCTACCTCTTAATAAAACAATGTTTAAAGGCCTACCTCTTAGTAAAACCATGTTTAAAGGCCTACCTCTTGGTAAAACAATGTTTAAAGGCCTACCTCTTAGTAAAACTTACAGTATGTCTAATTATTTACAGATTATCTTTGTGAGCCCATATGTCCAGTTTCTCTGTCAAAGAGCTTCATTGGTAGATAAAGGCAGTAATGCTAAAGTGATGCCACTTTATCTCCATGTTGTTGAGTAAGTTAGTGCACATCCCCAGAAGAGCTGTAAATTATTCCACTGGTCCTTTTAGGGCGAGTCAGTCACATCCCATGTCTGGGCAACTCCCTACTACCTAACTCATGTGCCAGGGTAGACGGTGCAAACTGCCTCCTGGCACTCTGTGTAGAGAGTAAATACTCCTAACTGTAATCATCTTCCCGCTGTCCTGTAGGGAGCAGCTGTACAAGTAAAAACCCTCATAGGACAACACAGTGCAGTCGGTGGGAGACAGTGGACCTGTCGGCCCGCCACTTGGTTTTCCTCTTCTTCTTCTGGCTCCTCTCTGGAATCTGTTGCCTGGGTGTGTGTGTGTGTGTGTGTGTGTGTGTGTGTGTGTGTGTGTGTGTGTGTGTGTGTGTGTGTGAGAGTGAGTGAGTGAGTGAGTGTGAGTGAGTGAGTGAGTGAGTGAGTGAGTGAGTGAGTGAGTGAGTGAGTGAGTGAGTGAGTGAGTGAGTGAGTGAGTGAGTGAGTGAGTGAGTGAGTGAGTGAGTGAGTGAGTGAGAGAGAGAGAGAGAGAGAGAGAGAGAGAGAGAGAGAGACTCTCATAGCATTAGCGGCAACATACCTGATTACCCTAACTAACTCGTGGAATGCCTTGTCAACATTCATGGCTGGGTCCTTAGCACTTGTTTCAATGTAAGCTATCTGTAAATGTAAAAAGCTCTGAATTTAGTATGGAGATCAAAACAATATCTGTAGATGATATACAGTATATGTAAAGTTCACGCATTCACTCACACTGTGTTTACTAGCCATCTCCCTCCCCTGATCACTGGGTATTTTACGTAAATGCAGCAGGTCCACTTTGTTGGCCACAAGAACCATAGGAAAGGATTCCCTAAAAAACAAGGAAAAGAAGAATGAATGAATGAACAAATGAATGAATGGGCGCACTAATTAATGCACGAATAACTGAATGAATGAATGACTGTTGTCCTGGCCACGGCCACCAGTGGGAAGCTAAGTAGTAAATCCCACCGGTCCTTCACCCTGAGGATGAGTTGATGGAAGCGGTCCACATGTTCAAAGCTGGCCTTGTCTGTGACAGAGAACACGATGAGGAACCCGTCCCCAGTCCTCATGTACTGTTCCCTCATAGCACTGAACTCCTCTTGGCCTGCTGTATCCAGAACTGCAGAGACAAACACGATCAGACAGGTCCCACATATAACATCTACACTGAGAACAGTATTATGAATGATCCTGATTCATAAATATGTGTAGCTGTGTGCTGATCCCTCAGATCTAACAATGGCTGCACAATAATATGATCCCTTTTTCTCCTTATAACAGAACATTCCATCTTGTTCTTCAGTACATTGGAAAGATTATTTCGGGGAAAACGATATAGTACTTTGGCCAGGTTAAGAGGTTGGGCTTCTTATTTGTAATGTATGTGCTATCTATAAATCCATTTACCGTCCAATATGGCCCACTGGGCATCAATCTCAGTGTGTTTGAGGTAGGAGTCCTCGATGGTGGGGTCGTAATCAGGGACAAAGATCTTCTGAAAGAACTGAATGGTGAGAGCACTCTTCCCCACTCCCCCATCCCCCACCACGACCAGCTTATACGTGGGGAGATTGTCGCTGGGAACAGCGCTCGTTGCCATAGTGACAGCCATGCTATACCTGGAACACAGAGGGAAGAGAGAAGATGGTGTATGTCTAAACTGATGCCATTTAGAATGGGCTTTTTGGCCCTCTCTTGCTCTGGACAAAAATACCTGACAAAAATCACAAATGAAATGCCACAGGTAATAGTGTGGTAATAGAATACATCTTAAATGAATATTATAAAAGCAGAGATCCTTCTTTTTCACTGCAATGCATAGAAAACATGGTAATCCTAGTGTTTTATCTTCCATTCCTTATATAGTCGCTTACTCACTGGGCATAAAACAGTATAATTCTTATGTTGGAATACCCACACCTTCTCACTGCAAATATCAATCACTCAAACAAGGCTGAGGTCTGTACTGTAGCAGTCTATCCCTCGTCTGCTGGATCTTCACTGACATACTTAAGTCAGGGAATCACCCACACACACACGCCATGAGTAAGCGAACCCAGCCTGCAGCTCCATACAATGGCACTGGCCTAACAGGATGAGGTCACACAGAGAGTTCTTCCTTCCTGCAGTCAACAATGGCGGGACGTGGATGGTTTCCTTTCTCAGTGGATACTGTAGCCTGTGTCCCTGGCCAAAGCAGGAAAGGGACCCAGATGCCCGTGGAACTTACAGGCCCTCCAGAACAATGTTGTAGCCAGAGAATGGGCCAAGGGCCGACCAACTCAAACAATTCTCAGTCAAACCTGAGGGCTGGGGGAGATACTTCTTTGGGTTCCAAGGGGTATCATATTCTCTAGGGCAGGGTTCCCCAACTGGCGGCCTGTGGGCCAAATTTGTCCCCCAAAGTGTTCAGAGAACAACAAATGTCTACAAATTATTTGCAATTATGTTCCAGCCCCCCACCCACCCGCTAAAGAAAAGCATCGGCCCACGGCTGAATCTAGTTGATGATCCCTGCTCTAGGGTCATTATGAAAATACTGTTGTTGTTTTTTTCCAAAGTATTCAAGATAGGCCGTTAAGTTCTTTTTCAGTTATATGGCATCAAATGCTGTTCTAATGGAATATTATGTAGGCCTACCTACAGAGCACAACCTGTTGATCAAGAGGACTAATGTATGTAGTCTGACGTGGGTGATTCCTTATTTCTCAGACACATTTCGTGCACACATTCACCTCATTTGTGATCAGTCAGATCTGTGACTCATAAATCCCATAACCTCACTGAACACTTTAGTTTTTATTGTCATTTTCGACCCAATAACAAAGTTGAACAATTATTTGCTTAGGCATAACCAGTTAAAGTGGGATCCCGTATTGTAAAATGCCTCGCCATTCCATATTACGCCAAGGTATAATTTAACTTTCACACACATTTCAGTAGGATACAGCTAGTTGTGACTTTACATCTGAAAATACCAGACATCTCAAAGCAACGCAATCTGTCGTAGCCGATTAAATAAAAAAAGCTTACCCCAATATATTTACTGTAAAGTCGCCTGCATGAAGTCACATTTCTTGCCTTCTCATGTTGTAAAGCTGACTTCATTCAGATCTGTACATTTCTATCCAATCAATTTCATATCACAGCTGCTGGAAAAGCCAGCATCTGCTACAAAAATGTAACAGTTACTTTGCGTTGCAACAGCTGATACGATAGGTTTGCTCCAAGCGGGAGAAGGGGGGTCAACATTTCTTATTTTTTGAGCAAATAAGCCATTATTTTAATGATTATAGGTCACATTTAGAGTTTTTTCGGGCTTAATTTAAGTGCTTAAATTATTGACTTCAATGTGTAATGTTTTTTAGCCTGCCAGTTTTGGAGGATAAGTAAAACAATATTTGAACAGGAGCCCCCTGATGTAGAAATGGAGCATTCCACAATGTCTCAAATCCAGATGTGATCATATAAAAATAATGTAAGTAATTTTCAACCAATGTATAGCCTATTGCTTATTTACAAAGTATCTATAAACTATCTACAAAAACGAATAAAGAACCATTTATTAACAACTTACAAACTCTCCATGAATAATTTTAAGTAGGCAACACCTTAATGTTACTTACGATTTACCTACAAGTGGGCAGCTCTAGATGAGGATGTACAATATCAGAGTTTCTGCATTTCATTTTGAAACTATATACGATATACCAGTTATTACCATTCATCTCAAATAGAAGTGGCATGAACATAGAATTAGCCACAAGATGGGAGTATGGGATATTTATTTGCAAAGGTAGATAAATGTTTAATAAGCGTTTAATATATCACGCACAAACTACCTTTATGGAAAAAAATATTTGAAGTTACGTACACTCTAATAATAATAATAATAATAGTATTAATATTTGATATTTTTCCCATTTCTGACAATGTAGGCAGCACGCGCGTGCGTGTTGTGAAACCTGCGCCTCAAATGCCACGCCTACTAGTTTGACAGACATCACCCCCGTTCAAAAAAAAATCTGTTGTGGAGTTTACGCCATATTTCGTTGCTGCCCCATGGTTTATGCTGCACGGTTTAAATGATCAACGTCTTCAAACGAGGTTGTATTTGAATTTAAACTGCAGTTTGGGGACCGCGGAAAGGAAGTTCTGTTTTTGTGTGGTCATACCTACCTGCTCGTGCTTGCCTTGCTCGCATTACAATGGTTGCGTCCTGTATTGACGTTTGCCTGGGTCCATCATCGCTGTGGTGCTGAAAAGAAACGAACCTGTGCGGCCGAAACGAACCTGTGCGGCCGTAGCGAGTGTATGCTGCTGCGAAGGATGAGGAGGTTTCTGTGGATCTGCAGCGGTTGAATTGCACCACCTCGCCCACTTATTGCTGTGTTCTTGATTTTATCCCTCAAAACCTGGACTCTACCGGCGCAGTTTATGAAGGTAACGTTAAGCAACCTGCATAATAATAACGTCATGCCATGGTTAGCTTGCTAGCTTGCATAGCACAGCTGTTGTAGCAAGTTAGCTAACTAGATGTTAATCTATCCAGAGACAGTATAGCTACACCTCTACGTTAGCTGATGCTAGTCTTAGTGACAGTGACAACTATTTGATGGCCTGGTGGTTGGCTTTCTAGCTAACTAACATCAATGTGTTGTTCTTTTTCCCCTGTCATATGCCAGTTGACAGCCATATGGGCTACAGTTAACTAGAATAGAATGAAACAGAACAGAATAGAGTGTGCATTTCTAACCCATGGCAGGTTTTGGGAGAGGGAGGGAGTGTAGGCCAGGGGAGAAGGTAGAGGCTAAATATATGTCTGGGTCAATAGATGGATTAACCTGTTTCTTGAATCAGTACACAGAGAGACCCCACTGATTCTAATTACAGGTAGGCTACACACTGGTTTAGCTGGTTGACATAATAAACTCCACTCGGATTTCATACAAGTCCTGTTTGCCTGTAATAATGCATTTATGACACGTATTCATGTTGTATTCATGCTGCTGGATGCAAGATCCAGTGCTCGGTTCCTATCACAAGAAATATGGAAGCTCTAGTCTAGTGCACTGAATGACTTAATAGAAACACTCAGCTTTTAAATCTACCTGCTGTTACAAAGAAAGACTGAGTGAATAGTGCTTCTCCGAAATGGCATTGTCCCTGGAATCTATAGATTCCCCAGTGATGTCATCATGATATTTCCTTCTCTGCCTCCTTTGCTGACCATAGTGGAATATAGAGCTAGAGGAGCAGCCATTTGCTATCACACAATCTCAACTGTCTCTCTCTCTCTCTCTCTCTCTCTCTCTCTCTGATCAAGAGCTGCAGGGCTATAGTGGAAAATCAAGAGAAAGAGTAGAAAGGAGAGGATGATTGTATCCTCTGTCTCTCCATCTCTCTCTCTCTGTCTGTCTAAAGCAGCCTTACACTTTTAGAGACTGGGTCAGTTGTTGTCTAGTGCAAGGGTTTTGACAGTGCAGTGAATGAGAGTGATGGAGTACATGGGATTTGTTGGGGGAGAAGGGGGGTGGGTGCTGCAGACAACGGAAAAGTGTGTGGTAAATGACATAAAACACATATGTGCTCATGAAGCTCTAAAACAGGATGAGTCACTAGGGGGTCTACACTGTAGTGTCCCCACCTCCGTGGTTGGGGGTGGTGAGTAAGTAGCTACACTGCTGCTGGGGCTAAATATTAGAATGAATGAGATCGATAGCAACAAACACCTCTGGAGCTTTAAGAATGGGAGAGAGAGGCAGGAAGGAAGGAATCCGGGAGAATGAGAATGGGGTTTTATCAATGGCAAAGTTCTCTAACCTCGAGCTCACAGCAATCAAAGTAATTGTGTTTGTTAGGTTGTTCATCATTATGCACAATTCTGTGTGGACATAATTGTTAGCCTATGTTGCACAGGAGTGCAGGTGATTTTAATTTGCGACCCAAAAGCCTTTTCAGAGTAAATCTCTTGTGTCATGAACAATGTTGTTTAGATTTGTGCCCAGGGTTAAATGGCTTGTTAGCTACTGTTGGCTTTAGCCTCACAAAGCCAAGAAGGCTTGCTAGACCACGCACGGAAAAAACTGAGAATAGTGGAAAGAGAGAAAAAAAAGAGTGCATACGCTCTCTAGTGTCACGCATGAGTGTGTGATCTGTGATGCATGTGTGGCGCTCCACAGTTGATCTAATGATGGCAGCCCACCAAATGGCATCCTATTCCCTACATAGTGCACTACTTTTGACCAGAGCCCTATGGTGAATAGGGTGCCATTTGGGATACATCTGTGGTGACTGAGGTCTGCAGAGTGGAAGATCTGAGAGGAAGGGGAACTCCCTTTGTGTGTGGAACATAACCTATCTGGGTTGTGTTCAGTAGGCCACATTGTAGCAAAACGTGTTGAAACGAAAATGAGTGTTTGTTATAGAGGTCGACCGATTAATCGGAATGGCCGATTAATTAGGGCCGATTTCAAGTTTTCATAACAATCGGAAATCTCTATTTTTGGACACCAATTTGGCCGATTATTATTATTTTTTACACATTTATGTAATCTTTATTTAACTAGGCAAGTCTTATTTTCAATGACGGCCTAGGAACGGTGGGTTAACTGCCTCGTTCAGGGGCAGAACGACAGATTTTCACCTTGTCAGCTCGGGGGATCCAATCTTGCGAACTTATAGTTAACTAGTCCAACGCTATAACCACCTGCCTCTCGTTGCACTCCACAAGGAGACTGACTGCCTGTTACGTAAATGCATTAAGCCAAGTTAAGTTGCTAGCTAGCATTAAACTTATCTTATAAAAAACAATCAATCAATCATAATCACTAGTTAAATACACATGGTTGATGATATTACTAGTTTATCTAGTGTGTCCTACATTGCATATAATCGATGTGGTGCGTATCGTTGCTCCAATGTGTACCCAACCATGAACATCATTGCCTTTCTTAAAATCAATACACAGAAGTATTTATTTTTAAACCTGCATATTTAGCTAAAAGAAATCCAGGTTAGCAGGCAATATTAACCAGGTGAAATTGTGTCACTTCTCTTCAAATCAAATCAAAATCAAATCAAATGTATTTATATAGCCCTTCGTACATCAGCTGATATCTCAAAGTGCTGTACAGAAACCCAGCCTAAAACCCCAAACAGCAAGCAATGCTGCAGTCAGTGTATATGCAACAGTTTGGGCCGCCTAATTTGCCAGAATTTTACGTAATTATGACATAACATTGAAGGTTGTTCAATGTAACAAGAATATTTAGACTTATGGATGCCACCCGTTAGATAAAATACGGAATGGTTCCGTATTTCACTGAAAGAATAAACGTCTTGTTTTCAAAATTATAGTTTCCGGAATCGACCATATTAATGACCTAAGCTCATATTTCTGTGTGTTATTATGTTATAACTAAGTCTATGATTTGATAGATCAGTCTGCCTGAGCGGTGGTAGGCAGCAGCAGGCTCGTAAGCATTCATTCAAACAGCACTTTCGTGCGTTTTGCCAGCAGCTCTTCGTTGTGCGTCAAGCCTATCAACTCCCGAGATGAGGCTGGTGTAACCGAGGTGAAATGGCTAGCTGGTTAGCGGGGTGCGCACTAATAGCATTTCAAACATCACTCACTCTGAGACTTGGAGTAGTTGTTCCCCTTGCTCTGCATGGGTAACGCTGCTTCGAGGGTGGCTGTTTTCGTTGTGTTCCTGGTTCGAGGAGAGGGACAGAAGCTATACTGTTACACTGGCAATACTAAAGTGCCTATAAGAACATCCAATTCTCAAAGTTTAATGAAATACAAATGGTATAGAGAGAAATAGTCCTATAATTCCTATAATAACTACAACCTAAAACGTCTTACCTGGGAATATTGAAGACTCATGTTAAAAGGAACCACCAGCTTTCATATGTTCTCATGTTCTGAGCAAGGAACTTAAACGTTAGCTTTCTTACATGGCACATATTGCACTTTTACTTTCTTCTCCAACACTTTGTTTTTGCATTATTTAAACCAAATTGAACATGTTTCATTATTTATTTGAGGCTAAATTGATTTTATTGATGTATTATATTAAGTTAAAATAAGTGTTCATTCAGTATTGTTGTAATTGTCTCTGATTTCTGTTTTATAACCCATAGTGATTACTGTATCAGATAGGTAATGCTGTCCTGTTGAACTTGGTGTGAAAACACTAAAGACAACGGTAGGCCAATATATCACCTGAAGGATCTGTAAAGCAATATGTATCCTACTTTATTCAGGAGTTAGGTTACTAACTTCGGTCTAGGGCCTAGGAGTTGCATTGGGATTCAAGGTAGGCTAGCTCCTCTGCATTTGGCATGGTGTCTGTCTGGTCTCTCCACCCAGCTCCAGCAATTCAGAGCTGTGGCTCTATTACTGAAAGGTCACTCAGCCCCATAGACTCAGCCTATGATTTGGACTCTGTTATGGAGGGGGGTGATGTTGGCAGGCGAGCCAGGTTGGAAGCGGGTTACACTGACACACAGTCTATCTGCTCCCATCCCTCAAGTTCATGGCTATTGGATGGGACCCACCCTCCACTCAAGGCTAGCTGCCATGGCCATTCACTGCCAACTTTGTGTGGTTGTCCTGGATGCTAGAGTGACAGAAAGTGCAGTAAACGAACACAGTGACAGACAGTAAAGGTCAAAGTAGGTATTTATGGATCAGTATGTTAACTAGGATTCTGCTGTGACTGTTCCATGTGTTGACATCTGCACACTGTAGGTGATGTTTTTGGACTGCAACTTTGTTCAAAGGAGGGCCTACGTTGTAAATAACCTTAGTCGTTTTCTTTCTTTTTTTTACACCCTTTTTTCTCCCCAATTTCGTGGTATCCAATTGTTAGTAGTTACAGTCTTGTCTCATCGCTGCAACTCCCGTAAGGACTCGGGAGAGGCAAAGGTCGAGAGCCATGCTGCCAGGGCGTTTTATTAAACCAGCTCACAAATCACAGGACACTGGACTACAGCAGTAGCCACAAAACCCCACTCAAACACAGTCCAGGGAAAAAAACACCTGTTAAACATGAACTAAAGAAAACGCAACCCAAACTAACTGACAGCTAATGAACCAAAATGAAACCAGGTGAGACACAAAACAGACATAACCAAAAGAAAAGGAAAAAGGATCGGTGGCAGCTCGGTGGCAGCGCCACCCGGGAATAACCTTAGTCCTGAGACTCGTTGGGACATTTGGCCTTTTTCTGTTGGTAAGCGATAGTAAACAAAAACGGTAATTTCCTGAATACACTTGAATAGATAATAAGGTATGGTTCAAGCCAGGACAGCTCCACTCCCTAGATATTGTTTAGGCCTAGTTTGACCATTTCATTCAAGCATTCAGAACATGGAAAACATAGACAAAGTGCATATGAACTGTTAAAAACATGTTTAAATAATGGGAATGATAAACATGATAGAATAATAGCTAGTAGGTTTTTGAAGCGTCTGATCCCTGATCTCCCTGCTTTAACCTCTCTCTAACTGTGAGAAGTTGAGACCCGTGACATGGTATTGACCCATGTGGGCGTTCTGGGGATGGGGCCAGTGTGACAACACCGTACAGCGCCTCAGCGTGTCTTTGTGTGTTGCACTGTGACATTCACAGGAACACCATTGTCACTGACAAAAGCCCTGCTGCTGGTGTGGCCATGGTTTATTTCGGGACCTTTCTGTGTGCAGTCAATGGATGATGTCATGCAGGGAAAAGGTCAAAGGTGATATAGCCTATCCTAGTTGTTTTAAAACTATTTCTATGTTTCTGCAGTCACTTGTCTCCCTAATATTTGATATGATTGTGAAATATGATTTTAATAAGTATCACCCTTCCCCCTGTTATTATAACTTTATAACTCAGAATTAGGCCTAACAGCATCCATCCGAGCGTGCGTGCGTGTGTGTGGACTCTGGTAGGGACGTGAAGACTGCTAACCCTCCTGGGGAAGTCCTCTGTAGTGTGTGTAGCTCTCTTCCTCCCAGCGGTAGTGAACTGGGTCATGCCTCACTGAATCACTGAATCCTTTCATCGTACTGCAGGCTGACTGTGAGAGCGTAGACCATAAAGGATCAAGGGCCTTGGATCTGCTAGGGATCTCTTTCTAGACAATACTAGAATGAAGTATGACATCCTCAGCATCAGTCACAGTTTTAAGGAGGAGTGTGTTGTCTTACTTACTCAAATATGCCATTGCCGACTGTTTAAATAAAAAGTGGTTTACTGGTGTTGAGGACGAGGCTAACCATTCGCCATTGCAGAATTTTTATTTTTTATTTAACTAGGCAAGTCAGTTAAGAACAAATTCCTACCCCAGCCAAACTCTCCCCTAACCCGGATGATGCTGGGCCAATTGTGCGCCGCCCTATGGGACTCCCGATCATGGCCGGGTTGTGATACAGCCCGGGATCGAACCAGGGTCTGTAGTGATGCCTCTAGCACTGAGATGCTGTGCCTTAGACCGCTCCACCACTCTGGGGCAATGTAATGTATTTAAATGCAGTATAATAAAAGGTCCCTCACCCTGCTGTTTTCTTTCTCTGTGTTGCAGACTCAGTGTGGACAGTAATGACCTCACCCTTCCAGTTGCCAGCTGGCAGTAACGACAATGTCCGAGCATCAGAGCTGGCACAAGACAGGCAGCACACAGAGGTGGTCTGTAATGTTCTTCTGCTGGATAACACAGTTCAAGCCTTCAAAGTTAACGTAAGTACTGTACTATACTACTCCCGGCATCTACACTGACTGTACAGCCCTACATATCACCATAGAGAATGACTGGGTCAGGGCCTGCTCTCTCTTCTCTCAAGACCAGTTGTCTATCAATAGGCTACACAGTAACCAAGTAGGCCTATAAAGATAAATTAGACTTTGTTTAAAAGGCAATTCTGCCGCTTTTCAACCTCATGTTCATTACCCCCAGCACCATTCCAGTGTCTACGTATGTGAGAACGGCACGATTCTATGATCTGTGGTTAAAAATATATTTTTTAAATGCTTCTCTGTGACATCTCAGGGTACGATTAAAACTAAGAAGAATGGTGAATTTCAAAACTTGCAATGAGTTTCTAGCCAGAGGGAGGCTATTTTCTTGCTCCCCACAAATCTTATAGTGTTTAAAAATGTCATCGGGTAGAACTTTTTAACTTTATATATTTTTCTACATAATGTAGAAAAGCGCACATACAGTGCATTCGGAAAGTATTCAGACCACTTGACTTTTTCCACATTTTGTTACGTTACAGCCTTATTCTAAAATGGATTAAATAGGTTTTTTTCCTTAATCAGTCTACACACAATACCCCATAATGACAAAGAAAAAACAGGTCTTTAGTATTTTTGCATATAAAAAAATACAAAATAATGAAATATCACATTTACATAACTATTCTGACACTTTACTCAGTACTTTGTTGAAGCACCTTTGGCAGTGATTACAGCCTCAATTCTTCTTCGGTATGACGCTACAAGCTCGGCACACCTTTATTTGGGGAAGTCATTAAACAGTCATTCTTCTCTGCAGAACTTCTCAAGCTCTGTCAGGTTGGATGGGTAGCGTTGCTGCACAGCTATTTCCAGGTCTCTCCAGAGATGTTTGATCGGGTTCAAGTCCGGGCTCTGGCTGGGCCACTCAAGAACATTTAGAGACTTATCCCAAAGCCACACCTGTATTGTCTTGGCTGTGTGCTTAGGGTCGTTGTCCTGTTGGAAGGTGAACCTTTGCCTCAGTCTGAGATCCTGAGCGCACTGGAGCAGGTTTTCATCAAGGATCTCTCTGTACCTTGGTGGTTCCAAACTTCTTCCATTTAAGAATGATGGAGGCCACTGTGTTCTTTGGTACCATTTCCCAGATCTGTGCCTTGACACAATCCTGTCTCTGAGCTCTACGGATAATTCCTTTGACCTCATGGCTTGGTTTTTGCTCTGACATTCACTGTCAAATGTGGGACCTTATATAGATAGACATGTGTGTGCCTTTCCAAATCATGTCCAATCAATTGAATTTACCAAAGGTTGACTCCAATCAAGTTGTAGAAACAGGATGCACCTGAGCTCAATTTCGAGTCTTATAGCAAAGAGTCTGAATACTTATATAAATACGGTATTTCTGTTCTTTATTTTTAATAAATGTGACTCACCACCTAGATTTTGTCTGATGTAGCAACATTTGAATTTCGTTTAAAAAAAAAAAAAAAATTGCATTGGATAAAAATAGACTCAGATCTACAAAATGGTGTATCATACACAGCATTTTTGAGGAACAATGGGAAAATAATTCTACTTTGAAAGTTTATACACTTGTAAACTCACTTTTGAGAAAAGGGCCTTTGAATGTTTTGATACCTACTTGAGAGCTCTCCTTTGTCTACACCCATTCAGCATTGTTCACGCCCTCTTAAACCAGGCCCACCTATCTCTTTAAGGATTCACATGAGGTCATGTGCTAAACACTAAAAGTGGTAGTATCTTACAACAAGGAAACATTCCAGGTTAACAGAAAGTGTCCAGATAAAAAAATTATTTTATAAATATTAGATGACGCTTACCCAGATACACTTGTCTAAATTGATGGGTCATGTGAAAGAAATTCTATAACCCGCCAGCCACATCCAGTGGTGGAATAAGTACTACATTGTCATACTTGCATGAAAGTGTAAATACTTTCAATTTCCATATATTACACCAGACGGCACAAATGTATTATAAGAAATAAATCATTTGACGGATAGTCAGGGGCACAATGTATTTAAGTATCAAAAGTAAAAGTAAAAGTATTTCATTTCAACTTCCTTATGTTAAGAAAACCAGACGGCACAATTGTATTATTTTTTGAGAGATAGCCAGGGAGGACACTTCAACACTCAGACATTATTTACAAACAAAGCATTTGTGTTTAGTGAGTCTGCCAGATCAGAGGCAGTATGATGACCAGGGATGTTCTCTTGATAAGTGTTTGAAATTGAAATTTTTCTTGTCAAAATGTAAAGAGTACTTTTGGGTGTCAAGGAAAATGTATGGAGTAAAAAGTACATTATTTTATTCACAAATGTAGTGAAGTAAAAGTTGCCAAAAAAATGAATAGTAAAGTAATGTAAAGTAAACTTATTAAGTAGTGCTTTAATGTATTTTACCTTAAGGACTTTACGTCACTGCCCAAATGCTTTCACACCAGTACATTAGAATACTTTATATACTGTTACACATGCACATAGTGTTCCATACATAAGTTAAGGCCAAGCATCCTGAGTTGAAACCTGAGTGAGGTACACATGTACAGTACATATATTTAAGTGGTGGGCACTTAATACGGTCACATGATATTGTTGTGGAATGTCACAAAATCATGTTACGACCACACATATCAACAATATCAGCAACGGATGGCGTGTGTGTTAGGAGAGAGTCATGTGAATAGAGGCACTGCAGATAGTGCTGATAACTTGTCCGTCCGAACCATGCATCAACAAGGGAATCTATAGTCGGAGAACCTGTTTCTGTTCTGCCCTTGACTTTGGTGCAGGGCATGTGATGTCCATAGCCTCTTCGTCGCAAAAAAACTCCCTGATCTTGTCAAAAAGATAGTTTGTCTAGCTTTATCCAGTCCAGGTGGTGCTTTTACAGGCAGACCATCTATGGGAGGAAGGATGTCAGCGTTGCGCTTCAGCTGAAACCTGGTCCCGACAGTCCAAACGCCCCTTGGCGACAACACCAGGCTCCAGAGCAACGAAGGTGTAAAACAGCGAATAACAAAACAAATCTGAATACATTACAACCCTGCACAACATCAATTCACCTCCCAAGTTTAGAAAATAATAACCTCATACAAATAAAGTCAGGTGTTGTTGCCAGCCATAGCATTCCACAAGCACCGTACCATCCTCCAGGCCAACCAGCTGTGGAACGTTGACCCCTGTCACTATGCTGTCCTTCACAACACCAGCAATCTCAGACAAAGTGTTCACTCTGGCCTTTCTGAAGCGCTGCTTGATGCGGCTGAAGCACAAGTCAGGGGCAAACTTGGTGTGGCCTGTGATCAGGAAGTGAAGGTCCAAATTGTTGTGGAGCTTGTACCTGGTCCACCAGGCACAATAGAAGAGCACAAACTTGTTCTTGTTTTGGCCGCTGCAGTTTTCACGATTCAGGTCCACATGTTTTCCCAACTCCGTAGCTGGTGAAGAAATGGTGCATGTAGTCGATGACTGCGCTGCTGCCTTTGCTTGCTTGGGCCAGCTCTCGTTTTGATTACTGTACTGACTGGTGTGTTCTACTGATGCTGAAAGACAAATTCCAGATACAAATATTTTAGCATTATTATACAATATATACGAAATGGCCTTCTGAGAACATCACTACACACAGTTCACACAGGTAATGTTAGCTACTGTAGTTAACCAGCCATCTAACGTCAGCTGGCTAGCTAACAGCAAGCTTTAACTAGCAATACAAAACGGATTGTCATAGCTATAAGTTCAATGTTAGCTAGCTGACATTAGGCTATAACTAGGAATGCGAAATGGCATTCTGAGAAAACATCACTAATGTTAAACACACTTCATACACGTACAGCTGAAGTCGTAAGTTTACATATACCTTAGCCAAATACATTTAAACTCAGTTTTTCACAATTCCTGACATTTAATCCTAGTAAAAATTCCCTGTCTTAGATCAGTTCGGATCACCAATTTATTTTAAGAATGCGAAATGTCAGAATAATTATTTATTTTAGCTTTTATTTCTTTCATCATATTCCCAGTGGGTTAGAAGTTTACATACACTCAATTAGTATTTGGTAGCATTGCCTTTAAATTGTTTAACTTGGGTGAAAGCCTTCCACAAGCTTCCCACAATAAGTTAGGTGAATTTTGTCCCATTCCTCCTGACAGAGCTGGTGTAACTGAGTCAGGTTTGTAGGCCTCCTTGCTCGCACACGCTTTTTCAGTTCTGCCCACAAATTTTCTATGGGATTGAGGTCAGGGCTTTGTGATGGCCACTCCAATACCTTGACTTTGTTGTCCTTAAGCCATTTTGCCACAACTTTGGAAGTATGCTTGGGGTCATTGTCCATTTGGAAGACCCATTTGTGACCAAGCTTTAACTTCCTGACTGATGTCTTGAGATGTTGCTTCAATATATCCACATACTTTTTCTGCCTCATGATGCCATCTATTTTGTGAAGTGCACCAGTACCTCCTGCAGCAAAGCACCAACACAACATGATGCTGCCACCCCCGTGCTTCAAGGTTGGGATGGTGTGGTTTTGGAGCAGTAGCTTCTTCCTTGTTGAGCGGCCTTTCAGGTTATGTCGATATAGGACTCGTTTTACTGTGGATATAGATACTTTTGTACCTGTTTCCTCCAGCATCTTCACAAGGTCCTTTGCTGTTGTTCTGGGATTGATTTTTACTTTTCACACCAAAGTACGTTCATCTCTAGGAGACAGAATGCATCTCCTTCCTGAGTGGTATGACGGCTGCGTGGTCCCATGGTGTTTATACTTGCGTACTATTGTTTGTACAGGTGAACGTGGTACCATCAGGTGTTTGGAAATGGCTCCCAGGATGAACCAGACTTGTGTTCTACCGTTTTCTTTCTGAGGTCTTAGCTGATTCTCTGACTAAACCAACTAGGCTCATAATTTAACAATTTTATTCGTATTTACAGATGACATGCACGTTTGATATTAAGCCACATAAAAGTTTACATATTTGAGAAGGCATTTCTGACAAAAAAACGCATTTTGATTAAAAAAAATAAAAAATAATGTTCAAAAGGCTCTCCTGGGAAGTCGTGACTTGCGACATACCCCTAGTTTCCTGAATCGGGTCACAAATGTGCAAACATTTCTAAAAACCTGTTTTCACTCTGTCATTATCGGGTATTGTGTTTAGATTGATGAGGAAAAACATTTAATTTAATCAATTTTAGAATAAGGCTGTAACGTTACAAAATATGGAAAAAGTTAAGGCGTCTGAATACCTTCCGAATGCACCGTATATAGACACGGGTATTGTGCTGGAGATAATGAAAATGTGGCTGAAAAGTGATGGAGTTTCACTTTAAAATACAGATGCATTGTAGTAGTTGGGACCAAAGGAGCCTGGGTCATTTTAGATATCTGTCATTAATAGCAGCATAGCAGAGACATAGCAGAATGTCTGGCATTCTGGTTTAAAAAGAGACTCCAGGGGTTACTAGCCAATGGAGTAAACACTTACACCAGGACTGAACTGCGCACATCACAATGGCTTTTCCGAGCCAAGCGTGGGGGATATCTGGCCCGTGTGGTGTACTGTGAGGAACGGGGGCAGAGAGGCACAATGTTAATGCATTCCCCTCTGTGAGGTACTCTAATTACAACACACACACACACACATAGCACCTCAGTCTAACCCTCGACCATCTCTGTTGCCACGATACTCTTTGTTCTGTTCTGGGTCAAATAAGTCTGCTCAGCTGCTGACCACTAATCCCCTGGTCATGAATTAAGATGAGTTCATTTCAGGGACTACAGAGTTGTCATTATGGAGTCCTCTGTCTTTACTAGTGCCATGCGGGCCCGAACCAGGTCAGGGCTTCACTGCCAGTCAGGATTAGGTGAATACCCTCATGTTTGTGTGCATATGTGTTTGATTTACTTTGTTGGCGTTGATGTGGGTTCTATCCTCTGGGAACCATCCAGTGTGTACAGACACACATCATGTATAAACAGGTGAAGTCAGTACTGAATGACAACTGACAGCTCCATTATCATGTCCTCTGGCATTCTACCACCATGCGGGCGCCACCTCCAATACTTGCACTGCACAGGGAATCTACAAGAAGGCTTCTAAAAGGCATCTGTTTAACTTCTAGAGCTGGAGAGTTTCAGTAAAGCCCCTCGTTAGCTGGTAGTTTGGTTCCCAACGTGGCTGCTGTGCATTAGCCTAGTAGCTGGACAGAGTATGACCTGATAGCTGCTGAACGCTATGGTTAGAGCAGGTTGACACACAGCACTCTGATTTCACCCGTTGGCGCCACATAGACTTGTGTGTGGTGTTTAGGGCTGTTGCGGTTACCGTATAACCGCCACACAGGCAGTCATGAGTCATGACCGTTGTAAAATTCCACGTGACTCGTAATCTCCTCTCATGCACTCTGGACATGTTGTGGTAGTACCTAACTCGCTAACAGTCACATCAAACACTTAGTACCTAACTCACATCAAACACTTATCATCAAAACAGCATGTGCTTTTAAAACTCGCCTCACTGTAATGATCAATTTGAAGAAAGGAGTTCAGCAGCAGGTTGAAACTGAGTGTGAAACATGGTCCTTGTGGATGTTGTTTCAAAGCCTAACAACGAAATGGACAGCACTTTCTAAGGTGATGATTCATTCAAAACATCCATATGCATATTAGAGCTTATGAATCAAAATGATAATTGTGCCGTTATACAATATAGCCTTCTGCATATTACGCATGGCAAAACTAAACAGATTGAAGATGCTTTTGGTCCATAATCGGTCTAGCCTTTACTGCAGAATTAAACACATTCGAGTAATCGCCTTTGAGTGTATCATTATGCATTCTGGGTGGTCTGGTTACCTTATGCTACGCTCCAAAATGTCTATCCACGGGTCTGGGAGAGAACTTATAGCCCTAGGCGATGCTGTTGGTTCATTGATTGTGCTAACAATTGTCGTGAATTTTGATTTTGAATGGCCTAGTAATAGGGCTTTTTAAAAATTATTATTCATTGGGTGACAAATGACCTTTTAGCTAGAGGTCGACCGATTAATCGGAATGGCCGATTAATTAGGGCCGATTTCAAGTTTTCATAACAATCGGAAATCTGTATTTTTAGACACCGATTTGGCCATTTTTTCAACAAAAAAATGGTGTGTGTGTAAATCTTTTTTTCACACCTTTATTTAACTAGGCAAGTCAGTTAAGAACACATTCTTATTTTAAATGAAGGCCTAGGAACGGTTGGTTAACTGCCTTGTTCAGGGGCAGAATGACAGATTTGTACCTTGTCAGCTCGGGGATTCAATCTTGCAACCTTACAGTTAACTAGTCCAACGCTCTAACCACCTGCCTCTCATTGCACTCCACGAGGAGCCTACCTGTTACGCGAATGCAGTAAGAAGCCAAGGTAAGTTGCTGGCTAGCATTCAACTTATCTTATAAAAAACAATCAATCAATTAATCATAATCACTAGTTAACTACACATGGTTGATGATATTACTAGTTTATCTAGCGTGTCCTGCGTTGCATATAATCGATGTGGTGCCGATCGCGGAAAAAGGACTGTCGTTGCTCCAATGTGTACCTAACCATAAACATCAATGCCTTTCTTAAAATCAATACACAGAAGTATATATTTTTAAACCTGCATATTCAGCTAAAAGAAATCCAGGTTGGCAGGCAATATTTTTTTTGTGTGTGTGTGTGTGTAAATTTTACCCATTTTTCTCCCCAATTTCGTGGTATCCAATTGTTAGTAGCTACTATCTTGTAACCAGGTGAAATTGTGTCACTTCTCTTGCGTTCATTGCACGCAGAGTCAGGGTATATGCGATAATAATAAATGTTTTGTTTTCGAAATGATAGTTTCCGGATTCGACCATATTAATGACCAAAGGCTCATATTTCTGTGTGTTATTATGTTATAATTAAGTCTATGATTTGATAGAGCAGTCTGACTGAGCGATGGTAGGCAGCAGCAGGCTTGTAAGCATTCATTCAAACAGCACTTTAGTTTGTTTTGCCAGCAGCTCTTCGCTGTGCTTCAAGCATTGCGCTGTTATGACTTCAAGCTTATCAACTCCCGAGATTAGGCTGGTGTAACCGATGTGAAATGGCTAGCTAGTTAGCGGGGCCCAGGTAGGGGCGAGGAGAGGGACGGTAGCTATACTGTTACACTGGCAATACTAAAGTGCCTATAAGAACATCCAATAGTCAAAGGTATATGGAATACAAATGGTATAGAGAGAAATAGTCCTAAAAATACTATATTAACTACAACCTAAAACCTCTTACCTTGGAATATTGAAGTCTCATGTTAAAAGGAACCACCAGCTTTCATATGTTCTCATGTTCTGAGCAAGGAACTTAAACGTTAGCTTTTTTACATGGCACATGTTGCACTTTTACTTTCTTCTCCAGCACTTTGTTTTTGCATTATTTAAACTAAATTGAACATGTTTCATTATTTATTTGAGGCTAAATAGATTTGTATTGATGTATTATATTAAGTTAAAATAAGTGTTCATTCAGTATTGTTGTAATTGTCATTATTACAAATGAATGTAAAAAATTGGCCGATTGATCGGTAACGCCTTTTTTTGGTCCTCCAATAATCGGTATCGGTATCGGCGTTGATAAGTCATAATCGGTCGACCTCTACTTTTAGCTACAGAATATCTCACCACTATGCGTTTCCATCTCCTCCTCTCTCTCCTTTTATTGCTTTCTTCAGCACACAGAGGGGCTGTCAACAGTTTAGTGAACTTTGTTTCCTATGGATGTTCCTGAACAGATTTCACTTAGTTTCCCAAATAAAGTACAGGGTATCGGCAGGAACAGGGTTGGAGAGCCCATGGCATACAGAGTGTGGGCGGAATATCACCTGTCTCGCAGCGAGTGAAATAAGTGTTGTATTTATTTCTCAGCTGCTCATATAAAGCACAGCTCCGCTATAAAACCGAAGTAGCCTATTTGCGTGCATACGGATCCCCCCCACCTGTTTCTGCTCATTTGATAATGGGCCAATCTAAATCAAAACTAATTTGACATATTTGTAAAGACAGGATAATAAAATAGTCTGATGGGTGAAAATAGGATCACTTGATGAGAGAACAGCTGTGCAGCCTGAGGCAAGGAAAAGTGTGCAAGCTTTTTTTTTTGCGACTTTGTCAAATCATCAATAGCCTATAGTCGCATCATATATGTTTTGATTTCTAAAACATTGAGGTTTGTATCATTCATAACTAAAGTTGCCAAATAACTCAAAATTTAGCATATAGGACTTGTTTCAAATGATCACTTTTACACTCGACATAGCCACTTCATATGCGCACTCGCTCTGTAATGGGAAAAATATCCTTCTATTTCATTCAGCTAAGTTCAATTACATCCTTCTTACTATTGCACGACAATAACCGTCTGACAAAATGTCATGACTGCCACAGCCCTAGTGGTGTTTACTAATTTATGCAGATACTTAAAGGTTTCCAGTAATTATTCATTTCCTCTACATTATTTATCACTTAATGCCAGTTACACAGTCAAACACAGTCATGGAAGTACTTCCGTTTCAGTGCATGGGGGCATAGTGAAGCTCTGTGAAAATCACTGTTTCACTGAACAAGCCAGTCAACTGGTTGGTCCGGTTTCTTTACATTACTGAGAGATTGGCGAATGTAGTTAGGTGATTGAAACATGCTTTTTCTGCTTTCCTCCCTGGTTGGCATTACAAGGTAGACTGTGATTGTGGAGCCTCAGTTGAGATTGAGAAGTATGGTGTTCCTCAAGGCTCCATGTTCGGACCAATGGTCTTCCTACTACTAGTAGGAAGATGGCATAGCAGTAGGATGTCTGTTTGTCTTGTCCCGTCCCATGTCCCGTCTTCGTATATGTTTCGTATATATTTTTATATATTTTTTTTTAATCTACGGACTGAACATACTCACCTGCAACCCGCCGCACCCAATGTGGTACGGATCTGCTATTTTTTTGACTTTAGAACCGGAACCCCCATCAGAAGCTAGCCATCTAACTAGCTAGTAGTCAGTTAGCCACTGCTAGCGGTCTTCACTGTTAACTCGGACATCAGCCAGCCTCAGCCCGGTCAATTCCTACCAGTCTGCACAGCGCGATATCAACCCAGAGCATATCAGACTGCTTTTTCTCTACCACATCTCCAGATTCCTACCGCAAGCTCTGAACCTTTACACCGGATCATCGCAGCTAGCTAGCTGCTATCCGAGTGGCTACTCCTGGCTAATGTCTCTGTCCCGAAGCAAGCACCAGTTAGCCTGAAGCTAGCCTCAAGCTACGCCCATTTCCCGGCTAGCTGAAGAGGTCCATCAGACAATTCTTGTGCTACAATACGTAAATTGCCAATTGGCCTGGACCCTTTTACTGCCGACACAGAGCCCCGCCAATCCATCACGACTGGTCTGCCGACGTAACCGTCCGAGGGGGTTTCAACAGGCTCTTCCGTTGCGACGTCCCCTGAAGGACCATCTGCTTGCCTGCTATCCCCAGCCCGCTAGCTGTCTGAATCGCCGTGTCTCCAGCTCGCCTAGCTACTCACTGGAGCCTATGATCACTCGGCTACACATGCCTCTCCCTAATGCCAATATGCCTTGTCTATTGCTGTTTTGGTTAGTGATTATTGTCTTATTTCACTGTAGAGCCTCCAGCCCTGCTCAATATGCTTTACCTAGCCATTTTGTTCCACCCCCCACACATGCGGTGACCTCACCTGGCTTAAATGGTGCCTGTAACTGTAAAAGCCTTGGTTTCATGCATGTTAACATGAGAAGCCTCCTCCCTAAGTTTGTTTTATTCACTGCTTTAGCTGCTTTAGCACACTCCGCCAACCCCGGATGTCCTAGCCGTGTCTGAATCCTGGCTTAGGAAGGCCACCAAAAAATCCAGAAATGTCCAACCCTAACTAACATTTTCCGACAAGATAGAGCACCTCCTCCCAGCTTCCCACTGCACTGAGGATAGGAAACATTGTCACCACTGATAAATCTACGATAATCAATCAATTCAATACGCATTTTTCTACGGCTGGCCATGCTTTCCACCTGGCTACACCGACCCCAGCCAACATCTGAGCACCTGCTGCAGCAACTTGCCCAAGCCCCCTTCCCCGCTTCTCCATCACCCAAATCCAGACAGCTGATGTTCTGAAAGAGCTGCAAAATCTGGATCCCTACAAATCAGCTGGGCTGGACAATCTGGATCCTCTCTTTCTAAAATTATCCACCGAAATTGTTGCAACCCCTATTACTAGCCTATTCAACCTCTCTTTCGTATCGTCTGAGATCCCCAAAGATAGGAAAGCTGCGGCTGTCATCCCCATCTTCAAAGGTGGTGACACTAGATCCGAGTTGTTATAGACCTGTATCCATCCTGCCCTGCCTTTCTAAATTCTTCGAATTTACAGTACTGTGCAGCCGTCTTCATTGACCTGGCCAAGGTTTTTGACTCTTTCAATCACCGCATTCTTATCGGCAGACTCAATAGCCTTGGCTTCTCAAATGACTGCCTCGCCTGGATCACCAACTACTTATCAGATAGAGTGCTGTGTGTCAAATCGGAGGGCCTGTTGTCCGGACCTCTGGCAGTCTCTATGGGGGTGCCACAGGGTTCAATTCTCGGGCCGACTCTTTTCTCTGTATATATCAATGATGTTGCTCTTGCTGCTGGTGATTCTCTGATCCACCTCTACGCAGACGACACCATTCTGTATACATCTGGCCCTTCTTTGGACACTGTGCTAACAAACCTCCAAACGAGCTTCAATGCCATACAACACTCAATCCGAGTCCTCCAACTGCTTTTAAATGAAAGTAATACTAAGTGCATGCTCTTCAACCGATTGCTGCTTACACCCTCCCGCCCGACTAGCATCACTACTCTGGACGGTTCTAACTTAGAATATGTGGACATCTACAAATACCTAGGTGTCTGGTTAGACTGTAAACTCTCCTTCCAGGCTCACATTAAGCATCTCCAATCCAAAATTACATCTAGAATCGGCTTCCTATTTCGCAACAAAGCCTCCTTCACTCATGCTGCCAAACATACCCTCGTAAAACTGACTATGCTACCGATCCTTAACTTCAGCGATGTCATTTATAAAATAGCCTCCAACACTCTACTCAGCAAACTGGATGTAGTCAATCACAGTGCCATCCGTTTTGTCACCAAAGCCCCATATACTACCCACCACTGCAACCTGTATGCTCTCGTTGGCTGGCCCTCACTACATATTCGTCGCCAAACCCACTGGCTCCAGGTCATCTATAAGTCTATGCTAGGTAAAGCCCTGCCTTATCTCAGCTCACTGGTCACCATAGCAACACCCACCCTTAGCACGCGCTCCAGCAGGTATATTTCACTGGTCACCCCCAAAGCCAACACTTACTTTGCCCGCCATTCCTTCCAGTTCTCTGCTGCCAATGATTGGAACGAATTGCAAAAATCACTGAAGCTGGAGTCTCATAGCTTACCGATCACACCCAACTACCTCATCCCCATATTGTTACTTATCCTCTTGCTCTTTTGCACCCCTATATCTCTACTTGCACATGTATCACTCCAGTGTTAATGCTAAATTGTAATTATTTCACCTCCATGGCCTATTTATTGCCTTTATTGCCTCCCTAGTCTTCTACATTTGCACACACTGTACATATATGTTTCTATTGTGTTATTGACTGTACGTTTGTTTATGTGTAAACTCTGTGTTGTTGTTTTTGTCGCACTGCTTTGCTTTAACTTGTTCTCAACTGGCCTACCTGGTTAATTTTTTTCATTTAATTTTTTACCTTTATTTAACTAGGCAAGTCAGTTAAGAACAAATTCTTATTTTCAATGACGGTTTAGGAACAGTGGGTTAACTGCCTTGTTCAGGGGCAGAACGACAGATTTTTACCTTGTCAGCTCGGGGATTCAATCTTGAAACCTTTCGGTTACAAGTCCAGCGCTCTAACCACTAAATAAATAAATAAAGGTGAAATAAAAAATTACAAAAATAGTAGCCTATATGACATGGGCCAATCAAATCAGGCAAAGAGAAGTCACTGTGTGTAGTATAATTTGTGTTCCTTCCTTCTCCCAGCTCTCTGTAAATAATACATGGTCTGGTTCTGTGTTCCGGGAAGCCTGTGGCTGCACATTGCCCTGACACTTCTAGAAAGCAGGCTGTGAGGCCTTGTTGTGAAACCCTTACAATGCCCAACCTCCAGTTAGAAACCCAGTAGGGTAAGCATTACACATAATTGCCCAACCTCCAGTTAGAAACCCAGTAGGGTAAGCATTACACATACTTGCCCAACTTCCAGTTAGAAACCCAGTAGGGTAAGCATTACACATACTTGCCCAACCTCCAGTTAGAAACCCAGTAGGGTAAGCATTACACATACTTGCCCAACCTCCAGTTAGAAACCCAGTAGGGTAAGCATTACACATACTTGTCCAACCTCCAGTTAGAAACCCCTTAGGGTAAGCATTACACATAATTGCCCAACCTCCAGTTAGAAACCCAGTAGGGTAAGCATTACACATACTTGCCCAACCTCCAGTTAGAAACCCAGTAGGGTAAGCATTACACATACTTGCCCAACCTCCAGTTAGAAACCCAGTAGGGTAAGCATTACACATACTTGCCCAACCTCCAGTTAGAAACCCAGTAGGGTAAGCATTACACATACTTGCCCAACCTCCAGTTAGAAACCCAGTAGGGTAAGCATTACACATACTTGTCCAACCTCCAGTTAGAAACCCAGTAGGGTAAGCATTACACATACTTGCCCAACCTCCAGTTAGAAACCCAGTAGGGTAAGCATTACACATACTTGCCCAACCTCCAGTTAGAAACGCAGTAGGGTAAGCATTACACATACTTGCCCAACCTCCAGTTAGAAACCCAGTAGGGTAAGCATTACACATACTTGTGTGATAGTTTTGCAATAACCCTCTATCAATTAAGTCTTTTTTTAGGCTACACTGTATTGGAGGTGTCAATCGCTTTATGGCCAACACACTTCCCAGTCCTATATTGCTTCAGTCATCTGTGTTATGAGATAGTCATATATCTGTACTACAGAATTTTGACGACCTTGTCTGGTTTCTCTCCCTGCAGAAGCACGATCAAGGACAGGTCCTGCTGGATGTAGTGTTCAAGCACCTGGAGCTGACGGAGAGCGACTACTTCGGCCTACAGCTGGCCAACGACTCCTCAGACAGTCAGGTGAGGCCTCTTATCGGAACCCGGAACCAAATCCTGCGTACGCTAAGTAACTAGCGAGCTGCTCGATTTGACTCGTTTATTTTCGACAGGCTGTCGCAAGAGATCAGGTGAGGCCATGAGATTGTGCACGTTGGACTACATTGCGGTCGGGCGGCACAGAATCACTGATCTGCAAATCAACTGGCTTTCGAAATGACTAATTATTATGCGATCAGGATTAGCGGATCTACTCAGAGTCCTGCTCTGGCTGATCCCCTCAAACACTCTGATTGGCAGCATAGCAGCATCTCATGAATAGGCTCTCTCCAGCCCCGTCAGCAAACTGTGGCGTTTCTGCAGCAAACAGATTGAGATACTAAGACGATTATGGGTCATGGTCTGCAAACAATGGAGTTGAAACAGCGGCTAGAATAGTGTGTAGAGGCTGCGGATTGTGTTTCTGAAAGTTCACAACTACCAATGCAAATATTCATTTGTGACAGCAGAAATTCAGACTTTTATACATATGTATATTTTTGATGATGCCGTCTCGCAGAGCAGTTGGATTTCTATTCTGAACTTGCTCTAATGTTTTGAGTAAAAATGTATCTTCATTTTTTCATGGCCTATTTTCCCCCTCCATATTTGACAGAGGTGGCTGGATCCAACCAAACCCATAAGAAAGCAGTTTAAAAGTATGTTTGATACATTTGGAGTATTCTCTAGTATTTGCAATATTCTATTTATCGCTCGTTTTAGTTCCATTAATCTGGTTGTTTGTTTTCCTTCAGGGGGGTCTCCACACAGTTTAAATTTGAGGGTTAAATTCTTTGTAACCGACCCCAGTAAACTTCAGGAGGAGTATACAAGGTAAGTGCTTAATGGGTGGCATTGTGACAGAAATAGGCAGTACACAATAGGCCTTCCTCTATGCTACTCTCCATACAGTTTGATTATAAGGGGACTTAAAAGCTCTGTATTGATTTTGCTGTTTTGGGTCCCCTTTAGGTACCAGTACTTTTTGCAGATTAAACAGGACTTACTTAGTGGACGGTGAGTGTGAATTTGTATTTGGTTGGTTTATTCAAACATTTTTAACAAACTTCATGTAGTGAATTTGAGTTTATAACTGATTCCTCGGCTCGCAGACTGCCGTGTCCGTACATCACAGCCGCTCTTCTTGCTTCATACGCTGTTCAGTGTAAGTACTTCAATTATTCCTCTCAGCTATTCAACTAGAACTATACTACTGACTTATGGTCGCATAAACTAACTAACTGTACTAATGATAGATTATGTTCAATAGTGTATTTTCCCTATCACCCTCCTAATAGCCACCATGTGATTTCAAGCATTGAGAGTATGGGGGATCAGACTATTACAGTGGCTTGGAAACCCCAGACCGAAACACAACTGTAATGCTACTTCATACTGTACTTGGCTTGTAAGGATGCTGCTTTCATGTAGCCTGGCTGTTTACACATTGACCCCAATACGCCGCTGAGGGGGGAGGAATAACAGCACAATCACCACAACTAGGCTGGCAGCAGGGCAGAAGAACACTGCTCATTGGTTGTTAGCTTAATAGGCTGGCTGGCTGGCTGACTGGCTGGCTGACTGGATGCCTGTGATAATTGGCTGACTGGATGGCTGGGATCACTGGCTGACTGGCTGGCTGACTCCCTCGTGGGGTTATAGTAAACGTACCACGCTATGTGGGAGGTATAGAGGTCACAGGAGGAAATGGAAAGTGGCCATGGTGGTCTCACCGCAATTACTGTAATAACAACAATAGAATGGAGGACATTTCACAAGTGCCAGTCTGTCTGTCAGTCACAATTCAGACCAGGATAGTTAGTGTATACTGGGCTATTACTGTTCATTTTCCCTCTGTGTTCACATACTGATATAGTTTCTATTTAAATGAAAGAGCGAGGCTCTTTATTAATTGATTCACATTATTGTGCTACGTACTTTTCTTAAAGTGCTTTGGAAATAGAGGCACTTAACCCCCAACTTCCTCATGTCTGCTCCCTTTTCATTATGGAAGACGGGATGTGTCCCAAATGGCACCCTGTTCCGTATATAGTGCACTATTTCTGACCAAAACCCTATGAGCCCTGGTCAAATGTAGTGCACTATATAGGGAATAGGGTGCGATTTGGGAAGAGGGCAGACTGTTTATACAGTATGGAAACACTGAGACACTCAGCAGGAGGACTCGTCTCTCTGTCTCTCTTTTCTAAACATTGACACAAAAAAAAGGCAAGTGTTCGGCTCCTCTCAAGCTGCAAAAGTCCTGCTTCTTTCCGTTTGCACACAAAGGAGAAGGTTGACCAGAAAATTAGTGAATGAATGGGAGCTGTGCAGGAGGGAGAGAAGGAGAGGATTAAAGGCCTCATTGTGCTCTATGTCACACACACACACGCTCACTTGCACTTACACACTCACACACTGTGTGCTTTGTGTTGTGTTGCAGCTGAGCTAGGGGACTACAGTCAGAACGAGAACTTGCCCGGCTACCTCTCCGAATACTCTTTCATCCCCAACGCACCACAAGACTTTGAGAAAGAGATTGCCAAACAGCATCAGCAACACAAGTAAGAAGCGATCTCTCAACTGATATTGTGTGTGTGTGGATACATTGGTGTAAAACGGGAAATGCACAGGAAATATCAAATCACTTGTAGATTAAACAGGGATGGACTCTGCTCATTCACTGCAGCTGAGGCTGAGGCAGCTCAGACTTTGTGCCCAGGTCAGAACAAGGGCTGTCATTGTTTATCCTCTCACGTAGATGGTAGGGTGGCCTACTCGCTGCTCTCTGAATGGCCTGTGTGGAGCCAACTAAAAGTGTCTCTCGCTCTCTCTCTCTCCCTATCTCGCACTCTCACTCTTTTTCCTTTCAGGGGACTGCCTCCTGCCCAGTCAGAGTTCAATTATCTAAACACAGCACGGACGCTAGAGCTCTATGGAGTCGAATTGCACTATGCAAGGGTAAGTGTTCAGGTGTGAAATGGAGTGATGCAGGCATACTATGCTCCCCAATCAACCTCTGTTAAGTAGAACCCATCCATAGGGAGTCAGAAAGCTGGGCACCTTACAATCCTCCTTGTCCCTCTTTCCCCTCCCCCGTGACAGGATCAAAGCAACACAGAGATTTTAATCGGAGTGATGTCAACTGGGATTGTCACCTATAAGAACAGGGTACGAATCAACTGCTTTCCATGGTGAGTCAAATCAATTGAGTATGTTTCCACATTCAGCCACATTCTCCATATAGGGGAGCCATTGGATGGGACACACAGAACCGAAAGAGTATTATAAATTGGGTGGTTTGAGCCCTGAATGCTGATTGGCTGACAGCTGTGGTATATCAGACCGTATACCATGGGTATGACAAAACATGTATTTTCACTGCTCGAATTACATTGGTAACCAGTTTATAATAGCAATAAGGCACCTCGGGGGGGTTGTGGTATAAGGTCAATATACCACGGCTAAGGGCTGTTTTCAGGCACTCCGCGTTGCATCGTGTCTAGGAACAGCCCTTAGCCGTGGTATATTGGCCTTACAAACAGTAGTAGCAAACATTGGATGAATAGCGTTTTATGATGCTCTTCTTCTTTTCATGGCCCAGATTCAGCCATAACTTACTCTAGCTCTACTGTAAAGTGACAACATGAGCCCTCTCCCCACTGTTTGATCTTGCCCTACTCCCTTTGATGGTATAGTACGGGGAGAGTTTATCTTCATGAAAAGAGACTTCTGCAGAAATGAGTAATAGTGTAATTGTGTCAGGTTGCGACAGTGCGGTCTATATTTAGATTCTCTCTCTGAGTCATGCTTTAAGGAACCAGGGAAATAGGCCAGCAGGCACAATGGAACTTTAGAACACCTGAAAATGATTGGTTTCTGATTGAGGAACGGAGGGGATTCTTATGGATGATACCATGGGTGGCAAAGGGGAGTATGTATTCTATAAGCTTATCCAGTGGCTTCAGAATACTGGATACGGTCTCTGGTATGTAGGAAATAAAGGAGAGATTCCTTCCTATGGGTGGTAAAAAAGCTTATTTTTCTTTCTTTCAGGCTACAGATTGTAAAGATCTCGTTTAAATGTAGACAGTTTTTCATTCAACTCCGAAGAGAATTGGTAAGTATGTCCTAGTTTCAACTGTGATTGCATCCCTACTATTCTGCCCTACCAAGAAAAAAGGCAGTAACTGCTCATTTGGTTGAAAATGAGTTAATGTCATTTTTGCTACATGAAATACATGCTTAATCATGTGGACAAGTATCCTGCCTCTATTGTACTGTGTTTAGGAGAAAATGGGGGTCATGTTAGCAGTAAATGCATTAAGTTACTGTGAAACCAAGGTAAATAAAAGCCATTTCTCTCAGTTCCACGCTATGAGCAGTTACTACCTTTTTGCTTGGCAGTATTGTGCGAGCTCAAATTCTTTCTCATCATTATTCATGTTGGAGAATACATAATGCACATAATGTGCTAGGCTGGTCATATGAAACTAAATCTAAAAGGATTTGATCCCAACTAGGGTGTCTAGTAGTGGAAGACACACAAAAACACCTGGTTGAATAATGCAAGCCAAGGAGACCTTTGAAAGCAGTTGTACTGTACTTGATATCTAGATTAAATGATGTCATGTGCTATAATTCATGTATCCGAGTAGAGAAGTACTACAGAGCACACCATAGCGTCTGGCCTAGAAGAAGCCATCTCATGGCCGCTATGCAAGTCGAAGGGTGATTTCTTCCTCTGTATCCGTGTTCTTTTAGCGAGATCTGTGTGACATCAGTAGATCATGTGTGATAATCACACACACCTACTGTACCATGCTTCATGCTGTACTGTACGCCTAAGTGTGCTGAGCCCACCACTGACCTTTCGCTCTCTCATCCTTTCTCTCTTTCTCTCTCTCTCGCCCTCTCTCTCTTGCCCTCTCCCTCGATCTCTCGCCCTCACCCTCTCTTTCTCTCTCTCTCCCTCCCTCTCCCTCCCTCTCCAGAATGAGAGCCGTGAGGCGCTGTTAGCCTTTAACATGGTGAACTACCGAGCCTGTAAGAACCTATGGAAGGCCTGTGTAGAGCACCACACCTTCTTCAGACTAGACCGACCCTTACCACCACAGAAGAACTTCTTTGCACATGTCTTCCAACTGGGCTCCAAGTACCGCTACTGGTGAGTGGGCCTGGGGAATGTGTCTCTGTTTCCCAAATGGTACCCTATTCCTTTCATAAAGTGCACTACTTTAGACCAGGCCGTGGTCAAACGGAGTGTACTATGTAGGGAATATGGTGCCATTTTGAAGTGCATAGTCTCTGGTGATGTTAGCCTTTATCCGATTTGGTTCTTGGTGCTGAGGTTGCATATTAAAATGTGTTTTGAAAGAAAGTCAGTTATATAGTTGTGATCCCAGCAGGCAGAACTGGCTGTAATGATGGCGTTTCAACCAGCTTTTCCCGCTAAGATTGTGTTTGTTTGTCAATGTTTACAGGAGTCTTGTGAGCGATAGTGTGTGTAACTGTATAGCTGATGCCTGAAGGTGTCTAAACCTCACCAGAGAAAACAGTACACTCTTAGAAAAAGGGTTCTGCAGTTGTCCCCATTGAAGAACCCGTTTTGGTTCCATGTAGAACCCTCTTTGGAAAGAGTTCTACATGAAACCCCAAAAGGTTCTACCTAGAACCAAAAGAGGTTCTTCAAAGAGTTATCCTATGGGGAAAGCCAAAGAACCCTTTTTGGTTCTAGGTAGCACCTTTTTTTCTAAGAGTGTAGGCTACACATTACCTAATCCTTTCAATTTCCCCTGATTCACTCGGTTCAGATCCAGTCCTCCTATTTTGTGTTGCCCTCAGGATAACACCATCATAATTTTGCTGAAGCATATTTGCATTTTTGTACCAATCATGACGGTGCCATTTGACCCATTGTGCCGCGTATCACAGAAATCGTGTGGGCTGGTTTGCATAACACAGGAATATGTTTACTGTGCCTCCTACAACTGCCAGTAGAGACCCAAAGCTCCAGTCCACTCAGCTTTGCCAATGCCATGTCACGCCGTGTGAGTAACTGACTAATAGTGTGACAGAGTGAAAAGAGCTGTGGTTTCACACACTGGGGCGTGTCCCTCTTAATACATCCTGCTGGCTCACTACACACGTTTTTAAAATGTCTAAAAAGTAGGTAGTGCAACACTGGTTTGGTCCCCTCTTACTCCAGGAAATGAAAGTGTGAGAGCAGAGGTTGGTGGTGAATGTTTTCCGTTAGATGTTAAAAAGATAATGTTTCTGTGTTATATGCAGTGGTAGGACAGAGGTGCAATCTGTCCAGTACGGCAAGGAGAAGGGCATCAAGGACAGGGTGTTCGCCAGGTAAGACACATTCTGAAGCCCAAATTAAGTGACACTATTGCTTACTGATACTAAGAGAATGACGTCAGAAATGTGAGAACATGAAGAGACGGGGATGGAGGAATCTTACACTGAATAAGGAGCAAAAGTCTAATGAGTGGTAAACCGTTCTCATCCTGCTAAATTGAAATCTGATGAACATGTTATCTGCTGCAATCCAAACTATCAATAGCAATGACTTCCATATCATCAACCCATCAGGTCTCCCAGTAAGCCCTTGGTGAGGAGGCCGATGGGTGGAGGGATGGACTGGGAGTCAGTCAGCCGGAACTCCAGAGCCTCTCTGTCTGACGACCGCCTGGAGACCCAGAGCCTCCCCACACGCTCCCCACCAGGCACCCCCAACCAGTGAGTAGCCCTAACCCGTAGTGTAAGCAAACAGTACATTCCTTAGTGTCAAATTCATGAGCGGGACTGAATAAGTGCACACTTTGGGGAGACGGGGGTTAAGGAAATTGGGCTAAAGATGTAACCTACTGCTGAGGAGGAGGAGCGATGTCAAGTAACTCTAAATAACCTTGGATGACAGTACACTCGGGTACCTTACATGACCCTCCCTCCTCCTCTGTCCTCTTGTCTTTAGCAGGAACTCCAAGTTTGCACAAGAGCGCCTGCGGCCGTCCTCCGTGGGACACCTGCTGGATCATGTGATCTACTACGACCATGCCTCGCCCTGCCCGACCTTCACCAATCACAAGTCGGCCTCCTCAACCCAGGCCAACTCCATCAGCCTGGATTCTACCCCGTAAGTCTGTCTGCCACACACGCCCACGCACACACAGCCCTGAGGTCATTTCAAACCAAAACATCAGAGAAAAGACGAAACATGGACACCGTATCAGTGCTCTTTTAATAAGCTTTAGGTATCGGCCTCGAGGCCTCCGTCAGAGCGTTGAGGCCGATACCTAAAGCTTATTAAAGAGCAGTGATACTATCAAGAGCGGTGTCCATGTTTCTTCTTTTTCCTCATCTTATTCAACTGTTACCATGCACCTGCAACAAAGATCAGCTCAGATGTGCCTTTTGAATTTTCAAACAAAAAAAAAAACAGGCCATGAGCATCTCTTTCATCGAGACTTGATCGGGTTGAATGTCCTCATACCGTAAATACACACACACACACACACACACACACACACACACACACACCGCCTTCTAATTTCTATGTCTTTACAAACCATTTGTTTTTATTATGCAAATACCCCGGGGCTGTAGCAAGCTCCGGCTGCCTGACGACTACAAAATAGGCCTCTTTCATGGCTGTCATTTAAGCGTCCATAATGAGGTCGGTGCTTGGCAGGCAGGCCGAAGCCAAAGAGCTGCAGCAGTAGGTTGGGGCTGCAGGCACATCACAATGGTGAATGCTTGTTATGTTAATAACACAGACAGAGTGGGCTGAACCATTGCAAATCTTCTCATAACATCAAGGAAATATGCCATTACCCCGTTTCTCTTTCACTCTTGTGAAGGATCATGACACATTCTCTTAAAGAGCAGAATTCTTTGAAGTGGTTTGGCGTGTTTGTTTCGACTTGGATCGTTTTTTTTCTCTCTCTCTTCTCTCTCTCGCTCGCTGTTTCCCTCTTTCTTTGGATAGGCACTTCCTCAGTGTACCTGTGCCTGTCGTTTTTGACCTTATCGCTCTCTGTGTATCTCTGTGTAGACTCCCTTAGAGGAGTCCATAGCGCTAGACGCTGTTTGTTTTGGTGAGTGCTGTCCCAACCAGTTAACCTCCACCAGGGTCAGCTCAGGGCTGCTCCGAGGCAGACAGCAGGCTAGACAACATGGATGCTCTCAAGCTGAGGGTAATATCCTGGTAGGACACACAGCGCCCTCTCCAAGGGAAGAGTTCCTATGAACTGAGAAAACCCTCTGCTCTGACTGAGCCCTGTAATGATTCAGTGGACACAGAAGATGATCATTGCCTTCTGAGAAATGGGGTCAGGTGAAAGGACCATATTCCATTGAGAGGTTAAGCTCTGGAACGTTGCAGTTTCCACTGTGTAGTTAATGTTGAGTCAGAGAGCTCTCGACTAAGCGCGTGTGTTTCCAGGTTCATTAATAACCCTCAAAAAGGGGGGAAAGCACACGCGATAACACGCTTCATTTATGTATTTATTGACTTGTTCTCAATAAAGCCAGCACTGGGTTGAGGTTTGAATATATATTCTGTATTCGAATTTTGCCGCAAGGACTCATTTGGATTTGTCTGTGTCCAGGTCACCAGACTCGACCATCGACGGCCAGCCGCCCGCTCTTCCCCCTAAGCAGACCAGGAGGCCTCTGTCCAGCCAGTCCCAGTCCCACTCTCAGCAGGAGTTGGACAACCACATCAATGAGCTGTACGACACGCCTCTGTCAGAAGACAAGACTATGGTAGGAGAGAGACCTACGCGCGCACACTCGCGCACGCACGCTGTCATTTCCTTTGACTAAAAATGTGTTTTGTGCTCTGTGATTCTTCTCCCTCTCACAGCCCAATGGAGTGCTTCCTCATGACAATCTGGTGTTCATTAAAATGTGCCCCGACGAACAAGGACGATTTGGATTCAATGTGAAGGGTGGGCTGGACCAGAAGATGCCTGTGATCGTGTCCCGAGTGGCCCCGGGAACAGCGGTACGTGTCCTACTACCTGGGCCACCGTCACTGCCAAACTCCTGAACTTCTCAGATGACCTTCACAGGTAATGAATAATGAAAAACACACTGTTCTATTCTGTTTTAATGCCCCCCCCAGGCTGACCTGTGTGTTCCCCGGCTGAACGAGGGGGACCAGGTTGTCCTGATCAACGGTCAGGACATCTCAGAGCACACCCACGACCAGGTGGTCATGTTCATCAAGGCCAGCTGTGAGGAGAGCGACTCAGGAGAGCTGAACCTGCTGGTCAGACCCAACGGTGAGGAGAGAACAGAACAGCCCTATAACAGGCCTTGTGGTCCTTGACGGTCATTTATGATCCTTTGCGGTCCTCTGTAGCTCAGTTGGTAGAGCATGGCAACGCCAGGATAGTGGGTTTAATTCCCAGGACCACCCATACATAAATTTAAAAAATGATGCACGCATGACTGTAAGTCACTTTGGATAAAATCTTCTGCTAAATGGCACGTATTATTATTCGATTATTTTACAGCAGGGTTTGTAAAACCATAGCTTGCCTGTCCCTGAAACAAGAGGGAGTGAGGGACCATAGCTTGCCTGTCCCTGAAACAAGAGGGAGTGAGGGACCATAGCTTGCCTGTCCCTGAAACAAGAGGGAGTGAGGGACCAGAGCTTGCCTGTCCCTGAAACAAGAGGGAGTGAGGGACCATAGCTTGCCTGTCCCTGAAACAAGAGGGAGTGAGGGACCATAGCTTGCCTGTCCCTGAAACAAGAGGGAGTGAGGGACCATAGTTTGCCTGTCCCTGAAACAAGAGGGAGTGAGGGACCATAGCTTGCCTGTCCCTGAAACAAGAAGGAGTGAGGGACCATAGCTTGCCTGTCCCTGAAACAAGAGGGAGTGAAGGACCAGAGCTTGCCTGTCCCTGAAACAAGAGGGAGTGAAGGACCAGAGCTTGCCTGTCCCTGAAACAAGAGGGAGTGAGGGACCATAGCTTGCCTGTCCCTGAAACAAGAGGGAGTGAGGGACCATAGCTTGCCTGTCCCTGAAACAAGAGGGAGTGAGGGACCATAGCTTGCCTGTCCCTGAAACAAGAGGGAGTGAGGGACCATAGCTTGCCTGTCCCTGAAACAAGAGGGAGTGAGGGACCATAGTTTTCCTGTCCCTGAAACAAGAGGGAGTGAGGGACTATAAGCTTGCCAGTCCCTGAAATAAGAGGGAGTGAGGGACCATAGCTTGCCTGTCCCTGAAACAAGAGGGAGTGAGGGACCAGAGCTTGCCTGTCCCTGAAACAAGAGGGAGTGAGGGACCATAGCTTGCCTGTCCCTGAAACAAGAGGGAGTGAGGGACCATAGCTTGCCTGTCCCTGAAACAAGAGGGAGTGAGGGACCATAGTTTTCCTGTCCCTGAAACAAGAGGGAGTGAGGGACCATAGCTTGCCTGTCCCTGAAACAAGAAGGAGTGAGGGACCATAGCTTGCCTGTCCCTGAAACAAGAGGGAGTGAAGGACCAGAGCTTGCCTGTCCCTGAAACAAGAGGGAGTGAAGGACCCGAGCTTGCCTGTCCCTGAAACAAGAGGGAGTGAGGGACCATAGCTTGCCTGTCCCTGAAACAAGAGGGAGTGAGGGACCATAGCTTGCCTGTCCCTGAAACAAGAGGGAGTGAGGGACTATAAGCTTGCCTGTCCCTGAAATAAGAGGGAGTGAGGGACCATAGCTTGCCTGTCCCTGAAACAAGAGGGAGTGAGGGACCAGAGCTTGCCTGTCCCTGAAACAAGAGGGAGTGAGGGACCAGAGCTTGCCTGTCCCTGAAACAAGAGGGAGTGAAGGACCAGAGCTTGCCTGTCCCTGAAACAAGAGGGAGTGAAGGACCAGAGCTTGCCTGTCCCTGAAACAAGAGGGAGTGAGGGACCATAGCTTGCCTGTCCCTGAAACAAGAGGGAGTGAAGGACCATAGCTTGCCTGCCCTGTATTAGATCAATACAGATCCACTATACTATAGGCATTGGTTTGATTAAAGCTGGAATCCTTTGCGGTGAAACGGCCACGTCCGTGTGGGATATTACAACAACAAAGACATTACTTCAAACAACAAGCACTGTTTCATTCCCTCAGACATTCCCTCAGACATGCGTGATAGAGCAGCAGTGTGTTCTACAATTTATTTTTATTACGTTTCTGGACGCTCATCTCCTTTTCAAAACCAAAACAACAACAAATGCGCCTGGGGGCAGCCAGTGGCGCTGTCTCGCCTAATGCGGATCTCAGCTTTAAGGCAGAGCATCAGTCGGACAGTGTAATGACTTGAGAGGGACGTTTTTCATTTGGCTGCTGCCTTTTTGCCATTCCCTTTTCTCTGTTCTGCTGTCGTCGTTGCTTAGTTTGTCTGAGTGCCTGTCACCTGCAATGGATGTGCAATGTTCAATCACGCTATCATCCTTCCTGTCGTTCCTCCAGCCATGTATGACCTGGTGGAGGAGGAGAAGCTGGAGGATGGAGATACGGAGTCTAACTACCAGTACTCCCCAGAGAGGGCTCCCCAGGACCAGCCTCAGGACCAGCCCCAGCCAGACCACCACCCATCCTGCTGGAGAGACTCCATACTACAGCTGAAAGAAGGCTTGAGCACTGGGGCCGTACAGCAACAGTTTGATGTTAGTCCACGTATACTAGAAAATATAGTTTATGTTTAGCTTAAGGAGGGCTTGAGTACCTGGATGGTTGGTGTTTATTGGGATGAATCTTGTCCTGGAGGCAGAGCTGACCGATTGGCCAGATGGGCCAGTTGCAGTCAGAATTGGCTATATTGTAAAAAAAAAAAAAATTTAAATGTAAAAAAAAAAAAAAAAAGTTAAGAAAAGGTTAGGTATAAGGTTAGTAGTGTGGCATTATTGTATATATTTTTTTGTAGGTAACGTTAGGTTTAAAATCAGGTTTTATGACTTTGTCGGTGACTTCCCCACAGACCTGCCTCCAATACATGAGTCATCCCAATAAGATATTTAATTAATGAGGGTTGCAGGTAGCCTAGTGGTTAGAGCGACAAAGTGAAAAACCTGTTGATGTGCCAATGAGAAAGGCACTTAAACCTAATTGCTCTGGGGTCGCCGTTGACAATGGCAGACCCTGGTCGTGGCCTCACTCTCCGAGGGGTGCCTCAGAGGGAGTTGGGATATGCAAGAAAACACATCAAATAGGACAAATATAAGCACCCACCAAATGATATTATAATTAAATGCCAACCTGCGAGTACTGGGTCCATACAGGCACAGTTTGATCAAAGATTTTTATAACTAACCCAAGATTGCTCCATCGGGAGCAAATTAAGCATAGTGAGTAGAACAAGCAAGGAGGTGGGCAAAGACCAGCACGAGCTAGTGAGATCCTATTGGTGCATTTTAGCATGTATTTGCATAATTCCACTGGGGAACGCCTACTCTGTGAAGTGCTCATGTGTAATAACTAAATTCACCTTTGCACTTCTAAACAATGCAATTTTTGGAAACGTTGGCAAAAGGGTAAAGTTCACAAACTTAGCCCTTCCGTAAACAGATTCTTGTTTTGGGAACAGAAAACTGTATGGAGATCAAATTCTTCTTCGATGAGAAAATCTACAGAATCTCACTCCATATTCTCCCACTGCTGGCCACCAGGCTTTCTTTCCTCACCATATTTGGTGGGGAGCGGAAATTTCAACTGGATGCTTCAGATTTATACATCCAGTGTAACATCTGGTTCCTTGCTCTATCTGTGGTGTGATGTTAGTCCACTCATCATAACTATAGTAATATGCTTGTTGTTCACATGGGCCAAATAACTAGCATTACCTCTGTGGCCCCATGGCCCCTGTGACTCTAAACTGCTCCAAGTCCACTTTGATATTATTAAATACAGTTGGTTATTCAAAGTTTCCACTGGTTCTAGAAAGTATTTCACATTGCACATGGCTAAGACTGATCAGATAGCATCTAAGTAATTTACCAGAAAGAGAGCGATGGAAGAGAGTAAAATAGAGAGATGAAAGGAAATATTGAAAGTCTATTGCTTCCTGTTATTGTTCCACACTGTCTTAAACATTTCCTGTTTGTGTTCCACTGATGGGTTATCAGTAAGAATGTGGTTTAGTGTAACGTAGAAACCAAGCTCATGTCAAGGCCCGGTCTGAACTTCAGTTAACTTATGACAAATATTAACCATTGTTTTTTTGTTGCGATGTTTCTCAGCAACTCTACCGGAAAAGGCCTGGATTGACAATGTCATGTGCCAAATTACCTCAGAACATTTCCAAAAATCGATATCGAGACATTTCACCATGTGAGTATACTGAACCATCAGAACTGACCTCTTCTGTCGCATATGCTGTACTTCCTCATACAATGATGTAAGTAAATGCCCTCTGTCTCACCTGCCACCCTTTTCTCTCTCTTCCTGTATCTGCTGTCTCAGATGATGCAACCAGGGTTATTCTGAAGGGCGAGGATGGGGACTATATCAATGCAAATTACATCAATGTGAGGGCCTTCTTCTATTCTTGATACTCAACACTCTTTGATATATACGCCACAATCTTAGATTTTATTACCAAGACCGGGCGCCTTCCTTCGACCTAGGTAATGAATATCTCACAGACAAAAACACCACCCGGAAAGAGACAGACTGACTTTGCTTGATAGATACTCACTTCTTAAAGTGTGGGTACATAGACTGAAACATGGATTATGCTTACATATATGAATTTGCCAATATGCAGCATATGTGTATATATTGCCAACCCATGCCATTCTCCTGACCCATAGATGGTGATCCCAGCGGCCAGTGCTGTAAACCGCTACATCGCGTGCCAGGGCCCGCTGCCCGCCACCTGCTCTGACTTCTGGAGGATGACTTGGGAACAGGGCTCCAACATGGTGGTCATGCTCACCACGCAGGTGGAGAGAGGACGGGTATGTCACATCCCCAACCAGGGCTCGCTCTCTCCATTTCAGCCCCTTCCCAATGCTTGTGGTCTCGTTTTGGAATTTCTTGTGGTAACGTTTGAGGTGAAAATGAAAGACGTTTCCAATCCCCACAAAGACAATAGACAAACTATTCTTCCTCTTATCTCCAATGATCTTTTTGTTTCATTCCCAGGTGAAGTGTCATCAGTATTGGCCCAACTCTGGTGCCATCGCTACCCATGGGGACTTCCAGGTGTCCTGTGTGACAGAAGAAGGGAAATCAGCATTTCTGGTCAGAGAGATAACTCTCACACACCTGGAGGCAAGGACCATTTGTTGTATCGTCTCTCGTGGACAGACTACGTAAACATCGAGCATCTGACCAAAATGACTTGAGATTCTATTTCTGGGTTAACCGAGATTACTTCTTGCACTTGGTGAAAACTGTATGAAAAAGTATAAAAACATAATCTTACATTTGATTGATTGATTGATTGATTGATTATATTCAGAGTGAAGAGAGCAGGCCGCTGACTCAGATTCAGTACATGGCCTGGCCTGACCACGGTGTTCCAGACGACTACACTGACTTCCTGGACTTTGTCAGTCTGGTCCGCACAAAGAGGGAGGGCAAGGAGGAGCCGGTGATAGTACACTGCAGGTAAGGTTACGCAAAACACTGCATACACTAACAAGTAAGCTCTTATCCCCTCAACTAACATCTGTAAGCCATATCGCTGTTGAAACAGCTTTGAAGTAGGTCTAAGGCATTTTACGCAACATCTTTGAAGAATATAAGCCTTTGTACATCTGCCACATAACCTGACTTAAAGACAAACAGGTTCCCTTTTTCTTCGAATCAGACGTTGACACTTTGCATGTTGTTGTAGCAACAGTGATTGATGACGGTGTAAGTCGAGGGAATGAGGATTTGAATCCTCGTCTGTCATTGCTGCAATCTTCAGCCTCATCTCACTCACCTCGTCCTCTGTGTCTCTGTGCAGCGCTGGGATTGGTCGGACTGGGGTGCTCATCACCATGGAAACAGCCATGTGTTTGATTGAGTGCAATCAGCCCGTGTATCCGTTGGATATCGTGAGGACAATGAGAGACCAGAGGGCCATGATGATCCAGACCCCGGTAATCTGATCTGTGATGCATAGAAATGAGACTAAGAGAACAGCGGAGGCTCTTACCGCAGTAGACGGGATGGTTGTTTAGCAACAAAGCCGACACATGCGCAACTATGGGGCAAAACAGACGGGGTTGGCTTAGACCAGGGGTCTCCAAACTTTTCTAGCATGAGAGCTAATTTGAAAAGAATTGACATGTCGCGAGCTACACATTTTTTATTTTATAGCTTTCAAATAGGCACATTCTTCTCTACCATGCAACTATTCCCCGGTTCCTTGGTGTACAAGATAAACTCAGCAAAAAAAGAAATGTCCCTTTTTCAGGACCCTGTCTTTCAAAGATAATTCGTAAAAATCCAAATAACTTCACAGGTCTTCATTGTAAAGGGCTTAAACACTGTTTCCCATGCTTGTTCAATGAACCATAAACAATTAATGAACATGCACCTGTGGATCGGTCATTAAGACACTAACAGCTTACAGACAGTAGGCAATTAAGGTCACAGTTATGACATCTTAGGACACTAAAGAGGCCTTTCTACTGACTCTGAAAAACACCAAAAGAAAGATGCCCAGGGTCCCTGCTCATCTGCGTGAACGTACCTTAGGCATGCTGCAAGGAGGCATGAGGACTGCAGATGTGGCCAGGGCAATAAATTGCAATGCCCGTACTGTGAGATGCCTAAGACAGCACTACAGGGAGACAAGGCGGACAGCTGATCGTCCTCGCAGTGGCAGACCACGTGTAACAACACCTACACAGGATCGATACATCCGAACATCACATCTGGGGGACAGGTACAGGATGGCAACAACAACTGCCTGAGTTACACCAGGAACGCACAATCCCTCCATCAGTGCTCAGACTGTCTGCAAAGAGAGGCTGGACTGAGGGCTTGTAGGCCTGTTGTAGTAAGGCACGTCCTCACCAGACATCACCGGCAACAATGTCGCCTATGGGCAAAACCCGTCGCTGGACCAGACAGGACTGGCAAAAAGTGCCTTCACTGACAAGTCGCGGTTTTGTCTCACCAGAGGTGATGGTCGGATTCGCATTTATCGTCGAAAGGAATGAGCGTTACACCAAGGCCTGTACTCTGGAGCGGGATCGATTTGGTGGAGGGTCCGTCATGGTCTGGTGCGGTGTGTCACAGCATCATCGGACTGAGCTTGTTGCCATTGCAAGCAATCTCCATGCTGTGCATTACAGGGAAGACATCCTCCTCCCTCATGTGGTACCCTTCCTGCAGGCTCATCCTGACATGACCATCCAGCATGACAATGCCACCAGCCATACTGCTCGTTCTGTGCGTGATTTCCTGCAAGACAGGAAGGTCAGTGTTCTGCCATGGCCAGCGAAGAGCCCGGATCTCAATCCCATTGAGCATGTCTGGGACCTGTTAGATCGAAGGGTGAGGGCTAGGGCCATTCCCACCAGAAATGTGCGGGAACTTGCAGGTGCCTTGGTGGAAGAGTGGGGTAACATCTCACAGCAAGAACTGGCAAATCTAGTGCAGTCCATGAGGAGGAGATGCACTGCAGTACTTAATGCAGCTGGTGGCCACACCAGATACTGACTGTCACTTTTGATTTTGACCCCCCCCCCCCCCCCCCTTTGTTCAGGGACACATTATTACATTTCTGTTAGTCACATGTCTGTGGAACTTGTTCAGTTTATTTCTCAGTTGTTGAATCTTGTTATGTTCATACAAATATTTACTGAAAAAAAGTTTAAACGCAGTTGACAGTGAGAGGACATTTCTTTTTTTGCTGAGTTTATGGATTATCTGTCAATATACCTGGTAATATACTGGTACATGAAAAATTCTACGGGGTCTGAATTTCGTTTTCTCTGTGAATTTTTTTCTTCAGTTTTTAACTGTCAATATTACAATTATTCATAGACAAACAACAGAAATTCATGTCAATGCCTAAATCACATCCGAAGACAATTTGAGGTCTGGAAAAAAATACTAACAAATTTAGATTTTTGTGTATAATTCTAGCGCATCTATCAAGAGAGGAATGTGTTGGCCTAAGCTATGTTTCTGCTGTTTAGGCTAAATCTAGTTACTCTATGTCGTTGGTGTCATCAGTACTGTTCACTTATTTAACCTCGGTCTCTTTGCTCTGTTTGCTTCCAGAGCCAGTACAGGTTTGTCTGTGAGGCGATCCTCAAGGTGTACGAGGAGGAGCTGGTCAAACCCCTGACGCCCACAAAGCCCCTGACACCCGTAGAGTCTCTGACGCCTACAAAGCCCTTGACGACCTTAGAGCCCCTGACACTCACAAAGCCCCTGACACCCGTAGAGTCTCTGATACCTACAAAGCCCTTGATGACCTTAGAGCCCCTGACACCCACAAAGCTCCTGACACCCGTAGAGTCTCTGACGCCTACAAAGCCCTTGACGACCTTAGAGCCCCTGACACCCACAAAGCCCCTGACACCCGTAGAGCCCCTGACACCCACAAAGCCCCTGACACCCGTAGAGCCCCTGACACCCACAAAGCCCCTGACACCCGTAGAGCCCCTGACACCCACAAAGCCCCTGACACCCGTAGAGCCCCTGACACCCACAAAGCCAGAGGTAGAGGCAGAGACAGAGTTGGCTTTAGACCTCCTGGGACTGACTGACTGACTGATTGACTGACATACGGCTGCATGGGCCTAAGCACCACCCTCTTCTTCCACAGCCTGTCTGTCTGTCTCCCATTGTCTCAGTCACAATAGTTTCTTCCCACATCTTGAGTCTGGCAAGAGAAACTAGTCACAATCATGGAGACAACTACCGACAACCACTCAAACTGGCCTGGGAGGGGAAACAAAGCACTGTTGCACTTTATGACGACAAAACGTGATACTTTGGAGAATTAACGAAAGAAGAAAAAAAATAACAGAAGTTACGATGATCAACTGGAATTTGGGATGTATGTAAGCAAGTGTGCCAGATCAAGAGAGAAGTGAGAAAGAGAACAGTAGCTGGGTTGGATTATATTGCTGTAGTGTCATTACTTTCAGACAAACCTTCATAATGAACAGGACAACTCAATGGAAAGTGGACTGACGTTTGTTTTCAACCCATCAGTGCGCCATCACCAAGTGTCATATCAGTGGTTTCTTCACAGACTAGTCTTTCTCTCTTTGATTACTCCATAGACTTAAGAGTCAATTCGATTTTTTAAGTCAAAAACTATTCGTCGTCAACTGAAGATACGTTCAGAAGTGGGTTGACCCTCTATGTAAGGTCTTGGTAAAGCGCTCTGACTTCTACTCTATGGTACTACTCATAATCTCATTATTCCCCTCATTTGAGGCTATAGGTTGTCTGATTGTTTCGATCAGATGGGTACCTTTTTGAGCTTTTATATTTATTAGTCTGCAGATTGGAATCATCTCCCGTGCAAGTTCTTACAGCTCCAAGTCCTTTGTGAAGGTGTTCCAAACCAAGGTAAAGGCAGGGTAGGTTAGGTTAGGCACAATGGATGCTGCTGAGGGAAGGACGGCTCATAATAATGGCTGGAATGCAGTCACTGGCATGGTATCCACCACATGGAAACCACGTGTTTGATACCATTCCGTTGACTCTATTCCAGTCGTTGTTATGAGCCGTCCTCCACTCAGCAGCCTCCACTGGTTAGGAGAGGCATCCCGCCTCCTTTACCATCTCATTAGCTGATTACCTGTCATTGAGCTCGGCACTACGTGGTGGTGTTGTTGCTGTTTGTTTTTTTGAGGCAGCTATTCAACTTTGATTAATTTTTATGCTGGTTTTGTTATTGCTTGTAACAGAATGATCTTGCCATGCTGGATTGGGTTGGTACAGTACCTAGATGGTTTATCAAGTGTCATTGCATCAGATTTTGAAATTGAATATGAGGTATTCAGAGCTCTCTGTATTGTGGGTTTTGGTACCATGGTACTGTACATCAGGAATTTAGGCTGTTGGTGTACAGTACATACACGTACATGTACATACATTACATAAATAGACTGAGCTTTCAGGACCAATAGGTTTTTAGCCTTGTGAGTAAAAATACATGTTTTCAAATTAACCATGTGTTGAAAAGGCTCAAGCTATAGATTTGCTTCTGATATTTTTTCTAAGAGACCCTTTTTGCTTCTTGGGAATGGACAGCACTTTTCAACTGAACGTGTAGCATATTTGCTGCTATGCATGATTAGACCCCCCCAAAATGATTTTGGAATTGTATATAATTTTATTAATTTTTGTTGGATATAGACACCACTATAGGACATGTAAGCTATATGGTGTCATCTAGATTCGTGTAATGTAACTAGTGTAAATGTACTATGTTATAAATTAAGGCTGAATGAAATTAAAATAATGTGAGACAAAGTTATTTTTATAAGAACAGAAAAGTTCAAAACTTTTCCACTGTAAAGTCCTTCTGGATTTAGAAAGTATTGTTATGGGAAAGCATTGCAATAGATGTATGCTGTGTAAAAGTGCTCTCCTTAAGTTCAGTGGCAGCGGAAAGAGTTGGGATGGGCAACATGAAGCTCTGTACAAAGACAAATAGATGAATTCATCACCATTAATACTGTTATTTTTTGCCAATTGAAACCCACATAATGATTTTATTCCCATGATTTCTGGTTGAATCAATAGATGTGATTGTGCTTTTGAAATCAGAAAGCTGGCTTGGTTGGCTTGGTCAAACATGTTGCTGATACTTCTGCAGTGGGTTTACGCAGTACCTTGCTGACAATGTTTACAATGGTTCGTGAGTTAGTTTTGTGATTTAAAAAGGATGTGTATCTACTGAAAGTCCGTGTGTTTACAAAAGCTGTTGTGCGGTGGGGAACTTTGGCCCAATCAGATCGCTCACCCATTGCGTCCCAAATGGCACCCTATTCCCTATGTAGTGCACTACTTTTGGCTGGGCTCTGGCCCAAAGTTGTGCACTAGATAGGGAGCCATTTGGGACTTGTCTATCACTTCACCATGAAATAGACTGAGGCACTGGAATGTTTATTTTACCAGGTCGTCCCATTCAAGGTCCAACACCTCTTTTTCAAGGGAAACGTGGATCATATGTTTGGTTTTTATTGCGCAATGCTTTTCTACCTGATCATCGTCATCATCACTTAGTAATAGTACAACATTCTGCACAACTGTGATGTAAATATAAGCTTCATCTGTGAACTAGTGAAATATATTTCAAGATCAATCAGGACGATGTACAAATGTAATGTTTGTGGTGAAGCTGTACAGAAATTGAATGTATCCATCTCAGTCTTTTAGTTGCTCGAAAACATAAGGGATGTACAATTTGACTTTTGAGGGGAAATATTTTTCATACTACTGTGCTTGTAAATGCAGGTAAATATCAGATTCTCAATTGTGACTCAATGGGCTCTGCCTGGTCTGCGACATGCTCTGTGTTTTTGTTGTAAATAGGAGCCATATCATGTCAGTGAAGTGCCAATGTACTGTAAGTAAAGTCTAATTTCTGCTGTCTTGTTTTGTTGACATGGTCCTTTCTTTCTATGCCTTGACTGTGAATATGTACACAGCACCAACACTGCCTCGTTTGCCTTTCCACATTCACCATTCTAGATTCAACACTGCAGCAACAACCACCACAGAATCAACAACCATTGAATGAGAATTCTGCCCATTCTATTTCTACTGTATACAGTCTTTTCTATGATGTGACAATAGTATGTATACAGTAACACTAATAGCCAGGTCAGGTTAGGGCAGTCAGCTGAAAGGAGTGGAGTCAGGCTGTATCAGTCACACGCTCAGCACCTCCCTCTCTACTGTTGAGGCAGGCCTAGTTGTCCATGTTCAGCAGAAGGAAACAAAAATTATTCTTGCCTTTCTATCAAGACTCTGCCTCCACCTAGTGTTCAGTTTGACTGCTATGGCTGATGATCCTGAGGCAAACAACTCAACTAGGCTACAGCAAAGATGTTGTATTGTATTCCTCTCTGACCGCAGGACATTATATTGGAAAAATCCTGACATCTACAGAGGCTATAGGTCTGATGAAGATGTGGCATGTCTCTTATTCTGTGTTGAGTGACTGAATGACTTGAGTCAGTAGAGGGCTCTCTTGCCAAGCTAGAAGGGTCTTCAGAACTAGTTGAGGTTTCTCAGGCCAAAGGTGTTGTAGAGTGTCAGTGAGGTAGGATGTACTTGGGGTCTGGGAAGAGGTTAGCCAGCCGTCAATGGGACATGCCATCCGTGTGCTACTGGATCTAAGGCTGACCTGGATTTTATTCATTAAGCACCAAATGGAAGAAAATAGGCTAAAACAGGGAGGAACTACCTAGACTTGTCCAATAAGAGGCTTTAGTTTGGTTTAGTTTTATGCAGCAAAAATGGTTTGCTACAATATGCACTAATGGATATGACCCTGTCCTGCTTTGCAACAGTGTTAGACTGAAGGCCACATAAGGTCTCTGTCGTCCATTCATTCAAAGTCAAGTTGAACAGCACTGGAATGGTGTTTTACGACACTCATAAACATAAAACCTTTTGGTGCTCTGCTGCCCTCAAACACAAAGGCACTAGTCAAACCACACCAGCAACATCTGACAAGACCACAATTCCTTACCGCACTCTTTTCAAGCACATTTTGAACAGCACCTTTGACCTTGAATGACTGGCAACTGATAAGACAGACTCAGGAGATGACAGACCCAGAAGTTGGACAGCGGGGTTGGGATCAATTCCATTTAAATTTAGGATGTATAGGGGCTACTTTAAAACACTGAGCCCACTGCAAATTCATTACAAAAGAGAACAACTTTATTTGGCAACACAAAAACAGTTTGAATATAACCCATAATAAGTGTGCATACAAACAGTAATTTAGTTTAATGCTTCAGTTTCAAGTGTAGAATTAGAAAGGCAACACTGAAACATTGACATTTTTGTGGAGAAAAAGTGCAGTCAATGTGTTCACACACAAAAAAAGTACCAGTCAAAAGTTGACACCTACTCATTTCAGGGTTTCTTTATTTTTACTATTTACTACATTGTATAATAATAATAATAATAATGAAGACATCAAAACTAGGAAATAATAGTAACCAAAAAAAGCTGCATGAGGTAGTCACCTGGAATGCATTTCAATTAACAGGTGTGCCTTGTTTAAAAGTGTATTTGTGGAATTTCCTTCCTTCTTAATGCGTCCTTCTCAGAGTTCAAGTAACAGACATCTCAACATCAACTGTTCAGAGGAGACTGCATGAATCAGGCCTTCATGGTCAAATTGCTGCAAAGAAACCACTACTAAAGGACACCAATAAGAAGAAGAGATTTGCTTGGGCCAAGAAACACGAGCAATGGACATTAGACCGGTGGAAATCTGTCCTTTGGTCTGATGAGTCCAAATTTGAGATTTTAGGTTCCAACCGCCGCGTCTTTGTGAGACGCAGAGTAGGTGAATGGATGATCTCCACATATGTGGTTCCCACCGTGAAGCATGGAGGTGGTGGTGTGATGTGACACTGTCTGATGTATTTAAAATTCAAGACACTTAACCAGCATGGCTACCACAACATTCTGCAGCGATACACCATCCCATCTGGTTTGCACTTAGTGGGACTATCATTTGTTTTTCAACAGGACAATGACCCAACACACCTCCAGGCTGTGTAAGAACTATTACACCAAGGAGAGTGATGAGTGCTGCATCAGATAACCAGGCCTCCATAATCCCCCAACCTCAACTCAATTGAGATGGTTTGGGATAAATTGGACCGCAGAGTGAAGGAAAAGCAGCCAACAAGTGCTCAGCATGTGGAAACTCCTTCAAGACTGTTGGAAAAGCATTCCAGGTGAAGATGGTTGAGAGAATGCCAAGAGTGTGCAAAGCTGTCATCAAGGCAAAGGGTGGCTACTTTGAAGAATCTAAAATATATTTGGATTTGTTTAACACTTTTTGGGTTACTACATGATTGAATGTGTCATTTCATAGTTTTGATGTCTTCATTACTATTCTACAATGTAGAAAATATTAAAAACAAAGAAAAACCCTTGAATGAGTAGGTGTGTCCAAACTTTTGACTGGTTCTATATATCATGTGGATTTAGTACATGTTGGATTGTACATGTGGATAATATGTTGGATTATGAATAAAGTGACTTAATAATCTGACTGATTTTCATGCAGTGGACCATAAATTAAAAAAAATGTTTAAAAAAATAGTGTAGTCGTGAAAGTAGGAATATAAAATTGATTGCAATGCAAACAGTAAGACATCAAACAGCAAAGCCAATTTCTCTTGGTGATGAGGCTACCTATTCCTACAAGTGAGCATCAAACCAAGGCCATATTTAAGTAGTGTGCGCGTGAGTGATTGTCTGCGATCATAACCTATATATTCACGATCAATGTTGAGGCACTTCATCTAAACAGTCCCCTCTGGACCCGTCCCCAACAGTGGCACAAAGGATGGTTTGCATAACTAACATAGGTTAGTGATAAGGCCACCCCTCTGACTGCCACAATGTGAGAGGTATTGTACATGGACTTGATATGCGTGTGTTAAAGGCAGAAGGCTCAGTTCAGAGGGAAGGATCTGTAGATCTGGGTTGTGTTCCGTAGGCAAGAAACTGAAGAAAATGCTCCAAAGGGAGACATAAAATATTGTCCAATAAGAAACGCACTTTTTTTCCCCCCATTGCAAAAGGTTTCAAAACATTTTGCTACAGTATGTCCTAATGAACATGTCCCGGACTAATGCCACTGTGCTGCGGAGGCTCTGGTCTGGCTCTGTGTGTCTGACTGAAAGGTTTGGCCTAGCTCAAAGCAGACAACATTTGAAAGCCTTCTTGATCTTGCCTTCTTTTCCACCCTTGTCTTTACTCTCTGACATTTTCTTTTTTCGCACCTCCCTCATAAGATCAAAGAACACCTGAAAAGAATGGACAGTTATTATTTCAGCCATATAGTTACATTGAAAGTTGATTTACTGTAAAGGTTGTTTTTAAATCATGCTTGCTTGTCGTTTCTGGTATCCCATGTCTTGAAACATTTCTATAACCTAATCCCCCCCCCCCCCCCCCATCTAAAAATGTAGAAATCCTAAGTAAGAAATGACATGGTGTATGGTTTCTAGTCCTACTGTAGCGAAGTGCACCATATGTTTAAGTTTGGTTACATACCTTGTCAACGTTGGCTCGTGTCTTGGCTGAGGTCTCCACATACTGCACCCCCCACTCCTCTGCCTTGGCCCGGACCTCGTCCAACGACACCTGCCTGCGGTCCTCCAGATCCGACTTGTTCCCCACCACCAACAGAGGGATGGTATCGTTCTCTGCTTTCACCCGCATAATCTGCTCCCTAGGAAGACCCGTACAATACATTAGTCCTGATGAAAAACCAGTTGGATCTAAACACTGTTGGGGTGTAATTAGCAGTGTGGAGCTGTATTTTTTAGTTCTGGGCATTTACATCTAAAAAAGACCCACGAGCACCAACATGATGTACATAGGAGCATATCAAATGAGGTGTCAAATGAACGCTTAGGGTATACTTTTTTATTTTATGGCATAAGTAAAGGCTTTGATTTCTGGATAAACAGATGGGGGAAAAGTATCAGAAATACATCAAAACACAATGTTGACGTAAAGACGCCTGCCAACTAATATTACCGGAACTCTGAGGTGGCGGTGAACGACTCATGTTCGGTGATGGAAAAGACTAGCAGGAAGCCCTCTCCACTCCGGAAGTAGTTGTCTCTGATGGCAGCATAGTCCTCCTGTCCAGCTGTGTCCAGGATGTCGATCTGGACCTCCTCTCCATCCAGCACCACCTTCTTCCTGTAGCTGTCTGCCTTGGTGGGCTCGTAATCCTCCACAAACTAGGAGAAGGGAAGGAGTGAGGAAGGGAATCATTTTTTTACAGAATCGTAAACTCTTTTCAATGGAAAAGCAGTATTGGAGGTTTGAGTGGTGGCTTTCCCAAGTCTCTCTTTAGCCTGGGCGTCCAGACCACATTCTACAAAGGGAGCAATGTACGGAGTCTGGTAAGGACCAGACTTATCGCGCTTACCTCATCATACATGAACTGCAGAGTGAGGGCTGACTTCCCGACACCGCCACTTCCCACCATGATCACCTTGTGCAGCACCAGAGAGCTCTGGTTCTTACTCTTTCCGGTAGACATCTTTGGATTTGGACACTGTCTGCAGCTATTACACTAACGGAAACCGCCTCCACCAACACCAGAACTTCCTAAAGTTGGACACGAACATGTAAATTAGCCTATAAAACTAAAACATTAAAACATCTTTTAAAAGTTGCAAAAAAGTGTCCAGAAAAAGAAGGCAGGGTTTTGTATATGCATGTACATCTAATGTCAAAACAGATCCACATGGACCTAAAAGGTTGACAAAACAGCCCATCTCAAAATGGCAGCTGACTGAAACATAGGCTGACCCCTATAATTTCATTAATGAGTTCAGCAGTGGTGTGGCAGCCTTCTAGGGCAAAATTATGTGTACACACCTTCACAGCCAATAGGTTGGGAAATTAAGCAAACATGTGCCTAGCCAAGTACCTCCTCCACGGAGTTGAGTCCGGACAGCAGTTTTTAAATGAACCTCCGACTTGCTATGCAGTCGCTACGTAAAAAAAAGTGTATGTTTGTCCTCTGTTGAAGCGTGTCTTTGATTGCTGAACACCCCCCCCCCCAACAACATTTAACATTTTTATGGAGTAGAGACATCCCAAGGACCCCAGATAGCAAGGACCATAGTTAAAATAATCTGAAGGAATGATATCAGTAGATCATGAAATGGATGTATAAATCAAGCATACAACAAGAAGAGTGGAAAGCAGAAGAAGAAAGTGTGTGAGAACTTCATGTCATCAACTGAATGAAGGCATCATGTCTAGTGTAGCTGCTGCAAAATGTAATGAGGATCCAAATATTAATTATAAAAAAATATATATAAACAATGTATTGCTAAAAGACCAGACAAAGCTTTCCCACAATGTAATAGGCCTTATTGTCAGTCCCCATAGCCAAAAGTTATTTTAAATACAATACAGCTAAATGCATGCCCCTTTTAAGTGCCCTAACTACTGCCCCAAAATCCAACTTTGGTTTGGGGGGGACATTATACCGTTGCCGTGTTTTGTATCACATTCCAAAGATAAAACATGTCTCCCCTCTCCCCAGTGAAAATTGCACCCCTGCCAAAATCAAAATAGATGTATTTATTTTTAATTTGATTTGAGACTTGATACTTTCTTCCTGCTACTTTTCTAGACCCGCCACTTTCTCTCAAGGAGCAGCTCTCGATTGGATATATACAAATTAGAACGCTGTGGTCAACCGAATATTGGATGAGAATCTGTCAATCAAAAGACGTTAGCGCAAACTTCGGTATGTTTGACCAAGATAAAATATAAATCAAAACCCGCTTCTGATATCGATTTCCACTTGTACATACTTCTACAAAAGTGTATAGAGATAGCAAACATCTCACCTCGTAATGCGTTTGGTGTATTTCTTGGCTGTTATCCGGTATACACCATGGGAATGCTGAAGTAGAGGACAAGTTTCACTTACCAGCCGCAAATGCGGATATTTTGACCACTCCCGGACGTCGTGTGAAAAAAAACGTTCTATGAACAGGATGTGATGTCATATGGAATTGTGCCATCAAAGACAGTACAATATGAACAAGATGGGCTAAGACGGCTTCTCTCCGATCACACTTGTAGGCGATGTCATGGCGACGTTGAATAACTGATGCCGAGGTAAAAACCAAATCATGGTGTCAGTGATTTTCACGTCGGAAAGTCGGAGCTCTAGAAAGAGGCCCGAGTTCCGGAGTTGGAAATCCAAGTAGAATGACTGTTCGAACGGCATGCGCCATTTTTGAAGACTGCATGTAAAAAAAATATTAATATTTAGAAACTTGGCGCACACCGTACATATGCATATTTCCCTTTATAAAATCAAACCGCCCCCGAAACTGTGCGCAGGTGAATGAACTAGTATTAAAACTCTGCCTGAAAAACGCCCATCATTCAACTTTTATTGTGACAATTATGCCTTTGTTTGCTGCATGCTTTTGATGTATAGAGTAGAGGAGACGGGATGGTTGTAACACTTTTCACCTTTTCGTCAGTTTCTCAGAGATTGTTTATGGAGGTGTATTTGAAACTTGACACAAACAACCTACAGCTAGCTGTCCTTTACAAATTAGTGTGGTTATTATATATGTCAATCAAATTGCAAATGCATGGTGTTGTCTTAAATAAAAGTCGTGAAGTGTTACAATTTACCCAATGGTCTAGGTTAGTAACAGTGCTTGGGGTGAAATGTAACAGAATGAAAAGTGCATAAATCATGACATGCGACTATTTATTAAACACCTTTATTGAGAACATGAGAGCAACATTGCCATGTTTAACATTCTGTATGGCAGAGATAATAATACACTTAAATAATCAAATGTATTATTTTACCCTCTAAATGGTATTTCTCAACCATACAACAACTAGGCTGGGTGTATCTGTCAAAATCACAGTTTTTCTCCTCTTCCTACCCCTTGCTGTAATTTTCCTGGGCCCTGCTTTTGGGAAGGGGCATACATCAACTGGATTGATATTAGAAGGGTAACAAGGTGTTTCCCAGCCACAGCCTGATACATGTGGGGAGTTTTCCTGTGAGGTGACTGGAGAGGTGGCCTGGAAGGCAGTTGGAGAGGTGGCCTGGAAGGCAGTTGGAGAAGTGGCCTGGAAGGCAGTTGGAGAAGTGGCCTGGAAGGCAGTTGGAGAGGTGGCCTGGAAGGCAGTTGGAGCTGTGGCCTGGAAGGCAGTTGGAGAAGTGGCCTGGAAGGCAGTTGGAGAAGTGGCCTGGAAGGCAGTTGGAGAGGTGGCCTGGAAGGCAGTTGGAGAGGTGGCCTGGAAGGCAGTTGGAGAGGTGGCCTGCAAGGCAGCTGGAAAGGGGGCATGGATGGAAGTTGGAGAGATGGCCTGGAAATAAGCTGTAGAAGAGACCTGGGAGGCAGGTGGAGAGGTGGCCTGGAAGGCAGTTGGAGAGTTGGCCTGGAAGGCAGTTGGAGAGGTGGCCTGGAAGGCAGTTGGAGAAGTGGCCTGGAAGGCAGTTGGAGAGGTGGCCTGGAAGGCAGTTGGAGAGGTGGCCTGGAAGACAGTTGGAGAGGTGGCCTGGAAGACAGTTGGAGAGGTGGCCTGGAAGACAGTTGGAGAGGTGGCCTGGAAGACAGTTGGAGAGGTGGCCTGGAAGACAGTTGGAGAGGTGGCTTGGAAGACAGTTGGAGAGGTGAGCTGGAAGTCAGCTGGCAAGACCAGTGTGTCAGCTGGAGCAGGACGACCAGTGATAAGTGAGGGTGCAAAGTCACATTCCTGAAATATATCAGGGTTGTATGGCCAAATGCCAGTGCACCTGAACCAAGCCAGTACATTGGCGGGTGTTGTGGCACCTGTTATGACAAGGCCTGGAATGTTATATATGGTCAGTTGGAGAGCTGGCCTGGAAGGCAGCTGGAGAGCTGGCCTGGAAGGCAGTTGGAAAGTTGAACTGGGAGGCAGCTGGAGAGGTGAACTGGGAGGCAGCTGGAGAGATGAACTGGGAGGCAGCTGGAGAGGTGACCTGGGAGGCAGCTGGAGAGGTGACCTGGGAGGCAGCTGGAGAGAGGACCTGGGAGGCAGCTGGAGAGATGACCTGGAAGGCAGTTGGAAAGTTGAACTGGGAGGCAGCTGGAGAGGTAGCCTGGAAGGCAGTAGGAGAGGTGGCCTGGAAGGCAGCTGGAGAGGTGGCCTGGAAGGCAGCTGGAGAGGTGGCCTGGAAGGCAGCTGGAGAGGTGGCCTGGAAGGCAGCTGGAGAGGTGGCCTGGAAGGCAGTAGGTGAGGTGGCCTGGAAGGCAGTAGGTTAGGTGGCTTGGAAGGCAGCTGGAGAGATGGCCTGGAAGGCAGTTGGAGAGGTGGCCTGGATAGTTGTGGGCACAGTGGGCAAATTGGCCTGAGGGGTATCTGAAGAGGTGACCTGGGAGGCAGCTGGCAAAACCAGTGTGTCAGCTTGAGCAGGACGATCAGTGACAAGTGAGGGTGAAAAGTCACATTCCTGAAATATATCAGGGTTGTATGGCCAAATGCCAGTGCATCTGAACCCAGCCAGTATATAGGTGAGTGTTGTGTCACCTGTTTTGACAAGGCCTGGAATGTCACATATGGTCAGTTGGAGAGATGAACTGAAAAGCAGTTGGAGAGGTGGCCTGGCAGTCAGCCGGAGAGGTGGCCTGGCAGTCAGCCGGAGAGGTGGCCTGGCAGTCAGCCGGAGAGGTGGCCTGGCAGTCAGCCGGAGAGGTGGCCTGGCAGTCAGCCGGAGAGGTGGCCTGGAAGTCAGCTGGAGAGGTGGCCTGGAAGGCAGGTGGAGAGCAGGCCTGGGAGGCATCTGGAGGGGTGGCCTGGGAGGCAGTTGGAGAGGGGCCTGGAAGGCAGTAGTAGAGGTGTCCTGGAAGGTAGCTGGATAGGTGGGTGGGAAGGCAGTTGGAGAGGTAGCCGGGAAGGCAGCTGGAGAGGTGGCTTGGATAGCTGTGGGTACAGTGGGCACAGTAGCCTGAGAAGTCTCTGAAGAGATGACCTGGGAGGCAGCTGGCAAGACCAACTTGTCAGCTGGAGCAGTTCTATCAGTGACAAGTGAGGGTGCAAAGTCACATTCCTGAAATATATCAGGGTTGTATGGCCAAATGCCAGTGCACCTGAACCCAGCCAGTACATCGGTGGGTGTTGTGGCACCTGTTTTGACGAGGCCTGGAATGTTATATATGGGCAGTTGGAAAGGTGGCCTGGAAAGCTGTGGGCAAATTGGCCTAAGGGGTGTCTGAAGAGGTGAGCTGGGAGGCAGCTGACAAAACCAGTGTGTCAGCTGGAGCAGGACAGTCAGTGACAAGTGAGGGTGCAAAGTCACATTCCTGAAATAGTCACATTCCTGAAATATATCAGGGTTATATGGCCAAATGCCAGTGCATCTGAACCCAGCTAGTATATAGGTGAGTGTTGTGTCACCTGTTTTGACAAGGCCTGGAATGTCACATATGGTCAGTTGGAGAGCTGGCCTGGAAAGCAGTTGGAGAGATGAACTGGAAAGCAGTTGGAGAGATGAACTGGAAAGCAGTTGGAGAGATGAACTGGAAAGCAGTTGGAGAGGTGGCCTGGCAGTCAGCTGGAGAGGTGGCCTGGAAGGCAGGTGGAGAGGTGGCCTGGAAGGCAGGTGGAGAGGTGGCCTGGAAGGCAGGTGGAGAGGTGGCCTGGAAGGCAGGTGGAGAGGTGGCCTGGAAGGCAGGTGGAGAGGTGGCCTGGAAGGCAGGTGGAGAGCTGGCCTGGAAAGCAGTTGGAGAGATTAACTGGAAAGCAGTTGGAGAGGTGGCCTGGCAGTCAGCTGGAGAGGTGGCCTGGAAGGCAGGTGGAGAGGTGGCCTGGAAGGCAGGTGGAGAGGTGGCCTGGAAGGCAGGTGGAGAGGTGGCCTGGGAGGCAGCTGGAGAGCAAATCAAATGTATTTATAAAGCCCTTCTTACATCAGCTGATATCTCAAAGTGATGTACAGAAACCCAGCCTAAAACCCCAAACAGCAAGCAATGCAGGTGTAGAAGCACGGTGGCTAGGAAAAACTCCCTAGAAAGGCCAGAACCTAGGATGAAACCTAGAGAGGAACCAGGCTATGAGGGGTGGCCAGTGCTCTTATGGCTGTGCCGGGTGGAGATTATAATGACCAAGATGACCAAGATGTTAAAATGTTCATAAATGACCAGCAGGGTCAAATAATAGTAATCACAGTAGTTGCCGAGGGTGCAGCAAGTCAGCACCTCAGGAGTAAATGTCAGTTGGCTTTTCATAGCCGATCATTAAGAGTATCTCTACCGCTCCTGCTGTCTCTAGAGAGTTGAAAACAGCAGGTCTGGGACAGGTATTTACTTTTCCCCAAACCTAAATATGCTGCACTGCCAGCAAATTCTGAAACGTTGTCTAGCATGCTCGATAAAATGTAAAACCTACTAGGCCTACTTACAGTGGTATCTTACACTCTTCAAAGCAAAATATCAACTGTCTGTTCATCTGTTAAATTCCACTGTAGGCTATATTATAAACCACGCTCCCTTTTGGATGCACAGAGCAAAATACTTGAAATAATAGCCTACCTAATAGGCCCAATTAAATGAGAGATGCGCATTGTAATTTGTTGTAGGTTAAAACTTCTTCTGTAACATGAACCTATCATGGCCAGGAAAGGTGGGGAGGAAATTATTCTGCATGAAAATATGTATTATGTATTATGTTTATAAATGAAATGTTTACTTGAGGCATTTGAAATTACAGTAGGGTATTCAGATATACAGTAGCCTAGCCTAAAAAAAAAAACCTAAATGGAAAAGGTGAACCGCCTGTTCTACCATTAAAATTAGTAAAATTGTAAAATTGGCTACTTGAGTAAAATTGGCTACTTGAAATCGAATTACTACTATAAAGTGGGTCCACGTCATTGGAATGTAATACAAAACGAGATAATAGTGTGCTTTAGGACCATGCGGACGCCTCAGAGCGGTCGGTAGGGTGTTTGGAGTGTTAATCAGACTGCCTGTGGGGTACTTCGTGACTATGAAACTGTCAGTCAGAAAATGTGAGGAATTTATTCTGAAATGATCATAGGAAATACCTATTTTAGGATGCAAAGTTGCAGAAAAATTGATCTTCACTCTTCGAAATACTCGGCTGCTTGCTTGCAAAGGCAATACTTCATCCAACCACTAGAAACTGTGCGTACGCATGGTCTAACTTTGCGAAAGCTAAGAACATTCGCAGATCAAGTTCAGTTTCTTTTTTAATGGCCCACACATGTTTTTTGGGAGCCTATATATTTGGTATATAGGCCTACGCAACGTTTATAAATTAGGCCTCATGGGTAATTGCAATTAACTACAGGTAGAAACAGAATCCAAAAGTGTTTCTGCCCTCCAGGACCTTAATTGCGCAGCCTTGCGTTTGACAAATACATTGGCTTATATATTATTATTATTATTATTATTATTACAGATATTATTATCTCTAGGCCTATAGGCCTATGACAATTAGAAACGGATGAAAACGTTTTCATTTATCACACCTAATTACTTAATTAATTACCTAATTACACAGTCATTGTGCATTGTTTTCCCTCAATATTATCCTGTAAATTTCATGATTTATGCTGTAAATTAATGTTTTATTGTTCAACTGTTAGATAGATATGCCTATATAGGCTATATGGCTCAGGCCTATCGGTTTATTGCCTTGCCTGGCTGCAGATTGTAAAAAAAATGTGTACGATTCATGCAATGTGTAGTTGCAATATTTAGAAGAAGGGTGGCAGCATTTAACAACTTTCAACTTGATCTTTTTGTTATAGTGTTGGGAGAGCGCACATAAAACAATTGCTGGGCATTCACAAATGACTGTGTTGCCAATGTTCGGTAAAACGTATTATGTGATATATGTATTAGACTTATATTTCACTTATATTCGAGTGACGACAAAACAGAGCTCTGACTTGAATTGGTCAATGTTTTTGTATCACTTAAAATAATAAAAGTGGTGCCTTGGCAGGGTCACCTTTTGGCGCTTTAATCTTTATTACCTTGGTGTTGTTTCCAATTCACCCAGTGTTGTTTGGGAGATGCTTATGGTCGCCATGCTGTCATGCGTGAGCCACAACAAGAAAGGCTTGTCAAAAATCTGTCCGTACCATTTATTTATTTATTTTTTCATTTGGAGAATCTATAGGGGACGCGTTTTCTGTTTGTTTGTTTGCATGAAAAGGCAGTACATTTGGATAGCATGTGTTGGTGGTAATGTTTTATATTAAAACATGGTCTTGTCTAGGCTATTAGACCTACAAGGCTTCATAAGGAACATATCAAATGTTAATTAATTATATAATTGAAGTTTATTGATGTATTCCTGGTTCTTATTTCTAAAGTAGATCGTTTCCACTGTAAAGATAGCCTATGCTAATGATTCTATATATTGTGCGCAAATCAATGCATTATATATATTCTATGTATTGTGCGCAAGTCATCAGGCAGTCTGGTAAACAATTGGTTACTTCAATTCGTAAGTATTTTTTTTTATCTCTCCTAATTCGTTTTCCATGGGCCATGAGCATTTTCTCTGGACAGGAGAGCTAAGGAGGATAGTTTACCTTAAGCCTATGCATAATCTCCTACCAAATACTAGGAGTCTGTTTAGTTGGTGGGACGTCCCACGTGGTTTCAACTCCCTGTATAAAAACTTTCAGTCTATGGAGGACTCCTAAATCGACCTAGCAAGAGAAAGGTTCGTCCGATCGTTAGACCTCTTTGTGCTCAAGTATATCAGGGCAATTTCATATCGGGAATTCAAATCCAATTAAGGTGCATTTTAACAAGGATACACAGGAACAAAAACTGAAGGAATAAGTCCAAAGCAAATGACAAACTGGATGCTACAATATGCGATAAGTTATTATTTGACCGACCCTTCAGCTTTTTCCATTTATGGAATATCCTGATTTGTGTTTATCAACCAATGGGTGATTTTCCTTTCGTGTAGTTTGTCCTCTTCTATTCGTTTCTAAATTATGATTATTGCGAATTGCAGTTCAATTAAACCATGGCATGATACGTCAGGCATTGAACTGAAACTCAATTGACGGATAATGGTAGCCTACTGATTTTTTTAATTGTGTTACCTTGAAAGGGTGAAGCAAAGGCATTGAGACAAGCAGAACGGACTTGACTCCCAATGTGCCCCTGAAGTGAAGTCAACTGAGTGACAGACATCGGGAATGAAAACAGACACCAAATAAGGGGAATATTTCAAGTTACGGTGAATGGAATAGTTAATTCCATCAAAATGCGTCTGAATTGAGTGAAATATTTATTATTGCTTGGACTCCTTACAAAGTATACGGACTAACGGGATTCTACAACATTATCTTTCTTTTCATTCGAAATCGTATTTTCTTAAAAACGCCAAGTGAATAGCCTACATTTGACAGAAATATTGTGCAAACATTTTTATAGTAGAAAACGAATTATTGCACTACAAATATCACGACTTTTCTTCTTCATAAAGAAAATGATTAACTGTATAATCAAAGTGGCATTATTTGTGGCTTGCGTGCTGTCTGTCCGCTGCAAAGAAGCGGCGCCGGGATCCTTGAACCCTTTGCCGGGAATGGAGACGCAAACCGTAGCTCAGGAAGCTTGCTCTTCGTGTGGCATCGGTCAGCCCGAAGAATCGGGACAGGTGGACATTGACTTTCTGGAGACGGTGAAAAGGCATATCTTGAGCAGGTTACAGATGAGGGTAAGACCCAACATCACCCATCCTATCCCGAAGGCGGCGATGGTGACTGCGCTTCGGAAACTACACGCGGGTAAAGTGCGCGAGGATGGGAGAGTAGAAATCCCGAATCTGGATGGACACGCGACCAGCAATGCCAATGACGTGCTGGAGGAAAGCTCGGAGATAATCAGTTTCGCAGAGACAGGTGTGTAATTATTGTATATTACAGGCAAGCTACCGTTTACTCTATTGTATTAGGAAAAAAATGAACAAATAAAACCACTTTTACGCAAAGACCAAGCTGGGTATGGTGCCTAAGGTTTGGACTAAACATTAGACCAAGGTGATGTAGCGCATCATTCCCGGCCCCGCTAAGAGCAGAACGGCTCTGTGATTTGAAAATACATTCACAAATTCCTCACAGTAGGCATAGTAGTACCCTACTTTCTAAATGTTGTATATTTATATTTAAAGGGTAGGGAGCATGAAACCAGAAATCAACTGATGCGGGTTCCATGCATACAGGAAAAGTCAGTCAAATAGCTTGAAATATAAAACTAAACAAAACCAAATGTTGTTTCTGTTTATCATTTATAGATGTTTAAAATTATTATTTTTCCCAATCTATTCTGCAAACACTTTGGGTTATTTGGTAACCCAGCGCTGGTTAACTAGTGTACAGAACAGATGTTTGGTTATTTTGACCCAGCCAGTTGGGTTGGGTGAATAACCCAACATGTATGGTTTGTTGTGATTACCCAAACATGGGTTAATTTAACCATCAGTTGGGTATTTTTTACTCTCATGCTGGGTGGACCATTTTTGAATGTAATCCTTAGGTTATTTTCAGGAGGCGTGTCTTATTAGGGGCGTGGCTTTCAGCTATATTTTATTGGCCACCCATGAGTTTAGATTATTAGGATCCCCATTAGCTATTGTCATGGCTAGAAGGATCCAAGTTTTGTCAAATTAACAGTTGACATTTTTTGGAAACCATGTGTTTGTTCTATTTGATACCATCACACCTATGCCACTCCAGCCATTACCACAAGCCCATCCTCCCTGATTATTGTGCCAACAACTTCTTGTGGTCCACATAGAAACCTACAAATACATGACAAAGTATAGAACAGTAATAGACAAGAACAACATAAAATATTACATTAAATAAAAAATAAAAATAGTTGTGTATATATAGGAAAGCACACCAAGATTCAACAAAAACACTATTTACACACTATTCACATATACATATCAATATTCTTATGTACAGTACAGTTCAATTAGATCTTTAGAAATAGGAGAAGCGTTGTGATAAAATCTGTTTTTTTTAAATCTGTTTTTAAAGTTAGACTTGCTTTTTGCCTGAGTAACCTCTGATGGAAGAGCATTCCATGATGACATGGCTCTATACATACTGTAACTGACCGATGCATTCAATCTGTTTTTGGTTTGGGTACTGTAAGAGACCAATAGTTGCGTGTCTGGTGCAGTACAGTTGAAGTCTGAAGTTGACATACACCTTAGCCAAATACATATAAACTCAGTTTTCACCATTCCTGACATTTAATTCTAGTAAAAATTCCCTGTCTTAGGTCGGTTAGGTTTACCACTTTATTTTAAGAATGTGAAATGTCAGAATAATAGGAGAGAGAATTATTTATTTCAGCTTTTATTTCTTTCATCACATTCCCAGTGGGTCAGAAGTTTACATGCACTCAATTAGTATTTGGTAGCATTGCCTTTAAAGTGTTTAACTTGGGTCAAACGTTTCGGGTAGCCTTCTACAAGCTTCCCACAATAAATTGGGTGAATTTTGGCCCATTCCTCCTGACACAGCTGGTGTAACTGAGTTAGGTTTGTAGGCCTTCTTGCTCGCACACGCTTTTTCAGTTTTGCCCACACATTTTCTATGGGATTGAGGTCAGGGCTTTGTGATGGCCACCCCAATATGCTTGGGGTCATTGTCCATTTGGAAGACGCATTTGTGACCATGCTTTAACTTCCTGACTGATGTCTTGAGATGTTGCTTCAATATATCCACATAATTTTCCACCCTCATGATGCCATCTATTTTGTGAAGTGCACCAGTCCCTCCTGCAGCAAAGCACCCCCACAACATGATGCTGCCACCCCCGTGCTTCATGTTTGGGATGATGTTCTTCGGCTTGCAACCCTCCCCCCTTTTTCTCCAAACATAATGATTGTCATTATGGCCAAACAGTTCTATTTTTGTTTCATCAGACCAGAGGACGTTTCTCCAAAAAGTACGGTCTTTGTCCCCATGTGTAGTTGCAAAGTGTAGTTTGGCTTTTTTAATGGCGGTTTTGGAGCAGTGGCTTCTTCCTTGCTGAGCGGCCTTTCAGGTTATGTCGATAGAGGACTCGTTTTACTGTGGATATAGACACTTTTGTACCTGCTTCTTCCAGCGTCTTCACAAGGTCCATTGCTGTTGTTCTGGGATTGATTTGCACTTCTCGCACCAAAATACATTAATCTCTAGGAGACAGAACGTGCCTCCTTCCTGAGCGGTATGACAGTGGTGTGGTCCCATGGTGTTTATACTTGCGTACTATTCTTTGTACAGATGAACGTGGTACATTCAGGCGTTTGGAAATCGCTCCCAGGGATGAACCAGAGTTGTGGAGGTCTAACATTTTTTTTCTGAGGTCTTGGCTGATTTCTTTTGATTTTTCCATGATGTCAAGCAAAGAGGCACTGAGTTCGAAGGTAGTTTGTCTACTTTACCGGTGAAATAGCCATTGAAATCAATGCCTGTATCAAAAGGTTTTGTCATAAATGACCCATCAACTTCAATGTTAAGTTTGGTCACAAAATGTCTCAATTTACAGTATGTCAACCAATCAGCTGACCAGCCTGACTTGTTTGCCACTTTTTGCATCATTGCTTTGAACCATAAAATTATTCAATTTATCATTGATCCAGGGGGCTCTAACAATTCTCACAGTTTCTTAACAGGTGCATGTTTGTCAACAATTGGCAAGAATAATACTCCACATGCTGCATCTGCACTCTCCTCCTTATACACATCAGACCAACATACATTTTTTATTTCTTCAACAAAAGACTGTTGTTGTTTTTTGTATGATCTCTCGGTAGTTTGGCTTTCCTTGTTATTGCCACAATGTTATGGTCACTACAGCCAATGGGAACGTATATTGCTTTGGAGCAAAGCTCTGCAGCATTAGTGAATATATGATCAATACAAGTGGATGTCACAGATCCAACACTATTGGGAAACACTCTAGATGGTTGAGTGATATCCGGAGTCATGCTACCGGCATATACAGTTGAAGTTGGAAGTTTACATACACCTTAGCCAAATATATTTAAACTCAGTTTTTCACAATTCCTAACATTTAATCCTAGTAAAAATTCCCTGTCTTAGGTCAGTTAGGATCACCACTTTATTTTAAGAATGTGAAATGTCAGAATAATAGTAGAGATTTATTTCAGCCTTTATTTCTTTCATCACATTCCCAGTGTGTCAGAAGTTTACATACACTCAATTAGTATTTGTTAGCATCGTCTTTAAATTGTTTAACTTGGCTCAAACGTTTCGGGTAGCCTTCCACAAGCATCCCACAATAAATTGGGTGAATTTTGGCCCATTCCTCCTGACAGAGCTGGTGTAACTAAGTCAGGTTTGTATGCCTCCTTGCTCGCACACGCTTTTACAGTTCTGCCCACAAATATTCTATGGGATTGAGGTCAGGGCTTTGTGATGGCCACTCCTTGACTTTGTTGTCCTTAAGCCATTTTGCCACAACTTTGGAAGTATGTTGGGTTCATTGTCCATTTGGAAGACCAAGCATTAACTTCCTGACTGATATCTTGAGATGTTGCTTCAATATATCCACATAATTTTCCTTTCTCATCTATTTTGTGAAGTGCACCAGTCCCTCCTGCAGCAAAGCACCCCCACAATATGATGCTGCCACCCCCGTGCTTCACAGTTGGGATGGTGTTCTTCGGCTTGCAAGCCTCCCCCTTTTTCCTCCAAACATAACAATGGTCATTATGGCCAAACAGTTATATTTATGTTTCATCAGACCAGTGGACATTTCTCCAAAAAGTACGAGCTTTGTCCACATATGCAGTTGCAAACCATAGTCTGGCTTTTTAATGGCGGTTTTGGAGCAGTGGCTTCTTCCTTGCTGAGCGGCCTTTCAGGTTATGTCGATATAGGACTCATTTTACTGTGGATATAGATACTTTTGTACCTGTTTCCTCCAGCATCTTCACAAGGTCCTTTTCTGTTGTTCTGGGATTGATTTGCACTTTTCGCACCAAAGTATGTTCATCTCGAGGAGACAGAACGCGTCTCCTTCCTGAGCGGTATGACGGCTGCGTGGTTCCATGGCGTTTGTACTTGCTTACTATTGATTGAACAGATAAACGTGGTACCTTCAGGTGTTTGGAAATTGCTCCCAAGGATGAACCAGACCTGTGGAGGTCTATATAATTTTTTTCTGAGGTCTTGGATGATTTCTTTAGATTTTCCAATGATGTCAAGCAAAGAGGCACTGAGTTTGAAGGTAGGCCTTGAAATACATCCACAGGTACAGCTCCAATTGACTCAAATGATAACAATTAGCCTATCAGAAGCTTCTAAAGCCATGACATAATTTTCTGGAATTTTCCAAGATGTTTAAAGGCACAGTCAATTTAGTGTATGTAAACTACAGACTCACTGGAATTGTGATACAGTGAATTATAAGTGAGATAATCTGTCTGTAAACAATTGTTGGAAAAAATGACTTCTACATAAAGTAGATGTCCTAACCGACTTGCCAAAACTATAGTTTGTTAACAATACATTTGTGGAGTGGTTGAAAAACGAGTTTTAATGACTCCAACCTAAGTGTATGTAAACTTCAGACATCAACTGTAGTCACAGTAAGATGCTTCATCTTGAGAGGACAACTGTTAGTATCAGAGACCTTATCTAACATCATAAATGACATTCCTGTTCATCATACTGCAAATATATATATATAGATTTTTTTATTATTTTTATTATTTTTATTACATATTACAATAAGGTATACCACCTTATTGTGTCCCAACAATGGGATTTACAGTGGCTTTTAGGGAACTCATACACTTCTATAAGCATCATTAAAGCTACAAAGAAGTCCATGTTTAACCATAGCATGTGATAGCTATTCAACAGAACAGATGAACAGGAATGACATTTGCTCAGGTGGCTAAAAATAACTATCTGAATGCCACGCCCCCTACTAAACTATGCCTCCAGTCTTCTGATCCTCTGGGTCATATCTCAATAACCCAGCATCAATAACCCAGCATCAATAACCCAGCAGTTTTAAAAGAAAACAACCCAACTAAGTGACCCAACACCTGCAACCCAGCAGTTAGGTCAACCAAACAACCAAGCATTTGTTAGTGTGAGCACAGAAAAAGTGTGTCCTCGGGCTGAGGTTCACACCCCTAGAGACTCATAAAAAATGTCACTATAACAGCCTCATTAGCACTCATCTTCAAAACAACAGCATAGATTAAGGGTTGGTATAATATCGCATTCACATTCAAAGGAATGATATGGACAATCCCAAAAAGATTTGAAGCCCCATAATATTTTCACATTATTCACAAAAGCTCTGTAACTTTGTACTGTACATTTGTGTAGATTCAGTTGAGTTGCCTTCCTTGTGCCTCTTTGCCCTCCTTGCCAGTTGGCAGTATTACCCAGGGTGGTAGCTGCTACCAGCTGGTCGTGGCACTGAGAAGAGCTCACAGAACAATTTGCTTAGAGATGATTAAAGGGGGACTGGAAATGATCAATGATGCCACCTGCTTGGGCCCACGTGTATTCAAATCAAACCTCTTATTGCCTCTTATTTTTATAGCAGTTTATGTCACCCCAGATTTTCTCTAACCGGCTGCGCATCTCTCCAACACAATTAGTGTCAGTGATTTGGTTAGCTGATCAGAGACATGTTCAAAACCAACCCTGTTTGGTGCTTCTCAAATACACTTAGCACAATTTCTTCTATCTAGTACCTAAAAGGGTTATTCGGGCTGTCCCCATAGGAGAACCATTTTTGGTTCCAGGTAGAACCCCTTTGGGTTCCAGGTAGAACTCTTTTCACAGAGGGTTCTATATGGAACCCGAAAGGGTTCTTTTACCTGGAACCAAAAATGGTTCTCCTATGGGGAGAGCTGAATAATTATTTTGGTATCCTTTTCTCTAAGATTGTACAGTCAATCTAAGACACCTGATAAAAATCTTAATGTTCACCCATGCTGAGCGTTTCATCTGAATGCCGCCCACATAATATGATTCTACTGTGATCTTCTGTTGAGAGTCCTGGTACCAGCTATAAGCTGACCTGAAAGAAGGGCTGCTGTAGAATGGCTGTACATCTACATAAGGTCAGCGCTTTGTGCCAGAACCATGCATGCTGAATGTAGAGTGAACTGGAATGGTGAACTCACTGCCACTGACTGTTCCGTATTAGAATGCATGGTGTGAGGGACCATCTCCCTTATATAGTCCTAGAGTGGGACTTGGTTCCTGCCTGCACAGTACTCATTGACTTCATCATGCTTGTATGTTAGACCTTGTATTTGCCGTTGTTGTGTACGGTTACTACAGCAGTCGCCTGACAAAGATGCAACAATGTCAGCTATAGTGATAGCATCTGAAGACGCTTTCTCTGCAACTCTGTTTCTGTCCCTGAGAAGGATAAAGAAAGAATGCTGTATACTGCATTGGCGCTCTCATAAGTTCACCTGACAAATCACTTTCTGATTGGATGTGTCTTTTTGGGGAGTATTCCGTTCTTGAGTATCCTGTTCCATCTAAGACAATTTCCCTCTTTACTCACCGAGTGAAAAATGGACCCCTTAGGTTTGTTTCACAAAGCCCCCCTCTTCCCGCCTCCCCTGTTGAAAGAATAAATAACTGATACAGTAATATATCAACGTCATCCATTGGTAAACAGAAGATAAATAGAACCTCCATTTCAAATCAGGAGACACTTGGACTTAGTGTTTTGCTTATTGTTGGTCACGTCTTGACAGCTGTGCTGCCACCCATGGCCTGGTGCTAGTACAGTCAGAGTGTGGTCTATAGCTGTCTGTTGACTAAGTCTTTAAGTTGAGTAATAACAAGGAGATTACCTGTCTTGTGTTGTGTGAGGCAGTGCAGATGGAGACTAGCTGGGGCAGCCTCCATTATAGCTGATGCCTGATGATGGGGCCCAGGCCCGCCCAGGTCGGGTCCCCTCGCTTTGGGCGGCAAGCAAGCAAACAGGCAGGCAGCACAGCTCACTGTTCAGGCTGGAGAGGTGACCCTTGACATGTGTGCATTTTCCAACTTTCCTTCACCTGACAGCATGTTGCTCAGTCAGTCACAGAGTATCTATGTAGAGTGTTGCTGATGGTCTCTCAGGTTAGAGGTTTTCACTCTCACTGGAGGCCTGGGGAGAAACCATCTATTTCAGTTACTGCCTTAGCTACTGAAGATGTCACTGTCTCTTGGGTTTCTTTAGGTAGTTCAAGGTTCAGATCTTCTCTTGATCAGCTGAACAGTGGTGCAGGGCGCCTGACCAGGCAAAGTCAGTGAGTGTGGACGAGTAGGAGTTGTTTTGGTCATGTCATGTGACAAGTGCAGGTTAGATTTGAATTTGACTTTGGACCCTGACCCTACCCGAACCCGAACCTGAACCTACCCACACATGAAAACAATATGGCACAAACCTAAAACGACTAAACATTGGCACGCACTGTGCAACCAGAAAAGGTTTCTGTGGTGATAGTTGGGTTGTTGGGAAGGCCAGCTAGTTTCATGTAAATTCCTTTTTTTCCTTCATCATTAATCCACAGTGAAGCTGTGCTCCTCTTCACTCAATGTGCCTGGCTTTACCATGCCTTTGCTTCTTTTACATCACATTACTGTGCATTGTGTAAGCAGTTAGGCTCAGTAAGCTCTCGTTTTTCTGCAGTATTCACAGCAAAGCCTTTGAGCCTTTGTACTTGGCTCTGATAAACCCTCTTCTCCATACCCAGCCTGACTCGGGGCCAGGGGCAGCTTCAAGTGGGCCTGATCCCAGATCTGTACTGTCATGTCACTCACAATCAAGGCTCCCTATAAGCAAGGGCCAGCTGGAACTGATTCCAGACCTGCTGATGCTGCACTGGTGTTGCAGACCTCATGTAGGCCTATGTGACAAGACCAGGGCCTGTATTCATAAAGCGTCTCAGAGTAGGAGTGCTGATCTAGGAACAGGTCCCCCCTCTTTTTCACGATGATCTAAAATACAAAACTGATCCTGGATCAGCACCCTGAGACGCTTTCTGAGTACGGGCCCTGGACCAAGAAGAGGCTGAGTGTCTCTGTTAGAGCCGTCTCCCAGTGTACACCCATCTACCAAATCCCTTTAGTACCAGTCCAAACTCTGTTTACATCCCAGGCCAGATGAAGATGACATTAAGACAGGCTACAACCAGGGAGGCCATAGTAACCGCCTATCTCAATTTAATCCCAAACTGTTGAACTGTTCCCAATGTGCACAGTTCTTGTCCATCTATTCATCCAACAATCCAAGCTTGGGACCACCCAGTGTCTTCTTGACGCTTTGTCCAATAGCAGTAAGGTTTTTGAAAGATGTTTGTTTACACCATATAGCCAATGAATCTTTGTGTTTGTCTCCTTTTTTAGCATTGCCATACTGACCTTTAAAGGTTTAAACTGACTTTTAACAGACCTTTTCCTATTCTGTTCCTGTCTTTCCCAGATGAGCAGGTATCATCCAAATCCAGCCTGTTCTTCCTGATCTCCAATGAGGGAAACCAGCACCTGTACGTGACCCAGGCCACCCTCTGGCTGTACTTAAGGCTGCTTCCCAACACCCTGGACAAGGGCCAGCGGAGGAAGGTCACAGTCAAGGTGTACTACCAGGAGCCTGGCCTTGGCAGCAAGTGGAGCCTGGTGGAAAAGCGTGTCGAGCTGAAGAGGAGCGGCTGGCACACCTTCCCCCTGACCAACGCTATCCAGATGGTGTTCGAGAAGGGCGGCCGGCGGCAGAACCTGGACGTGCGCTGTGAGGGCTGCGAGGACCTGGCGGTCTTCCCGATCCTCGTGAACCAGAACGACGAGTCCCACAGGCCGTTTCTAGTCGTACAGGCCCGGCAAGCGGACAACAAGCACCGCATCAGGAAGAGGGGGCTGGAGTGTGACGGGAGCAGTAGCCTGTGCTGCAGGCAGCAGTTCTACGTAGACTTCCGCCTCATCGGCTGGAACGACTGGATCATCGCGCCGTCGGGGTACTTTGGGAACTACTGCGAGGGCAACTGTCCAGCGTACATGGCGGGGGTGCCAGGGTCGGCGTCGTCCTTCCACACTGCAGTGGTCAATCAGTACCGGATGAGAGGCATGAGCCCCGGCTCCATGAACTCCTGTTGCATCCCCACCAAGCTCAGCACCATGTCAATGCTCTACTTCGACGATGAATACAACATCGTCAAGAGAGACGTACCCAATATGATCGTGGAGGAGTGTGGATGCGCTTGAGTTGAGACTGCATGTGCTTCAAGTGGACTTTCATGAACATTTGTAAACAAGAAAAGGATATTCCAAAATGAATTATAGAAATCAAAGTGATATTTATGGACAATTATAAGGCATAAACACATGCATACACAGCTTCATTCATTCACACATATCCTACACACTCATTCTCACATATGCCTGAACAAACACTTGTATATATATTTATGTTTGTTAATAATATTCTCTGGTAGAAACCTTTTTTCTTTTGCCAACATATGAACATGTGATTCAATCCCATTTTTTTGTGAACATGTGTTTGCAAATTCATGTAGGTGTCATTATCAGAGGGATTGGAACCAAATGGCATTATATCTTTTCCAAGATTGCCATTTCTATTCTGAAAATGGAGAGTTCTATTTCGATACTCTGACGAAGGTGGAAAAGAGCCTGAGATTATGAAGGAGGTGCGCTTGCTGATAGACAATTCCAAACCACGCCTCTCTCAAGAAAGTATGAGTGCAAAATGTATAGTGAAAGCCCTGACAACTCACCTCTTGTACAACTTCAGCACTTCTACCAAGAAATACATCTTGTCGATGTGTCACAAGATTCCATTTTTCTGTAAAAAAAAAAAAAAACGTTTACATTTCACGGGCCAGCATCCGGAAATCAAAATGGCTTCCATGTCAGAAGAGTGAGCGGAACATAAAAATTACATTCCAACACACCATGCAAATGCTGAGGCTGTCATCAAAACCTGGGAGTTTAAGCTGTGATGTGAAACAGTGACAATAGGGAAGAAACCTTGACCTTCCCGTTACTTCCTTCCGAATCCTTTCTTCTTGCGTTCACACTTTGAACGGGAAGAGTCGACATTTCATCAACAGCCGAAGCACAACCTCTCATTTCAGTCAGCCAATCAAAAGCAAAGAGTTGCCATGTTGTTTGGTTTAAAGTCCTGGCGCAGCATAGCACTTCCTAATGCACATTAAATAGCACTTGCAGATTTAAATGCCTTTAAAGAGTACAATGTGGTACACCGACCCTTGCTCACAATCCTTTTAAATATAAGTGCCCCACGAGGTATGCAATGTATAGTATTGACCCACAGACACCAGACAAACTGAACTTTTAGTTACAGTTATTAACTATTACCAGTACTTGAAATGTAATATTTCGCTTCCTCTTCAAAGTGAATGATAGTTACAATATTTGCACTGAAAAGTTGCGTGATTAGTTCAAAAAGAAAGAAACTGCCATTGGAAAACAAATATTTTTATAGAAAGCAAATTGAGTTCTGTTCAAATGTATCATACCTAATCATGGAACCAAAGAGGCCAAGATTATTTTTTTTGCTATTATAAGAGGCTATGGTATTATTTTGCAAAATACTTTGTGACCAGATAAGAGGCCTAAAACACTGCATCAGGGTACAATATTATGGATTCCATTTTCAGTTATTTTTTTCTATTTTGTATAGACAAATATTTTTTCATCGACTTAAATACTCTTAGGTTTTCTAGTTCAGTTCTTGTTCCAGAATCATTTAGAAAAAAACACGTAATCTCTGTACAGCTGATGTAAGATATAAATATGATTTAAAAATATTTTGTTCTTTGTAATTGTTGAAAAATAAATGTCTTATTCTGAATTAGTTTGGAACTCCCTTGAGTCTTTCTGAGGGATATTTCAATTTTTATTTAACTAGGCAAGTCATTTAAGAACAAATTCTTATTTTCAATGGCGGCATAGGCCTTGTTCAGGGGCAGAACGACAGATTTTTACCATGTCAGCTCGGGATTTGATCTTGCAACCTTTTGGTTATTAGTCCAACGCTCTAACCACTAGACTACTTTCCGCCCTAACATGTAAGATATGGCAGGAGTGGTCAACTCTAATCTAGCTGTTAAACGTGTGACCACTTGAACACACACACACACGCACACGCACACGCACACACACACTAATTAGTGCAGAGTGAATCTGGGCAGGGCTCCAGGACTCAAGTGGTTAGGTCACACTCTCAGTGATTGGTAAACAGAAGCAATCAACAGCATTAGCTGATAGCGTCCGATCTGGTTACTTATAGGCTCCCGTTTGTTTTGCAGTAGTGTTTTTAAAGAACGCAACTCAGTGTCAACCTGAGGATGAACAAAATACCTCACACATCAGAATCAGTGAGAGAGACAGACTGGGCAGGACTGCACACGCACAAGCACACACACACACCAATGCCAGGAGACCACACATGACAGCCCGGGCCTCTTGAAAACACGATGCTGTGTCTCTCACATCCATCAGTAAGATAATCACTTTAAATGTATCTATCACTGTCTGCCAAGGGAATTAAGTGTCTTTGTCAGCTGGGTGAATTAACATGTTTCAGATAAAAACAGACTGTCTCTCAATCTGGCAGTGAAGGGATAAGTCAGTGTTATAATCTGATGTTGTGAGGGAGAAGGAGAGAGAGAGAGAGAGAGAAGGAAAGAAGGAAGGGAGGGAGGGAGGGAGGGAGGGAGGGAGGGAGGGAGGGAGGGAGGGAGGGAGGGAGGGAGGGAGGGAGGGAGGGAGGGAGATGGAGAGAACGAAGGAGAGCAAGAGTGAGAAATAACAGAAAGAGAGATGTTTCCTAAATTACAGAGACGGAGACAGAGAGACAGAGAGACAGAGAGAGAGATGGAGAGCGAAACAGAGAGAGATGGAGAGAGAGAGACAGAGAGACAAAGAGAGACAGGCAGAGAGAATAGGCAGGCTGAGAATAGGCAGGCTGAGCTAAGCATGCAGGGAATAGGCCAGCTCTGTGTTTTGACGCTAACTGACAGCATGATCCGATTAGAATCACATGGCATGAACACAGCTAAAGCCAAGTGTATGTTGCTAAAGGTATATTGATTTATGGTATGGTGATTCGCTAATCTCATTTTTAGATCAAAAATTCACACGAGCATAAATCCCTATGTCAGCGTATGCACCAGCTCCTACCAGTCAATAACACCTTCTCTTAAGACAGTTATTGTTTAAGTCAGGTGTTCCATTTTCTAATAACTTTTGAAGATATTTTAGTTAGATGTCATTAGCCATAACCTATGCAATTGATCTGTGGGCTATATACAATACTTATCACTCTGTGAGGTGGTTATAGGTTCAGCTGGGGTTGAACATGTAGCTGCAGGTTTTCATTTAGCTGAACCCATCAAACCGTATACCAGTCATAACCAACAGATCGTCTTATTACATGTGCGAGCCCATCAACCCTGGAAAGGCTGTCCTGAATAAAGGTGCGAACGTCTCCCTCACTGTTGGATCGAACTGTTCGGTTTATGGGTTTTTGACTGTCATAATGCCAAATTGGAAAACGTACCTACTAAAGAAAAATATGGGATTTTCAATCAGAAAAACCTTGCATGCCCCAAGACCCTTCTTGCCCTTCAGTACTATAAGCTACCCCAATATCCACAAATATGTCACACATGGCCTCTTCTGTACAGTAGGAATGCTCTTCGGTTTCATGGAATTGACTCAGCTCCCCTCTCAAGGGGATTTATAGCTAAAACAAGAGACAACAAAGAAACATCTGAAGAGCCATAACATGTTGTCATCGACCCCTAGTGACCTGACCCAACTCCAACCTCACCCCTCCTCCACCCACTTCTCATTCCTCCTAACTCCGAACTCACCCTCCTCACTCCAACCTAACCCCTCCTCTCCCCCTTCCTAACCCCAACCTCCCCCCTCCTAACTCCGTCACCCCTCCTCACTCCAACCTCAATGAGATGGCTGGGTGGGGCCTTGACAGGGTGACAGGACAAGTCGATGTTGTTCTCGGCCAGACAGTCAAAGTTCGCAACAAGTTCTCAACAAAACTCTTGATTGATCTGTACACAACAACAGGCACATTCTTGTAAACGTCAGGGAGATGCGTGCGGTGTTGAAAATCCCTGAGTGTATGCATGAATGAACCTTATACGCTCTACGAGTGCACTTCAATGGAATGCGGTAACGTAACACGTCTATAACTTCTGTTTCAAAGACAGAACACAGGAACAAGAGAGGATTCAATGCTGTTATTATGACAGAGATATCGCGCTCTTTCGACAACTTTAAAGTGAACACAGGTACCCGTCGATTATGGACTGTGATTATGGACTCTAGCCTCCCTCCTTCCCTTGTAGTTCTCTTCTTCTTCTTCTGTCTTTCTTCTTCTCGTTATGTAGGGACTTTTTTCTGTCCTGAAAAATCATCGAAATGGTGACTGAATTACGAGGCTTGGCCTGAGAGTCCCCTTCTTGGATAGAAATGTAAGAATGAAAAACACCATTCCATGTGAAATGAATTAAATTGAGATTTTTGGTCACTGGCCCATAATACCCCATAATTATGTTTTTGAAAATGTTTATAAATTAATTAAAAATGAAAGTTGAGCATCATGGTTGGAATGTCTTGAAATGTCTTGAGTCAATAAGTATTCAACCCCTTTGTTATGGCAAGCCTAAATAAGCTCAGGAGTAAACATTTGCTTAAAAAGTCACATAACATTGCAGTAATAGAGTTGAACATGATTTTTGAATAACTACCTCGTTTCTGTACCACACACATACAATTATCTGTAAGGTCCCATTGTCGAGCAGTGAATTTCAAACACAGAATCAACCACAAAGGCCAGGGATGTTTGCAATTCTCTGCAAAGAAGGGTACCTATTTGCAGATAGTTAAAAATAAAAAGCAGACAGTAAATATCCCTTTGAGCAATGGTGAAGTTTTTGTTACATTTTGGATGGTGTATCAATACACTCAGTCACTACAAAAACACAGACATCCTTCCTAACTCAGTTGCCGGAGAGGAAGGAAACCGCTCAGGGATTTCACCATGAGGACAATGGTGACTTAAAACAGTTACAGAGTTTAATGGCTGTGATAGAAGAAAACTGAGGATGGATCAACAACATTGTAGTTACTCCACAATACTAACCTAATTGACAGAGTGAAAACATGGAAGCTTTTACAGAATAAAAATGTTTCAAATGCATCATCTTTGCAACAAGGTACTAAAGTTATACTGCAAACCATGTGGCAAAGTAATTAGTTTTTTGGCCTGAATACAAAGGGTTATTTTTGGGAAATCCAATTCAACACATTACTGAGTACCACACTCCATATTTTCAAGCATAGTGGTGCTGCATCATGTTATGGGTATGCTTGTAATCACAAAGGACTGGGGAGTTTTTCAGGATGAAAAATAAATGGAATGGAGCAGGCAAAATCCTACTGGAAAACCTGGTTCAGTGTGCTTTCCACCAAACATTGGGAGATTAAATCACCTTCCAGCAGGACAATAACATAAAACACAACGCCAAATCTACATTGGAGTTGCTTACCAAGAAGACAGTGAATGTTCCTGGGTGACCGAGTTACAGTTTTGACTTAAATCGACTTGAAAATCTATGGCAAGACCTGAAAATGGTTGTCTAGCAATGATCAACAGCCAATTTGACAGAGCTTGAAGAATTTTGAAAAACATAATGGGCAAATGTTGCACAATCCAGGTGTGGAAAGCTCTTACAGACTTACCCAGAAAGACTCACAGCTGTAATCACTGCCAAATTAGCTTCTACAGTGCTAACTCACTAGTTATTCATATTTCTGTATTTCATTTTCAATACATTTGTAAACATTTCTAAAAACAAGTTTTCACTTTGTCATTATGGGGTATTGTGAGTAGATGGTTGAGGGAAAATATATTGAATCCATTTTGATTCCAGGCTGTAACATAACAACAGTTTTTATAAGTCAACCAGATATGAATACTTTCTGAATGCATTAACATAATTCCTAGTAAGGGAAAAGGATTTAACAAGATGGGATATTCATGCCAGCCCATTATCAGCCTCAAAATAGAATAATTTCACATTTATGCAAATAATCTGGTGCTTATGTCAATTGGCCATGCGCCCATCAGGTTTTGCGGTGCCAATGGGAAAAGATGAGTGTCAATCAATTGATGCTTATGCAGTGGCTTGCGAAAGTATTCACCCCCTTGACATTTTACAACCTGGAATTAAAATAGATTTTGGGGGGGTTTGGATCATTTGATTTACACAACATGCCTACCACTTTGAAGATGCAACATATTTTTTTGTGTGTGAAACAAACCGGAAATAAGACAAAAAAACAGAAAACTTGAGCGTGCATAACTATCCCCCCCCCCCCCCCCCCCCAAAGTCAATACTTTATAGAGCCACCTTTTGCAGCAATTACAGCTGCAAGTCTCTTGGGTTATGTCTCTATAAGCTTGGCACATCTAGCCACTGGGATTTTTGGCCATTCTTCAAGGAAATACTGCTCCAACTCCTTCAAGTTGGATGGGTTCCGCTGGTGTACAGCAATCTTTAAGTAATACCACAGATTCTCAATTGGATTGAGGTCTGGGCTTTGACTAGGCCCTTCCAAGGCATTTAAATGTTTAGGGTCATTGCCCTGCTGGAAGGTGAACATCCGTCCCAGTCTCAAATCTCTGGAAGACTGAAACAGGTTTCCCTCAAGAATATCCCTGTATTTAGCGCCATCCATCATTCCTTTAATTCTGACCAGTTTCCCAGTCCCTTCTAATGAAAAACATCCCTACAGCATGATGCTGCCACCACCATGCTTCACTGTGGGGATGGTGTTCTCAGGGTGATGAAAAGTGTTGGGTTTGCGCCAGACATAGCGTTTTCCTTGATGGCCAAAAAGTTCAATTTTAGTCTCATCTGACTAGAGTACCTTCTTCCATATGTTTTGGTGAACACCAAACATGTTTGCTTATTTTTTTCTGGCCACTCTCCCAGAAAGTCCAGCTCTGTGGAGTGTACGGCTTAAAGTGATCCTATGGACAGATACTCCAGTCTCCGCTGTGGAGCTTTGCAGCTCCTTCAGGGTTATCTTTGGTCTCTTTCTTGCCTCTCTGATTAATGCCCTCCTTGCCTGGTCCGTGAGTTTTGGTGGGCGGCCCTCTCTTGGCAGGTTTGTTGTGGTGCCATATTCTTTCCATTTTTTAATAATGGATTTAAATGGGGCTCCGTGAGATGTTCAAAGTTTCAAATATTTTTTCTGTACTTTTCCACAACTTTGTCCATGACCTGTTTGGAGTGCTCTTGGTCTTCATAGTGCCACTTGCTTGGTGGTGTTGCAGACTCTGAGACCTTTCAGAACAGGTGTATTTATACTGAGATCATGTGACACTTAGATTGCACACAGGTGGACTTTATTTAACTAATTATGTGACTTCTAAAGGTAATTGGTTGCACCAGATCTTATTTAGGGGCTTCATAGTAAAGGGGGTGAATACATACGCACGCACCACTTTTCCGCTTGTTCCGTTTTCATTTTTTTCCGTTTCACTTCACCAATTTGGACTATTTTGTGTATGTCCATTACATGAAATCCAAATAAAAATCGATTTAAATTACAGGTTGTAATGCAACAAAATAGGAAAAACGCCAAGGGGGGTGAATACTTTTGCAAGGCGCTGTATCAATACTTTGTATTTAATATGAAATTGGTTGACACGGTCTACCAACTGATGCTTATGTCAATACATTCCAGTCAATGGGAAAGATTAAAATATTAAAAGATGACACTCACAGTCTTTTTCTCCTTCCCCGTCTCTCTCTTCTCTCTCTCTCTCTCTCTCTCTCCCTCCTCTCCCTCCCTCCCGCCTTCTCTCTCCTTCTCTTTGCCTCCTTCTGTCTCTATCTCTCTACATCCTCTTTATCCCCCTCCTCTTATCTCCCTCCGCTTCTTCTACTCCCTCCACCTCTCCCCCTCTCTCTCCCTCTCTCTCCCCTCCGTCCCCCTCCTCTCATCACTCTCTCTCTCTCCCTCCCTCCCTCCTCTCTCTCACCTCTGTCTGTCTGTTGACTCTCTCTCTCCCTCCCTCCCTCCCTCCCTCCCTCCCTCCCTCCCTCCCTCTTCTCTCTCACCTCTGTCTGTCTGTTGACTCTCTCTCTCCTCCCTCCCTCCTCTCTCACCTCTGTCTGTCTGTTGACTCTCTCTCTCCCTCGCTCCCTCCTCTCTCTCACCTCTGTCTGTCTGTTGACTCTCTCTCTCCTCCCTCCCTCCTCTCTCTCACCTCTGTCTGTCTGTTGACTCACTCTCTCTCTCCTCCCTCCTCTCTCTCACCTCTGTCTGTCTGTTGACTCTCTCTCTCCTCCCTCCCTCCTCTCTCTCACCTCTGTCTGTCTGTTGACTCTCCCTCCCTTCCTCCCTCCTCTCTCACCTCTGTCTGTCTGTTGACTCTCTCTCTCCCTCCCTCCTCTCTCTCACCTCTGTCCGTCTGTTGACTCTCTCTCTCCTCCCTCCTCTCTCTCACCTCTGTCTGTCTGTTGACGCTCTCTCTCCTCCCTCCTCTCTCTCACCTCTGTCTGTCTGTTGACTCTCTCTCTCCCTCCCTCCTCTCTCTCACCTCTGTCTGTCTGTTGACTCTCCCTCTCTCCCTCCTCTCTCTCTCCTCTGTCTGTCTGTTGACTCTCTCTCACCTCTGTCTGTCTGTTGACTCTCTCTCTCCCTCCGTCCCTCCTCTCTCTCTCCTCTGTCTGTCTGTTGACTCTCTCTCTCCTCTGTCTGTCTGTTGACTCTCTCTCCTCTGTCTGTCTGTTGACTCTCCCTCCCTCCCTCCCTCCCTCCTCTCTCTCACCTTTGTCTGTCTGTTGACTCTCTCTCTCCCTCCCTCCTCTCTCTCACCTCTGTCTGTCTGTTGACGCTCTCTCTCCTCCCTCCTCTCTCTCACCTCTGTCTGTCTGTTTACTCTCTCTCCTCCCTCCCTCCTCTCTCTCACCTCTGTCTGTCTGTTGACTCTCTCTCCTCCCTCCTCTCTCTCACCTCTGTCTGTCTGTTGACTCTCTCTCTCCTCTGTCTGTCTGTTGACTCTCTCTCACCTCTGTCCGTCTGTTGACTCTCTCTCTCCTCCCTCCTCTCTCTCACCTCTGTCTGTCTGTTGACGCTCTCTCTCCTCCCTCCTCTCTCTCACCTCTGTCTGTCTGTTGACTCTCTCTCTCCTCCCTCCTCTCTCTCACCTCTGTCTGTCTGTTGACTCTCTCTCCTCCCTCCTCTCTCTCACCTCTGTCTGTCTGTTGACTCTCTCTCTCCTCCCTCCCTCCTCTCTCACCTCTGTCTGTCTGTTGACTCTCTCTCTCCTCCCTCCTCTCTCTTACCTCTGTCTGTCTGTTGACTCTCTCTCTCCTCCCTCCTCTCTCTCACCTCTGTCTGTCTGTTGACTCTCTCTCTCCTCCCTCCTCTCTCTCTCTCTCCTCCCTCCTCTCTCTCTCCTCCCTCCTCTCTCTCACCTCTGTCTGTTTGTTGACTCTCTCTCTCTCTCCTCCCTCCTCTCTCTCACCTCTGTCTGTCTGTTGACTCTCTCTCTCCTCCCTCCTCTCTCCCACCTCTGTCTGTCTGTTGACTCTCTCTCTCCTCCCTCCTCTCTCTCTCTCCTCCCTCCCTCCTCTCTCTCTCCTCTCAATGACCTCTGTCTGTCTGTTGACTCTCTCTCTCCTCCCTCCTCTCTCTCTCTCTCCTCCCTCCTCTCTCTCTCCTCCCTCCTCTCTCTCACCTCTGTCTGTTTGTTGACTCTCTCTCTCCTCCCTCCTCTCTCTCACCTCTGTCTGTCTGTTGACTCTCTCTCTCCTCCCTCCTCTCTCCCACCTCTGTCTGTCTGTTGACTCTCTCTCTCCTCCCTCCTCTCTCTCTCTCCTCCCTCCCTCCTCTCTCTCTCCTCCCTCCCTCCTCTCTCTCTCCTCCCTCCCTCCTCTCTCTCTCTCTCCTCCCTCCTCTCTCTCTCTCTCTCCTCCCTCCCTCCTCTCTCTCTCCTCCCTCCCTCCTCTCTCTCTCCTCCCTCCCTCCTCTCTCTCTCCTCCCTCCTCTCTCTCTCCTCCCTCCCTCCTCTCTCTCTCCTCCCTCCTCTCTCTCTCTCTCCTCCCTCCTCTCTCTGCAATGTACTGATGTAAACATCATCCCTTTGACACTCATCTTTTCCCATTGACTGAAAATGTATTGACATTTGCGTCAAACCTATGACACTCATCAATTTATTGACATAGGCATCAATTTGTTGACACTTATCTTTTCCCATTGACTGTGATGTATTGACATGAGCGTCATGTGGTTGAAGCTCATCTTTTCCCATTGGCACCGCAAAGCTTGCTGGGATTATGACCAATTGACAGAAGCTTGAATTGGTTGACAAATAACTTTTGGCAAGAACATGACAAGATTTTGTTTTCCTATGGTATCATCTTGCACATGACCAAAAAATACCAGCAAACTCCATTGGCACACTGTATCTCAAAGAGACAGACTGATGCTGGCTATAAGCAGAAGTAAAGTGTCTTGTTTAAAATGGTGTCACCACTTTTCTGGCTCTTGTTCTCATGAGTTTATTACCGGGAATGACTGGAATGTTCCACTTCAGTTATCAAAATAAGTACATCGCTAGATATTTCTACCCAAGGCATCAACACACAACGATTCAGAGCTCTTACATTTAAAGTATTCCCTCTTCCTCAAGTTTCATTAGGCAGATCTCTCTTTGTCTGACCTCCGTAGCCCAGTGATGTTTTCAGACAAAATGTTTAACTTGTGAGCGGTCTGTTAAAGAGACACTCAGACAGGCCAGTCAGGCCACACAAGATGAAGAGTCCTGTAATGACTGTGTTTTCACAGACTCATTGAAGCAACACAAGAACTGCAATCCATTCAAACCTGACACACACACACACACAAACACACACACACACACGCACGCACGCACGCACACACACACACACACTGAATTCCCACACAATGGTCAAGCTGTTAGTCAATGCTTCTTTCCTGCAGCCATCCATCCCCACGCAGCATCAATGCCCTGCATACTTATCCTCTCCAGTCAGGTTCCAGGCATTCAGCCCAACCCAGGTCTCAAGATGAGGGATAAGTCAGATGCTCAGCCACCCCGTCCCAAACCCTTGGCTGTACATGGGATAACATTGGGAGAAGGTTGCTAGTTGGTACAATAAGAACAGAATGATCTCAAAGAAATAGCTAATGTCTTCATCTCTGAAAATAACCTGTAGGTCATTACCCCTGACAATCCTAGTGGCCAGTGGTCGGTAACGTGATGTGTGCACTAGTCTGTTCAGAGCACATGGGCTGTGCTGATGATGAACCAACAGATGACCTTCACCGATACCATTGTCATTGAACCACAGCCTTGACGAAGAGGGCATCTAAGAAGAGAGAAAACGCCGTTGCATAGGAATGAATGACAACAGGCTAACATTCACCACTATTCTGCAGGTTTGATCAATTATTCAATTAACATGGATGAAGAATGGAGAAAGAACACCAAGTGATTGGCCTAGACAGTGCAGATCTAGACGGTCTCCTTAACAGGTGACATGGCGGTCAGCTAGGACAGTCGTATAATGTTTTCTAGTAAAAGCATGGGCAGAGAAACGTGGTCCACTCTGGAGGCTTGTAGAATGTTCTTTTACTTTTGAGACCTAGCAGAGACCTACAGATGGCGTGTTGCTTTTACTGTGGGACCACTGAGCATAATTGTCCCCCCCCCCTCCCCCCGCAACAAACACGCGCACACACACACACGTGCGTGGACGCACACACACACACGTACGCAAACGCGGCCTGGGTGCCGTTGGAAACACGGAGCAGCATCGCAGCATCTTTCCCTCATGAATATTGATGCAGGAAGTTTGTTGCTTGTTGGGAGGGAAGACAGCCCCACCCCCCTCCCCAGCCTCATTAGAATATTCATATTGCTCAGAGCTCATGAGAATGACGTCTGCCTGTCCTGCTCATAAATATGAATGCAAACAATCCTATGAAGATTTCGATAATGCAGTACGCTACGCTGTGACACATCTCTCACAGTAGATCAGTAACCTTAAATAACGAGAGCAATTCCAAAAAAATACTGTGAAGTAGCGGATATTTTTCTCCCTGACGAAGGCAGAAGCTGATCCTCTTTTCTAGGTCGCAGAGAAGAGAGACGAGGCATACCAAGAATGTTTCTTTCTGCAAGGATTGGACTGATGACTTGCATTTCATTAGTTCGTAAAGACGAATACATTCACTTATACCTTAGCTTTACTAGAAGATCTCCAATATATATTTGTTATACTGTTTATAGGGAGATCTAAGTCAGCGCACATAGTATGTTGAGTACATAACAGTGGGCCTTAATTGCCCTTTCCAGTATCTTCTGGTCAAGTTTTGTAGGACTACCATTTTAGTGATAGACCAAAGAGGTGTCAAAAGCACCCTAAAACCTATAACTCTGTCAAATTAGCTCACAGCAGACGTCTTCACCCTGACATCTATATTATTTAAGAATACATACGTGCAGTATCAGTGTGGCATCTCTAGAAGCTCTAGAATCCCTCAGAACCATTTGCAGTGTTCCGTTGGCAGAGGGATTTGCAGTGTTCCGTTGGCAGAGGGATTTGCAGTGTTCCGTTGGCAGAGGGATTTGCAGTGTTCCGTTGGCAGAAGGAAGAACATTAACTGGCTGAGAGGGCCTATAGGAGACACAGATCTGCACTGTTCCATGTACACACAGGCTTCTACCCAGGCAGGTTCCAGCACGCTCCTGGAGTCCCAGGGTAGCTAGGTGGGGCGTGAGGGGTTAATATTTCCAACAAGTGCATTTCTGGGTGATTTTCTCTTTTTCTATAGGGTGTTGCCTGCCTGCCTCCAAGTCCCCATATTTCTGCTTAGCTTGCTGCATCTCTTTAGGGCACATACTTCTGGGCCACATATTCACAGTCATTAGTTCCAGAGATTTGGGGGGCCCCCAGAGTGCTCCTCCTGTGTTGAGTAGTGCAGTTCCCATTGTACTACGCAGTAACGCTGGGGCCTGATTGAGTTGCTGATTGCCTCAACGTTTAGAGGGAGCAATTACTGTGTCTTGCAGAGTCTGTCTGGCTGATGTATGTAAGGGGCTATAGGGAATAGGAGCACACAGACACATGCACACGCGCACACACACACACACACACACACACACACACACACACACACACACACACACACACACACACACACACACACACACACGCACACACACACACACACACAGGGTCGTTGTTGGGTACCAGTCCGGGGCCCAGGGACCTACGAGGACCTGTCAGTGTGAAAGAGTACTGGAATTTGGCTCTACCACCTGATGATTAACTAACTCCACATTCCTAATTATTGGTAATGGTATGCTTCCGTGAAAAACAGAAAGACGCGTTGTGTGCATCGAGGTTGCATGGCCTCTATGGAAATCCATACACACTCTGGAGGGTAAAGCAGCTCAACCAATAGGCCAATCTGATGTATGTTTATTATGGGTCAGCTGCAGACCAGCCATGCTATTTTAGGGTCACAGCCTCACAAGCAATCCACTAATCTGCTGGTATTAGTGACTTCACCAGTTAAGAACGCAGTCGCCAAAAAGATTGTACAACGCAGATGATTAACGGGGCTTAAAGAAACTAGTGTGGGAATACCAAAATGCTATTATGGTCTTAGGTGGATTTCATGTTGGAATGTTTGCTTTAAAGCCACGCTTTTTGTTCCTAAAGAAAGAGGACTTACTATGCCATATTTCTTTAAGCTGAGTCACTAAGTTGTTTACTACGATGACTTAAAGCTGCATTTTGGGCAGACCCGATCAAAGTCATATAGAAATGCATGTTATAGATCTGTCATTCTCATTGAAAGCAAGTCTAAGAAGCGATAGATCTGTTCTCTGTGCGCTATTTCTATGCTTCTTAAGTTTAGTTTTTTCGTCTTTTACTTTCGGTTTTGTACACCAGCTTCAAAAACCTGAAAATACAATATTTAGGATTATGGTAAAGATATTTCACAGCGGTTTACATGATACAATGATTCTCTACACCCCCTTCAGAACAGCCTCAATTAATGGACTCCAATGCTTCCCACAGTTGCGTCAAGTTGGTTGGATGTGCTTTGGGTGGTGGACCATTCTTGATACACACAGGAAACTATTGAGCGTGAAAAACCCAGCAGCGTTGCAGTTCTTGACACAAACCGGTGCGCCTGGCATCTACTAGCATACCCTGTTAAAAGGCACTTAAATCTTTTGTATTGCCTATTCACCCTCTGCTATTCACCCTCTGAATGGCACACATACACGATCCACGTCTCAATAAAAAAATAAAAAATCCTTCTTTAAGGTGTCTGCTCCCCGTCGTCTACACTGATTTAACAAGTGACATCAATAAGGGATCATAGCTTTTATCTGGATTCACCTGGTCTGTCATGGAAAGAGCATGTTTTATACGTTCAGGGTAAATCAGGCAGTTTAACCATATAAAGCAACCAGGGCTGGTAAAACCCTGGATCATTGTTATTCTAACTTCCGCGACGCATATAAGGCCCTCCCCCGCCCTCCTTTCGGGAAAAGCTGACCACGACTCCATTTTGTTGCTTCCAGCCTACAGACAGACACTACAGTGGTAGGCTTGATTACCAACAACGACGAGACGGCCTACAGGGAGGAGGTGAGGGCCCTCGGAGTGTGGTGTCAGGAAAGTAACCTCACACTCAACATCAACAAAACAAATGAGATGATTGTGGACTACAGCAAACAGCAGAGGGAGCACCTCCCTATCCACATCGACGGGACAGTAGTGGAGAGGGTAGTAAGTTTTAAATTCCTCGGCGTACACATCACGGACAAACTGAAACGGTCCACCCACACAGACAGCATTGTAAAGAAGGCGCAGCAGCGCCTCTTCAACCTCAGGAGGCTGAAGAAATACGGCTTGTCACTAACAGCACTCGCAAACTTCTACAGATGCACAATCGAGAGCATCCTGTCGGACTGTATCACCGCCTGGTACGGCAACTGCTCCGCCCACAACCGTAAGGCTCTCCAGAGGGTAGTGAGGTCTGCACAACGCATCACCGGGGGCAAACTACCTGCCCTCCAGGACACCTACACCACCCAATGTCACAGAAAGGCCATAAAGATCATGAAGGACAACAACCACCCGAGCCACTGCCTGTTCAACCCGCTATCATCCAGAAGGCGAGGTCAGTACAGGTGCATCAAAGCTGGGACCGAGAGACTGAAAAACAGCTTCTATCTCAAGGCCATCAGACTGTTAAACATTGAGTGGCTCTGCCACAGTGACTCAACTCCGGCTCACTTTAATAATGAAAATTGATGGAAATTGATGTAAAAAATGTATCACTAGCCACTTTAAACAATGCCACTTAATATAATGTTTACATACCCTACATTACTCATCTCATACAGTGGGGCAAAAAAGTATTTAGTCAGCCACCAATTGTGCAAGTTCTCCCACTTAAAAAGATGAGAGAGGCCTGTAATTTTCATCACTTCAACTATGACAGACAAAATGAGAAAAAAAAATCCAGAAAATCACATTGTAGGATTTTTAATGAATTTATTTGCAAATGATGGTGGAAAATAAGTATTTGGTCACCTACAAACAAGCAAGATTTCTGGCTCTCACAGACCTGTAACTTCCTCTTTAAGAGGGTCCTCTGTCCTCCACTCGTTACCTGTATTAATGGCACCTGTTTGAACTTGTTATCAGTATAAAAGACACCTGTCCACAACCTCAAACAGTCACACTCCAAACTCCACTATGGTCAAGACCAAAGAGCTGTCAAAGGACACCAGAAAGAAAATTGTAGACCTGCACCAGGCTGGGAAGACTAAATCTGCAATAGGTAAGCAGCTTGGTTTGAAGAAATCAACTGTGGGAGCAATTATTAGGAAATGGAAGACATACAAGACCACTGATAATCTCTCTCGATCTGGGGCTCCACGCAAGATCTCACCCCGTGGGGTCAAAATGATCACAAGAACGGTGAGCAAAAATCCCAGAACCACACGGGGGGACCTAGTGAATGACCTGCAGAGAGCTGGGACCAATGTAACAAAGCCTACCATCAGTAACACACTACGCCGCCAGGGACTCAAATCCTGCAATGCCAGAAGTGTCCCACTGTACGTGTCCAGGCCCGTCTGAAGTTTGCTAGAGAGCATTTGGATGATCCAGAAGAAGATTGGGAGAATGTCATATGGTCAGATGAAACCAAAATATAACTTTTTGGTAAAAACTCAACTCGTCGTGTTTGGAGGACAAAGAATGCTGAGTTGCATCCAAAGAACACCATACCTACTGTGAAGCATGGGGGTGGAAACATCATGCTTTGGGGCTGTTTTTCTGCAAAGGGACCAGGACGACTGATCCGTGTAAAGGAAAGAATGAATGGGGCCATTTATCATGAGATTTTGAGTGAAAACCTCCTTCAAGGTCCTGGAGTGGCCTAGCCAGTCTCCAGATCTCAACCCCATAGAAAATATTTGGAGGGAGTTGAAAATCTGTGTTGCCCAGCAACAGCCTCAAAACATCACTGCTCTAGAGGAGATCTGCATGGAGGAATGGGCCAAAATACCAGCAACAGTGTGTGAAAACCTCGTGAAGACTTACAGAAAACGTTTGACCTCTGTCATTGCCAACAAAGGGTATATAACAAAATATTGAGATCAACTTTTGTTATTGACCAAATACTTATTTTCCACCATAATTTGTAAATAAATTCATTCAAAATCCTACAATGTGATTTTCTGGATTTTTTTTTCTAATTTTGTCTGTCATAGGTAAAGTGTACCTGTGATGAAAATTACAGGCCTCTCTCATCTTTTTAAGTGGGAGAACTTGCACAACTGGTGTCTATACTGTACTCTATCATCTACTGCATCTTGCCATCTTTATGTAATACATGTATCACTAGCCACTTTAAACTATGCCACTTTTATGTTTACATACCCTACATTACTCATATGTATATTATTCTCATATATATTCTCATATGTATATACAGTACTCGATACCATCTACTGCATCTTGCCTATGCCGTTCTGTACCATCACTCATTCATATATCTTTATGTACATATTCTTTATCCCTTTACACTTGTGTGTATAAGGTAGTAGTTGTGGAATTGTTAGGTTAGATTACTCGTTGGTTATTACTGCATTGTCGGAACTAGAAGCACAAGCATTTCGCTACACTCACATTAACATCTGTTAACCATGTGTATGTGACAAATAAACAATTTAATTTGATTTGTTTTGAAGATGTACAGGTATATTCTTGACTTTCAGTAGTTATTTGTACAGAAACTACAGAGAACACTTGACATAAACAGAAACAATATTTAGAAAATTACTCAATGCTTGCCATTAAAACAGTACCTTTCTTGTGATCAACAGAAATGTAGAAATGTGCACATACTGTAGGTGACTAGATTTAAAGACAATGGACACAATGAACCACTTTGCTCTTAGCTTATATTGCTTTTGCAATAAATCGAACCCGATACTGGCACATAGCTTATTTATTCAATATCTATTTGCGTAACTCATCACTCACAATGGTGGTTTTGACTCCCAAAACAGTTCAGCCAACATCTCATGGACTCATTAACCTTCCTTGTTTCCAGTCTGACTCACTGCCGACTGACCTGGTAAGTGCACGTGCTAACAAGTGTAGAATAAAGAGCGCCCGGCTCCACACACCATTCCCCAGGAGAGATGGCAACCGTTCAAGAAGCCAGCTAGGGAGCTATGGAGCTAGGGAGTTGCTGTCTGTAACTAATCTGTTCCCATTCACAATTCATTACTGGGATTCAAACCCCGGGTCCCCGGCTCAATGAATGACATCACTCGCAGCTTGTGTTCATACAACATTCAGCTGGGCTGAGATCTCAGTTGAGGGAACATGAGCAAATATTGGCAAGGAGCCTCTAGGAACTGAGGGTGGACACGTCTCTTCCGCTCGCAAGCAGGGCCTAGCTTTCCGGCACCTACTTCTCCTAATCACACTTCTCATATTAGATATTGGATAGATACCCCATAAAGATGTGATCACCATAGTCAAATCTATAGGGTGAATGTATGGTGAATGTATGGCGAATGCATGGTGAGTGTATGGTGAATGTAATACATGGATGGTGATTTAAGGTGGGTGTGTGTTATTAGGGAGAGAGGCGTGATAACAATCATGTGGGGCCTGTGTATGTATTTGTGTGTGTGAGTGCGTGCGTGCGTGTCTGTTGTGTGCATGTTGAGGAGCACAATTGAGAGATTTGTAAGGGGCTTAGAGTTCTGTAACCCCCCATGGGGTCAGAACAGAGTGTCTGCAGTCTGTGTGCTCCAAGGGCAGAACCCAGGACACTGAGCCACTGTCCCCCACTATGACCCTGTCCATCATTTACTACGGTAGCACCACAAGTGGAGCCAAACACTGTCTATCAAACTAACGCTAGTGTAGCCAAATAATGTCCATCACACTACCACCAGCCCAGCCTGGAAGAAGCCCGGAGAGAAATAACAACTTTGGAAGTACAACTGAGAGAGGTTGGTTGGTCAGGGTACAGAAGTGACTGACGAAAGACTGCAGAAAAAAAAAACACTTTAGACAGATGTCATGTTAAGAAAATAAATCACCATCGGTCTGGATCTCCCTCTCTCTCCCTCTCTCTCCCTCTCATACCTTCTAATCAAGCCAGGAGAGTACAGAAACCAGCTGGACTGCTGATATGAAAGGGATCGTTTCATGAGAAAACAGGTGAGAGGCCTCTCTCAAGTCTTTGATGATTTAGGGTGACTTCTGAACAAAAGACAAATGGTTTCAGTATTTTCCTTTCCGATGTACCTACTGCAGCCCTCATCCTCCACATACAACACCTGTTCTGCCAGTCACAATCGGTTAAAGGTCCCCAAAGCACACACATATCCTGGGTCGCTCCTCTTTTCATTTCGCTGCAGCTAGCGACTGGAACGATCTGCAACAAACACTCATACTGGACAGTTTTATCTTCATCTCTTCAGTCAATGACTCAATCACGGACACTCTTACTGACAGTTGCTGCTGCTTTGTGTGATGTATTGTGGTCTCTACCTCCTTGCCCTTTGTGCTGTTGACTGTGCCCAATAATATTTGTACCAAGTTTTGTGCTGTTACCATGTCGTGCTTCTACCATGTTGTTGTTATGTTGTGTTGCTACCATGCTGTGTTGTCATGTGCTGCTGCCTTGCTATGTTGCTGTCTTAGGTTTCTCTGTAAATAGTGTTGTGTTGTCTCTCTTGTTGTGATGTGTGTTTTGTCCTATATTTATTTTGTATTTATCTTTTATTTTTAATCCCAGGCCCCCGTCCCCGCAGGAGGCCTTTTGCCTTTTGGTTGGCCGTCATTGAAAATAAGAATGTGTTCTTAACTGACTTGCCTAGTTAAATAAAGGTTAAATATATGTCTATTTTTAAATGACAGTGGATCAAATATTACACAGCGCGGCCCATAACTCAAATGTTTCAGGAGAAGTCTGAATCTGCTGCTGCAACACCCGAATGAGGGGACCTTCTGGTTTCGTGTTGGGGTGGAGTGGACTTGCAGTACACGGGGACAGCAGTTGAAATAATATACGTGAATGAGTTACACAGCCATAACTCAAAATAAATCAAACGAGCTCTACTCCTCTGGTGAGGATGTACATGACAGTCCAAAGGAATGGGCTGGGGAGGAGGAAGGAGGAGGAACGGCATACACCCCAGACCAAGATTGGGTTGGAAAGCTCAGCGAGAGAACCAGTGGCACTAGGCTGGATTCCTAATGCATTAACTATCCTCCTCCGGGCCGAAGTTTGGAGCGGTCGGCCTGTGCTGGGAATACCAAGCGCCTGGCCCTCTGCTCTGGGAACAATGGGAGAATGGGCGTGCTGCTGCTGCGCCAGTTCAACTTTCAAAGAGCGTGAAGCAGAGAGCAGGGAAATCACTGCTGCCTATCTCTACAGCCTTCTGACGGACATCTCTAAAGTGAACACAGAGACATTGTGGTGGAAGTTGTTATTTTGGCACAATGTTAACAGTGATTCTCCCTGATTGAAGACTAAACTGGGATTTGAAGGACAATGATTTTTAGGAAGTTAGCGTTCAATGTGAATTTGTTTAAGATAAGAGAGAGATAAAGTATGTCTCCCCACCAAATGATGCATTGGTTCCAACGTGTTTATATAGGCCATCAACATGACTGGAATTAGAGGCTACAGTGCCATCCATACATGTTAAGGTCTGGAGTAACGTACGAGATCCATTTCAGTGAATCTCTGTCATTTCTCCAATCCTTTATGAACTTCGCATGACGCAATCACTTTCCCAGGGTGTAGTCATGCTTTACATACACGTTTAAAGGAGGTAGAAGCATGCAGTCTGGAGCATCATATTATATACAGTACACGCTTCAATATGATTACACATAGAATCCAGAGGTGTCATTTATGGGATCTCTCTGCGTGCTTCTGCATTCTATCAAGTTTGTGACTTGAAAACCAAACTCAAACATCTGAACCTAGAAAGAGCACTGCAGTGGAGTGAAGGGAAGGTGGGACCTGTCTTCTAGAAGATAGCTCATAGTGACAGCTTTGAGTTTTGTGTTTCATCCTCTGGCCTCGGCCAGTCATCCTGCCAGTCAGCCAGTCAGTCAGTCAGCTAGTCAGTCAACCAATCAGTCTGTCAGCCAATTAGCAAGTCAGACAGACAGACAATCAGTCTGTCCATACGTCCGTTAGTGAGATAGTAAGTCAGTCAGTGAACAAGTCAGCCAACCAGCCAGGTGGTCAGTCAGTCAGTTACTCGTTCCGTCAACCAGCCAGCCAGCCAGTCAGTCAGTTAGTCCATCCGTCCGTCCGTCAGTCAGTCGGTAAGTCAGTCAGTCAGTCCACGTGTCCTCTGTGATGATTCATCTGCCAGTAATTAGCCCTATACAGCCGCTGAAACCTGATCTCTTCACAATCACAGAAGCACTGCTCATGGGCGTCACGCACCCTGAAAATCTGAGGGGGCACAAAGTACATGAGGATAGCTGGGGGGTCAAAGTTGTAGAATTTTGCATTTTTCAAACACCTGAAACAGCTTTTTCCTACAATCTAGAACCATAATCATTATGCTTGATTCTATGTCAAAAATATGTTTATTATTTTGCATATCTAAGCATACCTCTTGAGCTGTCTGTATCCTCCTGACTGGTGGTTATTTTTGAAAAGAAACTTAATATGCTTCTCTGCTAAAATCTGGGCAAAAGATTGAAAGGAATGTTAGTCTTATTTAGTACATTAAGTAATTGCTTGCTTTTCTACAGTCTACCAACCTTGCCAGCAGGCCTGCCAGCTAAGATTGTTAGACAAGCTAGCTACTCTAACTTGATTGATAGCCTGAAATGGCTTCTTGGTACCTAGTTATGAGGTTGGGAGATTGGGAACCTATCTGGACTAGCTAAAGCAAACCACATAAAATTGCTAAACGGCTAGTAGTATTACACAGAAATATCAACAAACATTTTTACATTTTATGTTATATTATATATACAGTTGAAGTCGGAGGTTTACATACACCTTAGCCAAATATATTTCAACTCAGTTTTTCACAATTCCTGACATTTAATCCTAGTAAAAATTCCCTGTCCTAGGTCAGTTAGGATCACCACATTATTTTAAGAATGTGAAATGTCAGAATAATAGGAGAGAGAATGATTTATTTCAGCTTTTATTTCTTTCATCACATTCCCAATGGGTAAGAAGTTTACATACACTCAATCAGTATTTGGTAGCATTGCCTTTAAATTGTTTAACTTGGGTCAAACATTTTGGGTAGCCTTCCACAAGCTTCCCACAATAAGTTGGGTGAATTTTTGCCTATTCCTCCTGACAGAGCTGGTGTAACTGAGTCAGGTTTGTAGGCCTCCTTGCTCACACACACTTTTTCAGTTCTGACCATAAATGTTCTATTGGATTGAGGTCAGGGCTTTGTGATGGCCACTCCAATAGCTTGAATTTGTTGTCCTTAAGCCATTTTGCCACAATTTTGGAAGTGTGCTTGGGGTCATTGTCCATTTGGAAGACTCATTTGCGACCAAGCTTTAACTTCCTGATGTCTTGAGATGTTGCTCGAATGTAGCCACATAATTTTCCTTCCTTGTGATGCCATCTATTTTGTGAAGTGCACCAGTCCCTCCTGCAACAAAGCACACCCTCAACATGATGCTGCCACCCCCGTGCTTCACAGTTGGGATGATGTTCTTCGGCTTGCAATCCTCCCTCTCTCCTGGCTTTTTTGTGGCGGTTTTTGAGCAGTGGCTTTTTCCTTGCTGAACGGCCTTTCAGGTTATGTCGATATAGGACTCGTTTTACTGTGGATATAGACCCTGTTGTACTTGTTTCCTCCAGGATCTTCACAAGGTACTTTGCTGTTGATCTGGGATTGATTTGCACTTTTCGCACCAAAGTACGTTCATCTCTGAGCGGTATGACGGTTGCGTGGTCCCATGGTGTTTATACTTGTGTACTATTGTTTGTACAGATGAACGTGGTACATTCAGGTATTTGGAAATTGCTCCCTTGGATGAACCAGACTTGTGGAGGTCTCCAATTGTGTTTCTGAGGTCCTGGTTGATTTATTTTGATTTTCCCATGATGTCAATCAAGAAGCACTGAGTTTGAAGGTAGGCCTTGAAATACATCCACAGGTACACATCCAATTGAATCAAATGATGTCAATTAGCCTATCAGATGTTTCTAAAGCATTGACTTCATTTTCTGGAATTTTCCAAGCTGTTTAAAGGCACAGTCAACTTAGTGTATGTAAACTTCTGACCCACTGGAATTGTGATACAGTGAATTATAAGTGAAATAATTTGTCTATAAACAATTGTTGGAAAAATGACTTGTGTCATGCACAAAGTAGATGTCCTAACTGACTTGCCAAAACTATAGTTTGTTACCAAGAAATTTGTGGAGTGGTTGAAAAATGTGTTTTAATGACTCCAACCTAAGTGTATGTAAACTTCCGACATCAACTATATATATATACAGTGCCTTGCGAAAGTATTCGGCCCCCTTGAACTTTGCGACCTTTTGCCACATTTCAGGCTTCAAACATAAAGATATAAAACTGCATTTTTTTGTGAAGAATCAACAACAAGTGGGACACAATCAGGAAGTGGAACGACATTTATTGGATATTTCAAACTTTTTTAACAAATCAAAAACTGAAAAATTGGGCGTGCAAAATTATTCAGCCCCCTTAAGTTAATACTTTGTAGCGCCACCTTTTGCTGCGATTACAGCTGTAAGTCGCTTGGGGTATGTCTCTATCAGTTTTGCACATCGAGAGACCGAAATGTTTTCCCATTCCTCCTTGCAAAACAGCTCGAGCTCAGTGAGGTTGGATGGAGAGCATTTGTGAACAGCAGTTTTCAGTTCTTTCCACAGATTCTCGATTGGATTCAGGTCTGGACTTTGACTTGGCCATTCTAACACCTGGATATATTAATTTTTGAACCATTCCATTGTAGATGTTGCTTTATGTTTTGGATCATTGTCTTGTTGGAAGACAAATCTCCATCCCAGTCTCAGGTCTTTTGCAGACTCCATCAGGTTTTCTTCCAGAATGGTCCTGTATTTGGCTCCATCCATCTTCCCATCAATTTTAACCATCTTCCCTGTCCCTGCTGAAGAAAAGCAGGCCCAAACCATGATGCTGCCACCACCATGTTTGACAGTGGGGATGGTGTGTTCAGCTGTGTTGCTTTTACGCCAAACATAACGTTTTGCATTGTTGCCAAAAAGTTCAATTTTGGTTTCATCTGACCAGAGCACCTTCTTCCACATGTTTGGTGTGTCTCCCAGGTGGCTTGTGGCAAACTTTAAACGACACTTTTTATGGATATCTTTAAGAAATGGCTTTCTTCTTGCCACTCTTCCATAAAGGCCAGATTTGTGCAATATACGACTGATTGTTGTCCTATGGACAGAGTCTCCCACCTCAGCTGTAGATCTCTGCAGTTCATCCAGAGTGATCATGGGCCTCTTGGCTGCATCTCTGATCAGTCTTCTCCTTGTATGAGCTGAAAGTATAGAGGGACGGCCAGGTCTTGGTAGATTTGCAGTGGTCTGATACTCCTTCCATTTCAATATTATTGCTTGCACAGTGCTCTTTGGGATGTTTCAAGCTTGGGAAATCTTTTTGTATCCAAATCCGGCTTTAAACTTCTTCACAACAGTATCTCGGACCTGCCTGGTGTGTTCCTTGTTCTTCATGATGCTCTCTGCGCTTTTAACGGACCTCTGAGACTATCACAGTGCAGGTGCATTTATACGGAGACTTGATTACACACAGGTGGATTGTATTTATCATCATTAGTCATTTAGGTCAACATTGGATCATTCAGTGATCCTCACTGAACTTCTGGAGAGAGTTTGCTGCACTGAAAGTAAAGGGGCTGAATAATTTTGCACGCCCAATTTTTCAGTTTTTGATTTGTTAAAAAAGTTTGAAATATCCAATAAATGTCATTCCACTTCATGATTGTGTCCCACTTGTTGTTGATTCTTCACAAAAAAATACAGTTTTATATCTTTATGTTTGAAGCCTGAAATGTGGCAAAAGGTCTCAAAGTTCAAGGGGGCCGAATACTTTCGCAAGGCACTGTATATATATATATATATATATATATATATATATATATATATATATATATAAAAAGGACAAATTTGAGGGGCACGTGCCCCCAATGCCTCTGGCACTGCTCACTTTTTGGTTTCTGCGCCCAAAGCTGAATTAGAGGGAGAATTAGCATACTAAACACAGGGCACTGTCCCTGTCTGGAATGTTGGAGATAATGTCAGTCCTTTCCATAGCCTACATCATTCTGGAATCACACAACCTTCTGGAATCCTCCCTCTATGAATACATGCTGTTAGCACATTACATTACTTAAATGTGTGCTCTATCCCACAACCCCAACCTTTTGAGGACCACAAGGACTCAACTAACCCCATTCCAGAAGTATTCAAGCAAGAATGTGTTAACTTGTTTCTAGTTATCTCAACAAGGTAGTTCTTTTGGAGGATGTTATTCTGCAAAGGTTATGTTGGGATGTTGCCAGCCTGCTGCGTAGACACCAGGAATCTTGTGGATCCTAAAATAATCATAAACTATTTAAACTTTTTCTTAAATTCAACAGTAGTTTTCTATGTGACATTTCTGCATGCTTGTCCCTAAATGACATTCACTTAACACAATATGGAGCGAGAGAGAAAAATAGAGGGAAAGAGAGAGAGAGAGAGAGAGAGAGAGAGAGAGAGAGAGAGAGAGCGAGAGAGAGAGAGACAAAGAGAGAGACAAAGAGAGACAAAGTAGGAGAGAGAGACAAAGAGAGAGAGGACAATCTAGCCTACACGTTCCATTTGAATACAAATGAATACGTAACTAAATACACTAATAATTAATCAGATACATGAATGAGTACACAATTAGCATAACCACATAGATATATCCCTTTGCCCCCAAAAGGCAGGCAATGGTTCATTTCCATGAGAAGTGCTGCTCACACCAAAAGCCATTTTACAGCCCTTTGTTTCAGCTAAGCAGCTGTCAATTGCCTAACATTATGCATTTTGCATTCTTCTATGCTAATTATTCCCAGGGACAATTTTTCTACAATAAGCACTCGGGCCACTAACAGAAAGCCCTTTTATGGCACAAACCCCAGGGAGCTATAAGCTGTTGCCAAGTCCAACAATGGCTTACTGCTCGCTCCGAGGCCGTCGGGCCCGGCTCTTAATATGGCATGACGTTCACAGCACACTGTATCCCCGCGCTCCACACACGCAGCACCTGGTCCGACGCCGCCTGGCAATTAATGAAGATATCAATCAATATTGACAAAAATATATATCGGGGCGAAATCACTTAGGGATGGAGCGTGGAATAGTTGTAACGTAGTATTCAAGTGGATCTCAGATTTTCTTCCAGTTTATGAATCAATAAAGTGAATCACGTCACGTGTAAAAGGGAACCCCTGACATTAGTATTTATTTTTTCACGCAACTTTTATGAATAATATCGTTTATTGTTCATGACATTCGAGAGGAAATGACACAATATAATTACTATACACACATCAATCTTCTGAACATTCTCACTCGTTTGAGAATGTTTCGTTAATTTCATAAATACTAGTTGATCGGAGAAGAAATGTGTTTCAATCTGCTGTCAGCGAGGGATGAATAGGTTTCTCATAACTGTTTACACTAATTGCCCTGTTTAATGCAATTAACGCACCATTTGATCTGATAATCAGGAGTCAGCAGGGAGCTGGTTTAATTAATTTACATTTCATCCATGTTCTCTGATTCATAGTCAACAAATACGTTTTTGTCCGTAAGTGAAGAATGACTCATGCATTGCCAAGGCTCAAGTTGAATAATTCAACTGAACAGTAAAGTGTAGTTCAGATGCTCAACTACACAATTTTCATAATAATGAATATTATAAAACTGTATTGAGATAATAGACAAAATTCAACGAGAGAATGTATCGTCTAGGTAGAGCGAAGTAGAGTAGAGATATACTCCATATTGATAATCAACTACTGTAAATGTTGTGATTGCAATGCAGCCCCTAAAATGAAACGAATTAGCTCACTCAAACATTGCACGTGAGTGTGTGAGTGTGTGTGTGTGTGTGTACGTGTGTGTGTACATGTATGTGTGTGTGTGTGTGTGTACATGTGTGTACATGTATGTGTGTGTGTGTGTGTGTGTGTGTGTGTGTGTGTGTGTGTGTGTGTGTGTGTGTGTGTGTGTGTGTGTGTGTGTGTACATGTATGTGTGTGTACATGTATGTGTGTGTGTGTGTGTGTGTGTGTGTGTGTGTGTGTGTGTGTGAGAGTGTGCGCTCTATCCTTGACTTCATTGTGTTCCTTGAATTATCCCATTCCATAACCCCAGGCCACCTCTCTCCCTGGACAAGCAAAGTCAACTCAAATTGGGTTATTGGACACCTCGGGCTGAACAGGCAGGCAGGAGGGTCACCAGGAGTCCAGAATAAAGCAGCTTCACTACTCCCCAAAATAGTTTCCTATTATAACCATCAACTCAGAATCAGGTTAAACCATGGAAACTTCTCGCTATGGCTAAGTGGGTTAAATGTTAAATCTAGGCTTCTTTATTGAGCTATGCAGCTATTTTGTTCTGACCCCATAGATATCGGTACTTTTCAAAATAAGGCTGGACAATCATTTAAAGGTCATTGCTAAGACCCCCAGGGGGAAATCAATTCCAATTCATTGTGAATGGTGCAAGGAGATTACTTTCAACTACCTGAGCTCTGTGAGGACATAGACAGGGAAAGAACCAGAAACGAATTCAACCCTTTATTCCCGCGGCACAATCAACAAATGATACAAATGATAGTGTAGCCTACACTCTTCGTGTAAAGAAATACTATCTAGAACCTAAAAAATACTATCTAGAACCTAAAAGGGTTCTTCGGCTGTCCCCACAGGAGAACCCTTTGAAGAACCTTTTTTGGTTCCAGGTAGAACTCCTGGAATCCAAAAGGGTTCTACATGGAATCCAAAAGGGTTCTACCTGGAACCAAAAAGGGTTCTCCTATGGGGACACCTGAAGAACCCTTTTGGAAGCCTTTTCTCTAAGATTGTACAGTCAATCATATGGAACACTGTACACATTCATTGTGGTGTAAGACCACAGTGAATGCTGCAAGTTTCAAACCACAGTATTACGTAAAGGGTATTCCTTTACACAGTCCCCACTGACACAGTGGTGACGCAAATTGTAAACTTAAACACTTGCCAATCAGGCATTAACGTGCTACAGTGCATGTCCCGTAGGAACCACGATACGTTTCCTAAAGACCCCACATTAACCAGGTGTTTCAGAAAGCACAGCTCAGCTTAGCATGGTCTTGTCCCAGCCGGCATCTCTCTCTTTACTGCGTCTCTGACAGTATAGGATAAGACGGGCCTGCTATCAAGACAAAAGAAGGACTCTACTAAAACAAATGAACAGATACCACCCAGCTACCCCTCAACTTCTTCAAAGAAGATGTACAATTTGATTCATTTTTGCCATTTGTTTCATTCATACACTATAGTAAAGAGTAGGCGTAAGTGTAAGAAGTTTACAGGTAGAGGTGGTCTAATCAAGAGGTAATACATCATTCTGATGGAAAAATCAACAGAAAGAGAATTGATGCTTACCAGCCAGGCCCATGCAAGCACTGACAACTAGTGGATGAGAAGACCTGCAGTGCTGTCCACCTCTTCTCCCAATCTAAGCTTGAATGGGGCTTGATAAAGGTTTATGGCCATTCTGCATCCCATACTGCAGCAGAGCAGGGCAATGAATAGCATGGAATTTGAGTTCATTTGATAAATAGTTCTAGAACACTTCTCTACAGTGGAGAGTGATGGGACATGATTAGGACCCCATGGGGATGGGGGTGGAGGGTGTGTGTGTATGTGTGCATTTGTATCTGTGTCTGTATGTGTGCGTGTGTGTGTGTGTGTGTGTGTGTGTGTGTGTGTGTGTGTGTGTGTGTGTGTGTGTGTACACAGAGAGAGAGGTTTGGGCAGGGTGACAGGCAGGCCCTAAAGGATCTTTACACACATCGCCTCATGGTGCCTGTCCCTGGCTCTGCCCTCAGATTAAGGGGAACTGCCCAGGGGCCAGTGGTGTGGCGAGCCTCGCCACGGGCTCCTGCCATGTCAAGTCAATCTGTGTCAGTCCCACTCCATTCCACTAACCACAACTGGACTGATGGGCAGAGAGGAAAAGGACTGGATGTGACAGGACCCATCAGATGCATTCTCCACGCCTGTTAGCTAATGCTTCCGTTCCGAAAACGCTCATCTGCTGCGGTACCCAAACACACATGCTGGGTTAGGCTAGCTGTTCACGTTAACTGGAAATGAGGGTGGAATTCACCCCCATGGAGGTTGATATTCTCTGGGATTTATAACAGCAAAGTCTGCATTGGTACAAATCATTAGATGATGCTGTGTCAATTCCTATTTCTTGTATTGCAATTTAAAAAAAAATCTGGTTCCATTTATAATTTCTGTAATAGGTAGACAAGGTTACAAAGTCTCCTTTGGTTCCTTTAAACTGACAAACATGAGCCCTCCCCACAGTGCTGTATTTGGAACAGAGTGCCTTTATATCCTTGTATTGTCCCTGGGTGGGTTCATAGGGTAGCCCCCCCTAAACCCTCCGAAACGACCCACCCCGACACACGCCCCTCCCCACTACATCCCACTCTACCCTCCCAATGTTTTTGCCTTTCTGGTCCAGTTCCCATTCATAAGCCCTGGGGTGTTGACAAGACCATATTTGATCATTGGGGTTCACATGCATGGCATGCCCAGCACAGCTCAGCTCATAGAAGGGCAGAAGGAGGGAAGGGAAGGCCCTCACACTCCACTGAATGTACCCTATTCCCTATATAGTACACTACTTTTGCCCAGAGCCCTATGAGCCCTGGTCAAAAGTAGTGCACTATTGTAAATAGAGTGTCATTTGGGATGCAATATTTTTATTACACAGGTGACCATGCAATAATACAGGCCGTAGCTTAGTGCAGGAAGTTAAGAATGTCTTTGATCCTGTCTTTCCATTGATTTGGTACACTGCAGAGTGTAAACACTGTCTTTCCATTGATTTGGTACACTGCAGAGTGTAAACACTGTCTTTCCATTGATTTGGTACACTGCAGAGTGTAAACACTGTCTTTCCATTGATTTGGTACACTGCAGAGTGTAAACACTGTCTTTCCATTGATTTGGTACACTGCAGAGCGTAAACACTGTCTTTCAATTGGAGTTTCTTTCATTCCTCATATTTACGATTGACAGGCTTATCTTCTCAGTGGCTGAATGAGTAGATCTTCTGACCTTATGAGGAGATGGACAAAAGGAATATATTTTTCTAAGCTGTTCATTTACACATTTTGTGTGTGAACATCGACGTGACTTGATACAATAAAGTCAATGTGAGTTTAAAAGTGGTGGTCCCAGAAAAAATAGGGGTTCCAGCCACGCCTCAAATTATTTATTTTTTTAAATGGTGAAATAAAACTCAAGTAAAGTGACCATTGTGAAATGACCTTGGGGTGGGAGCTCTTAGTGAAATGACCTTGGGGGTGGGAGCTCTGAGTGAAATTACCTTGGTGTGGGAGCTCTGAGTGAAATTACCTTGGGGTGGAGCTCTTAGTGAAATGACCTTGGGGTGGGAGCTCTTAGTGAAATTACCTTGGAGTGGAGCTCTTGGTTAAATGACCTTGGTGTGGGAGCTCTTAGTGAAATGACCTTGGGGTGGGAGCTCTTCGTGAAATGACCTTGGGGTGGGAGCTCTTAGTGAAATGACCTTGGTGTGGGAGCTCTGAGTGAAATGACCTTGGGGTGGGAGCTTTTAGTGAAATTACCTTGGGGTGGGAGCTCTTCATGAAATGATCTTGGGGTGGGAGCTCTTAGTGAAATTACCTTGGGGTGGGAGCTCTTAGTGAAATGATCTTCGGGTGGGAGCTCTAAGTGAAATTACCTTGGGGTGGGAGCTTTGAGTGAAATGATCTTGGGGTGGGACCTCTCAGATAAAGTATCTTGTGGTGAGAGCTCTTATAGAAATGATCTTGGGGTGGGAGCTCTTGGAGAAATGATCTTGGGGTGGGAGCTCTTAGAGAAATGATCTTGGGGTGGGAGCTCTTAGACAAATTATTTTGGGTGGGAGCTCTTAGAGAAATGATCTTGGGGTGGGAGCTCTTATTGAAATGACCTTGGGGTGGGAGCTCTTAGTGAAATTATCTTGGGCTGGGAGCTCTGAGTGAAATGACCTTGGGGTGGGAGCTCTTAGTGAAATGTTTTCGATGGTTGGAAAAGTCAAGGTCAACAAGGTGGGGGGGGGGGGGGGGGAGTTACCGTAAATTTGCAGCCCTTATGGTGAGATATTTTTTGATCAGATTACTCAATAATGAGTCAATTTCATTCAAGGAAAATGAATCAAGAATGGCTGGGCAATATCAGTGATACTGTAGTTACTCATGATTTCTTTCAAGGAATGAGTCAAATTCCACTGAGTTCTGAATTACATTTGAGGTTTCCCAAGGAAGTGGAAGGACCTCGTCATTGATGTGTCCCTTTCTATGAAATCCAATCAAAAATCATAAACTAACAGGCGATAGTTAAAACATAGTGGACTGTAATTTAAACCAGGGCTCTCCAACCCTATTCCTGGAGAGCTGAGCTACCACCCTGTATGGTTTTCATTCCACCCTAATCTAATGCACCTAATTCTAATAATTAGCCAGTTCATAAGCTGAATAGGTTAGTTACAACTGGGGTTATGGCAAAAACCTACAGGAGGGTAGCTTTCCAGGAACAGGGTTGGAGGTAAAACCTACAGGAGGGTAGCTCTCCAGGAACAGGGTTGGAGGTAAAACCTACAGGAGGGTAGCTCTCCAGGAACAGGGTTGGAGGTAAAACCTACAGGAGGGTAGCTCTCCAGGAACAGGGTTGGAGGTAAAACCTACAGGAGGGTAGCTGTCCAGGAACAGGTTTGAGAGTCCTGATCTGAACAGGAAAGACATTAACCCGGAGAAAAAATGTATTCCCTGAAGTGTTAGTTTTCACACAACTTTGAGAATGTGCTAAAGGTGGCAGAACTAATCCGAAATGGTGAAAATATGTAAATAATGATATTCTGAAAGCTGTTAGTCATAACAAAAAACACTGCAAAGACTTTCTCTGTTTTCTTGGTAATTGAACACGGGCTTTGAAGCTTGATCTATCCTCACTCTGTAAAAAAGCAACACTAACAACAATCCATTGAAACTAAAACCTACTGTCGTAGCCCCATGCATAGCACAGCCATTAGCAGTTACAGGTAAACTTGGGCTCAATTCAGGGAAACGTGTGGAACAAAGGTGGTCTTTGTCCAAGAAAGTGTCTAACCGGTCTGAAATGAAAATGATTCCCTGTAATTTTGTTATAACTACTTATAGTGTAAAATCCAAATCACTGACATTCGGTTTTAGCTAATTAACGTCAATGCAAATATTTTGATTGTTTACCTTCCTAGTGCTTTGTTCTATTGGGACAACCATCCTCTCTGTTCCATTTTTAGACCAGGAATCCCCAGCCAAGTCTGTAACTGACTGTTGCCACGTCATTGTGTATTTGCTTTTCACCTCCTAACAAGAACATCAATACGGGAATCAATTAACTAGTCATTTAATTAAACCTCTAGGAATTCCCTCACTCCCAAGGGAGAGGAGGTCCAGACTAGTCCATTACAAGCTCTATCGGTTGGTACAGGATCTGTAAGAGGTGCTATATCTACAATGGTGGTAATTCTTCCCAGAATGAGGTGAAACTTAGAGTGGACTGAGAGATGAGAGAGGCCCTGCTTGTAGAAGACCGCTCCCTCTCTGATTGTTAGGAGAGAAGCCCAGGAACATAAGCCCCTCGGAACTGAACAAAGATCACAACTCACAGGACACCCTTCAGCTCCTTGCCCCCTCGCCCCCTTTCAATCCCCTTTTTCGTTTTTGGTACTTACTGATCCAAAATCCTCTCTCTTGAGCGATTGTAGTGAACCACAAGATGGCCTGGTGCTTTGTTGTGTTGGGGTTGTGTGTGTGGTGGTGTGGGGGGGGGGGGGGGGGCTGAGGCCTCACCACAGTGTGTGTTGGGCACCGGGCCCTGGCATCTCCACAGTAGTCTGGTCCTCATTAACCCATGGATCTACTGCCATATCTGTCTGGCCTGCCAAACTACCAGCCAGCAGGAACAACACAATAGAACACTGATCAAGGAGAGAACAAAAATGGCCGCTTTGGCTTTATCCTCCAATACACATAAATCCAAAATGTCCATGAATATCAACACAACTATAGACAGTTTTATGTAGTGGTTGGAGGAAAACAAGTTTTATGTTCAAAGAATGATGTCAAGAATTGAGTCCATGAACAGATTAATTAACATATAATATGTGGGACCATATAGCCTATATGAACATTTATGTATGGTGCTCATGGTTTTCATCTAAAACCCTTAGGCGGAGTCAATAGAGATCTGGGTGCTTCGTTTCTCACAGATTCCTCTGAATGAGGGGAACAATACGTATTTAAGGCAATAGACATATTTACATAATTTATGCATTTCCAAGGCTTTTTAAAATTCCTTTTGCTGTTCGAGTTAGTGACCTTACTATCCCTCTTCACAATGGGCCTAACAAACATTATTAATTAGGTCCCAGGACCTATAGAGCAAACAGTCCCCTCCGTCCCAGGCCTCTGCCTTAAGACCACAGAGGAGAAAGGATCTGCAGTACCGGAGGCTTGGGAATGGACTCGGTAGATATACAGTTCCATCAATCATAGTCAAGGAGGTACTCCATCTTGGTCATGCCTACAGTTGTATCCTGTAGAGAGATGTCTCACATTGATGACGTAATGTCCATTACTGTTTGGGTGGTTCACGTCACACGGATTATCTATGCCTCTAGATGATTGACGACCTATCGTCTCTCTGAACAACGACGATAAGGTTTTAAATCGAATCAATTCTAATCCCACCACACATGAGGGAAACGACTGTACTTCTCAAGGCAGCTTTGTGTGTACTGTGGCGCTGTTTAAAGTTGACGATGGGTTTACATCAGAATTTCACTCTCCCTGAGCTCCCTGGAAGCCTATGCAAATCACGGCATCAACAAACACACATCGTCTGAAGAAAGCCAACGTCAGCCTTTTGGATGAAACTTTTTGAAAATGATTCCCTCCATTTAAATCCCAACGTGGATTTTTACAGTAGCAAGTGATCCTAAACATTCTTCTTTGTGTGACAGGTGAAATATTTCTCCTAGGAGAGAGAGAGCAGAGGAGTCAAAAGCAGGCAACCTATCTTGTTTGAATCCCCACTAACACAAAAGGCTATTGAAAAGCGGACAAGCTCATGCATGAAGGGCTCAGCATGGTGAGAGGGGAGGCAGTTGCATGCAATTGAAGCGGAGACGAGCGAGAATAAAAGGATGGGCATTCTTCCTCCGCCACTCTACTGTAATCTCGGCTGTTAAAAGCCATCTCCAGTCACAGGGACGAAACAGAGACCATGGACAGGGAGGCTTTTTGAAATAACTTCACTTCCCTTCAGCCATGGTGGCTGACCTCAAGAATCTGATAGCCTCTCTCTCCTTTTACGGGAAGGTTCTACACAAAAACCTTTTATCGAAGTGCTGAATGGAGCTTTAAAGAACAAGGACTGTTTCTCAAATCTATCAATTCATCTCCTACAGCCATTTACACGTACCAAATTCAGCCTCCTTGCAGACTGCCCTTATTGTGTATTCGGTGTTACCATGCAGGTGCCAGGGTTGACCTGAGAGACTAATCGCTTGACCTCAAACCCATTTAGTGGACCGTTAAAGAACACATAAAGGATGTCTGTCCCCATTGGCTCTGGACCCCAATTCGGGACGACCTTGTGGTAAGGGGAGAGGGTGGGAGGTACAGAATAGGGAGAGAGAGAGGTGGGGGTAGGTGAACAGGCTGACAAGGTCAATTTACGATGTTAAAATATCGTCTAAAGCCTTTTGTTAGGCCTTAATTCTGTGTTGTGTGCCTTTGTCCCAAAGAATTGCATTCAATGGGATTGTCAATCAATTCGGAGGCGAAGGAAACATTATGTCAAGTTCAAAGTCGACCATGTTTAAGATATTTTCTTGCATGTTTGTTGAACCAGTAACTAGGGGCCTGTTGATTTGGGCATATTTGCAGATCTTTTCTGGCTCTTGGCTCACAGTTTGTTCACTATTTAAAAGGTCCAATAAAGTCCAGAAGATCCTCAGAAGATATAGGCCTGGTTAAACACAGTAAATGACTGGAGTTGGACTCTTTCAAAGTAGATTATCAGGTCAGGTCCATTTGACCTTGAATTATCCTTGACATATGTTTGGCCATTCTGGTGGCGCTCCAGAGGTAAAATGCATAAAGGGCCGCTGGTTGAGAGGTCAAACGGGGTTGCGACCCCCGACCTTTGCATTTCAAGCACTCTTCCAACCATTTGTCGAGAAATATTGACCCTAGCACTAAGACGTTAGGCCTTCAGCTTAACCCTTGGATCTTAATGGGGTCCAAAACCATGACAGACTGTAAATCTACCCAGGCTCAAGAAAGCTCATGCAGAACCATATCTGTGAATTGTGGCAATGGGGCTCAATGTGTACATGCAATATTCCAGAAACGTTGGGATTCGCTCTCATTGTTCTGCTATGTGAGGTTCACACTTGTTACAGTATGTTTGTGAACAGGCTGTCTTAGAGCGAGCGTTATTTGTGCTCACTTCACAGATGATAAAAGGAGCACCAGAGTAAAGGGGGTCGCAGACCATAGGAATCCTTATTGCAAAAACAAACTTCTCACCCACATCCTCAGCAATTATCTAGACTTGGGGATGATTTACAAAACGTTTACCAAGTATTCTACACATCGGAGTAGCTTTGAAGTCTCGGGGTCCCCTCACTGAACACTTATAGTGCAAATACTGCTCCTCTTTCTACAGCGGAAAAGCATCTGCTCCTCGGGGACAGACGTCAATTCAACGTCTATTCCACGTTGGTTCAGCGCAATTTCCTTGCAATGACGTGAAAACAACATTGATTCAACTCGTGTGGGCCCAGTGGGATCTCACAGTCATGGTAGGGAGCAGGAGAAAGCTGACGACTCACACTTTCACAGCTCTATCTCGTTGGATTGAGCTGGGAGTAACTGCATATGAGCAATGTTGTCGCCACGGATTCTCAGACACGTCAATCGACAAGAGGCCATTTAAAGTGCTCTTTCCCATGGGAAAAAACTCACGTCGTATCTTCAAGCCGATATGCAATGCAGCACAATTGTCAGGAAAAGGTTGTGCCAGGGTTAACACAGATACACGTCTCTAGAATAGCAGTGACGGTCCATGATCCATGATCCATGACTGTTTGTGGAATAAAATGTGTTGTTTGTACTGCTCTGAAAAACGCTAATATTCAAGAGCATGAGAAAAAGACTGAAAGACAAAGCACATTTGCAGGTGGCCAACTGAATCTCTTGAGGTTACATACAGGTACAGGTATCTCTGTACTGTAGTCGCAACGTCAACCTAAAAACAACGTAATCTGTTCTCTTGTCCAAACTGGAATATGCCATGTGAGACCCCACAAAAGTTAATCGCATGAAAATCAACATTTTTTAAAATAGACGATTTGAACCTAAACAACCTTTGCATTTCCTGCTATAAAACAGACATGCACTATTGCGTTCACAAGAGCGTTGGACAAGAACACATCCATGTTTAAATGTAGCACAGAAACCCATGATCTGGAAACAGAACATCAAACATGAATTGTTGGGGGTTCTGGAAATACAATGAGTCATGTTGATGACTCTGCTTTGATCTGGCCCATCAAACACCAGACACATAGAGAAGCGTTGAATAGATCATCCATCTCTCTTCTACAGGACCCTCGTCCGACAACACCTGTTCTCTGAGGCACTCAGAGGACATTTATGGGCTGGGTTGAACTTGTTTGAAATTCATCATGCTTTATACCTAACTTCTAACCGACTAATATGTAGTCTCTTATGAACGTGCCCAACATTCATATAAATATACTGGTGACCTGTAGAGTTGGTTAAGGCTTGCGATACTAACCGAAAGCTTAACCTCAATACGGCCTGAGTAAGTTCCCTCCGAACACACACAAACACACAAACACACACGCACGTCCCTAAAGATGAGCTAGAGGTTTGTTTTTGTGTTGAGGGGTGTCTATTGTGGCCTGTTGAATCCCACCCCTTATAGAGGGCCAGGGTCTACACAATGTGGCATAGGGAGGGTTAATCAGCACTATCCCACTAATTGGCAAGACTGTGCTTTTCCCACGACCTCGCTATTTAACACATTATTAGCTGTATTTTTCTGTCCATTCAGCATTACCTCATCATTATCATATACTACGGATACAGATGCAGGATCTTAATTTGAGCCAGTTTGCTACAGCAGGAAAATAATCCTGCAGCAACAGGAAATGTGAATTATTATGTGGATTACAATGAATGGACTTTTTTTGTGGGGGTGATACATTTTTCATTAGAGCAAATCAAGTCTGACATTTTAAACTGGAAATTCCAAACTTTGAAGCCTTTTTAAACCTCGAATACACTACAAGAAAATTCTCAGCAACAAAAGAGTGATAAAATTAAGATCCTACATCTGTACTTCACACACACAGCTCAAGTGTGACCATAAAGCATATACATCTGTCGTAAATAGATTAAATGCTATGTGCAACAAACTAATTGACCCAAACCTCTGGCCTTGAACCTACTAGAACAAATAGCAACATACTACCTAATGTAGTCTAAACCATGCACACTACAACTCTGATTTAAAAAAATCTGAGTAAAATATAGAACAAGTCTTGGACTAGGATTAATCTGTGTCAAGGAAACCAGAACTGTGTGTCTTATCGTGGCAGTGCACCGAGGTTATAGGTTGCCCAAAGAAGGACACAAGGCCTTATTGCCAACTGACCAGCTACCTATTTACTTACTATTTCCACTGTACATTCGCCCGTCCAGGTCTACAGCTCAGCCAGCTCTGTATCCAACCTTCTCCTCCTCCTCTAACCCCAAAGTAAGTCACAATTGTGTTTAACAGGGCTTTTTTTGAAGGGCATCTCTCTGTCACGTTCTCTCTGTTTTTTGGGGAGGCAGGCAGCTCAGAGAGAGAAGAGTAGAATTGACAAAGCTTGAAAAATGTGAACAAAAATCTGTGGAGGAGCAATACAACAAAGTGCGCATGCATGTTGTCCCTGCGTGGCACACCCCCCTTAGCCACGGCAACTGAAAAGCATGCATAGCTAACGCTTGGGATTTTGTGCAGTCTTTTGTCTGGCACACAGGCTCTGCGAGAGGCCTTGATTACAGAGTTTGGCATCATACCCAATCCTTCTTTTTTTTTTGCTAATGGGCCGTTGTACATTACTGACATGCGTAGTACGAAATGTATTCTTCAGCCTCACCGGTTAAAATCATTTGAAACACTTTACCCGACAAAACAATGGCCACTGGGCATGCCTATTATATGCCAATTTATTACAGAAAATTGTCAGGCCTCGGCTAGGGGGTGACAGTTCTGTGAGAGTGAGAAAGAGGGCGGTTTGGCAGGAGGGTTGATCAGACCATGCGCAGAGAGAGAGAGAGAGAGAGAGAGAGAGAGAGAGAGAGAGAGAGAGAGAGAGAGAGAGAGAGAGACAGAGAGAGAGAGAGGAGGGAGGGAGGGAGGAGAGAGAGAGAGGAGGGAGGAGAGAGAGAGAGAGAGAGAGAGAGAGAGAGAGAGAGAGAGAGAGAGAGAGAGAGAGAGAGAGAGAGAGACCAGATGTGTTTAAAGCTCCAACGGGCTCACTTCTTCTTTCGTCTAAAGAGAGCAACTTTACTTTTCAGATGAAAGAAAAAGGGCCATCACCATGCACAACTCACTATTCAAATGCATTTTTAAGATGTCATCTGATTATCAGATGGCCAATGATAAAGAGACATGAAGCCCTCTCACACAAAAAAAAGAGCTTAATGTATAAGCTGTATGTTTTCTTTACAGAGTAAAAAAAAAATGCTGCCAGTCAGAAAGCCATTCCGGTGACAAAGCAGTCCTACTGTCTGAGTGGCTGTGAGTAAATTCAGGGATGACATGGTGAAGTGGTGCCAGTAGAAGATGGGATGAAACGACCAAACTGCTGTGCTTTTACTGAGCAGTTACTGAACACTCTGAGTCTAAGCAGAGAGCAGAGAGCCCAGGATCGAGGCCATCTGAGGACACTGACCTCAGACAACCTCTCTAGGCACCTTATCTATGGTGTGGATAGAGAAGAAAAGCAACCAGGAAGAATGTCTGTTTACAGACACACATTTACATGACATGCATATGTACTGTTACATGTACTGTACACACTTTTCCAAACAATCCCACTGAGTACAGACGTCATTTCAACGTCCAGTTTTGATTTGCATTTGGTTCAGTTGTCACCTAACGTGAAATCAACAACAAATATCAGCATCATTGGGTTACGGTTAAAAGTTGGGTGAAAAAAGATGAAATTCCCTTACGTCGATGATCTTTCCAAATGATTCAACGTCATCACATAGATTTATTTTGTCGAAATGACGTGGAAACAACGTTGATTCAACCCGTTTTTGCCCAGCGGCATAGCACTACAGCAATGTGTGGAGAACTGTGTAGTGTACACACCAAGACCATCCCACTGCGCCCCATTACTGCACTCCACTCCCCTCTGACTGAAATACTGAAGATACTGTGTATAGACCGCTGTGAGAGGGAGAGCATTGCATGACCAGAGCGATATTCCTGGGCGAAGAGTGATTGTAGCCCGCTGATTGTGTGTGTGTGTGTGTGTGCCCTTTAGGTCATCATTTTAATGCACTCCTGCAGCACTGAGGCACAGTTGCCCAACAAACACACGTCATTGGAGTGGTCCCCTGCTGGGCTCCTATTACTGTCAGCAGTGAACAACTTGACGCACTCAGGCAGCAGTAAACCCCAAATCTCATCTCCTTGACCCTTTATGGACAATCAACAGCATCTGATTACGAGGCACAGGCAGAGACAGGCCCTCACAGCACAACCCAACACGGCACTCCTCCCCTTCCTTTGGCCTGTAGTCAAATTCAAAATACGTGCCAAAGGTTGTGCCAAACGGTAACGTTTTTTTGACAGACTTTGCCTTTTGGTAAATTGAGAATTCAGAGAATTGTGGCACTTAGGGTTGTAGCTTAGTGTGGCGCTCCGCTCGGCTCACACAAAAGGTCATGCTTAAGTCGTGCTGCTGCTGCTTCTTTCTGCGTAGGGAGGGGAAATAAAAATTGCTTCTCTGCGGACATGGCATCCCGCTGAGCGCAACATGTCGCCTCATATTCAAGCAGGGCTTTAGGAAAATTGTAACACATCCTCAGCGCGCTGGTGGGATATTCACCACTGCTTCTCCCTCCCTCCCCGACCATCTGTACCCCCCACTCACAAGGCATTGTGTATAAATGTCAATATCGTTTGAATTCCTTTATGGCCACCTATCCCTTCTTTCCTCTGGCCCTGAAAGAGATGTGGTCAGGGCGATTGTGGGACACAAACAGAGAGCTGAGCTTCGGAGCCTCACAGCCACTGACAACAGCTTTTACTAATGATGGGCTCCCCTGCCCTGCTTTCAATAAGTGGGCTGTGGTAACAATGGCTGTTGTTGGGGCGTTGGGAGGACGTTGAGAAGGATAGAAGGTTCCTTTTGAAGAAGTCGGCCTGCTGACAGGTGTTGGTGAAAATGGCGGGTAGGGTGTCGCTGCCCATGTGCCCTCACAGGTGCGGGGAATTAGGGAGCTCAGAGCACCTGCGGTCTTCTTCATGTCTTGTTCTTCACGCTAACGATTTCACTGTACGTATCGCTTTGGCTTTTCATACGGCCGTGCGCACGCACTACATCGGTGAAAACAAGATCAGGATAGAAGATGACAACACTGGCCAGGCTTTGGCCACACACTGTTGACAGTTAGTGTAGCTATGTTTTGCAAGGCTGGTCTCATTGACTAGACGTAACATTGTAAACGTAAACGTAAACGGACATCTGTAACTTGTTAAAACAAGATCCCACGAGGGAGATTTGATTAATTGATGTCAATGGAGAAAAAAATGCTGTTGTGAAAGCTTGTGATAATGAACTGCAGGTTGTGATGGGGAAACTCACAGTCTAACATGACAAGGAAGTGCTGATTAATAAACAACAATATGTCTTGCATGAGTAGTTCAAATCTTTTGCTACTGATAAGGAAATCATTGGCTACTGAGGGAAGGGGATCCCGTTGTGCGTCAGTTTATCAATGCAGAACTAACACACTGACAAAATAAAACACGAGAATAGACGATGAGTAAATTATCGTTTTTTTTGTCTCTCTCTCTTACTAAATCTTTTCAGTCACATAAATATGTATCCTGTGACCTAGAAAACCACACAATGGCAACTTTTGCCTCTCAGAGTCTGAGTAAGAACAATGATGGCATTCATAGTGGGTCCGTTTGAGTGGCAGGACAGGGCTGATGTCGTCAGTGAACCCTGTCATTAGCAACACAACCTGGTGTGTCTCCTTAACCACAAGCCATTAAGGCTGCTCACGGCAACAACACCGCCATTATTCTCTCTGTGAGCCCAGCGGAGCCACATGCAGGCAGCACACACCACAAAGATGCCTGTCATCCTCAGTCTGATGTCGGTCCCGGGTTAGCGCTGCCTTAGTGGGCAGCAACACTAAGGTCGATCACCTTTTACATTGGCTGAACATACATCTGCATTTTAGAATGTCGGGTTAGGTTAAGGGTTAAGGGTTAAAGGTTACGGTTATAGGGCTAGGGTTAGTGGATATTGAATTAAACAATGAGTTGTAAGTTGAACATCTATAAAGAATCCGTAAGGGGACTCTCCAAATAAAGTGTTACCAAATGTGGCGGCACAAGTTCATCACTTTCTCAAGAGCGGAATACAAACCATAGGACATACCGTAGGGTTGATAGAACCCCCTCCTCCATATGAGGAGAACAGGAATGTCCGCTGGGAATTTGGGCATACACACAGACAGGTTCCATGGAGCCAAGGCTTTTACATTATCATAATTGGAGACAAAGGGACATGTTGGCTGGCTGGAATCTGTCCCACTGTGATATCATGGCCTCTGACTGCAGGAACAATGGCCATCATGATCGGGGTGGACCGTCCTCTTTTCAGTCGTCAAGAGAACACATGGACAACGAAAAAAAAATAAGACACAAGCCTGTCACAAATGTCATTTTACAGTGTGAGCTTTGTTTCGGACAGTGTGGGTTTCTCACGGGGAGTTTTCACACACGCTTTTCGGAAATTAAAAAGAGAACGTGCAGTAAGAACTGACTTGACAGTTTTAAAATTTTAACTTAAAAATCCAAGTATGATCGTTTCTCTTGCTTGTCGGTTATGAACAAATACATGACAGGCAGAACCACAGTCAGAAGAGATGTAATGTGGAAAAACATATCTGAGGTTTGTTTTTTTGGGGGGGGGTGAGGGAACACATTTTCAAGCCCGGAGGAAACCAGGGGATTTGAGGAACCATCTGTTGGCCAAAGCCTTTGGGAAGAACACTAAGATGGACTTAGGACTTTATGCTCTCCTCTCCACAGGTGGGAATGGTAGGGGCTTGGTAGGGGCTTCACGGGCCCGTGACCTTCTGGGGGAGCAGTTGGGAGGAAGAAGAGGTAAACTGTTGGGCAGCTTAGGAAACCAAATGGTTGTAAAGATGCTTAATTGCTGAGCCGCTGCATAACCTCATTTTAATTCATATCTTAGAAGCATTAGGTGGAGGGAGAAATCAATGTGAATCAAATGAAGGGACATAGACGTATGTTATGTCAGTGTTATCGTGACTAAGAGCCAAGATCTGGGGAATTGATTTGTTCTTTAATTCAGCTTTCAGGTTTTGTCATCTTTTTTTGAAAGATGAATAAAGTCAGCAAAGGTCAACCATTTTTAGTTACACAGGAATTTTGCTCTTCAAATGCAGGATAATTACAGAAATCGAAAATTGCTTTATTTCCAAATCCACCACTTTAGGGTGGGAGACAAAATACAATGCGAATTGAGTAGCCTACGAGGCCAGAGTGAGACCAGTTGGCCATTACAGTGGACATCTTGCCCTGACATATAAGGTTATTGCCTACAGTACTTGTTTGTTTGTTTGGCGTGTGAGACAAGCTGGTTGGTTCTACCTAGAAAACTCCACATAGGCTTCTGTAACAGAGTTCACCTTACTTCACCCAACCTGTTCATGGTCATTCTGCGTCCTCATGCACTCTGGATGCACCCTGTGACATCATCAGGACTGGACACCTGGCTGCACACAAGGTGGAAATATGATGGACAGACTTCCAAATCACATGGACTAAAACAGAGCCAAATATTAAACTTTCAAAACATTTGCTTTGGCTAGCCAACAGTCAGCAAGCTAGCTAGTTAGCAGCAAGCAGCTAGATGTTTAGCTTGCTAGCACACGCACTAACTGAACTCATTTGTAAACAAATTAGCTAGCTAACAAGAGAGTTAGCAGATGATCTAGTCAGAGCTTAGCCTCCTCTTTGCAACAGTAAATCTGTCAGTATCATCATGTCAAATCTCTTTGGTGAGTAGGTAGCCAGAGTCAAGGTAAATATCTACAGTACAGTTGAAATCGGAAGTTGACATACACCATAGCCAAATACATTAAACTCAGATTTTCACAATTCCTTACATTTAATCCCAGTAAAAGCTCCCAGTCTTAGGTCATTTAGGATCACCACTTTATTTTAAGAATGTGAAATATCAGAATAATATTAGAGAGAATGATTTATTTCAGCTTTTATTTCTTTCATCATATTCCCAGTGGGTCAGAAGTTTACATACACTCAATTAGTATTTGGTAGCATTGCCTTTAAATTGTTTAACTTGGGTCAAACATTTCAGGTAGCCTTCCACAAGCTTCCCACAATAAGTTGGGTAAATATTGGACCCTTCCTCCTGACAGAGATGGTGTAACTGAGTCAGATTTGTAGGCCGCCTTGATCGCATACGCTTTTTCAGTTCTGCCCACACATTCTCTATAGGATTGAGGTCAGGGCTTTGTGATGGCCACTCCAATACCTGGACTTTGTTGTCCTTAAGCCATTTTGCCACAACTTTGGAAGTATGCTTGGGGTCATTGTCCATTTGGAAGACCCATTTGCGACCAAGCTTTAACTTCCTGACTGATGTCTTGACATGTTGCTTCAATATATCCACATAATTTTCCAGCCCCATGATGCCATCTATTTTGTGAAGTGCACCAGTCCCTCCTGCAGCAAAGCACCCCCACAACATGATGCTGCCACCCCCGTGCTTCATGGTTGGGATGGTGTTCTTCGGCTTGCAAGCCTCCCCCTTTTACCCCCAAACATAACGATGGTCATTATGGCCAAACAGTTATTTTTTTGTTTCATCAGACCAGAGAGAATTTCTCCAAAAAGTAAGATCTTTGTCCCCATGTGCAGTTGCAAACCGTAGTCTGGCTTTTTTTTTTTTTTTTTTTTTTTTTTTTTGAATTTTTACCCCTTTTTCTCCCCAATTTCGTAGTATCCAATTGTTGTAGTAGCTACTATCTTGTCTCATCGCTACAACTCCCGTACGGGCTCGGGAGAGACGAAGGTTGAAAGTCATGCGTCCTCCGATACACAACCAACCAAGCCGCTGCTTCTTTAACACAGCGCACATCCAACCCGGAAGCCAGCCGCACCAATGCGCCGGAGGAAACACCGTGCACCTGGCCACCTTGGTTTTAGCGTACACTGCGCCCAGCCCGCCACAGGAGTCGCTGGTGCGCGATGAGACAAGGACACCCCTACCGACCAAGCCCTCCCTAACCCGGGCGACGCTAGGCCAATTGTGCGTCGCCCCACGGACCTCCCGGTCGCGGCCGGTTACGACAGAGCCTGGGCGCGAACCGAGGGACTCTGATGGCACAGCTGGCGCTGCAGTAGTAGTCTGGCTTTTTTAGGCGGTTTTGGAGCAGTTGTGTCTTCCTTGCTGAGCAGCCTTTCAGGTTATGTCGATATAGGACTCGTTTTACTGTGGACATAGATACTTTTGCACCTGTTTCCTCCAGCATCTTCACAAGGTCCTTTGCTGTTGTTCTGGGATTGATTTGCACTTATCGCACCGAAGTACGTTCATTTCTAGGAGAACAAACTATAGTTTGTTAACAAGAAATTTGTGGAGAGGTTGAAAAACGAGTTTTAATGACTCCAATCTAAGCGTATGTAAACTTCCGACTTCAACTGTATTTTCTGGATCAATCATTGTACAGTAGCAAGCAAATTACTCAACATAACTATTGCAATTTGCGACACCAAATAGATAGAGGACTCACCAAAGGCATTTCTGATGTTTTAACAAATTGTATATTGGGGTCCATGTGATTGAATTTTGAGCAAGTCACATTATCTATCACAGATCGCATACCAGTAAATCAACAGGTAATTAGGCCTAAATATAATGGAAATACTTTGACTGTGATTAATACATTATTGAAAGCTCCTTGTTGATGAATGTCACAGACAAGGGCTTCTAGAACTTTTCCAGCTCCTAATGATCCCCCTACTGGTGCAATTCATCCTCTTCCTCCCCTCCTCCTCCTCCTCGCTCTAGGTAATAAGTGATTTAAGTCGAGGAAAACAAATATTTGGGGAACAAATTGCTGCATGGTAGTTGACCTGTCAAAGCATACAGAAATGTGCCGAAGGATTGAGATACTAAATCGCTATTAGAGGCTTTTGTTGGGCCTGCTTGGACTCGTCTGCACACATGCAGACCTTTATCTTCCTCCAAAAAGAGGGGGACAGCCGGGAAGGGTGCTTTTACCCCCCTGAGCCTTCCTCCTCTCAAGCCACTGAGACAGACACACAAACACACACTGTAACATTTGTGCTGGGAGTCGGGAAGCAGGTTCAGGGAGTGAATAATTTAATAAATGAACAGAGCATAATACAAAACAAGAAACACGAACAACGCACAGACATGAAACAGAAACAATGACGCCTGGGGGAGGAACCAAAGCAAAAAAAGAAAGTCCTCTCACTGTCAACTGTGTTAATTTTCAGCAAACTTGACATGTGCAAATATTTGTATGAACATAAGATTCAACAACAGACATAAACTGAGCAAGTTCCACAGACATGTGACTAACAGAAATTGAATAATGTGTCCCTGAACAAAGAGGGGGTTAAAATCAAAAGTAACAGTCAGTATCTGGTGTGGCCACCAGCTGCATTTAAGTACTGCACTGCATCTCCTCCTCATGGACTGCACCAGATTTGCCAGTTCTTGCAGTGAGATGTTACCCCATTCTTCCACCAAGGCACCTGCAAGTTCCTGGACATTTCATAGCCCTAGCCCTCACTCTCCGATCCAACAGGTCCCAGACGTGCTCAATGAGATTGAGATCCTGGCTCTTCGTTGGCCAAGGCAGAACACAGAATTTCCTGTTTTGCAGGAAATCACGCACAGAACGAGCAGTATGGCTTGTGGCATTGTCATGCTGGATGGTCATGTCAGGATGAGCCTGCAGGAAGGGTACCACATGAGGGAGGAGGATGTCTTCCCTGTAACACACAGCGTTGAGATTGCCTGCAATGACAACAAGCTCAGTCCGATGATGCTGTGACACACCGCACCAGACCATGACAGACCAAATTGTAATCGGCTTGGGCCGATGGCCGATAGGTTGCTGGTTTGGGTCCCTGACTTGACTTGATGGGAGATCTGTTGACATGCCCTTGGGTGGGGCGCTTGACCCTGGTTTCTCCTGTGAGTCGCTCTGGATGGGAGTCTGCTAGATGACTGTTGTAATGTAAATGTTGGATTCACTGCAGGTGACAAAAAAATCGATAAAAAATTTAAACAAAATAAAAAATACCTACAGTTGAAGTCAGAAGATGACATACACTTTAGCCAAATTTAAACTCAGTTTTTCACAATTCCTGACATTTAATCTTAGTAAAAATACCCTGTCTTGGGTCAGTTAGGATCGCCACTTTAATTTAAGAATGTGAAATGTCAGAATAATAGTAGAGAGAGAATTATTTATTTCAGCTTTTCTTTCTTTCATCACATTCCCAGTGGGTCAGAAGTGTACATACACTCAATCAGTGTTTGGTAGCATTGCCTTTAAATTGTTTAACTTGGGTCAAATGTTTCAGGTAGCCTTCCACAAGCTTCCCACAATAAATTGGGTGAATTTTGGCCCATTCCTCCTGACAGAGATGGTGTAACTGAGTCAGGTTTGTAGGCCTCCTTGATCGCACACGCTTTTTCAGTTCTGCCCACACATTTTCTGTAGGATTGAGGTCAGGGCTTTGTGATGGCCACTCCAATACCTTGACTTTGTTGTCCTTAAGCCATTTTGCCACAACTTTGGAAGTATGCTTGGGGTCATTGTCCATTTGGAAGTCCCATTTGCGACCAAGCTTTAACTTTCTGGCTGATGTCTTGAGATGTTGCTACAATATATCCACATAATTTTCCTTCCTCATGAAGCCATCTATTTTGTGAAGTGCACCAGTCCTTCCTGCAGCAAAGCATCCCCACAACATGATGATGCCACCCCCGTGATTCATGGTTGGGATGGTGTTCTTCGGCTTGCAATCCTCCCTCTTTGTTTGGCCATGATTGTCATTATGGCCAAACAGTTCTATTTTTTTTTCATCAGACAGAAGGACATTCCTCCAAAAAGTACGATCTTTGTACCCATGTGCAGTTGCAAACCGTAGTCTGGCTTGTTAATGGCGGTTCTGGAGCAGTGGCTTCTTCCTTGCCGAGCGGCCTTTCAGGTTATGTTGATATAGGACTCATTTTACAGTGGATATAGATACGATTGTACCTGTTTCCTCCAACATCTTCACAGGGTCCTTTGCTGTTGTTCTGGGATTGATATGCACTTATCACACCAAAGTACGTTAATCTATAGGAGACATAACGCATCCCCTTCCTGAGTGGTATGACGGTTGCGTGGTGTTTATACTTGCCTACTATTGTTTGTACATGTGAACATGGTACCTTCAGGCATTTGGAAATTGCTCCTAAGGATAAACCAGACTTGTGGAGGTCTACAATTTTTTTCTGAGGTCTTGGCTGATTTCTTTTGATTTTCCCATGATGTCAAGCAAAGAGGCACTGAGTTTGAAAGTAGGCCTTGAAATACATCCACAGGTGCACCTCCAATTGACTCAAATTATGTCAATTAGCCTATCAGAAGCTTCTAAAGCCATGACATAATTTTCTGGAATTTTCCAAGCTGTTCAAAGGCACAGTCAACTTAGTGTATGTAAACTTCTGACCCACTGGAATTGTGATACAGTGAATTATAACTGAAATCATTTGTCGGTAAACAATTGTTGGAAAAATGACTTGTGTCATGCACAAAGTAGATGTCCTAACCAACTTGCCAAAACTATAGTTTGTTAACAAGAAATGTGTGGAGTAGTTGAAAAACTAGTTTTAATGTCTCCAACATAAGTGTATGTAAACTTCCGACTTCAACTGTAAATAAAAGTAGTAGTCAATGTCAATATCTATTCAATGTTAGGATCTACACATGGCTATATCTCAAAATATTGATATGACATCATCTATCCAAATCCAAATAAAATATTAAATCGAACTTGAATTTCAGTCAATATCTATATTTTCAGTAATTACCTTAACCCTTTGATATTATTGCATAATTACCTTGATTCTATGTATGAGCCCTAAAACCTAGTTATCATTTCATTGAGAAACTGTAGCATGTGGTTCTGTCGCTGGAGTTATATGTGGTATTGTAGCTAGTGTCTGTCTGTTTGTTTGTCTTAAGCATGATCCAATGGGATCATCATTTAAACTAGACTCTCCCCTTTAATCCCTGACATTGGCGCCGTAGTCGACCTGTCCTTTTTCATATCGCTCCTTTCGCCTCTCTCAGAGGCACATTACAGTACATATGAAGAATTGTTATTACGAGTCATTGTTTTTCTAATTGAAAGGCAGCATGTTTGACTGGCCTGTAGAACAAACACACTGAAGGATTAATTAAATAGATTCGGTCCCCAGCAGTGTATCGGTCCCGCTGGTCAAATCAGCACAAAGACTCAGCAGCTTCTTAGAAGATTAATTGCTGGCAACATTAAGCCATTAAAATCTCATCTCAGAGTAATCATCTATCAAAGTCTCGGAATTCATTTATGTCCCATAAAGACTCAAGCGTAATCCTGATTAGCAGTCTTTGCCTCCGACCGTCAGATAAGGGCCCATTGTGGAAGAGAGGCTCTTGACCATTGTCAAAAACAATAACTGAATGTCATTGTCAATTGACTCCTGCATAAATGACAACGGAAAAGATTATGTTGTCATACCAGCTGCGTGGCAGATCATTCACAGCGAACCTAAAAGCTAAGTAATAACTGGAGAACGACTACCTGATTTTCTTCATCAAGAAAAAGCAACAAGACCTCAATGTCGGGCATCCCACCCACCTACAGCCCAGAATAAACATCACATGGTGCTCTTCCCCTTACAACACACATGTATCATCTTACTTTGCAATTCTTTGTTTCTGACAAAGGGATAAAAAGCCCTTATCAGTTTCATCTGCACATTTGGTTGTGTCACTCTCTGACGAAGGAATGAGACGTGCCGTTATATCTACTGATCTACTTCTCTAAGGTCAATGGATTCCTACATCGACTTGCGCTCACAAAGCGTCTTTGTCATTCGAGCTTGCACATTAAAACCTTGTTATGTTACATCACTGTGGGAAGGGGGGGACGAGAACACGAAACACACCTTAACAGACCTACTGTACGGTCACTGATGTAGCATTGTGTTGCCTCTATCTTGGCTTCCCTTTGATGCCAGATTGCTTTCACAGTCCATGGAGCGCATAATGAAAATATTCCACTGTACACCTATACAACATGTACAGTTCAACTGTAGGGAGCTTTGTTCACTGTCGAAGAAAGCCACAACGGGACACAATTGAACACTTTGTGAAGGAATGATGGGTACAAAGTCATTTGATCTTCATGGCCTATCATGATGGTTTTAACTTCCTTTAAAGAGGTGGCTCAAGTTCGAACAGTAAACAATGAGGAGCTCTGTAGACGCAGGTTGACATTGGCCTGGAGGCAGAACTCTGCGACTTCCCGAGCTGCAAAGTCAAAATTGTCTATGGTTAAAAATGTGCTTTGAATTTAAGGGGTAGGGTTAGCAATGTGGTTAAGGTTTGGGTTAGATTGTTTGACTTTGTGGCTGTGCTAGCTAGCGAATACTCTGCAGAGCTGCCTCCAAGTCAAGATTCATGACAATAAATGCCAACCTTCTCTGTAGAGCCCAGAAGTTGGATTCCACCTGAGACGTCCGGGTATCAGATCCTTATTGCCATAACACTGGGGTTAGTGACTAAGGTGAGGACAATGTTGCTTTCCTAGAGTCATTTGTAAATGTGAGAAACTGTCACGTTCTGACCTTTATTTCTGTTTTTTTGTATTTATTTAGTATGGTCAGGGCGTGAGTTGGGTGGGCAGTCTATGTTTGTTTTTCTATGTTTTGGGGCAGTTCTATGTTTTCGGCCTAGTATGGTTCTCAATCAGAGGCAGGTGTCATTAGTTGTCTCTGATTGAGAATCATACTTAGGTAGCCTGGGTTGCACTGTTTGTTTGTGGGTGATTGTCTATGTTAATGGCTTGTTTCAGCACAGGTCTCATTTTGTAGCTTCACGGTCGTATTTGGTTTATTGTTTTTGTTACTCGTTTGTATAGTGTTCAGTTTTTCTTGATTAAAGATTTGCCATGGACACTTACCACGCCGCGTATTGGTCCTCAGATCCATCTCGTCTCTCCTCTTCGGATGAAGAGGAGGACGGCCGTGACAGAATCACCCACCAACCAAGGACCAAGCGGCGTGGTAGAAAACAGCGACGGCAGCAGCAGCAACAGCGGCCGGTATCACAGGACTCCTGGACATGGGAGGAGATACTGAACGGAGAGGGACCCTGGGCACAGGCTGGGGAATATCGCCGCCCCAAAGCAGAGCTGGAGGCAGCGAAAGCTGTGCGGCGGCGATATGAGGAGGCAGCACGGCAGTGCGACAGGTACGAGAGACAGCCCCAATTTTTTTTGGGGGGGGGGCACACGAGGGGTGGAGCTAAGCCAGGTAGCAGACCTGCGCTCACTCCTCGTGCTTATTATAAGCAGCGAGATACTGGGCAGGCACCGTGTTATGCGGTTAAGCGCACGGTGTCGCCAGTACGTGCCCATAGCCCGGTGCGCTATGGGACAGCCCCCCGAGAGTGTCATGCGAGTGCGGGCATCGAGCCAGGGCGTATGGTGCCTGCTCAGCGGGTCTGGTCGCCGGTACGCAGTTTTGGCCCAGGGTATCCTGCGCCGGCTCTGCGTGCTGTGTCTCCGGGGCGCTGGGAGGGTGCAGTGCGTCCTCTGCCCGCGCTCCGCTCGTGCCGGGCGAATGTGGGAATGGAGCCGAAGGGAGAGGTGCGTGTAGTAAGCACTAGATCTCCCGTGCTTACCCACAGCCCGGTTCAACCTGTGCCTGCACTCTGGACGGTCCGGGCTAGAGTGGTTATCCAGCCTGGGGAAGTGGTGCCAAGGTTGCGCACCAGAGCTCCAGTGCTCCCCCACAGCCCGGTCTTTCAGGTGCCTCCTCTTAACCCCAAGCCTCCTGAAGGTCTTCCCAGCCTGGTGGTTCCTGTGGCAGCCCCACGCACCAGGCTGTCTCTCTGTCTCCTCCCTGCAGGTGGTCCTGTCTGTCCGGCGCCGCTGCCGGAGTCTCCCGCCTGTCCGGCGCCTCTGCCGGAGTCTCCCGCCTGTCCGGCGCCTCTGCCGGAGTCTCCCGCCTGTCCGGCGCCTCTGCCGGAGTCTCCCGCCTGTCCGGCGCCTCTGCCGGAGTCTCCCGCCTGTCCGGCGCCTCTGCCGGAGTCTCCCGCCTGTCCGGCGCCTCTGCCGGAGTCTCCCGCCTGTCCGGCGCCTCTGCCGGAGTCTCCCGCCTGTCCGGCGCCTCTGCCGGAGTCTCCCGCCTGTCCGGCGCCTCTGCCGGAGTCTCCCGCCTGTCCGGCGCCTCTGCCGGAGCCTCCCGCCTGTCTGGCGCCTCTGCCGGAGCCTCCCGCCTGTCCGGCGCCTCTGCCGGAGCCCCTCTGCCCAGAGCTGCTGCCGGAGCCCCTCTGTCCCGAGCAGCTGCCTCTCTGTCCCGAGCAGCTGCCTCTCTGTCCCGAGCAGCTGCCTCTCTGTCCCGAGCAGCTGCCTCTCTGTCCCGAGCAGCTGCCTCTCTGTCCCGAGCAGCTGCCTCTCTGTCCCGAGCAGCTGTCTCTCTGTCCCGAGCAGCTGTCTCTCTGTCCCGAGCAGCTGTCTCTCTGTCCCGAGCAGCTGTCTCTCTGTCCCGAGCAGCTGTCTCTCTGTCCCGAGCAGCTGTCCCTCTGTCCCGAGCTGCCCCTCTGTCCAGTGGGGTCATTGAGAGGGGTGGTCATGCTGAGAAAGCCACGGAGGCGGACAATAAGGCGGACTAAGACAATGATGAGGTGGGGTCCGCGTCCCGCGCCAGAGCCGCCACCGCGGACAGACGCCCACCCAGACCCTCCCCTATAGGTCAAGGTTTTGCGGCCGGAGTCCGCACCTTTGGGGGGGGGGTACTGTCACGTTCTGACCTTTATTTCTGTTTTTTTGTATTTATTTAGTATGGTCAGGGCGTGAGTTGGGTGGGCAGTCTATGTTTGTTTTTCTATGTTTTGGGGCAGTTCTATGTTTTCGGCCTAGTATGGTTCTCAATCAGAGGCAGGTGTCATTAGTTGTCTCTGATTGAGAATCATACTTAGGTAGCCTGGGTTGCACTGTTTGTTTGTGGGTGATTGTCTATGTTAATGGCTTGTTTCAGCACAGGTCTCATTTTGTAGCTTCACGGTCGTATTTGGTTTATTGTTTTTGTTACTCGTTTGTATAGTGTTCAGTTTTTCTTGATTAAAGATTTGCCATGGACACTTACCACGCCGCGTATTGGTCCTCAGATCCATCTCGTCTCTCCTCTTCGGATGAAGAGGAGGACGGCCGTGACAGAATCACCCACCAACCAAGGACCAAGCGGCGTGGTAGAAAACAGCGACGGCAGCAGCAGCAACAGCGGCCGGTATCACAGGACTCCTGGACATGGGAGGAGATACTGAACGGAGAGGGACCCTGGGCACAGGCTGGGGAATATCGCCGCCCCAAAGCAGAGCTGGAGGCAGCGAAAGCTGTGCGGCGGCGATATGAGGAGGCAGCACGGCAGTGCGACAGGTACGAGAGACAGCCCCAAATTTTTTTTGGGGGGGGGCACACGAGGGGTGGAGCTAAGCCAGGTAGCAGACCTGCGCTCACTCCTCGTGCTTATTATAAGCAGCGAGATACTGGGCAGGCACCGTGTTATGCGGTTAAGCGCACGGTGTCGCCAGTACGTGCCCATAGCCCGGTGCGCTATGGGACAGCCCCCCGAGAGTGTCATGCGAGTGCGGGCATCGAGCCAGGGCGTATGGTGCCTGCTCAGCGGGTCTGGTCGCCGGTACGCAGTTTTGGCCCAGGGTATCCTGCGCCGGCTCTGCGTGCTGTGTCTCCGGGGCGCTGGGAGGGTGCAGTGCGTCCTCTGCCCGCGCTCCGCTCGTGCCGGGCGAATGTGGGAATGGAGCCGAAGGGAGAGGTGCGTGTAGTAAGCACTAGATCTCCCGTGCTTACCCACAGCCCGGTTCAACCTGTGCCTGCACTCTGGACGGTCCGGGCTAGAGTGGTTATCCAGCCTGGGGAAGTGGTGCCAAGGTTGCGCACCAGAGCTCCAGTGCTCCCCCACAGCCCGGTCTTTCAGGTGCCTCCTCTTAACCCCAAGCCTCCTGAAGGTCTTCCCAGCCTGGTGGTTCCTGTGGCAGCCCCACGCACCAGGCTGTCTCTCTGTCTCCTCCCTGCAGGTGGTCCTGTCTGTCCGGCGCCGCTGCCGGAGTCTCCCGCCTGTCCGGCGCCTCTGCCGGAGTCTCCCGCCTGTCCGGCGCCTCTGCCGGAGTCTCCCGCCTGTCCGGCGCCTCTGCCGGAGTCTCCCGCCTGTCCGGCGCCTCTGCCGGAGTCTCCCGCCTGTCCGGCGCCTCTGCCGGAGTCTCCCGCCTGTCCGGCGCCTCTGCCGGAGTCTCCCGCCTGTCCGGCGCCTCTGCCGGAGTCTCCCGCCTGTCCGGCGCCTCTGCCGGAGTCTCCCGCCTGTCCGGCGCCTCTGCCGGAGTCTCCCGCCTGTCCGGCGCCTCTGCCGGAGCCTCCCGCCTGTCCGGCGCCTCTGCCGGAGCCTCCCGCCTGTCCGGCGCCTCTGCCGGAGCCCCTCTGCCCAGAGCTGCTGCCGGAGCCCCTCTGTCCCGAGCAGCTGCCTCTCTGTCCCGAGCAGCTGCCTCTCTGTCCCGAGCAGCTGCCTCTCTGTCCCGAGCAGCTGCCTCTCTGTCCCGAGCAGCTGCCTCTCTGTCCCGAGCAGCTGCCTCTCTGTCCCGAGCAGCTGCCTCTCTGTCCCGAGCAGCTGTCTCTCTGTCCCGAGCAGCTGTCTCTCTGTCCCGAGCAGCTGTCTCTCTGTCCCGAGCAGCTGTCTCTCTGTCCCGAGCAGCTGTCTCTCTGTCCCGAGCAGCTGTCCCTCTGTCCCGAGCTGCCCCTCTGTCCAGTGGGGTCATTGAGAGGGGTGGTCATGCTGAGAAAGCCACGGAGGCGGACAATAAGGCGGACTAAGACAATGATGAGGTGGGGTCCGCGTCCCGCGCCAGAGCCGCCACCGCGGACAGACGCCCACCCAGACCCTCCCCTATAGGTCAAGGTTTTGCGGCCGGAGTCCGCACCTTTGGGGGGGGGTACTGTCACGTTCTGACCTTTATTTCTGTTTTTTTGTATTTATTTAGTATGGTCAGGGCGTGAGTTGGGTGGGCAGTCTATGTTTGTTTTTCTATGTTTTGGGGCAGTTCTATGTTTTCGGCCTAGTATGGTTCTCAATCAGAGGCAGGTGTCATTAGTTGTCTCTGATTGAGAATCATACTTAGGTAGCCTGGGTTGCACTGTTTGTTTGTGGGTGATTGTCTATGTTAATGGCTTGTTTCAGCACAGGTCTCATTTTGTAGCTTCACGGTCGTATTTGGTTTATTGTTTTTGTTACTCGTTTGTATAGTGTTCAGTTTTTCTTGATTAAAGATTTGCCATGGACACTTACCACGCCGCGTATTGGTCCTCAGATCCATCTCGTCTCTCCTCTTCGGATGAAGAGGAGGACGGCCGTGACAGAAACAGTATGGAAAAATATAAACTATATTCTCCATGATCACTATATGGAGTCAATGTTTTAATTTAATTTAATTGAATTGCTTGTATGTCCTTACATAGCACTGTTGGCTGCCAAAAGTAACGCACTTACAAAGATTTAGATAATTTACCATTTGTGAGGTTTTTAGACAGCGAATTCTTCCATTTTCTCTCCCATCTTCCCTTACTCCTAATCTTTTACAATAACTATTATCATAGGCTCAGTCAGCCAGGAATTCCTATATCCAGATATCTGACAGGTCAACTTAGACCCTAAAAGAGAAACATCCAGTGAATGTTTGTTTTCACAGTATTGTCTGTGGTACTCTGGGGGGCTCTATTGACATTTGAGAAAAAGAGGAACCAACCAAGCATTAAATATTGAACAGCTTTATCTGCTTGGACTCTCCTGTCTTCTCAGTGTGTTCTGAGGCGTTCCCTAGACTCCTCCAGTCGAGGCTTTGCACCTTCCAGACAGCATGTTACCTCAGCGTCACTGTGCACCTCTGTCTAGACCTCTGTCGCTAGACTCAAGGCTTGTTTAATGCAACCAGGCACAGGAATCTATTCATTGCAGATAGTGGATTTTCTGCACTGCACTTTCAGACAACTTTGCTGAAAGTGAGCTATTTAGTCTATGTCTTTTAACTATACTCTTCCTTTTAACGTTATGTGTGTTAGTGTCTGAGGTAGTGTGGCATACAGACACACAGACAGACGCACACACACACACACACACACACACACATACACACACACACACACACACACACACACACACACACACACACACACACACACACACAGAGGGAGCATACATGGTGTCTGTATCAGGTTAATGGGCCCGCGGTCCAATAGCTAATCAGCTTTATTAGTGCCACTAAAACCAATCTGTGCTGATCAGACACGCCAGCTGTCTACAGCCTCATTGTCACAGGATCTCATCTCATCTCATACACCAAACGGCGGGAATGATAATTCAATTGATCCGTTAACCTGTGTATCTGTGACAGTGACTGATTTTAGCCAGCTGGTTAGAGTTATTATGTTACTGTACTGACGCTGCAGTGGGTAGGCTACACTGTCCTCTCTGGTTGTTATATTACTGTGCTCACACTGCAGTATGTAGGATACACTGCCCTTTCTGGGTGTTATATTACTGTACTCACACTGCAGTAGGTAGGCTACACTGTCCTCTCTGGATGTTAAATTACTGTACTCACACTGCAGTAGGTCGGCTACACTGCCCTCTCTGGATGTTATATTACTGTACTCACGCTGCAGTAGGTCGGCTACACTGCCCTCTCTGGATGTTATATTACTGTACTCACGCTGCAGTAGGTCGGCTACACTGCCCTCTCTGGATGTTATATTACTGTACTCACGCTGCAGTAGGTCGGCTACACTGCCCTCTCTGGATGTTATATTACTGTACTCACGCTGCAGTAGGTCGGCTACACTGCCCTCTCTGGATGTTATATTACTGTACTCACGCTGCAGTGGGTCGGCTACACTGCCCTCTCTGGATGTTATATTACTGTACTCACGCTGCAGTAGGTCGGCTACACTGCCCTCTCTGGATGTTATATTACTGTACTCACGCTGCAGTAGGTCGGCTACACTGCCCTCTCTGGATGTTATATTACTGTACTCACGCTGCAGTAGGTCGGCTACACTGCCCTCTCTGGATGTTATATTACTGTACTCACGCTGCAGTAGGTCGGCTACACTGCCCTCTCTGGGTGTTATATTACTGTACTCACGCTGCAGTGGGTCGGCTACACTGCCCTCTCTGGATGTTATATTACTGTACTCATGCTGCAGTAGGTCGGCTACACTGCCCTCTCTGGATGTTATATTACTGTACTCACGCTGCAGTAGGTCGGCTACACTGCCCTCTCTGGGTGTTATATTACTGTACTCACGCTGCAGTAGGTAGGCTACACTGCCCTCTCTGGATGTTATATTACTGTACTCACGCTGCAGTAGGTCGGCTACACTGCCCTCTCTGGATGTTATATTACTGTACTCACGCTGCAGTAGGTAGGCTACACTGCCCTCTCTGGATGTTATATTACTGTACTCACGCTGCAGTAGGTAGGCTACACTGCCCTCTCTGGATGTTATATTACTGTACTCACGCTGCAGTAGGTCGGCTACACTGCCCTCTCTGGATGTTATATTACTGTACTCACGCTGCAGTAGGTAGGCTACACTGCCCTCTCTGGATGTTATATTACTGTACTCACGCTGCAGTAGGTCGGCTACACTGCCCTCTCTGGATGTTATATTACTGTACTCACGCTGCAGTAGGTCGGCTACACTGCCCTCTCTGGATGTTATATTACTGTACTCACGCTGCAGTAGGTAGGCTACACTGTCCTCTCTGGATGTTATATTACTGTACTCACGCTGCAGTAGGTAGGCTACACTGTCCTCTCTGGATGTTATATTACTGTACTCACGCTGCAGTAGGTAGGCTACACTGTCCTCTCTGGATGTTATATTACTGTACTCACGCTGCAGTAGGTCGGCTACACTGCCCTCTCTGGATGTTATATTACTGTACTCACGCTGCAGTAGGTCGGCTACACTGCCCTCTCTGGATGTTATATTACTGTACTCACGCTGCAGTAGGTCGGCTACACTGCCCTCTCTGGATGTTATATTACTGTACTCACGCTGCAGTAGGTCGGCTACACTGCCCTCTCTGGATGTTATATTACTGTACTCACGCTGCAGTAGGTCGGCTACACTGCCCTCTCTGGATGTTATATTACTGTACTCACGCTGCAGTAGGTAGGCTACACTGCCCTCTCTGGATGTTATATTACTGTACTCACGCTGCAGTAGGTCGGCTACACTGCCCTCTCTGGATGTTATATTACTGTACTCACGCTGCAGTAGGTCGGCTACACTGCCCTCTCTGGATGTTATATTACTGTACTCACGCTGCAGTAGGTCGGCTACACTGCCCTCTCTGGATGTTATATTACTGTACTCACGCTGCAGTAGGTCGGCTACACTGCCCTCTCTGGATGTTATATTACTGTACTCACGCTGCAGTAGGTAGGCTACACTGCCCTCTCTGGATGTTATATTACTGTACTCACGCTGCAGTAGGTAGGCTACACTGCCCTCTCTGGATGTTATATTACTGTACTCACGCTGCAGTAGGTCGGCTACACTGCCCTCTCTGGATGTTATATTACTGTACTCACGCTGCAGTAGGTCGGCTACACTGCCCTCTCTGGATGTTATATTACTGTACTCACGCTGCAGTAGGTCGGCTACACTGCCCTCTCTGGATGTTATGTTACTGTACTCACGCTGCAGTAGGTCGGCTACACTGCCCTCTCTGGATGTTATATTACTGTACTCACGCTGCAGTAGGTAGGCTACACTGCCCTCTCTGGATGGGCATTGTGTCCACTCTGACCAATAACAGGTATTCTGATACCGTTCATGTACGATTGAATGACAGTGGCTTGATAATCTGATAATGGTTTAAATGATTAATTAGATGATTAAATAAATGAATGAAGTAGACAAATAACGAATGCTTGGAAGTGCAAAAGGAATGTTGATTTTGCTTCGATGGAGGCTCTTCCTGAAACATTTAATAATGAGTTGTCAATTTGTTAGCTAGGCCTAATCTCAGTGGGATTGTGCCAGACATGACAACGTAGAGAACTGAACATGATACACTCCTCCCATCACTCTACCCATCTCTTTCAAAGCAAGATACACGTCCCAAAGATATCCCAACTCACTTCTGCCAAATTACATAAACATGTCACCTCACATCCCATGCCTACGCACCGTTGGAACATCCGGGAGTTCAAGTGGGGTTCAAACCAACAACAATTTACCACGTGTTTAACTATGATGACAAGCATGGTTCCCTCATCAAATGCATCAACAGTCACCATATATCAAAACCAATGTGGCTTAGAAGTAACTTGTGATCCCCCATAGGAGAAAAAAATCCCTTGATCCGCATCTTCAAAGCTGTGGTCAATTTCCTGTGAACACTAGTATGTGGCGGGCACACACAGGGGATACCCCTACCAGAGCATGCACGCGCGCACACACACACACACACACACGCACACACACACACACACACACACACACACACACACACACACACACACACACACACACACACACACACACACACACACACACACACACACACACACACACACACACACACACACACACAGAGTACAAACAGTGATAGTTGGGGTAAACCCAGATCCAAGTTGTCTTCAAGAGCACAGCTGTCCTGTTCTACAACTCTTAGAACAGGACAGACTTGTGAGCATCACAGCTGGATAGAGTTAGCTGTGCTCTCAAATGGAATTGTGGTTTCCAAAACAAAGGCAAAACCATCGCAAGTTGTTTTTTGCACTTTCATGGGGAATAAAATTGTGTTTTGTTCTGTCATAAACACTTTTTAATTCACAATTCATGTGACACACACACTCAATTACTCAAGGTTTCAGAGAAGGGGTCAACATTGATAGGGTGTGACTTGCACATTAATGGCAGGGTACTTACCATGATGGCATAAGATGTTCCTCAAGAAATGAAGCCTGTTTTCGCCCCTGGCTCTACAAAATCCACAGCAATGATACATCCACACAAATTGCACATTCATCTGCAGGACATGAAGCTTAGGGACGTCAGACGGACACTCATGGCGTTCCTGGGCAGTGGCGGCACCACACCACCGTCCAGAACTGACTACCATCGACTATCCCAACATTTCAGCAGGCAACATTCGGCTGCCGTGTTCATCTCAGTTTATCTTGAAACTGTGCGACTTCATCAAATCCCCATACAGTCTGGACTCTGATGACCTATAGAGCCAGTAGTGGGTAGACCCACTGTTTCAACACATTACCCTACTAAACGTAGAATGGGTTAACACTTAAAGTAACACATCATTTAACACTTAAACTAACACACAAAATAGCCAAATACCACACAGTGTGCACTACGCAAAAAATGCCGTGGGGCTGATCTCAGAAACGTTTGGGGGAATGTTGAAGTGATTTTGAAGTGAACAGACAACAGTCTACTCTATGTGACCAAAACATTGATCTTAGATAAATATGTATTTGCTATACAGATCCGATATCTGTAGGTAAAAGATATCCAGTTCTATGTGTGTTCTGACAGGCCGATGGGCAGATATTTCCAATCAGAAGAGACACCCCCCCCCCCCCCCCCCCTCCCCTCCACACACACACACACACACACAGTATTAACCCCTTCTGCATCGTCGCATAAGGTCAGTTAGATAAGCCCTGTGGATTTCCACACACGCCATGGTTCTCGTGAACTTGACCTCTGTCAAATTCATTACCGAAATACCTTCTGTTGGGGGGGGGGGGGTTGAAGGAGGGTGAGTGGCATGCGAACAAAGTAAGCCCCTCACGCCCGCTACTACTCCCTCCCTGTCGATTAGCCTAATGTACCCCATATGTCCAGTCCAGTTGAAAACTGATGGATGAGGAGTGGACTGATTAGAGGAGGGGGTTCATGTTAATGCTAGGCGTTTTATTAGGCACGCTGTGTTGTGGCCACATCCAGTACGCCAACCTTGGCCAGGCCTCTCTGTGCTTTTTCATCCCTGGCTAAGACTGGACAAGGGACTGGAGAGGGCAGGAGGTCCCCTTTTAATTAGAATACGGCCTTAGCTGGGACTCCCCTCTCGACTCCCCTCCTGGCCAGTAGTCAGCAGATGCTACTGACCACTAATCCTATGCGAGGAACTTAATTGTATCTGCTTTAGATAACAGTTTGTCCCTCCGTCCGGGCGAATCAAGCTCTGACTGCCGCAGACGGTAGAGCTGTGATTAAGGACCTATTGCTGTTAATGGGGAAACCACTTCATTCACTGGCCTAATAAAAGCTGGATAAGTATCCGTTGCCTATTGACTCACTGACTTGGCTCTCATCCGATGGAATTCCTTGATGCTACACAAGTGCTTTTTGGGGGGTGTTTGATTGAGGATAAGTACGAAGCTTTGCCTCTTGCCTGGGTGACTGGAAAAGTCTCAAAGGCCATTTTTCTCTTAATCACTCTCTGGGTGTTTGGTTGTATGACAGGAGTGATGATATTCAATGCACATGCAGTATCATGTGAACGGGCACTTCTTGGTGACACACATAAAGTACCCAGGATGTACAAGACATTAGGAACACCTGCTCTTTCCACGACATAGACTGACCAGGTGAATCCAGGTGAAAGCTATGATCCCATATTGATGTCACCTGTTAAATCCACTTCAATCAATGTAGATGAAGGGGAGGAGACAGGTTAAAGAAGGATTTTTAAGCATTGAAACAATTGAGACATGGATTGTGTATGTGTGTGATTCAGAGAGTGAATGGGCAAGACAATATCTGTACAGTGCCTTGTGAAAGTATTCGGCCCCTTGAACTTTGCGACCTTTTGCCACATTTCAGGCTTCAAACATAAAGATATAAAACTGTATTTTTTGTGAAGAATCAACAACAAGTGGGACACAATCATGAAGTGGAACAACATTTATTGGATATTTCAAACTTTTTTAACAAATCAAAAAATGAAAAATTGGGCGTGCAAAATTATTCAGCCCCCTTAAGTTAATACTTTGTAGCGCCACCTTTTGCTGCGATTACAGCTGTAAGTCGCTTGGGGTATGTCTCTATCAGTTTTGCACATCGAGAGACTGACATTTTTTCCCATTCCTCCTTGCAAAACAGCTCGAGCTCAGTGAGGTTGGATGGAGAGCATTTGTGAACAGCAGTTTTCAGTTCTTTCCACAGATTCTCGATTGGATTCAGGTCTGGACTTTGACTTGGCCATTCTAACACCTGGATATGTTTATTTTTGAACCATTCCATTGTAGATTTTGCTTTATGTTTTGTATCATTGTCTTGTTGGAAGACAAATCTCCGTCCCAGTCTCAGGTCTTTTGCAGACTCCATCAGGTTTTCTTCCAGAATGGTCCTGTATTTGGCTCCATCCATCTTCCCATCAATTTTAACCATCTTCCCTGTCCTTGCTGAAGAAAAGCAGGCCCAAACCATGATGCTGCCACCACCATGTTTGACAGTGGGCATGGTGTGTTCAGGGTGATGAGCTGTGTTGCTTTTACGCCAAACACGTTTTGCATTGTTGCCAAAAAGTTCAATTTTGGTTTCATCTGACCAGAGCACCTTCTTCCACATGTTTGGTGCGTCTCCCAGGTGGCTTGTGGCAAACTTTAAACAACACTTTTTATGTATATCTCTAAGAAATGGCTTTCTTCTTGCCACTCTTCCATAAAGGCCAAATTTGTGCAATACACGACTGATTGTTGTCCTATGGACAGAGTCTCCCACCTCAGCTGTAGATCTCTGCAGTTCATCCAGAGTGATCATGGGCCTCTTGGCTGCATCTCTGATCAGTCTTCTCCTTGTATGAGCTGAAAGTTTAGAGGGACGGCCAGGTCTTGGTAGATTTGCAGTGGTCTGATACTCCTTCCATTTCAATATTATCGCTTGCACAGTGCTCTTTGGGATGTTTAAAGCTTGGGAAATATTTTTGTATCCAAATCCGGCTTTAAACTTCTTCACAACAGTATCTCGGACCTGCCTGGTGTGTTCCTTGTTCTTCATGATGCTCTCTGCGCTTTTAACGGACCTCTGAGACTATCACAGTGCAGGTGCATTTATACGGAGACTTGATTACACACAGGTGGATTGTATTTATCATCATTAGTCATTTAGGTCAACATTGGATCATTCAGAGATCCTCACTGAACTTCTGGAGAGAGTTTGCTGCACTGAAAGTAAAGGGGCTGAATAATTTTGCACGCCCAATTGTTCAGTTTTTGTTTTTTGTTAAAAAAGTTTGAAATACCCAATAAATGTCGTTCCACTTCATGATTGTGTCCCACTTGTTGTTGATTCTTCACAAAAAAATACAGTTTTATATCTTTATGTTTGAAGCCTGAAATGTGGCAAAAGGTCGCAAAGTTCAAGGGGGCCGAATACTTTCGCACGGCACTGTAAATGTCTTTGAGCAGGGTATGCGCACCGGTTTGAGTGTGTCAAGACCTGCAACGCTGCTGGGTTTTTCACACTCAACAGTTTCCCGTGTGTATCAAGAATGGTCCACCACCCAAAGCACATCCAACCAACTTGACGCAACTATGGGAAACATTGGAGTCAACATGGGCCAGCATCCCTGTGGAACGCTTTCGACACCTTGTAGAGCCAAATTGAGACTGTTCTGAGTGAGAAATGGATTAAATTGATTTTTTCCTCTCTCACCCATCTAAACACAATAATGAAAAAGTGAAAACGTGTTTTTAGACATTTTTGCTAATGTATTTCAAATTAAATACAGAAATATCTAATTTACATAACTATTCATACCCCTGAGTCGATACATGTTAGAATCACCTTTGGCAGCGATTAATGCTGTGAGTCTTTCTGGGTAAGTCTCTAAGAGCTTTGCACACCTGGATTGTATAATATTTGCATATTATTATTTTAAAATTCTTCAAGCTCTGTCAAGTTAGTTGTTTATCATTGCTAGACAGCCATTTTCAAGTCTTGACATAGACTTTCACGGCCGTTTAAGTCTAAACTGTAACTAGGCCACTCAATTCTATCTTGGTAAGCAGCTCCAGTGCATATTTGGCCTTGTGTTTTAGGTTATTGTCCTGCTGAAAGGTGAATTTGTCTCCCAGTGTCTGTTGGAAAGCAGACTGAACCAGGATTTCCTCTAGGATTTTGCCTTTGCTTAGCTCTATTCTGTTCATTTTTTATTTAAATAAAAATCCCTAGTCCTTACCGATGCCAGGCACACCCATACAATGATGCAGCCACCACCATGCTTGAAAATATGAGGCGTGTTACTCAAAGCTTTGTATTCAGGACATAAAGTTAATTTCTTTGCCATTTTTTTTGTTTTTGCAGTTTTACGTAATGCCTTGTTGCAAACAGGATACATGTTTGGGAATATTTTTATTACGTGAATACTTCCTTCTTTTCACTCTGTAATTAAGATTAGTATTGTGGAGTAAGTACAATGTTGTTGATCCATCCTCAGTTTTCTCCTATCACAGCCATTAAACTCTGTAACTGTTTTAAAGTCATCATTGGCCTCATGGTGAAATCCCTGAGCGGTTTCCTTCTTCTCAGGCAACTAAGTTAGGACGGACGCCTGTATCTTTGTAGTGATTGGGTGTATTGATATACCATCCGAAGAGTAATTAATAACTTCACCATGCTCAAAGGGATATTCAATGTACGTTTTTTTTTACCCATCTACCAATGGGTGCCTTTCTTTGCGAGTCATTGGAAAACCTCCCTGGTCTTTGTGGTTGAATCTGTGTTTGAAATTCACTGCTCGACTGAGGGACCTTACAGATAATTGTATGTGTGGGGTGCAGAGATAAGGTAGCCATTCAAAAATCATGATAAACACTATTATTGCACACAGAGTCCATGCAACTTATTATGTGATTTTTACTCCTGAACTTATTTAGGCTTGCCATAACAAAGGGGTTTAATACTTATTGACTCAAGACATTTCAGCTTTTCATTTTTATTCATTTGTAAACATTTCTAAAAACATAATTCCACTGACATTATGGGGTATTGTGTTCAATTTAATATGTACTGAACAAAAATATAAACAAAACATGCAACAATTTCAAAGATTTGACAGAGTTACAGTTCATATAAGGAAATCAGTCAATTGAAATAAATAAATTAGGCGCTAATCTATGGATTTCACATGACTGGGAACACCGAAATGCATCTGTTGGTCAGTGATACCTTAAAAAAAGGTAGGGGCGTGGATCAGAAAACCAGTCAATATCTGGTGTGACCACCATTGGCTTCATGCAGCGCGACACATCTCCTTCGCATAGAGTTGATCAGGCTGTTGATTGCGCCTGTGGAATGTTGTCCTACTCGTCTTCAACGGCTGTGCGAAGTTGCTGGATATCGGTGGGAACATGAACATGTCTGGTAAGTATGCAGGAACTGGGACATTTTCAGCTTCCAAAAATTGTGTACAGATACTTGTGATATGGGGCAGTGCATTATCATGCTGAAACATGAGGTGATGGCGGAGGATGAATGGCACGACAATGGGCCTCAGGATCTCGTCATGGTATCTCTGTGCATTCAAATTGCCATTAATAAAATGCAATTTCTCCTCGTTGTCAGTAGCTCATGACTGCCCATACCATAACCCCACCACCACCATGGGGCACTCTGTTTACAATGTTGACATCAGTTAACCACTCGCCCACACAACGCCATACACATGCTCTGCAATTTCTTTAAAATTATGTTGGAGGCAGTTTATGGTAGAGAAATTAATCTTAAATTATCTGGCAACAGCTCTGGAGGACATTCCTCCAGTCAGCATGCCAATTGCACGCGCTCTCAATACATTTGTGATATTGTTTTGTGTGAAAAAATTGCACATTTTAGAGTGGCCTTTTATTGTCCACCAGCACAAGGTGCACCTGTGTAATGATCATGCTGTTTAATCATCTTATTGATATGCATGGATTATCTTGGAAAAGGAGAAATGCTCAACAACAGGGATGTAAACAAATTTCTGCACACATTTTGAGAGAAATAAGCTTTTTGTGCGTATGAAACATTTCTGGGATATTTTAGTTCAGCTCAGCTCAGCTTAAATTAAGGGCTGTAACACTAGAAAATGTTTAAAAATTCAAGCGATGTGAATACTTTCTGAAGGCACTGTATCTGAATGTCTTTTGGCAAAGACTGTTTTATATGAAACACCTGTTTGTTAAGCTTGCCCTGCTCTAATATCCAACATGAAGTACAAACAATCAACTCATGCCAAAACATGAAATCATCTTTTTTTTACATATACATTTCACTGACCCAAAAATATGATACCGTACATGACTTTGTGTAACATACAGAGACAAACATATGCTGAGTAATACCTACTTACTTTGATATATGATCTGTAGTATACATTTATACAGTTTGGGACTCCCAGTTCAACTGATGTTGTGCAGCTTAGGAAGATTTATGCTTCAGTGACCTGTAACATTTTCAGAGGATTACGCTTTGTTTACTTGCTGGATGTGGCAGCATCCTCTATAGGGTAATAAACGCACGTGCCTGAAGATCTTACAGTCTAGACTCCGGTATTGCTTTAATGAGATTTCTACAGATTTACAGTTTGTTAAGCTTGTGGGCACAATAAGGGCAGCAAAATAGCTAGCTTTGTGGGACCTATAGTTATCCAACTGCATAGCCTCAGCCTGCAGCAGCCAAGTGATGCTTGTGCTGTTATTTACGTGTCCTCTCTGGCCGCTTGGAGTTGCAATTGTCTGCCCAGAGAACCGTTACACAGCTATCACGTGCTGAGCGTGACCAAGCACATCAACAAACGTCGCAGACTGGCTCATACAGTATGACTTTCAGTACGGTGTCCATATTAGGACATATTCACATGTCAATGGAAGTTGTTTCAGAGTCATTTAGATGTATAAATGTACAGTTGAAGTCGGAAGTTTACATACACTTAGGTTACACATACACTTACATACACTTAAAACTAGTTTTTCAACCACTCTACACATTTCTTGTTAACAAACCATAGCTTTGTGCAGGACACAAGTAATTTTTCCAACAATTGTTTACAGACAGATTATTTCACTTATAATTCACTGTATCACAATTCCAGTAGGTCAGAACTTTACATGATGTTACATTTACATGATGTCATGGCTTTAGAAGCTTCTGATAGGCTAATTGACATCATTTGAGTCAATTGGAGGTGTACCTGTGGATGTATTTCAAGGCCTACCTTCAAACTCAGTGCCTCTTTGCTTGACATCATGGGAAAAATCAAAAGAAATCAGCCAAGATCTCAGAAAAACAATTGTAGACCTCCACAAGTCTGGTTCAACAATAGGAGCAATTTCCAAACGCCTGAAGGTACCACGTTCATCTGTACAAACAATAGTACGCAAGTATAAACACCATGGAAACATGCAGCCGTCATACCACTCAGGAAGGATAACCTGAAAGGCCACTCAGCAAGGAAGAAGCCACTGCACCAAAACCACCATAAAAAAGCCAGACTACACTTTGCAACTGCACATGGGGACAAAGATCATACTTTTTGGAGAAATGTCCTCTGGTCTGATGAAACAAAAGTAGAACTGTTTGACCATGATGACCATCGTAATGTTTGGAGGAAAAAGGGGAGGCTTGCAAGCTGAAGAACACCATCCCAACCGTGAAGCACGGGAGTGGCAGCATCATGTTGTGGGGGTGCTTTGCTGCAGGAGGGACTGATGCACTTCACAAAATAGATGGCTACATGAGGATGGAAAGTTATGTTGATATATTGAAGCAACATCTCAAGCTTGGTCGCAAATGGGTCTTCCAAACGGACAATGGTACAAAGCATACAGTGCCTTGCGAAAGTATTCGGCCCCCTTGAACTTTGCGACCTTTTGCCACATTTCAGGCTTCAAACATAAAGATATAAAACTGCATTTTTTTGTGAAGAATCAACAACAAGTGGGACACAATCATGAAGTGGAACGACATTTATTGGATATTTCAAACTTTTTTAACAATTCAAAAATTGGGCGTGCAAAATTATTCAGCCCCTTTACTTCCTGTGCAGCAAACTCTCTCCAGAAGTTCAGTGAGGATCTCTGAATGATCCAATGTTGACCTAAATGACTAATGATGATAAATACAACACCTGTGTGTAATCAAGTCTCCGTATAAATGCACCTGCACTGTGATAGTCTCAGAGGTCCGTTAAAAGCGCAGAGAGCATCATGAAGAACAAGAACAAGAACACACCAGGCAGGTCCGAGATACTGTTGTGAAGAAGTTTAAAGCCGGATTTGGATACAAAAAGATTTCCCAAGCTTTAAACATCCCAAGGAGCACTGTGCAAGCGATAATATTGAAATGGAAGGAGTATCAGACCACTGCAAATCTACCAAGACCTGGCCGTCCCTCTAAACTTTCAGCTCAAACAAGGAGAAGACTGATCAGAGATGCAGCCAAGAGGCCCATGATCACTCTGGATGAACTGCAGAGATCTACAGCTGAGGTGGGAGACTCTGTCCATAGGACAACAATCAGTCGTATATTGCACAAATCTGGCCTTTATGGAAGAGTGGCAAGAAGAAAGCCATTTCTTAAAGATATCCATAAAAAGTGTTGTTTAAAGTTTGCCACAAGCCACCTGGGAGACACACCAAACATGTGGAAGAAGGTGCTCTGGTCAGATGAAACCAAAATTGAACTTTTTGGCAACAATGCAAAACGTTATGTTTGGCGTAAAAGCAACACAGCTCATCACCCTGAACACACCATCCCCACTGTCAAACATGGTTGTGGCAGCATCATGGTTTGGGCCTGCTTTTCTTCAGCAGGGACAGGGAAGATGGTTAAAATTGATGGGAAGATGGATGGAGCCAAATACAGGACCATTCTGGAAGAATGGTGGTCTGCAAAAGACCTGAGACTGGGACGGAGATTTGTCTTCCAACAAGACAATGATCCAAAACATAAAGCAAAATCTACAATGGAATGGTTCAAAAATAAATATATCCAGGTGTTAGAATGGCCAAGTCAAAGTCCAGACCTGAATCCAATCGAGAATCTGTGGAAAGAACTGAAAACTGCTGTTCACAAATGCTCTCCATCCAACCTCACTGAGCTCGAGCTTTTTTGCAAGGAGGAATGGGAAAAAATGTCAGTCTCTCGATGTGCAAAACTGATAGAGACATACCCCAAGCGACTTACAGCTGTAATCGCAGCAAAAGGTGGCGCTACAAAGTATTAACTTAAGGGGGCTGAATAATTTTGCATGCCCAATTTTTCAGTTTTTGATTTGTTAAAAAAGTTTGAAATATCCAATAAATGTCGTTCCACTTCATGATTGTGTCCCACTTGTTGCTGATTCTTCACAAAAAAATACAGTTTTATATCTTTATGTTTGAAGCCTGAAATGTGGCAAAAGGTCGCAAAGTTCAAGGGGGCCGAATACTTTCGCAAGGCACTGTACTTCCAAAGTTGTGGCAAAATGGCTTAAGAAGGTATTGGAGTGGCCATCACAAAGCTCTGACCTCAATCCTATAGGAAATTGGTGGGCAGAACTGAAAAAGCATGTGCGAGCAAGGAGGCCTACAAACCTGACTCAGTAACACCAGCTCTGTCAGGAGGAATGGTCCAAAGTTCACCCAACTTATTGTGCGAAGCTTGTGGAAGGCTACCTGAAATGTTTGACCCAAGTTAAACAATGTATAGGCAATGCAACCAAATACTAATTGAGTGTATGTACACTTCTGACTCACTGGAAATGTGATGAACGAAATAAAAGCTGAAATAAATAATTCTCTCTCCTATTATTCTGACACTTCACATTCTTAAAATAAAGTGGTGATCCTAACTGACCACCGTCTCTTTTCCACATCCACCGACTCCACAGGACACTTCTACAGTACAGCATTATCCTGATACGACACATTGCTAGGAACATTAAGCAACTACAATTTAACAAAGACCTAATCTGTCCGGCCATCTTATTTTCCAGTTTAATTCCTGTTCTACTTCTGTAGGGTAATTAAAAATGATCCATGGTGTGCGTCCCGCTAGAAACCTGTCCTGGGTATCTTTTATAAAGTGCGTAGGCCTGGTTAAGTAGGGGTTGAGGCCCTGGCATGCTGCCCAGCTCCATCCTCAGCTCCAGCCCCCTACAGCCTGTCCAGTTTAAAGAGGTGCTGGATGACACGCTGTAACGGGTGGAATGCCTGCAGCCTGCAGCTGGCCTGGCAGAGTCAGAGCAAAGAGAGGGAGAGAAAGCTCTACACACACTGTGGGAATACAGCCTCTCCTCTTCTGAACAGAGAGAGTGAGAGGCAGAGGGAGAGACAGAATCGAGTGAAAGGGGGCAGAGAGAGAGAGAGAGAGAGAGAGAGAGAGAGAGAGCGAGAGAGAGAGAGAGAGTCAGTGGCCAAAAGCAGCCTTAGTAAACCTGCACCCAGAAGGGCTCTCTCCAGGGTGTGTCCCCAGCCCCCAAGCCCCCATGGACCCCCAGGCCCCCGGGCACCAACCACCACGCCACAGCCTGCTGCTCACACCCACTCTGTTTACAGTGCAGGTTTATATAATCCACAGCCAAATACTCCACATTCTTATCTCACCCATTCATATCCTGAACTGGAGACGGGCTGAGTGCATCTGCATTTATATATCACCTCTTCTTTTCTTAGGCCCAGACACATGTTTCCCTTTTAAAGTCACGCCGGGGGAAACAATTTTCTAACTTAACATCAACATTTTGACATCTCCTTGGGAGGTTCTGACAGAACGCTTCTTCAAAAATCGGTCCAGTAGTATCAGGGCGGTTTCTATGAGGCGCCTGCTGCTCGGTAGAGAGGGAAAAAAGAGTTTGAGGAGGAAAGGTTTCCATTTCCCCCCAAAAAAGCCATAAAAATGTAATGGTATCCAAACAGTGGAGTATCTGGTGTCAAGGACAGGTCAGGTCAGAGGAAGGCTCAGTATCTAGAGCTGATAGAATCTGAAACCTACAATGTGTTGTCTCACAGAACAGCACCTACTCCTAAATACATCAGTGACAGCATTATGTCTTGCAAAGGCCCTGGACAACATCAAACCCCCTCTCAACACACGCACACACACACATACATATACAGAGAACCCAAACCAAAGGCCACGGTCATTGAGTGCTCAGCAAACACACAAACAGTGGCACATGAGAGGGTCAGGGTCTACCAGGGGTCAAGTAGAGTGGGCTGGAGAGGGGCCAGAGATGGACTGATAACCCCCAGAGCTGCTTTGGAGAAGGCTTTACTTCCAGGCCTGATCTCCCTGTCGATATGGCCCGACGCCCAGGTCACTTCTCTCAGGTTACTCGCTGTGCGCCGTGTCCTGTTTGGTTCCCACTCCTATCATCCATCCCTACCCCCACGTCTCACACCCTCCTAGCCATGGACATGGTCCTTGGACATGGACTTGAGAGTTGAGAGATGGACTTGGTCCAGGCACCAAGACAAAGGTTGACCGTGGGCAATGTGCTGCTGCTGGTGGTGGTGTGTTGGGAGCAGATAGAGGCTTTATCTGATAGAGGGGACCTGTTTTTAGCAAGAACAGCCAATCTTGATCACAAGAATTGCTTATACACAGTTATTTGGGATACAAGGGGATTTGTAGATTAGAAATCCTGATGACGGTGGTCGATCTCAAACACGTGCATTGGCTCTGCTGTGAGGCTAGTCAAGGCAGCTATTCCACAGCCTCTGAGAAATCAAAGTGTGCCTGGAGAAGTATGCTGCGCTTTCTTGTTTGCTGTTGCACTACTTTCCCAACAGACCTCTTTTAACAAGGCAATTCACTGAACTTTAGAGGCAAGCACTGAAGCACAAACGCTCACTGTCGGCCTATTGTCCACATGTTCTTGCTCTTCAAAGACAATTCTGCACAATATGCAAAGAACACAAGCATTTCCATGGCATAGACTGACCAGGGGAATCCAGAGTAAAGCTGTGGGGGATGCAACGAAGGTGAAAACATAAGGGGGTGCAACTCAATATTAGGAAGTTGTCTTTACTGTTTTGTACACTCGGTGTATCCAGTGCATTCGGGAAAGTATTCAAACTGCTTGACTTTTTCCTCATTTTGTTAGGTTACAGCCTTATTCTAAAATGGATTAAATCATTTTTTTTCTCATCAATCTACACACAATATTCCATAATGACTTAGCAAAAAACGGTTTTTATTTTTCCAAATGTATTACAAATAATAAAATGAAATATTACATTTACATTAGTATTCAGACACTTTACTCACTACTTTGTTAGAACACCTTTGGCAGTGATTACAGCTTCGAGTCTTCGTGGGTATGACGCTACAAGCTTGGCACACCTTTATTTGGGGAGTTTCTCCCATTCTTCTCTGCAGATCCTCTCAAGCTCTGTCAGGTTGTATTGGGGAACGTCGCTGCACAGCTATTTTCAGGTCTCTCCAGAGATATTCGATCGGGTTCAAGTCCTTGCTCTTGCTGGGCCACTCAATGACATTTAGAGACTTGTCTCTTGTCTATATGTCCTGTTGGAAGGTGAACCTTTGCCCCGGTCTGAAGTCCTGGGCGCTCTGGAGCAGGTTTTCATCAAGGATTTGTCTTTGCTTATTTTAGCTGTTCTTGACATAATATGGACTTGGTCTTTTGCCAAATAGGGTTATCTTCTGTATACCAACCCTACCTTGTCACAACACAACTGATTGGCTCAAATGCATTAAGACGGAAAGACATTCCACAAATTAACTTTTAACAAGGCACTCCTGTTAATTGAAATGCATTCCAGGTGACCTCATGAAGCTGGTTGAGAGAATGCCAAGAGTGTGCAAAGCTGTCATCAAGGCAAAGGGTGGCTATTTGAAGAATCTCAAATATAAAATATATTTTGATTTGTTTAACACTTTTATGGCTACTACATGAGTCCATGTGTGTTATTTCATAGTTTTGATGTCTTCACTATTATTCTACAATGCAGAAAATAGTAAAAATAAAGAAAAACCCTTGAATGAGTAGGTGTCCTAAAACTTTTGACCGGTAGTGTATATATATAATGTATTCGGAAGCTACTCAGACCTCTTACATTTTTCCACATTTTGTTACATTACAGCCTAATTCTAAAATGGATTAAATTGTGTGTGTGTGTATGTGTGTGTGTGTGTGTGTGTGTGTGTGTGTGTCCATCAATCTACACACAATACCCCATAATGACAAAAAAATGTTTCTGTAAAAAAAATGTTTTTAAACAACTGAAATATCACATTTACATAAGTATTCAGACCCTTCCTAATATTGAGTTACACCCTCTTTTGCCCTCAGAACAGCCACAATTAATCGGGGTATGGACTCTATAAGGTGTCGAAAGCGTTCCACAGGGATGCTGGCCCATGTTGACTCCACTGCTTCCCACAGTTGTGTCAAGTTGGCTGGATGTCCTTTGGGTGGTGGACCATTCTTGATACACACGGAAAACTGTTTGGCGTGAAAAACCCAGCAGCGTTGCAGTTCTTGACAAACTCAAACCGGTGCACTTGGCACCTACTACCGTACCCTATTCAAAGGCACTTATTTTACAATATTTTGTCTTGCCCATTCACTCTCTGAATCACACACATACACAATCCATGTCTCAATTGTTTCAATGCTTAAAAATCCTTCTACAACCTGTCTACTCCCCTTCATCTACATTGATTGAAGTGGATTAAACAGGTGACATCAATAAGGGATCATAGCTTTCACCTGGTCAGTATATGTCATGGAAAGAGCAGGTGTTCTTAATGTTTTGTACACTCAGTTTATATAGTATGTGTACTGCAGACAACACTTTGCATTGACTAAATACAAAGTCTAAATATAAAGTCTTAAACGGAGACCGTTGGCCTTTGAATGTTGACCTCTTGTGAATCATTTGCTGATGGTATCATACTTCTTATTCCTAAAGTAACCCAATCCGACAATCTTACATATTCCACCAGTCACTCCCTCATCTGATACCAGACAACATTGTCCAAAACTGTTGATGTGGAACCAAAACTTGTCATTGGCATCTTGAGAACGGAGGAGGGGCGGGCAGCCTGAGCCTGTTTATTCGACCCACACTGGCTGCCCGGGCCAGACTTTTATGACATGTCAGAGTTGTGCTATAAACACGGGGGTGCCTCTTGTCATCAAGGGCATCCGTCTGAGAAAGAGCTCGCCCGCCGCCTGCCATGAACTTCAAAGAGGTTCCAGAGGAGAGCCAGAGGAGGGCCGTGTGAGTCTGATTCATCACCACTAACGTGCCGTGTGGGAAGAGAAGAAGAGGAAAAAACAAAAGGGACCCTGCTAACCTTTCCCTCCACTCCCTCCACCCCTCTGTCCCCAGTCCCCTCCACCTCCTCCACCCCTAGAGATTGAGAGGCCAGACGGCAGATTCCTCCGAGCAAATAGAGAAGAAGCTCTCTCTCTCTCTCTCTCTCTCTCTCTCTCTCTCTCTCTCTCTCTCTCTCTCTCTCTCTCTCTCTCTCTCTCTCTCTCTCTCTCTCTCTCTCTCTCTCTCTCTCTCTCTCTCTCTCTCTCTCTCTCTCTCTCTCTCTCTCTCTCTCTCTCTCTCTCTCTCTCTCTCTCATCTCAGCTCAAAGTTCATTGCTGGCATTTGTTTTCTCTTTGTAACCCCTTTGTCTGTCTGCACCAGAAATGCGCAGGTTATTATCCCAAAACAAGAGACAGAAAGCAGGAATGTCAGAGCCTCGCGGCTCGCGGTGACGGTATGCATCCTTTGTCAACATCAAATACCACCGTCGCTTCATTTCCTTCGAAAATGAATTCTTAGTGCAGAATTCATTCCAGACGTGTGGTCGTACAGAGCTCCAGACAGACAGAGTAACCTTGCGGGTCTACTTTAATGCGTACTGCAGCAAAGAGCAACAGTGGATTTGCAACATCAAAGTTGAATGAAAAGTTGGGGGAGATGAAGATCGTGTTGAAAGGAAATGCCTTGATCTAGTGAGTCTGTGGAGAATCCCGGGAAGGACAAATATGTCCGCACAGAAAGAGACTTATTTTCCTGTCTGTGTTGTTGCTTTTACCGACGTCCCGGTGGAGGTTTAGGATGTTGGTCTGCAGTCCACTTTATTCGATGACATTTCAGAGATGCTCCGGCAGTCTGGAATGCAGTACGAGGCCATCACATGAAGTTCAGCCTGTACCACACCTAATTCCACTGTCTGTGTTCCAAATGACACGCTATTCTCTATGTAGTGCACTATATAGGTACTACGGTGCCATTTGGACCGCAAACACTAAATAAGACAAACACCGGCTGGATTGGGCGGCTCAGACTCCAATGGGAACCTTTTTCTGGTACATGCAAAAGTGAGTGTGTTTCATCATCGTCAATATCATCTTCATCATCCCCATCAACTGTGGCATCATCACTATCCTCATCATCCTAATCATCATCCTCATTAGTGCCATCATCATCCTCCAATCTTTTCAATCAGCGATGCAGTCTCTTTCTCTGTGGTGTCGGGCTCAAACTGCAGGGTGTGAAAAGTGAGGCGTGCAAATCAGAGCCGACCAGAGGTTAGACAGAGGTGACGGAGAAGACCGGTGATTAGTGCTGCGGTTTTATCTTCCCTCTGGTCCCTCTGGTCTCTGAGGCCTCCTCCATGGTGCTGAGCCTGGCTGTGGGGGGAGGAGCCATATTACGGGACGTCCCTCCGCTCTCACCTTTCCCTTCTCTTCTCACGTTCCTCCTCCAGCCTGTTCACAGAGATAACAAAGAGCACCGCTGCCATTGATCTCCCAAGGCCACGAACGATGCCAAGTAAACAAAGGCTGATTGAAATATCAGCATCTGAGAGGACAGCAGGCATCCATTGTCCAGCCTGTGTGTGTGTGTGTGTGTGTGTGTGTGTGTGTGTGTGTGTGTGTGTGTGTGCGCGCGCGAGTGAGTGAGTGAGTGAGTGAGTGAGTGAGTGAGTGATACAGAGAGGGAGGTAGAGCATGAGAGAGGGAGGCAGTGAGAGAGAGAACAGCCAAGAATGAGAAATGGAGAAAGAAGGTATGGAGAAAGAGAGAGAAAAAGAGAGGAAGGGAGAAAGAAAGAGAGTGCCCTGGGCGCCTCAGTGATAATAGGTTGTGACAGCCAGGCCACGCTGCCATTCCATTGTGACAGACAGAGATGAGCAGCACAGTGGGATGGGAGTGTGTGTGTAGGGGAGTGGGTGTATGTGTGTGGTGGAGTGTATGTGTGTATGTGTGTGGCAGAGAGTGAGGTCAGGGCTCCGCTGGCTCTCAATCCACTGTGCTGATGATACTATGGACAGGGGAGTGGGGGAGTGGGAGTACAGAGGGTGGGGCATGGGAGGCGCCCGTCAACCCCCCCTTCCTATCCTCAGGGCTATGCTTCCCCTCACGTACACCAAAACACAGGGGGGTTATTAGCCTGTGGGGTGGGAGTCACTCATCACCCCAACCACAGTACACTGGTTCACACCAAGACTGATTTGGTCAAATAAAATGTAACATGAATGAATGTACTGTTACGTGTTATCAAGTGGCTCTCTGTTCTTACTATCAGGTGATTATCTCAGCTGTTCCTAATATATCTCCTTATCTTCTTCCACAAGTATTTACCAGTGATGATTAAAAACATGTTCTCTCGCTCTCTCTCCCTCCCCTCTCACTCTCTGTGTCTCCCTCCTCTCCCTCTCACCCTCTCTTCCTCTGACAAACTGTGAGATGACACAGATGCGAAACATCTTTTCATTTTCAAATACTTCCTTGGTAAGGGATGTGGTTGGTTCATGCATGTCCTCTGCTGCCAAACCCAGCCTCCCTCCCTTGTATTTGGCCTGGAAGGAAGGCTGTCCTCCTCTTCTCTTCCTCTGCTTTCCTCCTCTCGCCTCTTCATCCGGCACAATGCGGGAGGTCAGGGAAGGGAGGGAGTAATTTAGTCTCAGAGTGTTGGGAAATAAATCAGCCGTCTTTAGACAAGGCTAGTTGGGGGCCCTGACCACCAAGGCCAGGGGCCAGGGGAGGGGACCCATACGAGAGTTAAAGGTCAAAGGTTAGACACTCTCATGTTGGAAAACCCTTCACAAAGAGGCCCAGAGAGCAGGGTGTAATGAGGAGGGTGGGGAGGGAACCCGGCTGTAATTAATACACCTGTCACAAGTAAATATGGGGGCTCTGGGGTCACGGAGCAATTTGTTTAGTCATAGGGGTCTCGAAAACATCACTCCAGAGGTGTACAATGATCCTATTTATGTCAGAGGGGTTCCCCTTGGTACACAGGTACCTTGGGAAACTGTTGAGACACAGAACATTGTGCATTCATGCCCATTAATAACAAGGGGAAACTGTAGGGTTTCTTTCATGGACGGAAAGAGAAAATGCCATTCTCCGAACAATAATGTTATTGGATTTCAACCAGGGTGACCTCGAGAGATGAACTATCAAGTCTCTCAATAGTTACACGTGTTTTTTTCCCCCTCTCTCACACAAATAGACACGTACACACTGAAAAGTTAGATCAATGAATTATGAAAAAGTTGTCATGAAGGATATTGTTTCCAGGATAAAGCAATGCCCTTTGCACAAGAGTGCTTTAGGGGAGAGTGGGGTAAGTCGAGCCAAAGGGTTAATTGAGCCACCCCTTGTTTCTAGGAAACCATACACAAAATTAATCATGTGACCGAATATTTAGGACGAGGTCATCATTTCATGGAGTCTGTGAAGGAAGAAACCACATGGAAAAAGTGGTAAGCAAGATTGGTCCAAAGAAAAACGGATTTTCACAAAGTCAAATGAATTTATTGTGTTATGGGTTTCATGATGCTTCCCACTGGGCACACACTGGTCGAATCAATGTTGTTTCCACGTTATTTCAATGAAATTACGTTGAACCAATGTAGAATAGATGTTGAATTGACGTCTTATCTAAACCAAATTAGATAGTTAGAAGATGATTTTATACATCAGATGGGGTCTATATAAGCCACGATATGAGGTCTTAAACCTCCAGTAGCATGAAAGTGCATCCTTGTAGCTGTGTGGGCTAATATTGTCAAAATGTTTGCCTTGGGATGAAGTTGAGCCAATAGCAATGAGGTAAGTTGAGCCACTGGCAACCTTAACCCATACCAATGATGATTGCGTTTTGTCCGTTTTTAAGCTTAATACGCATATTATTTTAGCAATGTGTCATGCATAGGAACTCAAGACAGTGTACTCGTATTGTCACAGAGCAGACATCGTCGTGTCCTGTGTATACAAATGCAAACCCCTCCCCCTTCAGGTTCTTGAGAGAGCAGCCAAGGAAGCCAGAGAAGGGAAGAAGCACATCAGAGCAGCAGCAAGGGGTGAGAAAATAGACTGGAGGGCACTGAAAAGGTACATTGCTAAAAAGAAAAGAAGAAAAAAACTAACGATGTACCGTTGTGAAAGAGAGTCTATGACAGAGACGCAGAGGCACACTAGTTCATATCTGATGACGTGGAGTCTGAGCTCGTCAAGCATCTCGGAGACCTGCTTCGTGGGCTTTAGTAGCCTCACATGTAGAGAACGTGTCTATGAATTGGCACATCGAAACAACATCCCTGTCGCAGACTTAAAGGCTTCAAAATCTTTCTTTAACCTCTCCTCCCCTTCATCTACACTGGTGGAAGTGGATTTCACAAGTGACATCAATAAGGGATCGTGGCTTTCATCGGGATTCACCTGGTCAGTCTATGTCATGGAAAGAGCAGGATTCACCTGGCCAGTCTGTCAAGGAAAGAGCAAGTGTTCTTAATGTTTTGTATACTCAGTGTATGTCTGAATGTCTATATATTAAAGGCATATATTTAAGATAGACAATATACCACCCCCCCCCCCCCCCCCCCATTCCATCTATTAAACTTTGACCTACCAGCACCTTCCCCTACTGACACAGGACACCATCGCTCACTTACCTCACCATCGCCCACTTACTGGGTCAAAGAGACAGCTTTTTTTGGACCACATTTTTTTCAAAACGGTTATGTTTCCGGGTTATTATTTCCGGGGATGAACAACATCCTGAAATATATGTAGATATCTTTGTTAGAAAGAATAATGTATCTCCCTTGACGTAGTGATGCTGAATGTAAAACATGGCTCAACAGTGCACATACAGTGCATTCGGAAAGTATTCCGAGCCCTTGACTTTTATCACATTTTGTTACGTTACAGCCTTATTCTAAAATGGATTAAATGTTTTTTTTTCATCATCATCAATCTACACACAATACCCCATAATGACAAAGCAAAAACAGTAAAAAAAAAAAAAAGTTTGCTAGTTTATCAAATAAAATAATTGAAATTTCACATTTACATAGGTATTCAGACCCTTTACTCGGTACTTTGTTGAAGCACCTTTGGAAGCGATTACAGCCTTGAGTCTTCTTGGGTACATGCTTGGCATACCTGTATTTGGGTTGTTTCCCCTATTCTTCTCTGCAGATCCTCTCAAGCTCTGTCAGGTTGGATAGGGAGTGTCACGTTCTGACCTCTATTTCCTTTGTGTTGTATTTATTTAGTATGGTCAGGGCGTGAGTTGGGTGGGCAGTCTATGTTTGTTTTTCTATGTTGTGGGGCAGTTCTATGTTTTCGGCCTAGTATGGTTCTCAATCAGAGGCAGGTGTCATTAGTTGTCTCTGTTTGAGAATCATACTTAGGTAGCCTGGGTTTCACTGTGTGTTTGTGGGTGATTGTTCCTGTCTTTGTGTAGTGTTCACCAGATAGGCTGTATTAGGTTTCACATTCCGTTTGTTGTTTTCGTATTCATTTAGTTATTTCATGTATCGTCATTCATTCATTAAAGAACATGAGTAACCACCACGCTGCAATTCGGTCCTCTCTTTCAACAAACGAAGAACGCCGTTACAGGGAGTGTCGCTGCACAGCTATATTCAGGTCTCTCCAGAGATGTTCGGTCGGGTTCAAGTCCGGGCTCTTGCTGAGCCACTCAAGGACATTCAGAGACTTGACCTGAAGCCACTCCTGCGTTGTCTTGGCTGTGTGCTTAGCTTCATGGTCCTGTTGGAAGGTGAACCTTCGCATAAGTCTGAGGTCCAGAGTGCTCTGGAGCAGGTTTTCATCAAGGATCTCTCTGTAGTTCACTCTGTTCATCTTTCCCTTGATCCTGATTAGTCTCCCAGGCCCTGCTGCTGAGAAACATCCCCACAGCATGATGCTGCCACCACCTTCCTTCATAAGGATGATCCCAGGTTTCCTCCAGATGTGACGCTTGGCATTAAGGCCAAATAGTTCAATCTTGGTTTCATCAGATCAGAGAATCTTGTTTCTCATGGTCTGAGAGTCCAAGAGGGCTGTCATGTGCCTTGTATTGAGGAACGGCTTCCGTCTGGCCACTCTACCATAAAGGCCTGATTAGTGGAGTGCTGCAGAGATGGTTGTCCATCTGGAAGGTTCTCCCATCTCCACAGAGGAACTATGGAGCTCTATCAGAGTGCCCATTGGGTTCTTGATCTCTCTGACCATGGCCCTTCTCCCCTGATTGCTCAGTTTGGCTAGGCAGCCAGCTCTAGGAAGAGTCTTGGTGCTTCCAAACTTCTTCCATTTAAGATTGATGGAGGCCACTGTGTTCTTGGGGACATTCAATGCTGCAGACATTTTTTGGTACCCTTCCCGAGGTCTGTGCCTCATCAAAATCATGTCTCAGAGCTCTATGGACAACTCCGTTGACCTCATGGCTTTGCTCTGACATGCACTGTCAGCTGTGGGACAGGTGTGTGCTTTTCCAAATCATATGCAATCAATTGAATTTAACCGCAGGTGGACTCCAATCAAGTTGTTGAAACATCTTAAGGATGATCAATGATCAACAGGATGCACCTGAGCTCAATTTCAAGTCTCAAAGCAAAGGGTCTGAATACTAATGTAAAATAAGGTTTTCTGTTTTGTATTTTTTCGCTTTGTCATTATGGGGTTAATGTGTGTAGATTGATAAGGATCATTTAAAAAAAAAAATTTTTTAGAATAAGTCTAACGTAACAAAATGTGGAAAAAGTCAAGGGGTCTGAATACTTTTCAAATGCATTGTATGCACTAATTTATTAGAATTCTTTTTCGATAACATTTCATAATGCTCCTGTAAATGGATATGAAAAACGTCTCATGAACATGATCATGTTGTGTATCTAGAAATATCATAAATAATCTGTTTCTATCATGACACAGAAGACATCAAGTTCAATGTCTTCTGGTTGCCAAGTGTCCTATGGCTCGTTACTGCTCTCTAGTGTCAATAAAGTTGGCTCCAAACTGCTTTTTCTACACAGAGTATTTTAAAATGTATTTAACCAGGCAAGTCAATTAAGAACAAATTCTTATTTACAATGACAGCCAAACCCTAAAGATGCTGGGCCAATTGCGAGGCGCCCTATGGGAATCCCAATCACGGCCGGTTGTGATTCGGCCTGGAATCAAACCAGGGTCTGTAGTGACGCCTCCAGCACTGAGATGCAGTGCCTTAGACCGCTGCGCCACTTAGGAGCGAGCATACACTCAGGAGCAGAATACAAAACATTAAGAACAGATTCCATGACAACGGACCAGGTGAATCCAAGTAAAAGCTATGACCCCTTATTGATGACACTTGTTAAATCCACTTAAATCAGTGTAGATGAAGGGGAGGAAACAGGTTAAAGTAGGATTTTTAAGCCTTGAGACAATTGAGACATGCATTGTGTATGTGTGCCATTCAGAGGGTGAATAGGCAAGACAGAAAATGTAAGTGCTTTTGAATGGGGGTATCATAGTAGGTGCCAGGTGCTGCTGAGTTTGTCACGCTCAACAATTTCCTGTGTGTCAAGAACTATCCAGCCAACTTGACACAACTGTGGGAAGCATTGAATTCAACATGGGCCAGCATCCCTGTGGAACACTTACGACACCTTGTAGAGTCCATGCCCCGACGAATTTAGGCTGTTCTGAGGGCAAAAGGTGTTCCTAATATTTGGTGTTTATGGCCAATTATAGCCACATACTAAATTGTTTTGTGTATAGTAAGCCTCTCTATACTTCAATCCAGTAATCAACAAAAGGTTTCTATTTGGGGCGGCAGGGTAGCGAGTGTTGGACTAGTAACTGGAAGGTGGCAAGTTCAAATCCCCAAACTGACAAGCCACAAATCTGTCCTTCTGCCCCTGAACAGGCTGTTCCTAGACTGTCATTGAAAATAAGAATTTGTTCTTAACTGACTTGTCTAGTGAAATAAATAAATAAATTGTAAGTCCTTGCAGTTAAACTTTTGGACCACCATTGGTGGTCATGCTATGATGGCTAGCTGTTGGATGGGCCTCAGAACTCAGACCATCGCTAAAGCAGATCTCCATAACTTCTCCTTAATAGAGTCAACAACGCATAACTATTAGACTGTCCCTAAGGGTTGACAGAGAGAGGCACTGTCTGAAAAGCTTCAATTAAAGACTTTTTCAATGTATAGTTTGTAGATGATGAAACAGTTTGCTTTATATACGCACCAGTGTGATGAGCATTATTTTGTTAGTTTGATTATTTACTTTAAATCGCTCAGTGTAAAATACTTGTACTACACTAAACTTATTGAGTTATGTCTCCCCCTGCAGCTCAAAATATGCAATAACAGTGATGCCTAGTGTGAAGAGACAGGTGCAATTTGGTGCATTCCTGCATGTGGGCATTCCTGTATCTGCAGGAACCCCTCTTTATACTAGCATTTTTAAGCTGGACTCCGGTACACAGATGGGAGGCGGGGGCACTCCAGTGCAGTAGGTGGCGGTAATGCACCATAACGTTGGATGCCAATCGCCGATACACCCCACAGAAGAAGAAGAGGCACTGGCAGGCAGTGCTTTCCCGCAGTTCACGGCGAGGGCAGATGTTTGGCAGACGGAAGCAAAGGACAGACAGAAGCAAAGCACAGTGTCCTTTGCTTCCACCTGCCGAACACCTGGCCTCGGCGTCGTTCACAGAACTGTGTTTGATAGCTAGGACTCCGGTAAACAGCAGGAGGGAGGCAGGGGCGACACCGGTAGCTAGCTAGCTAGGACACGGGTAGGCAGTGTCCTTCGCCACCCAAAAACTCTGATAATACTTTGATTTTCCTTTATGACCCACATTTTAATTGCATCGACAATCAGGGGAAATCCAGAAAATCAAAATGCCACACAAGCGTGATGATGTCGTGCTCGGGGGGCGTTCATGCAGGAACCAATGGGATGCAAGAACGCCCCGAATTGCGGGCCGCAATCACTCACTAATGGGGGTGAAGATAAAAAAAATAAACATTACAAGTTTGGATACGTTGCGGTGAAACTGCCGCAGTTGTTTGTGATGTTACAACAATGAAAACGACAACAATCACGGTCTTACTCCCTCGGACATCACTGCACATGCCACAGAACAGCAGAGTGTGTACTACTCCTATTCAAAAACAATAACAAATGTGCCTGGGGTGACCAGTGGCAACGTTTCACCTTTCGCAGATCCCAGCTTTAATTATGCAGTTCTACAAAACACTACACTATTACATTACACTCAGAGCACCACCAAGAAGTGCCCTACCCAATACCCTGAAGTAAGAAAATGAGGTAGCCTGGTGGAGTCTGCAGCCTAGCTCTAAGGGCTCACAGTGGAGTCTGACTGGATTTGGGGAGACTCATACTCACAGCAGTGTGTCTGTAGAGTGATGTCACAGGGTCAGCTCTGCCGCCGAAAGGATTCCTGATGCTGTGAGCCTCTGAGGACGTGCAACTCTCCTCTCAACAATGAGCAGCCGGAAGACCTCCCACTGCTGCGTGGAAGCCGTATCCCCACGTCGGCCCCGCACAATGACCAGCGACCTGTCTTTCTCTACAGGCTTTAATCCCCTTTCTCTCCCCCGGGTCGTTCCCTCGCCGTGGACTCGCCTTGCACCATTCAGGGCCTGGCCCTTTCCGCCGCCACAGCCCGCGATGCAGCTAGCTTGGCGCTAATAACAATGGCGCTAATAACGCCAGCGAGTTTCCCATCCCTAAAACAAGACTCTGTCAAATGGCCCGCGGTTCAAGTTCTGTGTCCTGTGTCTGCTCAACAGAAGAGCTGCTTGTTGATATCAAAGAGAGAGAGAGAGGGAGAGAGAGAGGGCTTTTCTGAATGAATGCAGGGGGAATGGCAATTTAATAAATGAAGACAAAATGAAACAATGAGGCGTTTATTGCTTTCCTGAATGTGACAAATAAACACTTATTGAATTAGCAGCACACAGGCCTAAGCCTGGGACAGAATAGAGAGGAGGGAGTTCACTGGAAGCTCTGGGCAGGCAGGCCTTTTACTGAGTGTTTATGGGGGCAGGACAAGGACTGGAACGTCTTAGTCCACTGAGATGTGACTGGACCAAAACAAAAGGACTCATCTGGATCACTTAAGTGTGACCTTCCCTTTTCCCTGGTCCAGTGTGGTGTCTCAGACTCTCAGTCAGGATAACAACAGTGACATGGATTGTCTGGTGGTCGCTGGTTCTCACACTGAAACGCGTGTATGCAACGGGATGAGACAAGTGGTCCAGCGTGTTGCCAATGCATGTGAATGAATAAACAGCCTTTAGGGTGTCAAAGAGAAACAGACTCTCTGTAGTACCAGGAACAAAAGAGCACATAAGAGGGGCTGAGTCCATCAAGAGGTCGGCAACAGGTGAACATGATGCCACCATCAATCTATGCATGTGATCATGGTTCCTTTCTAGGTGTCTTCTTAGGTTCCTGCCTTTCTCGGGAGTTTTTCCTAGCCACTATACATCTACATCTGCATTGCTTGCTGTTTGGGGTTTTAGGCTGGGTTTCTGAATAGCACTTTGTGACATCTGCTGATGTAAAAAAGAAGAAAAGTGCTTTATAAATACATTTGATTGATTGATCATTATAAAACTACTGGCTGAGAATGTTATCATGGATATATACAGTGCCTTGCGAAAGTATTCGGCCCCCTTGAACTTTGAGACCTTTTGCCACATTTCAGGCTTCAAACATAAAGATATAAAACTGTATTTTTTTGTGAAGAATCAACAACAAGTGGGACACAATCATGAAGTGGAATGACATTTATTGGATATTTCAAACTTTTTTAACAAATCAAAAACTGAAAAATTGGGCGTGCAAAATTATTCAGCCCCTTTACTTTCAGTGCAGCAAACTCTCTCCAGAAGTTCAGTGAGGATCTCTGAATGATCCAATGTTGACCTAAATGACTAATGATGATAAATACAATCCACCTGTGTGTAATCAAGTCTCCGTATAAATGCACCTGCACTGTGATAGTCTCAGAGGTCCGTTAAAAGCGCAGAGAGCATCATGAAGAACAAGGAACACACCAGGCAGGTCCGAGATACTGTTGTGAAGAAGTTTAAAGCCGGGTACAAATTTGGATACAAAAAGATTTCCCAAGCTTGAAACATCCCAAAGAGCACTGTGCAAGCAATAATATTGAAATGGAAGGAGTATCAGACCACTGCAAATCTACCAAGACCTGGCCGTCCCTCTATACTTTCAGCTCATACAAGGAGAAGACTGATCAGAGATGCAGCCAAGAGGCCCATGATCACTCTGGATGAACTGCAGAGATCTACAGCTGAGGTGGGAGACTCTGTCCATAGGACAACAATCAGTCGTATATTGCACAAATCTGGCCTTTATGGAAGAGTGGCAAGAAGAAAGCCATTTCTTAAAGATATCCATAAAAAGTGTCGTTTAAAGTTTGCCACAAGCCACCTGGGAGACACACCAAACATGTGGAAGAAGGTGCTCTGGTCAGATGAAACCAAAATTGAACTTTTTGGCAACAATGCAAAACGTTATGTTTGGCGTAAAAGCAACACAGCTGAACACACCATCCCCACTGTCAAACATGGTGGTGGCAGCATCATGGTTTGGGCCTGCTTTTCTTCAGCAGGGACAGGGAAGATGGTTAACATTGATGGGAAGATGGATGGAGCCAAATACAGGACCATTCTGGAAGAAAACCTGATGGAGTCTGCAAAAGACCTGAGACTGGGATGGAGATTTGTCTTCCAACAAGACAATGATCCAAAACATAAAGCAACATCTACAATGGAATGGTTCAAAAATAAACATATCCAGGTGTTAGAATGGCCAAGTCAAAGTCCAGACCTGAATCCAATCGAGAATCTGTGGAAATAACTGAAAACTGCTGTTCACAAATGCTCTCCATCCAACCTCACTGAGCTCGAGCTGTTTTGCAAGGAGGAATGGGAAAACATTTCGGTCTCTCGATGTGCAAAACTGATAGAGACATACCCCAAGCGACTTACAGCTGTAATCGCAGCAAAAGGTGGCGCTACAAAGTATTAACTTAAGGGGGCTGAATAATTTTGCACGCCCAATTTTTCAGTTTTTGATTTGTTAAAAAAGTTTGAAATATCCAATAAATGTCGTTCCACTTCATGATTGTGTCCCACTTGTTGTTGATTCTTCACAAAAAAATGCAGTTTTATATCTTTATGTTTGAAGCCTGAAATGTGGCAAAAGGTCGCAAAGTTCAAGGGGGCCGAATACTTTCGCAAGGCACTGTATATACAGTGGGGCAAAAAGGTATTTAGTCAGCCACCAATTGTGCAAGTTCTCCCACCTAAAAAGATGAGAGAGGCCTGTAATTTTCATCATAGGTACACTTCAACTATGACAGACAAAATGAGAAAAAAAATCCAGAAAATCATCTCTCATCTTTTTAAGTGGGAGAACTTGCACAATTGGTGGCTGACTAAATACTTTTTTGCCCCACTGTATTTTACTAGGCAAGTCAGTTAAGAACAAATTCTTATTTTCAATGACAGCCTAGGAACAGTGGGTTAACTGCCTGTTCAGAGGCAAAATGACAGGTTTGTACCTTCTCAGCACAGGGATTTGAACTTGATTTGAACCTTTTTGTTCCTAGTCCAACACTTTAACCACTAGGCTACCCTGCCACCCCATATGACAGCCACAATACTCTTAAGACAGTCCACACCTCAAACTATGGTGTTCAAGTATGTTTAAACAAACAGAAATGCCACTGAAAATGCCTGGTGGTTACCGACACAGTACATACACAAGAACTAAAACGTTGTCCTACTTGGTGCTGGTCGAAGATACAGCACGAATGACAAAGCGCCAACTCACGAGTACAACGTCATAGAATAAAACCGTTCATACAGTAGTCCCCATCTTGTCCCTGCAGACTGCAGCCTCAACCTGGTCTAGCAGGCTGAAAGAGAAGACAGAAGGAGAGGAGACAGAGTGTGTGTGTGTGACAGAGCCCAGGCCAGCCAGGCTGAGTCAGTCAGTCGGTGTGTCAGCACCCATTGTCTCTGGTCTCACTGGGCTGGGCCTGCCGTCCCTTGTCCTCGTCCCTCAGAGTGGCAGCTCTGCCCGTCCTGGCGTGGCGCCAGCAGGCACACTCAAGGGGGAAACAGAGAGTGCTCTCTGTGATCTGTGGGAACTGTATTGCTGGCAGGAAGCTGAATAGATGATGGCAGCGGAGGGCATACTCCTTTCACACCCCTGAGGACACCAATGCGTCATTTGTGTCTTTGTTGCTGAACGCCCTGATCCGGAGGTTTTGTAAGAATAAATCTGAATCCGAGGTTGAGATTTCTGTGCATAATGTGTATTAGTAGTCTGAGCGTCATGATCTAATACAAAATACATCATGAACGTGTGCTAATTGCATTCTACTTTACAAAAGAGGACAGAACAGAGAAAAAATATACTGGACAGTGAAGGATGCATTCATTCCTTGTGTCTTTGAACCACCTTGAAGAGAATGTACCCATTCAGCAGATTTCACTATTCTGTATCTGGTTTTCACAGTGACGTAACATCATCCCACCCTGGTGAAATGATACCACACAATCAAATGGTACTGTGCTGTGGGTCTGCTGCATGGTGGATCAATCTCAATCCTGTGCCAGCGTGAAGGTCAACAGTGTGGCTCACTCATAAGAAACATGGCTGAGTCTGGGCTCTTAATCAATTACCATGGAAAATGTACAGGTCACCTAGGGTCAAGTAAGACCAGGCAGCATATCTGATACAAAACTCACCCGGCCAGGGCGTGCGTGCGTGTATGTGTGTGTCTGTCAGGGGCACAAAGAAACCTCTGCGGATATTAAAGGTCAGAGGTCATTCAGCATGTGATCAGGATCTAAGGTTACTGAAGGCTAAACTCTACCCATCCATCAGGTAAATTAGCCAAGATTCATTACAGATGTACACCTTTTATCACAGATCCACCATTATTTCATTGAATTGCCATTTTTCTATGTGAACTGGAACATTTAGTAAACGTGTTTAAAGAACTGAAGTTATCTTCTGAATAGCCTTCGCTATCGAAGACCCACTTTAAAATGTCCAATGATGTCATTCAAATTGCAGCAACCGCACATTAACTTCACTGTACTGTACACCTATTGCCATTAGTGTCCTTTCTCTGTGTACTGTGAGTGATTGTAATACCACTAGATGGAGACTTACTAAAGGATCTCAGGGACTATTCAGTTCATAGAACGTATAATACATGTCTGGATTCCTGCTGCATCACTAAGATAGTTCATCTAACCCTTTCACCCTCTCACCATGGCTTCCAAAAATGATCACTCTAGGCTACCATAATGGACAGTGCCTTCGGAAAGTATTCAGACCCCTTGACTTGTTCCACATTTTGTTAGGTTATAGCCTTACTCTAAAATGGATTCAATAGTTTTTTTCCTCTCATCAATCTACACACAATACCCCAGAATGACAAAAGCAAAAACAGGATTTTAAAGATTTTTGCTAATATATTGAAAATAAAAAACAGATACCTTTACTCAGTACTTTTTAGAAGCACCTTTGGCAGCAATTACAGCCTGGAGTCTTCTTGGGTATGACACTACAAGCTTGGCATACCTGCATTTGGGGAGTTGCTCCCATTCTTCTCTGTAGATCCTCTCAAGCTCTGTCAGGTTGGATTCGGAGTGTTGCTGCACAGCTATTTTCAGGTCTCTCCAGTGATGTTTGATCGGGTTCAAATCTAGGCTCTGGCTGGGCCACTCAAGGACATTCAGAGACTTGTCCCTAAACCACTCCTACATTGTCTTGGCTGTGTGCTTAGGGTTGTTGTCCTGTTGGAAGGTGATCCTTCGCCCCAGTCTGAGGTCCAGAGTGCTCTGGAGCAGGTTTTCATCAAGGATCTCTCTGTACTTTTCATCTTTGCCTCGATCCTGACTAGTCTCCCAGTCTCTGCCACTGGAAAACACCCCAACAGCATCATGATGCCACCACCATACTTCACCGTAGAGATTATGCCAGGTTTCCTCCAGACTGGACACTTGGCATTCAGGCCAAAGTGTTGAATCTTGGTTTCATCAGACCAGAGAATCTTATTTCTCATGGTCTGAGAGTTCTGTAGGTGCCTTTTAGCAAACTCCAAGTGGGCTGTCATTTGCCTTTTACTGAGGAGTGGCTTCCGTCTAGCCACTCTACCATAAAGGCCTGATTGGTGGAGTGCTGCAGAGATGGTTGTCCTTCTGGAAGGTTCTTCCACAGAGGAATTTCCAGAGCTCTGTCAGTGACCATCGGGTTCTTGGTAACCTCCCGATTGCTCAGTTTGGCCAGACAGCCAGCTCTAGGAAGAGTCTTGGTGGTTCCAAACTTCATCCATTTAAGAACGATGGAGGCCACTGTGTTCTTAGAGACCTTCAATGCTGCAGAAATGTTTTAGTACTCTTTCCCAGATCTGTGCCTCGACACAATCCTGTCACGGAGCTCCACAGACAATTAATTCGACCTCATGGCTTTCCTTTTGCTTTGACATGCACTGTCTTCATCCACTGTCAACTGTAGGACAGCTGGGTGCCTTTCCAAATCATGTCCAGTCAATTGAATTTATCACAGGTGGACTCCAATCAAGTTGCAGAAACATCTCAAGGATGATCAATGGAAACATGATGCACCTGAGTCCAATTTCGAGTCTCATAGCAAAGGGTCTGAATACTTATGTAAATAATGTATTTAGGGTTTTTATACATTTGCAACATTTCTTAAAAAAACTGTTTTTGCTTTGTCGTTATGGGGTATTGTGTGTAGATTGCTGAGGATTTGTTTTTATTTAATCCATTTTAAAACAAGGTTGTAACATAACAAAATGTGGGAAAAGTCAAGTGGTCTGAATATTTTCCGAATGCACTGTATACTAATATATTCCATTTAGCAGACACTTTTATCCAACGCGACTAACTCTAATGGGTGTATACATTTGAATTGCACCCACTACTGGCATTGCAAGCGCCATGCTCTTCCAACTGAGCTACAGATGACCAGATACTGAAGCAGTAGTAACGCACTCAAGAACAGAAATATGGTTAATGAATATCTCAGTAAGGGTCAACGTATCAACAACAGGAGACTTTCTACCGCTACGTGGTGTAATATGGAAGAAACATCAGTAATTAAATTGTATCGTGCGGTGCTAGAAAGCATTTTTGCTCACCATCCTCATTTTTATATTGTTTTCCAATACATGCTAAAAAAAACACAAATGAACGGACTTTGAAAACCCACAGCTGCACGCAACATTGACTTCATTGGCTCTATCTGTATACAGGAGGCGGTGGTGCTGTTTTAGGAATGTGTGAGATCATACGGAAAAATCTTACAAGTATGATCTCACAATAACTTCACTGTGCAACCATCAACCACACCCCGACTCTGACACCTCTTTGCCTCTTCCCTCCCAAGGCCTCTACCCCTCCTCTCTCTTGTTTTATTTTCTTCTGATGACAGGATGCCAAGATACTCATTAAAATTCCTGTCTTTACGATCTTACTGGCACAAGAACAAGGCCCGAAAGTCCCTTGGTACTTGGTGAACAAACCTTTAAAAACAGCCATGGACACACAGTGCACTGCTATGGCCTCTATATGAGTTCTAAAGTAGGCCCCTGTGGATTGTAGAATGCACCGATCTCTACCATGATGGATGGGGTTACTTAGAATACATTGCATTTGATTTCAAATGTTCTGCACTGTAAACTACGGAGGCTCTAATTGCCTAATGTAGACAGACCTATTGACAGCTCTCTAAATGTCTTTGCCCATGCAAGTTATCCATCGTTCCACTAGATGTCATTGTTTTATATGAAATGACCATATTCAGCTTTGCTACTGGACTTTTGGTTAAAAATATCAATTGGTTAATATATTAATATATTTTTTTAAAGAATGCGGTATGAAGGTAGCCTAGCCTAGGGGTTAGAGCGTTGCGCCGCGCCAGTAACCGAAAGGTTGCTGAATCGAATCCCCAAGCTAACAACAACAACAAAAAAAGCTGTCGTTCTGCACCTGAACAAGGCAGTTAACCCACTGTTCCACGGTAGGTTGTCACTGTAAATAAGAACGTGTTCTTAACTGACTTGCCTGGTTAAATAAAGTGACAGACCGTAGGCCTACCTGTATGCTTGTTTTTGGAACACTGACTGAAGTTTATACTAGAACTCGTCTGAATGGTTAGAAAGGAAAAGGGCCCGTTCTGTGCTGTCTGCAGCAATCACGGCAGTTACTGGAAAATATGTCAATGACCACCAGGCCTATACACAATAAATACAGTTCTGCCATGTAAATAATAACATTTCAATGGTCTAAGAAGGAAAGGACATCATACAATTTGAGTTAGAATCAATTCTAGAAATGACATAAGCCTATATTCTCCAAATGTCCAATATCTTTAGTTCGATTGATTAATAACTGCTCAACAAAAAACATAATCCAATCACAGGTGCTCTAGAGAATTGGGATAGACAACATGCCGTGGATGGATATGATTGTCAAAATGAATACATTATTAATAAATTATAGTAAGACTAAATACCTATGGCATACATTAGGGTAATTATCTTGTTATGGCAGATTATTGTTTCTTGGCTCCAATATTCCAAATAGGCATTAATGATCATATTTGTTATAATTTATGTAATTAATTGAATGAATCGTTAAATGGGGCGACACACGTTTCAGTGTCTGCACTTCGAGGTAATAAGAAGGGCTGGAATTCGGGTGGTAAGGACGTTGGTTGTTGACTGTTGAGGATAAAAACATTGCATACATTTCAGCACACAAAATGACTCAAGTTTGTTCATTTATCTAAATGTAATGTTATTATTATGCAATTATTTCGTATTTTTAAATCCTATCTACACATACAATATCCTACACATACAAACCCTAGTCTAATATGTTTTAAATATATACATATAAGTATATTTAAAACATGTCTATTTTAATTGGCTGAGACACTAAAACCTTATGGGGAGCTTGGATGCAGGTCAAACTCTTAATATTAAACCATGGTGAAACTTTACACAACTTTTCCCTAAACCTTGAGCCTTAGTTGGTTTGGCTAGCCCGGCCCATCTGGTACAGCAAATGGTAATACTCACCAGAGAGCTAGCGAGGAGTGAGAGAAGAGAGAGAGGGGGGAGAGAGAGAACCAGATTGAAAACATACCAGCCTGGCGTCTCAATACCACATTTCTGACGAAGAACGAACCACCCTCAAACCTTTTAGACCTCTTCAGGCTACAAAGTTCGATATCGTGCAATGTTTTCTTAGTAAGGGAGGATCGATTTCAAAAACTTGTTTCGTTTATTCTCGGTGATGGATTGTAAAAAGTTGAGTCGACACGCATAAAGTCTTACGGTGAACTTTATGAAAAGTTGGGAAGAGGAATGTAGTTAGTCTTGATCGTGTTTAGGCTACTAGAATATAACTTATGGATTTCATCCTTGCATTGGAAGGAGTGTGTTACTTCTTGCTTTTTGACCGAGAAAGTTTGACCTAACGGTAATCTTCGATCGCGTTGCTTGTATAGAACTAGTGGGCAAACAGAACCGAGGGAGACGCACCGGGTCAGACCATACCGACCACAGGTATCACCACTGAGGTAGGTGGACTGGACACGCATGTGATGATGAACTCTGGAAATCATATTTCTTATTCATTATTAGAATATTATTCTTATTGTGAATAGGCTAGTCAATCATTTGAAATATTCATTTCAGTGCAAATTTGAAAGTGTTACTTTGAATTGCCTAAAAGGGTATTTAAAACGTAACCGATTAAAATAGCGTTTTCTTTGGAATGTTGACCATACAGAATAAATACAAAACTATGAAAATTGTGAACATGAATCATATAGATATAGACAAAACGTCCCATTCGGAGTTACTTGAAACATATCCACTTTCAACTTAACTGACTTCACATTGGAATGTCACAAATGCTGCGTGCGCTGCAACTTGATCTATTTGTCAGTAGATGCGCTCAGAGTTGTGCACGATACATCATAGCCCTATGTTTGCATAGCGATAATCCTTAGTTGCTACATAAAAAAATGTACTTACATTTTTTTAAATGATATACCCATTGATTTTTGAAGAATATAAATTTAGTTAAACTGTCGTACCCCATCATAACCCCAAATATAAGGTTGTTTTAGTCCAATATTTAGTCCCTATATTTGTAAATCATGTAAATGTAAACACACGCTGTAAAACCTCAGAACATGGTTCAAACTATAATTTTGACATCATGGATGGTCGGTCCTTGCATCCATAGCTGTGTATATGAATTTGAGCGTGGTTACATGTCTCCAGGCCCATCCCTTAGCTTTTTACCAAAACAGAGTCAGGATGTTCGCTTTGTTATTGTTTCAATGAAGGATTCTAGCTTTAACTTGAGCTTTCGTGACTTTAGCCTACTTGATTGAAAGATACCGTTCCTAAATCCCCTGAATCTGAAAGGCATCAAACTAGCAGAAAATGTGCGTGTTTACTACTGAGAGTCATTAGCAGTCACACTCAATGCAGAAAATCTACATGGCTGTGCATTTCAATGGATGCAATTAATATTCATTGTTAATGTTTCCCTGGTGTGTTATCAATGTGTGAATAAATTACAATCAAAACATGAAACCAAATTTGAAGATGCATTTGCTAATAGTCTTGTTTTTATTTGAGAGAAAATAAGCTAGGGGTGCTTGTTAATAGAGATAAGCATTATAATCGAAATGTAGGAAGATGAGTAATATCAAAAAAGGTTCTAAATAAATCAATACCTTCCTCTAATATGTTTACCACTCTCTGTTTCCAAACAGAGTTGGTTCTGGCCTGGGACGTGTGTGTTTTTTTTACGTGAATGTCCTGTTGGTTGGTTTAGTTCATTTGCACTAAAAAAAAAGTTTTTGTGCATTTTCTATTGTGCAGAATGAAGAGTTCCAGCAGTCAGGCAGCGAAGAGTTGAAAAGATTTAAAGAAATGATGAGCCTTTCACATTATTCAAAGGCGACTGAGGCTTGGTGCTGCGGTCATCAACCTACCCCCACTTTCATCTCAGCCTCTCAAATGGCATCCTATCCAGCCCTGGTCAAAAGCAGTGCACAAGATAGGGAATATGGTGTCATTTGGGACATTTCACACCGCTGGCCCACTCCACGAATGCCTTTATTGATTCTGCTAGCTTTTCTCTTCTCCAGAGAACGCAGACAAAAAGAGAGGGACTTTCTGGTTTCTTAAGTGTTTGAAAAAGTGGAATAGAAGTTGAGTCTAGTATTCAGGAGAGAGAGAGGAGCAGGGGAGATGCATGGATGAAAAGTGAGTCAAACTCCCCACTGAGAGGATTGAAAAGTATCTTATCCCCATAAACAAGAACACAGCACCAATTAAGCTATCTGGCCTAGGAAATCATTCAGGCAGGGGAAAGGAAATGCCACTGGCTAAACACTAGAAATAACAGGTTGGTTAAGGCTTAAACCGTTTGCATTACCATGTAGTGAAATAAGCTTTTCGAATTGGATGCTACCTTATTCTTATTTCTGCCTGTTTGAAAAGATGAGAAATTACTGTGAGATACCTACAGTATATATGGTTATCGTTAATTTTTATTCAAATGTTAAATGCTATCTGATGTCCAACTGTTAAGAAGTGGGAATTTACAATCAAACTACACTAAATCACATCACATGACTAACCCCTTCCCTCTCTCAAATCAAATGAAATGTTATTTGTCACATGCTTCGTAAACAACAGGTGTAGACTAACAGTGAAATGCTTACTCCCCCCCCCCCCTCTCTCTCTCTCTCTCTCTCGCTCTCTCTCTCTCAGAGGTTCCCTTCTTCCCACACAGCAAAGAGTAGTAATTGCTGCCATACCTTCCATAAAACTAATATTTTGGTTTGTTCAGAGAGGCCCCTGACCACAGCAGTCTGCCCTGGAGGCTGTGTGTGTGTGTGTGTGTGTGTGTGTGTGTGTGTGTGTGTGTGTGTGTGTGTGTGTGTGTGTGTGTGTGTGTGTGCACTATGGCTCTATTGACAAAGGCAGCATTAACTGTCTCTGTCCTAAGGGGACAACACTAGAACCACTAAAAAACAGTGGCTCACCTCACATATTTCTTATGGCACAGTCCTTATGGATTGCATCATGTGAAGTGAGTCGATTTTGTCAGGTTGTGTAAACTATGCTTTCCTCTGTTTCAGAGGGAAAACTCTGACCGCAAAGTTTGAAACTGTCAGTTTTAATACCATTAATTTTCACCTTTGTGTAAATGGTATTCTACAGTTATCCAGCTTGGCTGTTTCTACAGCTTTGGCTCAGACAAAGGCGTGAACAGTGTTGTACTATTCCTCTCAACACCACATCACATCTGGCTCAGGTCAAACCAATTGCTATCTTTGGAGGGAATTTGAATATGAATCAAACTTTGTTTAATTCCATTGTTTAACTTAGCCTCCATCAACTATTTATCTGCTCGTTACACTGCCTTGTCTAATATACGTTTTCTTTCATTTGAAAAAATGTTATAAAAAAAAAGAGGCCAATATCCCAGCCGGCACCTAACATTCTGAGAACCATGTTTGTTAGAGCTTGGTGAGAGTGTGGTTGTCCTACGGTTATTTTGCGTACAACCTTCCCACAATGTTCTGGGAATGGTGCAGGGTGCCCAGCTAGTGCATAACATTCATGTGTCTTAGGTGTGAATTTCAGTACTTCAGCATAACTTTTCTTACATGTTTCCTTATGGTTCTATTTAAGTAATGTTCTCAAATTGTTCCGAGAACATTCCTGTGCGGCAATTTTAGTAATTCAGCATAACGATTTCTATAGGTTTCGTCATGGTTTTATTTAAAGTCATGGTCTCAGAACATTTAGAAAATGTTCCATGAAAACCACAAGAAAACGTTAGTATCATTCAAAGAACGTTCTAAGAATGTTATTTAAAACATTTACTTTCCGTTCTCAGCGTCAACAAATCTCTCTCTATCCTCTATCTTGTTAAATGTGTTCAGGAGTGTTGGCCACGCCCACTAATTGGCCACACTTGATCTTGTAAGTGCTTGTTTCCTTTGAAATTAGTCAAAAAAAACACATGGCATGCTAGCTGAAGATTATAGGCTCGAATCTCCCTGAAACCGTTCCACAATAAAAAATACATGTGTTTGCATGATTAATACTTAAGCAGATTCATTTCTGTCGGAGCTCAAAACTGTTAGCTCCAGTTAGCAGTATTTTTAAGTCTTATTGAAACATCTTCTAAGAACGTTAAATGATTATCTTCAAATAACCAATAATATTAGTTCTCAGAACATGAATAAAACCTCCCAGGAAAACCTTCAGGGAACCACCGTAAAATGTTCCAAGAACTTCCCTGCAACCTAAAAATTAACTTTCCCAGAACAGGCCAAATTTTCACTTCTGTTCTCAGAACATTTAAAAAAAACGTTCACTTTTACCAGTCAGGAAACTTATGGTTTCGTTCCCAGAATCAATGGAAAACCAAAAATGTACGTTCCCACAACTTCCAAGGAATCAAATGTGCTAGCTGGGATGTATCTTGCATTATAAGACCATCTTAACAACACATTCAAATTTGAGCTTTTAAGAGTCTCAGCCCAATCACTGTAGATATCTACAGGTCATACTTATTTAATTTATTTAGATCAGACTGCCTCTATATTCTCTCTCTCTCTCTCTCTCTCTCTCTCTCTCTCTCTCTCTCTCTCTCTCTCTCACTCTCTCTCTCACTCTCTCTCTCTCACTCTCTCTCTCTCTCAGTTCAATTCAATTTGCTTTATTGGCATGACGTAACAATGTACATATTGCCAAAGCTTACCTTGGATATTTACAATATGAAAATAATAAGAATCAAAATTGTCAACGGGACAACAGTAACAACAATAACCAAGGGTCAAAATAACTATACACTGAACAATAACAATAAGCATACAGTAGAGTACATGTGCAGGTTGATTGGTCTGTCAGACACTGTCCCTCATCTTATGGCTGGCAGCAATGTAGTGCGCTGCCAACCCACAGGTCTCTGCGTCCTCCCCCAACAGGACTGGTAGCCTACTCTCATCACAGAGGTCTTTGAAACCTTGAATTAGGGTTTCTAATTTGGGGAAATTACACTCTCTAATTGTTTTATATTTTTGACATTTTGTCAGGAAATGCAGCTCTGTCTCAGGTTTCCTCTACAGGGAGCCAGGTTTTCCTGTGTCTACCCTTCTCAATGGCAAGGCTGTGCTCACTGAGCCGCTCTCTCTCTCTCCATATACAGTATATATATATATCTTTCTCTTTCTCTTACTCTATTTCTCTCTCTTTCTCTCCCTCTTTCTTTATTTCTTTCTCTTTCTCTTACTCTATTTTTCTCTCTCTCTCTCGCTCTCTCTCGCTCTCTCTCTCTCTCTCTCCCTCTCTCTCACATATCTTTGTTTTTTGCATAATCTAGATTCTAATTGTTATTAATCAATCCCAACCAGTTGTGCCCCTCATACTAATATACTGTATCATATGCATAAAAATCTATTTTAACACAAATGCAATTATACATGATGAAAACAGAGCTCCGTTTCATGCAATGGCATCACAGATTACACACACACACACACACACACACACACACACACACACACACACACACACACACACACACGAGAAATCAAAGGTCCGGACCAGAGGGCCACAGGGGACATGGGCCTCTCTCCTCCTCTCCTCCTCTGCTCCTCAGTACTTTATTTAATGTAGTGTGACTCTTAGTTCCTATGGCTCTGCTTTGATTCACCAGTTAATTCATTCCTGAAGGGACGCTATAACCCTGATGATCTCTCCTCACTCCTTTTGACAGCAACAGGGAGTGTGTGTGTGTGTGTGTGTGTGTGTGTGAGAGAGAGAGACAGATATCAGTAATAGAAATGTCCTCGTGCAGTGAAAAGAAGTAAACCGAATCAACAACACCAACCATTTCAAATGCACCCTAAAACCAGTGACGGGTGCCAGGGAATCAGTGGACTTTGAATGGTGTCAGAGGGTAAGGGGTCGTTTTGATTTCGCATAAAGAAGTGCATTCATGATTTGGCCATGGCAAGGGAAGAAACTTGAGATGTGATAACTTATTTGTCAGCGCTGAATAGCTTCAAAGCAGGCAACCCAAATCCTGCCTGTAGGGGTTCTGTATTAGATCAGGGCGACAAGTGATGAAATTGGAAAAGAGCTGAAACGCTGCCAAGCCACAGACTCCTTACTGACAGACTAGAGAACCCAGGACAGGGCTTGTCTTACATGTGGTATACACCCAGCCCATGTGTTATCCCTTAGCAATCAATCCCCTTTACCATCTTCTCCCCACAAGGCAGCACACTCAGCTCCCAGCTCCTACAATCAGGCGCAGGGTCAGGATCTGGTTGGGGATCTCCGTGGGCCCTCTGAGGCCTCGCTCCTCCCTGTAGAAGTCAAGGACTGCATCCTAAAGGGGCGCCCTATTCCCTATTTACTACTTTTGACCAGGGCCCATAGGGTAGTGCACTATATTGGGAGTAGGGTCTCACTTGAGACGCAGCCAAGGACTGTCAGGGGCAGTAGCAATCTTCATCCTGTGGGCCCTCATGCCTTCACACTGAGCACCAGAGCCTCGCTGGGGTCACTGGGCCTTCCACTGTGTCAGTAGCCATTAGTACTGCATGGATTTTAAGGTGAGCTGTGTGTGTTTCACTCTGTTATGCTGCTGTTTGGCAGCTGTGGCTGGTGGACTGGAGAGTGGTTACAGCCATGGCTTAAGGGTGTTTGAAGAGATCCCTCTGGCTGTGGTGTTTCCCTGTCATGGCGACAGCTTCCTCTGAGCAGGAGCTTACTGGTTGGTTGAGAGGTTAATGTTGTGCTAAATAGGGAGATCAGGGCGTTGCTGATCAGGGTGACGTTTTAGTGATGAACAGTTACTCACCCTTTTAGAGCTTCAGCTGCCAACAGCAGAGATGACGGAAGGAGTCCAAACTGTGGCTGTAAAACATGAGGTGTGTAACACAGTTTAACACACCATTTGGCCTCTGGATGCAAAGACAGTGGTGATACCAAGTGGTTAATCAATGCCCACATGCCACTTCACTGTTGCTCAGGGTTATGAAGGCCCAGGGCGCAACCCTCGTTGCTCTGGGCAGTACACATAGCGGAGCGAGCCCTGTTTGCTACAGTGAATCTGTGTTAGTCATGCGAGTGCCTCCTCCTCCTTTGCCTGAAGAGGCCTCTATCTCTAGCAGACGAGAGAGGAGCAGTCATTCTTTGGGCTGAGTCACGGTGACAGGCTAAATCCTCTAGTAGGTGGTTTCTCCTCTGAAGTGGAGTTGGAGCCGTAAGCTCAACATCTGTACGACATTGCCAGGACCTGAAGAGATCGCCCACAGGATACTATACTTACAGGCAGGGGATGGGTTCTTATCCACGGGGCTCCTCTATTCGTCTCGCCTGAAACACCAATTGAAGTGAAATAATCATGACATGTATCGTGTGATAGTGAATAGCGGTGATTCAGTGTGGATTCCCAGGCTCCGGTCTGCTCTTATGCGGTAGCGGTGCGTGGGTAAAGTCACCGGGGAAGCCAAGCCAGGGAAAAAAGCCATATTACAACTTACTGTATGTGTTGTGATAATTGTGTTGTTTGCTCTATATCCTGTTAGTTCATATGCCATGACACCGTGATATATAGGCCTAAGGCTGAGACAATAAGAAGACACAGTGGCAGAATGAATTCAACCACACCTGTGTTTCATCACATAACCAGAGAGCAACCTCTTTTGGGTGAAGTCCACAAACAGTTACATGACCTACAGCACGTTCGAGTAAGTTCATGTTTTTGACATTTTCGGACGACTAAACAACTATTGATTTAGAACCACGGAGAGTTACCGCAAGTTGCAAAGAAAACAGGAGCTGCCGGCCACTATTCCAGAACCATTTTAACTTTAATATTTCGACACCATCAAATCACCTATGCTTAGTCTAATACAGTAACATCTAAAATATACCAAAACCTATTTAGACCAATCAACGTAAGCTAAATATGATGTGGCTGTCCATGGTTCTGATTTCTGTGTGTTTGTTTGTGTGTGTGTGTGTGTGTGTGTGTGTGTGTGTGTGTGTGTGTGTGTGTGTGTGTGTGTGTGTGTGTCTGTGTGTGTGTGTGTGTGTGTGTGTGTGTGTGTGTCTGTGTGTGTGTGTGTGTGTGTGTGTGTGTGTGTGGTCGAGTAGAAAAAACACGTTGACTCACCCTACATGTAGAGAAATGCCAATACCATTCTCCTCTCTTTCATGTTGACGGAACGATCTGTGACTCTACCATACAGTACACACATGTATTTTTTTTGTTCCATCCTCTCAGGCCAGGGGCACAATGTTTGAATTTATGGTTGAATCAGAATCAATGTTATAATAATTGGCCAGTATTGAGAATTAAGTAAAACCATAAGTCCAAATCCCTATCTCCATCCATGGCTAATTTAGAAAGGGCCAATTTTAGCCACCGGACAACAACGCAACAAGATGCAACAATTCAAGTTGATTCTGTCAATGACGTATGCTCTCGATGTGATGTGATGTTATTGGAGTGAAGCCAAATCCAAACTGGCTTCCCTTGACACTTTTTGGGGGGTTTTGCCAGGACCATTCACGTTTGACCTCTCTCAATTTAGTTCAACGCTGGTTGGCTATTATTATAACTTTTTTTTTATCAAGGGAGGCCGAATGCTCGCTGGCTTCCCTTGAATTCAATGCTACGGGTGGCAACAATGTCCTTCTCTTTTTTGACCAGACAGCATCAGATAGATGGCCTACACGTACAGAGACAGAGGGGCGCTGTTTCGCTTTCTCTGGTGAGATACATTCAGCCTCTTGCAAATTGAAGGAATACTATGAAACACGGAGAGACAAAAGATACATTATTTAATGGTGGGTTTTCAAAAAAATGTCATGGTAAATGTTTTGGGGGAAGCCCGGCTTCCCTTGGCATCCATGAATACACGCCACTGCTCTTGGGTCAACGATAGCCCTTGTTGTGATGAAACGTTTCTAGAGACTCATCCAGTGACTACTACACTCCTCAGAGAGTGTTCTCAGAAGATCCTTGGTGGGCCTGTTGAGAGGGGATTTCACCTATTCAAATGGTTTGGTCTCCATTGTTAGGCACAACAACCCCGTGTAAACTTGAACATTTTCTGCATATAGTCTACGTTGCAAACATACAGCGAGCCAAATAGTAAAGATTCTTAATATTCAAACGCCACCACAAGTGATCTCCCTACTTGTGCTAATATTCATAAACAGTATGTGGGCTGCTTTTACGAGATTTACAATTTTTCAGAAGGGGGGGACACGTAACCATAAATTCAAGAAAGTGCCCGACGCCCGTGCTTCAGTCCCTTCAGAGAGAGGCTCGGTAGCGGGCCTGACTCTGCTCTGTGATTTTACTGCACCACCGTGACCTTTCAGCGTTCAGTCACAGCCATTTGTTTGGCTGACAGCTCGCGGTGTAATAACTAAGCGTGGTGATGGTTTGCGGAAAGCTGTAAGTAATACTCTGTGATGTACCAAACTGCACTCTGCTCCAGTAAAGCAGGAAACCAGCACCTGGAATGCAGAGACATTCATTTTTCAAGACACTGGGAATAAATACCCTTTTCTCTCACGGCCATTTTGAATCCTAGGTTTTATTCTGGGTTTTTCACAAGAAAAATACATGTATGTCAGAGTAACTACACCCAGATATTTTTGTTGCTCATAATTAACCATATGATACAATACTTTTTGTCCAAGACTCTTTTTCATACAACTATGGCTAACGGTCTAACGATCATGGATAATGTTTATGTAATGGATGTGAAACGGCTAGCTTAGTTAGCGGTGGTGCGCGCTAACTAGCGTTTCAATTCGGTGACGTCACTTGCTCTGAGACCTTGAAGTAGTAGTTCCCCTTGCTTTGCAAGGGCCGTGGCTTTTGTGGAGCGATGGGTAACTATGGTTCGTGGGTGACTGTTGTTGATGTGTGCAGAGGGGTTTGTCTAAAGTTATACTGTAACGTTTAGTTCATATCTGCTCTTGGAATTAAGACCTTGTTAGTGAAAGGAGGATTAGAACAACAAGAGGAACGTCCCCATTGGTTTAGCTATGAGGGTTGAAGCTGTGCTTTGCCTACTTGAGTTTGCACACAGGAAGTGGGTTAACTAGATAACTGTACTCAATCACTTCTCAGTCTCTTAGAGGAACATCTTTCCATTCCAATCTTATTCAGACATTTTCCCGATTATTACGCTTCAATGACTTGAAACTACAATGACTCATAAGTACTGAGGTCATGTTAAATACACAGTTGAAGTCTGAAGTTTACATACACTTAGGTGAGTCATTAAAATGTGTTTTTCAACCACTCCACAAATTTCTTGTTAACAAACTATAGTTTTGGCAATGGCACAAGTAATTTTTCCAACAATTGTTTACAGACAGATTATTTCACTTATAATTCACTGTATCACAATACCAGTGGGTCAGAAGTTTACATACACTAAGTTGACTGTGCCTTTAAACAGCTTGGAAAATTCCAGAAAATTATGTCATGGCTTTAGAAGCTTCTGATAGGCTAATTGACATCATTTGAGTCAATTGGAGGTGTACCTGTGCATGTATTTCAAGGCCTACCTTCAAACTCAGTGCCTCTTTGCTTGACATCATGGGGAAATTAAAAGAAATCAGCCAAGACCTCAGAAAAAACTTGTAGACCACCACAAGTCTGGTTCATCCTTGGGAGCAAATGCCTGAAGGTACCACGTTCATCTGTACAAACAATAGTACGCAAGTATAAACACCATGGGACCACACAGCCGTCATACCGCTCAGGAAGGAGACACGTTCTGTCTCCTAGAGATGAACGTACTTTGGTGCGAAAAGTGCAAATCAATCCCAGAACAACAGCAAAGGACCTTGAGGAAACAAGTACAAAAATATCTATATCCACAGTAAAACGAGTCCTATATCGACATAACCTGAAAGGCCGCTAAGCAAGGAAGAAGCCACTGTTCCAAAACCGCATAAAAAGCCAGACTACGGTTTTCAACTGCACATGGGGACAAAGATTGTACTTTTTGGAGAAATGTCTTCTGGTCTGATGAAACAAATATAGAACTGTTTGGCCATAATGACCATCGTTATGTTAGGAGGAAAAAGGGGGAGGCTTGCAAGCCGAAGAACAGCATCCCAACTGTGAAGCACGGGGGTGGCAACATCATGTTGTGGGGGTGCTTTGCTGCAGGAGGGACTGGTGCAGTTCACAAAATAGATGGCATTGTTAGGAAGTTATTATGTGAAGTTATTATTATTATTAAGTTATTATGTGAATATATTGAAGCAACATCTCAAGACATTAGTCAGGAAGTTAAAGCTTGGTCACAAATGGGTCTTCCAAATGGACAATGGCCCCAAGTATACTTCCAAAGTTGTGGCAAAATGGCTTATGGACAACAAAGTCCAGGTACTGAAGTCGCCATCACAAAGCCCTGACCTCAATCCCATAGAAAATGTGTTTGCAGAACTGAAAAAGGCCTGCAAACCTAACTCAGTTACACACCAAAATTCACCCAACTTATTGTGGGAATCTTGTGGAAGGCTACCCGAAACGTTTGACCCAAGTTAAACAATTTAAAGGCAATGCTACCAAATACTAATTATGTACACTTTTGGCCCACTGGGAATGTGATGAAAGAATTAAAAGCGGAACTAAATCATTCTCTCTACTATTATTCTGACATTTCACATTCTTAAAATAAAGTGGTGATCCTAACTGACCTAAGACAGGGAATTTTTACTAGGATTAAATATCAGGAATTGTGAAAAACTGAGTTTAAATGTACTTGGCTAAGGTGTATGTAAACTTCAGACTTCAACTGTACAATAGTTGAAGAGTAGGAACAGAACACAGCGCATTAAATCTTTACCTTTGTAGATCTAGTAGGGTGGGGGTTTAGAGACACATGGGATATACTCTGTACAAAATTGCTTGAGCTTCTTCTCTTCTCAGAGCTCCTTAAAGGAAATGAGAGCTGAACCGTATTGGAGGGAACTTCAGTTCAAGACCGAGGTGCTAAAACAAACAGGCATGGGTTTCAACACAAAGACAGAGGCTGAATGGGAAAGTAGTTTGAGGAGTTGCTGTTCTTCTGTCATAAATAACCTTTTTGTTAGGCCTTGCATTGTTCGATTTTCACGGTTAAATGGATCATTGTGTGTCGTGTTTAAAGGTAATGGCGGTTAACTATAGGAGGTAGAAGTTCATTATTTCTCACAGCTGTGTATCTAAATCTACTGCTGGGTTTATTATCATGGTAATTAACCATCTCCTAGCTACTAAAATAATACTCGTCTATTCCCTCACATTTATTTATTTAGCTTTTCAACTTTAATAAAGGTATGGTTTATTGTTTCTACCATCAACAGATTTAGCCACGACTCTCAGAGATAAGACATTCATATCTTGACACAAAGGCACACACAAAGACACACTCAGGAACACGAATGCGCACACACACACACACACACATGCAAGCAAGCACGCACGCACACACGCACACACACACACACACACACACGCACACACACGCACAAACACACACACACGACATGAACTGAACTTTTTGTGCCATTCTTGAGAACCCATTTAGTTTTCACAGACTGAGTCACAAACAGTTGACATGGGGAAACAGTGAAACACACCGGACAGACAGTGAGTTTGTAGGTCTACATTGTTAAAACACAGTTTACTGCCCCTTGAACAAGCTGGGAGGGTTGGCAGGAGGTAAAGGCCTGATGGACAGCTTTGTCTACTGTCTTTACTGCTGTGGTGTCTCTTTGAGACAGTCTTGCAAGTATGGGGGGCCAGGGGCCCTTTTTCTCCACTGACGCTGCTTTGTGGGGAAGGTGGTAAATGTGGCACATGAGACAGTAGTGTCGTGTCATTCATTCATGCCCCTGTCAGCCAGTCCTTTGGTGTATTTAGGTTTTCAATAGTAAACATCAGTCAGGCTAGAGATTTTAGCTGCTCAATCCTCCTTCTGGTCATTCATTACACCCTAGTAATAATATGTGCCATTCACACATTTAGGTGAGGTTGGGATTAGTGTCATGGAGTGTTGAAAGCCTTTTAATTATCAGTGGATCTTATTGACATGCCCTCCTCATCAGTGTCATGGAACAAGAGAGAGGAGAGGAGAGGAGAGGAGAGGAGAGGAGAGGAGAGGAGAGGAGAGGAGAGGAGAGGAGAGGAGAGGAGAGGAGAGGAGAGGAGAGGAGAGGAGAGGAGAGGACAGGACAGGAGAGGAGAGGAGAGGAGAGGACAGGACAGGACAGGACAGGACAGGATAGGACAGGACAGGACAAGAGGAGTCGAGGAGAGGGGAGGAGAGGGGAAGAGAGGACAGGAGAGGAGAGGAGAGAACAAGAGGAGTCGATGAGAGGGGAGGAGAGGACAGGAGAGGAGAGATCAAGAGGAGTTGAGGAGAGGGGAGGAGAGGGGGAGAGAGGAGAGGACAGGACAAGAGGAGTCGATGAGAAGGGAGGAGAGGAGAGGAGAGAACAAGAAGAGTCGAGGAGAGGGGAGGAGAGAGTAGAGGAGTGGAGTGGAGTGGAGAGATCAAGAGGAGTTGAGGAGAGGGGAGAGGAGAGGGCCCTGGTGACCAACAGGAGAGATCAAGCGTGCCCCTGGTCATTTGTTTACCTTCGTTTCCATCTGTCAGTGTGGTGTCTGACACCTGTAGCGTCCCATAGCCCTGGCTCTTCTGTCTCCTCTGCCTCCTGTCTGTCTGGCCAGTCTACGCTGGGGGAAGATACGACCATGTGTCGCAGCACTTCAGAGGAGGGACAGTTTTACCGCTCCTCCTCCCCCATCTCCATATACCCCCCACATACCCCACTTACACGTAGTCTTGGCAGGAGTCATATTAATAAGACAGCCATTACGATCTAGATACACTAAGCCCAGACTTTACAACACCTTCAAGGAAAAATCTTGCCTATATTGTGTAAAGCAGGTGTTAGCAAACTACAACATCCACTGAACTGAGCCCAGCCTGCAGTGTGCAAATCTGACTGTCTCTCAAACAGCCATCTAAACGAAGAATGACTTGGCAGGCAGCGCGCTGCTTGTTTACCTTTGTTGAACCTAGCCGCTTATCCTTGGTTGCAGTGCAAACATGTCGTGGTTTTGTCCTGAACGAAGTCTCTTGCTGCTTTCTTCCAGGACCCCAGTGATCCGTGCTACGGTTTGCTGTCTCCAAAGGTGGTTTGGCGTAACCTAGCCTGGCTGACATCCAAGTTTATTTAACTGTGGATCTTTTCATCCAGCGCTATTTGACCTGATTGTTCAGCCTCGCTTGCGAAGAATAACACACCCTTATGTTCAAACGTGTTGCGAAAAAACAGTGGATCTCTTCAGAGGATGTGGCCTACAGTATAATGTGTCCTGCTGTATACATATCACTGGCCTACTATGTATACATGTCATATGATGATATGATAATGACAATGCCACCTCATGTCGTTTCCTTCAGAGCTTCTGATGTCCAGAATGGAGACCTCTGCCCCGACGACCACAGAGAAGAAAGGCTCTGGTCTGGATGGAAACGGCTTCACTGACCTCCCGAGGAAACTCTCACCTTCAGCTGTCACCAGAGGTACTGTACACTTTTCTTCAATTACTTTTAAAGAAGAAGGGAGGAAACGGTTTTAGTTTTACTGGAAGGATAAGGGTCCGCCTCTGTTCTTATGTGCACCTCGACTCCAGGTTGGTTTGAGCACTTCTTCTGCTGACACAGGTTTTACTGTAAGGAAAAGGGTCCCTGCATCCCTTACTCCCGTTCACACTGTAAGACTGTCACACAGAGACTGATTGGGCCGGGGGTAAGGAGGAGGTTTGAGAGAGAACATGCACATGAACTATACATATGAAAGATAAAACGCTGTCTTGGGAGAAGTTGCTCTGGGCTCTAATCGTCCCCGATAAGGCTCTTCCTGTAGCACCTGGAGCAGTCAGAGGTGACTTACAGTAGAGCTGATGGGAATCAGTAATGTAACGCAGGGCCCTGTTAAAGAGCATCATTAATACTGAACAGGTACTGTAGCATAGCTGTGTGTGTGTGTGTGTGTGTGTGTGGGTGTGTGTGTGTGTGTGTGTGTGTGTGTGTGTGTGTGTGTCTGTCACGGGGAGAAGATCATAAAGACTAAAGACAGTGACGTGGCTCGATTTGGGGGCATAATCTCTGATTAATGGTTTGTATAACTACATGGGGCTGGCCTGGGAAAGGTCAATTGGCTGTGTTTGTTGAAATTAATGAAAAGTAGCAGTGTACCTCTTTCATCGGGCGGCCGGGAGAGACAGAGAGAGAATGCATGTTTTAAAGATGTCAGTGAATGTGTGATGAAAGGCCAGTATAATGAGGTTGAAAGACCTTGTTCTTACCTCCAGAGTATCACACTGATAAATTACTAAAAATGTCTGGTAGAGTAGAGTAGCAGTGGGCGACATGGCCCTTCCTTTAAAGATTGACAGAGATGCAGATTGACGGCTACCTTTGAAATGGTAATACGACTTCTTGTGATTTAGTGACAATTTTACTCTTTAATGAAGGGCTTGGTGGCCTGCCATGATAAAGAAATATCCATTAATTGTTTAAGGAAGAACAAAGATAAAAATAGGCCATTCATTTTTTTTGTCCCTAACGATTGACATCAGACCCAATTTTTTTGAAACCTTCTATAGACCTCAAGTTTGTTTTCATAGCCTTGTGGAGTTTGCAGAGCACGGCCCGTTAGTCCAACAATAATTGAAGGATTTTGCGTGAGAATATGGAAAGACAATTTGAGTTGACAAAGAGTTCAAATAGTAGGGGTCAATAAGGGCGATTCTGTGATTAAATGTCTACTAGGAATTCCTGCCACAGAATCCAGTCGTTTTTCCCCTCATTTAATTCAGAGTGAATCCTAATTCTTTAACCTATCAGAAGGGCCAAAGCTAATTCGTTAATTAGACCAATTTCAAGATGTCACTGATAACTTCAATTAATACACATGTATGAGGACACTAATAACACAGATAATTTTGTCTTTGAAATGACGTTCAAGATTAGTGTCCACCGCGATGAGTAGAGACAGACAGACAGAGAATGCATGTTTTAAAGATGTCAGTGAATGTGTGATGAAAGGCCAGTATAATGAGGTTGAAAGACCTTGTTCTTAACCTCCAGAGTAGCACAGTGCTGGTAGAGCAAAGCTCCGTGGACAACATGGCCCTTCCTTTAGAGATTGACAGAGATGCAGGTTGACGGAGATGCAGGTTGACAGAGATGCAGGTTGACGGAGATGCAGGTTGACGGAGGTGCAGGTTGACAGAGGTGCAGGTTGACAGAGGTGCAGGTTGACAGAGATGCAGGTTGACAGAGATGCAGGTTGACGGAGATGCAGGTTGACAGAGATGCAGGTTGACGGAGATGCAGGTTGACGGAGGTGCAGGTTGACAGAGGTGCAGGTTGACAGAGATGCAGGTTGACAGAGATGCAGGTTGACGGAGATGCAGGTTGACGGAGATGCAGGTTGACGGAGATGCAGGTTGACGGAGATGCAGGTTGACGGAGATGCAGGTTGACGGAGGTGCAGGTTGACAGAGGTGCAGGTTGACAGAGGTGCAGGTTGACGGAGATGCAGGTTGACGGAGATGCAGGTTGACGGAGATGCAGGTTGACGGAGGTGCAGGTTGACAGAGGTGCAGGTTGACAGAGGTGCAGGTTGACAGAGATGCAGGTTGACAGAGATGCAGGTTGACGGAGATGCAGGTTGACGGAGATGCAGGTTGACGGAGGTGCAGGTTGACAGAGGTGCAGGTTGACAGAGGTGCAGGTTGACAGAGATGCAGGTTGACGGAGGTGCAGGTTGACGGAGATGCAGGTTGACGGAGGTGCAGGTTGACAGAGGTGCAGGTTGACAGAGATGCAGGTTGACAGAGATGCAGGTTGACGGAGATGCAGGTTGACGGAGGTGCAGGTTGACGGAGGTGCAGGTTGACAGAGATGCAGGTTGACAGAGATGCAGGTTGACAGAGAGGCAGGTTGACAGAGATGCAGGTTGACAGAGATGCAGGTTGACAGAGAGGCAGGTTGACAGAGATGCAGGTTGACGGAGGTGCAGGTTGACAGAGGTGCAGGTTGACAGAGGTGCAGGTTGACAGAGATGCAGGTTGACAGAGATGCAGGTTGACAGAGATGCAGGTTGACGGAGGTGCAGGTTGACAGAGATGCAGGTTGACAGAGATGCAGGTTGACGGAGTTGCAGGTTGACAGAGGTGCAGTTTGACAGAGATGCAGGTTGACAGAGGTGCAGGTTGACAGAGATGCAGGTTGACGGAGGTGCAGGTTGACAGAGGTGCAGGTTGACAGAGATGCAGGTTGACAGAGATGCAGATTGACAGAGATGCAGGTTGACAGAGATGCAGGTTGACAGAGATGCAGGTTGACAGAGGTGCAGGTTGACAGAGATGCAGGTTGACAGAGATGCAGGTTGACAGAGGTGCAGGTTGACAGAGATGCAGGTTGACAGAGATGCAGGTTGACAGAGATGCAGGTTGACAGAGGTGCAGGTTGACAGAGATGCAGGTTGACAGAGATGCAGGTTGACAGAGATGCAGGTTGACAGAGGTGTAGGTTGACAGAGGTGCAGGTTGACAGAGGTGCAGGTTGACAGAGATGCAGGTTGACAGAGGTGCAGGTTGACAGAGATGCAGGTTGACAGAGATGCAGGTTGACAGAGGTGCAGGTTGACAGAGATGCAGGTTGACAGAGATGCAGGTTGACAGAGATGCAGGTTGACAGAGGTGCAGGTTGACAGAGGTGCAGGTTGACAGAGATGCAGGTTGACAGAGGTGCAGGTTGACAGAGATGCAGGTTGACAGAGATGCAGGTTGACAGAGATGCAGGTTGACAGAGGTGCAGGTTGACAGAGATGCAGGTTGACAGAGGTGCAGGTTGACAGAGGTGCAGGTTGACAGAGATGCAGGTTGATAGAGGTGCAGGTTGACAGAGGTGCAGGTTGACAGAGATGCAGGTTGACGGCTACCTTTGAAATGGTAATACTACTCGTGATTTAGTGACATTTGTATTATTTAATGAAGGGCTTGGTGGCCTGCCATTATTAAGAAATGAAAGATGAATTGTTTATTAGGCTAAATCAATCTAGGACGTATTTTACATACACTATAAATGGGACATGAATCAAGTGGGACTTTGTTTTCAACAACTTGTTTCATGTCGACATCTATATCGTTAATTCAATTCTATTTTATTTCCAGCTAACTCACTCATTTTTTATTACTCTACAATTACTTAAATCATATGGCTGGCCATGAATAAGCATTTCTAATATGGAGTTTGGAATGTCTGAACAATGGTTCTTTTGTCGTGAAGGAACATGGTTCCAGACCTGAGCCTTCTGGCAATTAAGAAAACGTTTGATCGCCTACGAACCCGAAAATCCTAATCTGTTAATGTGATCACCCTCTCTAATTTAATCTCAGCATGCCTTCCTCAATGGAGCCAATTCACACACGCTGAGCTCATATGTTAAAAATACTCTCGGCCGCAGCGAGCGATAGAGAGGCCCTTCTGTTTGGGCCAATCGTCTTCTGTGGATAAGCTCCCTCAGCCCCGTAGAGAGGGTCTTGAAAGTAGGTTGATTTGCCACCCCACCCTCTGTCTCCTCCTGGCCCTGCTATAACTATGCTTTCCCCTGGTCTGCAATGGCTCAGGTTCTGCTGGGTCTCTGCCTGGTCCCTGTTCCAGGCTTGAGTTTCTCTCTGTCCTCCCTGGCTGCAGATCTAGCAGTGGAGCTGCTGTGTTAAACCCGCATCCATCGGCCTCTCTCTTCCATTAACTCCTTTACCCTATCACCATTAGAATAGTGTCACGGTCCATATTTTAATCTTAATAACACCACACACTCACACCCTCAGTCCAATAGAATCCGGTCTGGGTAGAACCAGCTTACCGAGTTACAGCTTCATAGGTCTAAAAATCTGCCATCACACCAAGACAGGGCAATTACTTATCTCAATAACATGCATTATTATTCCTGTTTGCCAGACACAGATAAGTGAGTATGCAGTATGAGCGCAGCCAAAAGAGACAAGGTCCTTGAACTTAAAAAGCACATTCCCGAGCAGAACCGCCTCCTGCTTTGGAATGAAAAGTAGACCATTGTAATATACCGCCTCTTGTTCCCGGCGCTGTAGCTTTACTGTCAGTGTGTAGTTTACTACGGGCTGGTGGATTCTTGTCAGCTAAGTCGGGCCCACCTCAGAGGACCAGACATGGCCGACCAGCTCCATTATAGAATCCCCCTTGTTTTATTCTCCTGTCTGTGTTATTTATTCACAACAATATTTTCTCTATCAGAGGACAGGGCTAATGCAGAGTTTTAATATGTTATTTACGCGTAAAATAAAAATTTAAAAAACAAGCGCTCTATGCGTGTAGACCGGAAGGGTGGGGGTGCAATGAATGGGCCGCTCCTCGCTCCCATCTTTTATATCAGAGTTTAACAATCTGGATTGCTAATAGAACCATTTATCACGGAGGGGTCATTTATTTGATGCGAACATGCAGGCAGCCCAGGTCTGGTCTCCGATCCCAGAGGTCTATGGAAATGGGGGGTGGCGTCGACGCGTGCACACATTGGATCTCAAGTAGGAGTCACTTTGTTTAAAATGGGGGCCCAGGTGCACCGACCGGTCTCTGTCTGGTCCTGTTGATGGGGGGGGGGGGGGGGGGTAGGTAGTTGCTGCTCCTGTCCACAGTCTGTATTTTATATTAGTGGAAGGACCAGGAAGGTGATGTTAACTGGACCTATAAAAAGTCTGGAGTTGAACTTCTGGACTGCAGCCCACATTGTTTACTGAAGCATGGCTGGCCTCACTTTCTGTGTGTGTGTTTGTTCATTGGTAACTGCCGGGCCTGGACACAGCACAGCTAACCCTCACCACTGGGCTGTGCACAGGGTTTTGGTTCCCTTTAATGAATTGAAATGAGCCCCTGTATTTTCTGTGACAGCCCGCATCTGTCTGGTTAGCGGGGTTTCATGGGGTTTCATGCATGACTTTTATGATTTCAAATCCGTTTCATAATTTGCAAGGCATTTACAGACATCATACATTGTCGAAATTGTGCTGAGATTTTCGGGAAGAGGTGAATATTTGCCTTATAATGTTATTCAACTCTTATTGATATGTGTTGAATTTTGATATGTGTTGATATGTGTTGAATTTAAAAAAAAAAGAGTTGTATGCTAGTGAAATATAGGAAGGTCTGTAACAGGGTCTGAGAAACCGGAAAAGAGCAACGTTTGTTTTCAAAGGATTAAGCTATTTGTATACCTTTTTCACCTCTCTATCCATGCTTTCTAAACTAAGCCATGGGGGCCAGAGCTGGTGCTATTCTGCTGGTAATGTTTGATTCACTGGCTTTGGTGGCTGGTGACATACATCTAGCTGAGAGTGAGTTTGTCATTGGAGAGGGTGATTGATGTGGCGCGGCGAGTGCCTCTCGGCCCCCTGGTTCTCCCCTGCAACGCTCCGGCTCTTTCTGCTGAGTCGGGCCGCCCGTAGAGAGGATGCCAAGTACTTAGCACCTCCCGGTCTGGCCCCCTGGACCCGGGGCCAGGCCTAAACAGAGTCCCACAGCCCCCACAGGCCAGGCCTAAACAGGCTCAGAGAGTCCCACTGCGCCAGAGGAAAGGAGCGGAGAGGGAGAGGAGCGGAGAGGGAGAGGAGCGGAGCGGAGAGGGAGAGGAGCGGAGAGGGAGAGGAGCGGTGAGGGAGAGGAGAGGAGCGGAGAGGGAGAGGAGCGGAGAGGGAGAGGAGCGGAGAGGGAGAGAAGCGGAGAGGGAGAGGAGCGGAGAGCAGCGGAGAGGGAGAGGAGCGGAGAGGGAGAGGAGCGGAGAGGGAGAGAAGCGGAGAGGGAGAGAAGCGGAGAGGGAGAGGAGCGGAGAGCAGCGGAGATGGAGAGGAGCGGAGAGGGAGAGAAGCGGAGAGAGAGAGGAGCGGAGAGGGAGAGGAGCGGAGAGCAGCGGAGAGGGAGAGGAGCGGAGAGGGAGAGGAGTGGAGAGGGAGAGAAGCGGAGAGGGAGAGAAGCGGAGAGGGAGAGGAGCGGAGAGCAGCGGAGAGGGAGAGGAGTGGAGAGGGAGAGAAGCGGAGAGGGAGAGAAGCGGAGAGGGAGAGGAGCGGAGAGGGAGAGAAGCGGAGAGGGAGAGAAGCGGAGAGGGAGAGGAGCGGAGAGGAGCGGAGAGGGAGAGGAGTGGAGAGGGAGAAAAGCGGAGAGGGAGAGGAGCGGAGAGGGAGAGGAGCGGAGAGGGAGAGAAGCAGAGAGGGAGAGAAGCGGAGAGGGAGAGAAGCGGAGAGGGAGAGGAGCGGAGAGGGAGAGGAGCGGAGAGGGAGAGAAGCGGAGAGGGAGAGAAGCGGAGAGGGAGAGGAGCGGAGAGGAGCGGAGAGGGAGAGAAGCGGAGAGGGAGAGGAGCGGAGAGGGAGAGGAGCGGAGAGGGAGAAAAGCAGAGAGGGAGAGGAGCGGAGAGAAGCAGAGAGGGAGAGGAGAGGAGCGGGAGAGGAGCGGAGAGGGAGAGAAGCGGAGAGGGAGAGGAGCGGAGAGGGAGAGGAGCGGAGAGGGAGAGGAGCGGAGAGGGAGAAAAGCAGAGAGGGAGAGGAGCGGAGAGGGAGAGGAGAGGAGAGGGAGAGGAGCGGAGAGGGAGAAAAGCGGAGAGGGAGAGGAGCGGAGAGAAGCAGAGAGGGAGAGGAGAGGAGAGGGAGAGGAGCGGAGAGGGAGAAAAGCAGAGAGGGAGAGGAGCGGAGAGAAGCAGAGAGGGAGAGGAGAGGAGAGGGAGAGAAGCGGAGAGGGAGAGGGGCGGAGAGGGAGAGGAGCGGAGAGGGAGAGAAGCGGAGAGGGAGAGGAGCGGAGAGGGAGAGAAGCGGAGAGGGAGAGGAGCGGAGAGGGAGAAAAGCGGAGAGGGAGAGGAGAGACCAGGGACAAAACAATGAGATATATTTTCTTCTGAGCCTGTTTCCTCTTACAGACGATGACTTATGCCTATGTTATTCTTGAGGTAATGAACAGAGGTAATGATCAATGACGGACGGCACTGTTGTAGCTATCTTTACTGGGCTAAACATTGCTGGCTGTTAAAGTGCTTAGGTCCTATCATGCCTTAGTCGGTATGAAGGTGGCTAGAGCTAACAGTAACATTATTTAGATTGGATAGGAGAAATGGAATCCCAGACCCTGGTCAATGGGTCCTCTGCTAGATGGATGGAGATGGAGGATGGGTCTGGGCTGTGTAAATAGTGTTTTAAAGAGAGGTGTGTTAGCGATAAGGACACTTTCTTTATCACCTCCTTAATGTCTGGTCCTAGGGCCGGGGGCTGCCTGGCTACAGCAGGGAATAATTGATGGGGGCTGAGGCTGGATCGAGGATGTACGGGCCCCAGCCCCCGGCCCCCACCACTGGCTCCCTCTGCAGCAGCAGCACATGAGCTACTGGGGGTCAGGCAGGGAGCACTCGGGGGTCAGGCAGGGAGCACTCGGGGGTCAGGCAGGGAGCACTCGGGGGTCAGGCAGGGAGCACTCGGGGGTCAGGCAGGGAGCACTCAGGGGTCAGGCAGGTTGCACTCGGGGGTCAGGCAGGGAGCACTTGGGGGTCAAGCAGGGAGCACTCGGGGGTCAGGCAGGGAGCACTTAGGCGTCAGGCAGGGAGCACTCGGGGGTCAGGCAGGGAGCACTCGGGGGTCAGGCAGGGAGCACTTGGGGGTCAGTCAAGGAGCACTCGGGGGTCAGGCAGGGAGCACTTGGGGGACAGGCAGGGAGCACTTGGGGGTCAGGCAGGGAGTACTTGGGGGTCAGATAGGGAGCACTCAGGGGTCAGGCAGGGAGCACTCTGGGGTCAGGCCGCTGGCAGAGAGAAATGCGGCAGAAAAAGCCTCTGCGTCCCCCAGTCCACCTCTTCCTACTAGTCCAAAAGGACGGCCACTAATCTTCCTGAGAAGGGAATTTTATTTTCTTGTTTCTTTCTCTCTCTCTCTCTCTCCTCTCTCTCTCTCCCCTCTCTCTCTCTTCTCTCTCTCTCTCTCTCCTCTCTCTCTCTCTCTCCTCTCTCTCTCGTCTCTCTCTCTCTCCCCTCTCTCTCTCTCTCTCCTCTCTCTCTCTCTCTCTTCTCTCTCTCTCTCTCTCTCTCTGTCTCTCTCTCTGTCTCTGTCTAAATGAGGCCTTCTCAGGGAGAGTTCAGAGAGGAGAGACAAGCCCCCTGACACTGGGAACTATGGTTTACTAACAAATCAGACAGACTGGGATCTCTCATTCTGAACAACCTTGTGGCATTTTATATCCATATATCCATATCCAAAAATGCAATTAACAGTGAACAGTAACATATACTGTGCTTTTGAGAGAGGATAAAGAAACAGGAAGGCATACTGTATCGGTAGTGTCTAATATGAGCACGTACTGATGAAGAAGTCAATGGAATGAATTACAGTTGCACATTTTGAACTGGATTTCCTCTCGTTCCAGTTGGGTCATTTAGAGCTGCTGTGCTCTTAGGTAGTAGTGGTCGTAGTCTTTCAATAGAACGTACAAGTCTTTCCACATGGAAACACTCGGTTGTTCTGAGGACAGAATAATCGGGCTTGGTAATGGGATTTCTTTCTGCACAAATACATTTCTGTGGCATTTTTTGTAAACATTTAGCTAGTTGGCTTTCCAAGATGCCGTCTTCCTTCTCCCTTTTATGTGAACTTGGACTTGGGGGACTGGCTAGCCATGAAGATTAGGTAGACTAAGTGAAAACAGAAGTGTTTTCTTATTTTTTTTGTCCATTTACAGGCAGGGCAGTAGATTGCCCAGATAAAACCTACTCTCTCTCTCTCTCTCTCTCTCTCTCTCTCTCTCTCTCTCTCTCTCTTTCAAGAAGTTGTTTCTTGTTGTGCTGGGATATGCTTGTGATTAGAGCGAGTTAAAAGTTTAAAGATGAATGGCCTAGATACTCAAGATATCAGATATATGTTATGTTGCGTGATTTTTGTTTCCCTCAAGCGAAACAGCTCATGGAAATAAAACCATAGCCACTGCAGCTGTATTGAATGTCTAAGACTGTGAATTATTTCAAAAGGTGAGACCTCTGTTATTAAAATACAACTATGCCAAGGTGACAATAGTAAACTATCAATCTAGGTATTGTTAGCTGAAGGCTTGGTTTTCCGGTTTATCACTGTGAATCAAGAGGAGCTTTCTAGACCTTCTTAATAATGGGTATCAAACAATACTTCTCCCATTGGTTAACTTCTATTCCAAGTTCAAAGTCTAATGTAATAGTGAGCTTTGGGCAACAACGTCTAGAGACATAAATCTATCAAATCCATTAGACTTAGTTAGCATGCACTGAGCACAAAAAAACAACATACTACATTCCTGGAGATTTACAAGTGTTGGAAGAGAGGTTGGGAGAGGTTGAGAGAGGTTGAGAGAGGTTGGGAGAGGCTGAAGAGGTTGAGAGAGGTTGAGGGAGGTTTTGAAAGGTTGGGAGAGGTTGAGAGAGGTTTTGAAAGGTTGGGAGAGGTTGAGAGAGGTTGAGAGAGGTTGGGAGAGGCTGAAGAGGTTGAGAGAGGTTGGGAAAGGTTGAGAGAGGTTGAGAGAGGTTTTGAGAGGTTGGGAGAGGTTTTGAGAGGTTGAGAGTTTTTGAGAGGTTGGGAGAGGTTGAGAGAGGTTTTGAAAGATTGGGAGAGGTTGAGAGAGGGTTGAGAGAGGTTGGGAGATTGTTGAGAGAGGTTGAGAGAGGTTTTGAGAGGTTGGGAGAGGTTGAGAGAGGTTGAAAGAGGTTTTGAGAGGTTGGGAGAGTTGAGAGAGGTTTAGAGAGCGATATATGGAAGCTTCAGGGGATTAAGAGTCTAACTCCACAACTTTTTCCCCCCTTCTTCTTCTTCTTCTTCTTCAAGAAGCGGCATACCATTCCCAGCAGGTTCTGATTTAGTGCTGCTTTCCCTGCCGTGTGTTGTGTTCTTATAAGTTCAAATTACTGCCCTTGTAGGCTGCAGTACAGGCCAAGTGAGCTACCCTTCTCAGACAGAGAGGAGAGGGTTCTGCAGTCCAGAACATGGGAATCTGCTGCCACTACCAATGCTCCAGTGATCCCTAGCCCACTGCTCTGAGTTAGGGATGCAGCCCAGCCCTAGACTGCCACTGTTAGCTTACTGTCTGACAGTGTAGCCACAGGGCCTGTGGATTACCCAAACCATAATAAACAGATACAGGGGAAGGGGAGCACGTGGGAAGGGAGACGGTACACACACACACACACACACACACACACAGACACACACACACACATGCACACACTAGACCGGGGACAGCTAGCGTGGTGCACTCCTTGTGTAAACTGATCAGGGCGTGGGACCCTAGCGAGGGGCAGACGGGTCATCTGGGCTCAAACCAGACTGACTAAAGTTCTCATAACGGACCTCAGTTTAGACACATCTGCCCTCTGCAGAATTAAAACACAACACGTGTGTGTGTGTGTCCGATTAGCTCGTAACCTCATACGGTCAACTGAGGTTCACTTTATCATGACGCTGTGTGTTTATCTGGAACATGGAGTCTTCATTGCAGTGGGCTGGGTCAGTTGCTCAAAGAAGAGGCAAGCTGAGGCTACACCTCTCTCAGCCTCTCCCCACAGAGCCTCTCAGAGCTCCCGCTCCGCATGTTCAGTAGGTAACTGATGGGGTCAGGACTGGAGCACCAGGCAACAGGACAGCAGATGTACTCATGTGGTACTGATCTGTGATACTCACCCATCCAGAAGAGAACACATCAGGAGTTATTGAGCATTACAAATCACTGTGGCTGCAGCAACAGTCTGTGTTTCAGGCGCTTTTGTTGTGTGCGGGTGCTTGCCCTGCTGCACACATTGCTCATTTGCATGATGAGGGGAGGATAAATGGGTAAAGGGGAAGAGAGTGAGAGGGAGGAGAGGAGGAGACAAGAGGACAGCCTTGGGTGAGTCCTGACTGGGCCGTGCGAGACACCATCAGAGTGTTTGTGTTGTGGTGTAATATTGCTTTGTTTTTCTCCTCTGTTTTTCTTCACTCGATCGTGTTGTGTTTCGTAGACATTACCCTGCCAAGAGTAGTCTGGCTGGCAGCCAGTTGTCCCTGGGCTCCAGGTGAACCCTCCCTCCCTCCATTAGTCAGTCAGGCAAGCCTCACCCTGCTGGGGGAGATGAGACTCCCAGGCGTCTTGGCTCTGTGAGGGCCGTCACGGCTGTGCCAAACCCCCAAAACAAGCTCCCGTCCTCCCACATGATTCTGCCTGGTGGTGCTGGTAGGATCAGTCTGACAATGCTAAGTGTGGAGTAGATCCGTTCACATCTTTATGCACACTACAAACATTGAGGTTAATACAGTACAGTGAGGGGAGGAAGTCTAAACATACATAGACACATGTATCACATTAATGCAAGTAATTTTACCTTTATTTAACTAGGCAAGTCAGTTAAGAAGAAATTCTTATTTTCAATGACGGCCTAGGAACAGTGGGTTAACTGGTCTAGGAACAGTGGGTTAACTGGTCTAGGAACAGTGGGTTAACTGCCTGTTCAGGGGTGGAACGACAGATTTGTACCTTGTCAGCTCTGGGATTTGAACTTGCAACCTTCCGGTTACTAGTCCAACGCTCTAACCACTAGGCTACCCTGCCTAGTGAATACCCATGAATGAATTAGGGCTTCCTACATTTTGTTAATTGGACCTGAAATAGTTTCAATTCACTTGATAACTAGGTACTTTGAATAGCTTGTGGCTTGACCCAAGTCGTTGATTAATTCCCCCGATAATTTTACAAAGATTAAAATGAACAAATAAAGAAATGCTTATTCATTTAAGCAATGATAATAAAGGCCCAAAGAGTTGACGTGGAAATATTGCCCATCCCAGCATGGGCCCGTTCCTAACTCCATCTGACAAAAGAGAGAGAAGGAGGAGAGAAATAGAAGGAAAGAGGCGGCAGGACATGAGAAATCTGTGGGCTGAAGCAGAGAGGCAGAGAGAGAGAGAGACACAGGAGACTGGATGGGTGGGTGTGGAGCAGGGTGGCGAGTCGGAGGGGGTTCCGTTTGGATCAACAATGAGACCCCCTCACATCTATTCAGGCCTCCTGCTTCAGTTGTCCATCATAATGACATGTGATTTTGTTTGGATTTAAGACTGGTTAGTGGTAACACCAGCGTTTCCCATGCGTATTCAGCCCCATACAGTGAAGAAAATGTAGCTTCTATGAAGCAATTTGTCTTTGTAATGTTATCAAAAAGGAAAATATGAGCTATGAGGTGGGATATTGGATATTTCATTAAATAAATAAGGTCATTTTTTGGGACATGTATCATCAACTCCTAGCCACTTCAGTTCCCTCAAACTCCTTTTTTGAGGCATTACCATTCATAGGAAAATAAATATTGTAGCAAAGAAATGTGGGGGACCTTTTTTATACAAAATAATAATAATTTGTCCCCTTTTGTGTTTCAGTTGCAATATTTAACTGCTTTAGTAGTAGTGCAATAAAGTTTACCTATTATCACACTGCTTAAAGGGATTTGAAATAAGAGAAGGCGGACTAATTGCCTTGTGACTACGGAGACAAACAGCTGGAGATGAAGCAATAACATCTCCTTAAGACAGTCAAGAGTTTACTACGCAAATCAAACCTCAAAGTGAGGATAAAACACCACAGCCGTGTATTTGTCCGCTAATTATGAATCGTTACAAAAAATACCAGGTTACAGTACATTTATGGATTTGAAATCAAATATTATAACAGTGAAATCTCAGGTGTTCCACCTCTGTTAAAAGGTCTTGTATTTTTAAAATAGTTTTACTGTAAAACCTATAACACGTCCAGTCCACACATCACCAGTGGCCCATGGCCAACTGCTAATGACTATAAACAAGTGCAGGTGGTTCAATTCCCTGATTGAGCCGTATTTTCCCTCATAAGCACAGCGAAGTCAACGGGCCCCTATTAGCAAGCCGTATTCTCTCTCTGAGAGAAGCAGAGAGAATTTAAAAAGACTTCAATAAAAGGCTCTTAGTAGGAGTAGGAATCCAGACCAAATCCAAATGCATATTTACTATACATTTCTTGAGCACACAATTCAATGCTCTCACACACGTGTATAATGCACACGGATAATGTAAAAGCAATCATTGGATAGTTTAGTTCGTCAATCGAGCTGTAGTCCATGAAACACAGAACAGGAACACCCTTGCAAGTATTGGAACTTCAAGTCAGGCAGTCTCCAAAGTTACAGCGAGACCCCAGTAGAGCTGGGAAGTCCCACCAACCTCCAGTGGAACTGACAGAACTAGACCCCAGTAGAGCTGGGAAGTCCCACCAACCTCCAGTGGAACTGACAGGACTAGACCCCAGTAGAGCTGGGAAGTCCCACCAACCTCCAGTGGAACTGACAGAACTAGACCCCAGTAGAGCTGGGAAGTCCCACCAACCTCCAGTGGAACTGACAGAACTAGACCCCAGTAGAGCTGGGAAGTCCCACCAACCTCCAGTGGAACTGACAGGACTAGACCCCAGTAGAGCTGGGAAGTCCCACCAACCTCCAGTGGAACTGACAGAACTAGACCCCAGTAGAGCTGGGAAGTCCCACCAACCTCCAGTGGAACTGACAGAACTAGACCCCAGTAGAGCTGGGAAGTCCCACCAACCTCCAGTGGAACTGACAGAACAAGACCCCAGTAGAGCTGGGAAGTCCCACCAACCTCCAGTGGAACTGACAGGACTAGACCCCAGTAGAGCTGGGAAGTCCCACCAACCTCCAGTGGAACTGACAGAACTAGACCCCAGTAGAGCTGGGAAGTCCCACCAACCTCCAGTGGAACTGACAGAACTAGACCCCAGTAGAGCTGGGAAGTCCCACCAACCTCCAGTGGAACTGACAGGACTAGACCCCAGTAGAGCTGGGAAGTCCCACCAACCTCCAGTGGAACTGACAGAACTAGACCCCAGTAGAGCTGGGAAGTCCCACCAACCTCCAGTGGAACTGACAGAACTAGACCCCAGTAGAGCTGGGAAGTCCCACCAACCTCCAGTGGAACTGACAGAACTAGACCCCAGTAGAGTTGGATAGTCCCACCAACCTCCAGTGGAACTGACAGAACTAGACCCCAGTAGAGCTGGGAAGTCCCACCAACCTCCAGTGGAACTGACAGAACTAGACCCCAGTAGAGCTCTGAAGTCCCACCAACCTCCAGTGGAACTGACAGGACTAGACCCCAGTAGAGCTGGGAAGTCCCACCAACCTCCAGTGGAACTGACAGGACTAGACCCCAGTAGAGCTGGGAAGTCCCATCAACCTCCAGTGGAACTGACAGAACTAGACCCCAGTAGAGCTGGGAAGTCCCACCAACCTCCAGTGGAACTGACAGAACTAGACCCCAGTAGAGCTGGGAAGTCCCACCAACCTCCAGTGGAACTGACAGAACTAGACCCCAGTAGAGCTGGGAAGTCCCACCAACCTCCAGTGGAACTGACAGAACTAGACCCCAGTAGAGCTGGGAAGTCCCACCAACCTCCAGTGGAACTGACAGGACTAGACCCCAGTAGAGCTGGGAAGTCCCACCAACCTCCAGTGGAACTGACAGGACTAGACCCCAGTAGAGCTGGGAAGTCTCACCAACCTCCAGTGGAACTGACAGAACTAGACCCCAGTAGAGCTGGGAAGTCCCACCAACCTCCAGTGGAACTGACAGAACTAGACCCCAGCAGAGCTGGGAAGTCCCACCAACCTCCAGTGGAACTGACAGAACTAGACCCCAGTAGAGCTGGGAAGTCCCACCAACCTCCAGTGGAACTGACAGAACTAGACCCCAGTAGAGCTGGGAAGTCCCACCAACCTCCAGTGGAACTGACAGAACTAGACCCCAGTAGAGTTGGATAGTCCCACCAACCTCCAGTGGAACTGACAGAACTAGACCCCAGTAGAGCTGGGAAGTCCCACCAACCTCCAGTGGAACTGACAGAACTAGACCCCAGTAGAGCTCTGAAGTCCCACCAACCTCCAGTGGAACTGACAGGACTAGACCCCAGTAGAGCTGGGAAGTCCCACCAACCTCCAGTGGAACTGACAGGACTAGACCCCAGTAGAGCTGGGAAGTCCCATCAACCTCCAGTGGAACTGACAGAACTAGACCCCAGTAGAGCTGGGAAGTCCCACCAACCTCCAGTGGAACTGACAGAACTAGACCCCAGTAGAGCTGGGAAGTCCCACCAACCTCCAGTGGAACTGACAGAACTAGACCCCAGTAGAGCTGGGAAGTCCCACCAACCTCCAGTGGAACTGACAGGACTAGACCCCAGTAGAGCTGGGAAGTCCCATCAACCTCCAGTGGAACTGACAGAACTAGACCCCAGTAGAGCTGGGAAGTCCCACCAACCTCCAGTGGAACTGACAGAACTAGACCCCAGTAGAGCTGGGAAGTCCCACCAACCTCCAGTGGAACTGACAGAACTAGACCCCAGTAGAGCTGGGAAGTCCCACCAACCTCCAGTGGAACTGACAGAACTAGACCCCAGTAGAGCTGGGAAGTCCCACCAACCTCCAGTGGAACTGACAGAACTAGACCCCAGTAGAGCTGGGAAGTCCCACCAACCTCCAGTGGAACTGACAGAACTAGACCCCAGTAGAGCTGGGAATTCCCATCAACCTCCAGTGGAACTGACAGAACTAGACCCCAGTAGAGCTGGGAATTCCCACCAACCTCCAGTGAAACTGACAGGTCTAGACCCCAGTAGAGCTGGGAAGTCCCACCAACCTCCAGTGGAACTGACAGGACTAGACCCCAGCAGAGCTGGGAAGTCCCACCAACCTCCAGTGGAACTGACAGAACTAGACCCCAGTAGAGCTGGGAATTCCCACCAACCTCCAGTGGAACTGACAGGACTAGACCCCAGTAGAGCTGGGAAGTCCCACCAACCTCCAGTGGAACTGACAGGACTAGACCCCAGTAGAGCTGGGAAGTCCCACCAACCTCCAGTGGAACTGACAGGACTAGACCCCAGTAGAGCTGGGAAGTCCCACCAACCTCCAGTGGAACTGACAGGACTAGACCCCAGTAGAGCTGGGAAGTCCCACCAACCTCTAGTGGAACTGACAGAACTAGACCCCAGTAGAGCTGGGAAGTCCCACCAACCTCTAGTGGAACTGACAGAACTAGGCCCAACGAAGGTGACCGTATTCCCCTCCGGTAATGAATGTCTCTTCCCCTCAGGGTTGACGAAAGACTTGCCTATCAATGAGACCCTTTGTACTTCCCCCAAATGGGGGTTTCTCTCCCTCTCCTCTCCTCCTCCCATCACTGCCACTTCTCCTGATTCCCCATCATCAGTCAGTCTGCCTGACTTAAAAAAAAAGGCCTTTGGACGAGAAGGGAAGGGGAAGGAGATTCCAATGAGGACAGAACAGACATGGAGAAAATCTAAATACCCAGTGGCCCTTGAGTGAAGTGGCAGGGAGGGCAAACCGAGGCAGAGGGGCATCCCAAAAGGCAGCATTTTCCCTATTTAGTGCACTACTTTTGACCAGGGCCCATAGGGTAGTAGGGTGCCATCTGAGTCGCACACAGGGTTTCCATTGACGGCGGTGAAGTGGAGGATGTCGAAAGTCAGAAGGTGAAAGGAGACTAAATAGTGAGAGATTGATCTGTTTTCACTAGCTAATGACTTGGCTAGCAGTCCTGCAGATTTCACTGAACAGTGTGCTAAAAACAGGGCAGGGATGGATGGACCTTTTCTACATTGGCTTGAGTTCAAGATCAACTACCGATACGCAAATTTAACAAAATAATTTGACCAACAAAATCTGTCTGATTTAACTTACTTCATATGCTAGCTTTTTCATTTAAATATTATCTCTACCCCATGTGGTTGGAACTCAACTTAAAACACAGCGGGAACACATTTTGGAAAAACTTGTCTCTGAGCTGTGGGTGTCATGACACATTTCTCATTGAAGGCTAAACTCAATCATATCTGACAACCTGTCAGCTCTATTACCTTGTAGTGGTTGGAGGTTGTAGTTGTACAGAGCCGACCCAGCGTCTGGGGTGTAACCAGAGTAGAACTGATGGTGCCGCACAGCAGCACTCTCTCTGCTTTGGCTGTGGCCCCATAGTCATGCACACACACGCACGCACACACACACACACACACACGCACGCACGCACGCACGCACACACACACACACACACGCACACACACACACGCATGCACGCACACACACGCACAGGTGGGATGCAGCAAGCAGGGTTTAGGGAGACGCGCTCTCCACGTCAGCAGGACCCAAGCTTGGCCCCACATATCACAATCAAGGGGATTCCTTCCTCTCTCAAATGATACTGGAATCACTGAGCTCTACTCCATGTAATTATGAGAGCCTGGTACCCAGGCTTGGTAAGATTGATAGTAGCTGAGTCTGAGGACAATTCACAATCAGGGTCTCAGTTGGTAAAAACCTTCACTGTTCTGTTCTTTCTTTTGAGAGTGCAGCTCAAGATTATAGTATTATTTGGAAAACTTGGATGAGGCTACTCCATTGTAGCCCTTTACTGCAGTCAATGACCAAAATTATAAAATTATACAAACGAAAATCCAGTGTTTCTACATCAAACCTTTTTGTTGTATTTCAGCCTTCGGTGATGTATATAAAGTATACTATTGGGATGCAAACTCAACTGTATATCTGACATGGTACAGGTGTCTTCTTTGTTCAAGCCCGTAACCATGTGTGTGAGGCGTACACTTCTGTTTTAAAGTAGATTGGTTCAAGACTCCCAAGAAACACTCGGTGACCCTGATTTAGCCCACTGCAGTGAAAGGTTCAAGCCCGAGCAGCAGAATTCTGAGTGTCTTTTATTTGACCATGGGATTATACATGTCGTTAATGTTCTTTCTGTACAGTAGGCATGTTAATTAAGGTATACGACAAATGGGATGAAATGAGTGTAGTGTTTGTTGTTACTGTCTCTGATGCGCTCAGTAGGCCAATGGTCCTTCTGTAGACTAATTGTTGGTGTAACATGGTTTGTCTTCCACCAAATGCTTGAGCGTGTACACACTAATTAACTAGCTAAGCAGGCCCGGACTAGAATAAGGTCACAAATCACGTTGTTCATTTATCCTTTTCTAACGACGGAATTTCACAAGTCATGGATACATGGTCTAATTATAATGACTGAAGGAAGAGGTTTTCAAACAACGTCTCACTTTAATGACCACACAATGACACAGTCTATCATACTGCATAGCTTGTCTCATGGGCAATGGATGGCCATTGTGTTGTTTGCCTCGGGATCTCAAAGCACTAACCTTTAGTTCAGGGCCAGGAAACCCTGCGGGACTTCGTGTCTTTGATTTAACCGACCGGGAAGACCAGGTGTGTTGAATTGAGGCAATCACCGAACTGATCATTTAGCTCAGTTGGTCAGGTGTGGTGCCGAGTTGAAACAAAAGCCGGCAGCACCCACAACACTCCAGGAACAGGGTTGCCTACCGCTGCTTTAGTTGATTGCTTAATAAAACGGAAATTCAAAACGGTGATTTCTCCACGGATTGAATTCCTTGTTAAAATATCCCTTATCTGATTGTGAGTTGTTGTTCCGATCTCTGTTAAGCTCATAGTCAGTTAGATGTTAGAGGCTTGAGTTTCGTGTTGGACTGTGTACTCTTCTCTCTTTGTGTGGGCGACGACTTTCCCAGGCTAAGCACTTTATCGTTACACACTGCTCTATTTGCCTGGGTTTTTTGTGCCCCTGCGATTGGTATTCAGCCCCTGAATTACAGGGGTCAGGGGTGTCCTATTGGGGATGTGTAAGAGAGGGAGAGAAAGAGGGATGGCTGGAGAGGGTGGTGGAGTCAAGTCACTGCAGCAGCCTTAAGAAAAGACTGGCCCCAGCCTCATCCAGGCCCCTCAGCCGACAAACAGTGTGTGCACAGGGCTTGTTCAACAATATTTGCCAGAACGTTAAAGAGGTTTTGAATAGTCTAGTGTGTGTGACCAAAGGAAAGCTAGGTGGGATGTAGCTTACTGACACACAGAGACAAGCAGCTGCTACTGCAGCCAGACTACAGAACATGTCAAGGGATGTGACTGAAGTTCTTGGCCAGGGGTCTGAGACTAGAGTGGAGATATCCTCCTGGCTGAGACCTGTTGGCTGTTGTAATGTGTGGCCTGGCCTGCTGCTTAGTGCGGAAGTGAGAGCGACAGCAGTGAGCGTGACATAGGCAGAGCTGGAGCAAGAATGGAGCAGGCTCCCTTCGCAACATCGAAAGAAATTTGGATGAAAGAAAGGCAGTGGAGGAGCTGGGTCAGGGGAGTGATATTTGGTCCTAGTCAGAAACACTAGTCTGGGATTCACAGGCTAGTGAGGCTACAGGCTTCACAGACTCCTGCCGCCATCTCTCCATAAAAAGCCTGGCTGAATTATTAAGTCTTTGTTTTTTTCTGTTCATGCAAACTCTTTTGTGGCGATTTTCACATGTTAGGGAAAAAATACTTGAGTAAAAAATGTTTTGGCATCGGTCATCTTTAAATAAAACAACAGACGTTTCTCATTAACTGTTGTGATAACAACAGCTGACGTGTGGTGCAGGCAAGCCTCTTTTTAGTGCCAATAAAATAGTACGTTTAGGGTCTTTATGTTTTTTAACAGAGTTTTGTTTCTCATTAACATTGTGTGTTTATTGTCTTTACTCTGTCCTGTTTGTTTGAAAACGTTCCACGAAGGGCATTAACTCTCTTTATTCTCCTGTTCCTTATCAAGGTCGTTGTTATGACCTTGGAACGTTTCCATTCTATGTTCAGTTACGTTCATACCTTCTCATTGTAGACTTGTGTGATTTTCTTCTGCTGAGAGGAGAGGAGAGCAGAGGACAGCACCGAGCGGAGATCTAGGAGGGGCAGCCAGCTGATCTCTGGACCGTATTCAAATTATTTGGGCATCACGCGCCCCGTCCTGGGGGTACCAGCGGGAGTTGCGTTATAGGGTGATCTGGGAACGCAGGGAGCAGAGAGTCAGAGGGGTCAGGGCCACAGATCGTTATCTGTACCTGCCATGCACACTAGGGGCCTCTGGGACCCGGCCGGCGCCCCACAGAGCACAGTGCAGGGACAGAACTTGTGTGAGTCAGCATTCCAAGGCCATTCCTCTCACTTTGTAGTCTGACAACATGACGGACAGGCCCGTCCCCACGACACAGGAAATGGCCCCACTCCAGCAGGTCTGCACAATGCCACAGAGTATTGTGATTTAAGAGGAGTGGTTATTTGAGGGTATATGCTTTTGTCTCAAGATGGCCAACGCTTGTTTATACCTTTCCTCTCTCTGGTGTCTGAGCTTTATTTAGTTTTAGAGACTAGCAACAAAAAAAATGCAAGCTCTGGTGAAAAAACATATGGCTTAAGAAATGTAATTGTGTTCTAGAATAAGGATGGTAACTTGACTGATCGATCGTATTGTCATTGCTTTTCAATTGAAGAGGCGATTTAGTCCGACAGCCACAGCGCATAGAGATACTGTGGTGTTCAGTAATGCAGTCTTCTAGTGGGGTTCTACCACAGAATGGGCCTTTAAAGCTGTTGTGTGAGTGACTCATGCTTGAGTCATATTCCCCCTCTGAAGTGTTCGTCACGGAAACATGCCCGGGGTTCTGTTTTTATTGGCCGAAAACACCATAAAGCAAAGCACACCTGACATTGAAAACTCCAGCAGACAGACAGGCAGGCAGGCGGCACAACAACAATGCTCCACAGCTGTTTTAAACACAACATGCTAAAACAGAGGAGCGTTGCCGCTGTAACTAACCGACTCCCTTCCCCTCAGCAGATCACTGTCTGTCTTCTCCGTAGTCTTGTAGCAGTGGATCTATCTGACCGGCCTCTGTGTGTCTTTCTCCCCTGTCTGTGGGACAGGCACCAGAATAATAGGCCTCTTTGTGTGACTGCGCAGGGTGGTTGAGTGGGTGCAAACCAAAACAGGCTCATTAAAAGTGTAGGCCAAGTTAATGCAGCATTAATAATGGTAGGGGGTGAATTACGGGAGGGGATAATGGGGGATAGAGGGGTTGAGGGGTCGGGGAGGGACAGGAGACAAAGAGTAGCCAGGACTGGGTCACCTAAACATGACGGAACGAAGCAGCTCCCAACACCCACACTCAACACTCACTGACCTATTCCGGAAAAGTGACTTCATCTGTGAGAACGGAGGATATTGATCTTTCACAATGGAAACTCACATTGACAGGTGTTCATAAGTATGACAAAACACATCAGTAAAATGTGACCTGGGCCCCTGTTTTTAAACATAGGACTCGGATGACTTTATATAAGCCCGCTAGAATCAATCACACATGAAAATGACTGCTGCTATTTTAATTCCACACGCGTACATGTTAGCCACTAATTCCATCCACATTTCTCACGTGTCAACAAAAGGCTTCACCACTCGGGGGGGGGGGGGGACGTTGTCAGTAGCGTAGCCCTAAGAGAGCCCCGAGGCAGGCAGAAGAGGCAGCATGGGCGTCCTGAGCCAGTCAACCCAGTGGACCAGTTGGGGGATTGGCCAACCCTGAGCAGGGTTTATTCTATCACCCAGACAGGTCCATTGTTCACACGCAGCGGGGGAGAACAAAAGGCGAGCGCTCTGGAGAGTTCAGGAGGCTGCATGTGTTCACCTGATTCACTGACTGGGTCCAATCCCCCCATGGGGGAAGCTGTGTTGGAATGTCCCGGTGCTTAGGCCCTCACATCTATTAGTCTTTGGGTGATAACATTTGTTTTTACATCTGGTGGAGCACCGCAGCAGGCCCTCTCACTTTCTCATCGTCACACACACACCTCTCCACACATATATACACACACACACACACACATGCAGAGACACTGGGTTCTAATGGAACCATACTGTACATTACATTGCCTGATCTGGACTGGCCTGGAGGACTAAAACCACATTTGATGGTAAAAAAAAAACACTCCAACTCTTCATGCTATTTCATCCACTCAGAGACATTCCCACAATTATACAGAGTGGAATCCTTTCTGTGTCTGTCTTTAAGTCAGAATATACTTTCATCAGGTGTTGACAGTCCTATTGCTTTTCTGTTATACAGGCAAAAATAACATCCCTCTTGTTTCAGGTCCAAACTGATCCCAGATCTGGATGGCGTAATGGGCTCACTGGGATTAATGGATATCCTGAGAGGAGAGACCTCAGCAGTGAAATTAAAAGCTTTTCTGTTTTACTAGCAGAATGACAGGGGGAATTAGCCTCACTCAAACAGGAAATACCTCCAGTACAATCTGCCTGGGGTCCTAACTACAAAACCCCATGCCAACTACTGCTACACACAGGGCCTCGTGCTGCACGGCACTCTGGGAGATGGCAGGGGAACAAGCGGCTTTAGATTTTCAGATTGGCTTTCGGAATAGCTCTCAGTAGCTTCTCAATTTAAAAGCTTTGAAAATACAAATGTGATTCTAAGGAATTACACCGAAAGCTCCACCGTCCTCCCTGTTACTGGTCAATTTTAGTTGTTAACCTCAGTGTAATATTTACGGTAACCCCACCATGAGCTGCGGGACAGGGAGTGGGGGGGGGGGGGGGAGATATCAGAATTCGTCAGCTAGGTCCTGAGCCACCTACCAATAACCTCCATGCATCACTGTGCAGAAGGTGAGCATGCTGCGTTGTGCCGGTGGCTGCCTGGCTGGTATTAACAAACATCCCGATGGGCCTCCTCTGTCCTCCTCCACGGCCTCGCGTCAAGCACCGTGTTGTTAGCACGCTGTTTGTGTAATTTAGGTACTTAACGACCGCAAGGGTCTCCCAGAGACTGATTAGACCGTGGATGTAATCGCCCAGCAGCATCACACCATCGACTGCAGCTCTGATTTATCACCACACCGCTTAATAGCGCTGCTTAACACACAGGTTTGTCCTGATTAAGTAATTACCTTAAACCAGAAGTTTATTATCTGTACGACTGAGCCCGGTGATAAAAAAAAGGAGGCTGTCGAGAAAAGCCAAGGAAGATTGTGTACCTGGTGAATGAGGGACATAATTAAAATACAAGTCATTAAATATGGAGCTGCCGCGGCTGTCAGAGTGCTGCCCTGCTAACATTCATTTTACCCCACTGGAACACTTTACAGGGGGCGGGTGGGATTATACCTCACTGAAGGGTGTAGGTACCGGCTGAACGGAGGCCCATTAGATCTGCAAATTAAAACAAGGTCCTTGTTCATCTCAAACAAAAGGGGGGAAAACTTTTTTGTGGAGCTCTGAAAATAACACGAGTGACTGTTTTACGGAAAAGACTGTGACCATGTCAGCTGATTAATGGCGTCGTGTGAAGTGGCGCCTCGATGAGGTTGGATCTCCGTCTGAGAGTATTCTCTTTCCATGGTGTGGGACGTTACTAAAAAGAGGGGGGAACTAAATAATGGAAGCTGGGACTGTTTATGAAGGATGCACCATTCTTCTCCTCTTCTTCTCCTCATTGTATACAGTCTGTCGGTGGTGGACGGCTGTAAGCCGGAAATAGCCAGCGCTTCCTGCCTCCTCCTCCGCGCTTCTCTAAGCTCCTCTCCTGCTTCCTAGTCTGATCCCTCTAACGACGCTAAAATAGAACCAGTCTTCCAACAGCCCTGTCCTTTCAGCACTTTATAAACAGTCCCTTCTGACTCGGTGGGACGCTGCCCAGTATCTATGACCTGTCAAGTGAAATGTGCAACTCTGTAACTTCTGTATTTGCAAACAAGGAAACGGTCTTTGTGACACACATCCCGTGACCTTTACTATTGCTGCCTAGCGGTTTGACTTCTCGCTGTTTGTTTGTCCGAGGTACTTTACTGCTGGTTGTGATGTGACGCAGGTCCCCTCTCGCTGGCTTTCATACAGGGATGTTTAGAAAGAGCTCCAAGTCTTCCCAAAAATGGGACGCTCCACTACAACGAAGCCTTTTCAAACAGGCCAACAGTTGTGGTCGCTACAGAAACCACTCTGTGGTGGTGGGTGGACAGAGAAGCTCCTATTTCAGCCCAGATTACCAGAGGTCTTCTCTGTGAATGCTAGTATAAGACGTTTGGCCTGGCTCCTCTCCGCCCACATTGTCCTCTGACCTCTGTGTCCTTAGCTTATACAAACTCTGCCCTCTCTGTACAAAGAACTTGTTCAGCTCCTCAGGAGTGACCTGCCTGCTCAGCACTCTCTCCATTAAAGAGGTGTGGTCAGGAGAGAGACAGAGGGGGACTTTAGCTTCTAAACTCCTCACTGAATTCCATTTGATCAACCTCAGGCCAGAGTCATCGAGGGTTGCTTTTGAAATCGCTGCAGTGAAACACAGCAATGCTGTTGCAGTTGACGCAGCATAGCTTTCACTTCAACAGGTTCTGGATGGAGAAACAATCTCAGCCAGGGAGTTTCTTGTAAAACATAAAGTAGGACCAGCTGCTGCGGGGTATGGCCTGGAGAGGGATGCCTCCTGTTGGTTTGGATCCTGGACCGACCGGTGCCTTAGTATGGGAGGGGGGGGAGTTCCCGGTTGGAGACGGTCCTTCTCCTCGACCGTCTGCTTTTGAGGCCCTCAAATTTGTCTTGAAATGACTTACATCAAAATGTTTTATAAAAAATGACCTGATAAAAGCTACATTTCATTTCTTGCTTTTTTTTTCAATTTTCCATGCGTGGCCAGCTGTGCTCTCTTGTGTTTCCGGACATAAATAATACAATCCCTGTGTCCCTGGGTCTGGTTTTGGTTAAGAGACTGTAAAGCTGTTTTTAAAGCCGTTTCATGCTAACCATAATACAGTAACGTGACATTGAAAAGTACCTTAAAATGATCTGTGTGTCTTACACAAAAGTTAGCGCATCAGGTCTCTTCCAACAGCCCTGCTGAGAAAGGACCTTCAATTACAAAATATTGACTGTATTTTGTAAATGTACTAATATATCGTAAGTAAATTAAACTAGAATTGATTTAATGTATGTTTCATTGGGCTCTGTCTCTGAGCCTGTAATAACCCTGAATAATGATTTCTCTCTCAGCTAAATAATACTGTGGCATTTCGGGAATTTGATTCGACTAGACTAGAGTGTGACTGAGTGAGTAGCTGGGTACAGTATACTACCCTGTCAGTGCTGTCTACAGAGTCTACTGTCTACCACCTGCTCAGACGTCTGATGAGGGCCGTGCTGTTACTGTTTGAATGGGTAGTTGCTGTTGCAGGGGGCTAGAAGAAGAAGCCTCTTCCCAATGCTGTCAGGCACGGTTTGCGTCGGGCTCCAGTTCTCCTTGATGCAGTCCATCATCCCCCTTAGTTCAAAGACTGACTAGCTGCAGGTCTTTGTCAAAAGCCCAGTTGGAGATCTTTTATGTTCAAGATGTAGGATTTCTTAGGATGACTTTGATTATTTATTTATTCCACTCCTCTTGTGCGATAGTGCCAATATTTTAGGCAAAACTGCTCAGCTTGCTCTGAAATTCATGTTGCTTTATTGTAGCCGCGTTTTGCCTTTGAAACGTAGCTTTTGAGAAGCCCAACTCTTATTTTTAAGTCCGAACTCTTTTTCTCTCCGTCTCACCCTCTTATTCTCTGTTCTGCAGCCCCGCACCACGTCTTCCCGACGTTCCACACGCCCATCCCGATTGACATGCGTCACCACGAGGGAAGATATCACTATGAACCCCACACCCTACATGCCATGCATGGGTAAGTCTTCTTCGGGCTGGTCTCTACTGTATACACAAGCTGTTTACACTAATACATAGCAATTAGCTATTAGATGGCCTTGTTTTACACTGCATAGCATTTAAAGGGCAACCTTCCATCTGGAAGGATGAGAGCAAAAGTGTTGCCCAGATTAAATATTATTATCTTTAAAAAGTACAAATGACTATCCAATGTCAGTTCATTTTTCCTCACATACCTCATTTCCTATAACAGTTGATGATTATGGGGGACAGCTTTGCTTTTTGCCAAGTATCAACCTACTAGCCTGTGGCAAGCCAATACACATCCTCTTTCCATTAGTTAGCTATACAGTGCTGGATCCATCACAAATGACATGACGCACACACACACACACACACACACACACACACACACACACACACACAGACACACACACACACACACAACCTTTCCCCCTCTACCAACAACAGTCCTGTATTCATTACTGTGTTATAGTGGTCCTAATCTGTTTGGTCCCAAGAAAACAGCATCATTACGCTCTCACACCGTACAGAGGTCTCCAGTACAGCATAGTAATTGGTTCTATGACGGTTACATGTACATTCATTCAACTTTCAGGTTACTGTGCCGTCCGTTGGATGATTAGCTTGGTTAGTAGTGGCCACGATTGGTTTGGTAGCGACATCTCAGTTCTTTCACAAGGGAAATTGAACCAGAACGTTCTTTGACTTTGCTATAGTAAAGACGTTACCTTTATCTTAAAAACGAAAGTGGTAAAACACAAAAAAGTCAATCGAATTCTGGAAATAGTGTTCGGCTTCATTTCCATTTCAATTCAGTAGATTTGATGGTGATACATACTGTTTGCCTGGCTTCAGCAGGGCTATTTATCACAGCACCAGGGAAGTAGAGGGGGTAGAAAAACCTGTCTCTACACACGGCCACCTTGATTAATGTGATTTGATCTTGACAGTGGACCCCTAATTCATCAAGACCTTGATCTAGCTGTCTTTCCCCGTGCCTGTGCCAAATTCACTCTAATTACAGGAACATTGCACAGCAAATTAAGTGTGGTGTCATTTGTCGAGGAGACGCGGCAGTCAGGCCCACTTTATTATACGCTGGTGGCTGCGTGTCAGAGGTCCCCTGCTTGATTGTCGAACATGACATCTCCATACAGTCCCCTTTATCATTGTTTGCATATAACATAATGAGAGGGCTGGTTATTTTGTCACAGCTGTCATAAAGTGGGGAGGAAGCGGCGGCAGTGGGAAGAGGAAGAGACGCTCTTCTTCTGAGGTTTTTCTATTTTCTACTGTAATAGAGGAGAGATTTTTAATCACTGTCAAATGAGAGGACAGGAGCAGTCCTGGGCTCAAAGCAGTGGTTCAGCTAGAGACAGAGGACAGTAGGGATGGGGATACTAACCTCCTTTGCTGTGCCGGGTAGCTATGCAGGAGCTTGGACTGAAGCTATGATATAAACCACCCGCATGGAGTGTGTGCGTCGGCACAAGCTGTCCCGGCTTTCATGACACTATGACAAATCACGGTTGTTCTAGAAACTTCCCAAAAGTTATTACGAGTTTAGTTTTCCACCCGAAGACCTGTTGTAAGAGACAACCACAGCTACAGCATAGTTAGGTACTTTCCAACGAATTACAATTCAGAGAGAATATGATGTCTTTTTAACATGCATTATTCCCAGAGAGAATCATTTTTTACTTTTATCACTATGATCATTCAAAAACAAAGTGCACAAGTTGTGGCCCAAACAGATATTTTTGCTCCCATGCTGAGTATTCCAGACTAGGGGGGGGGAAAACAACACCCTGCCTCAGTCTGCCCATTATTATCTATGAGGAGGAGGATTGCGTTAAGTCTACCAAACAGCCCAGGGCTATAAGAACAGATCAAGTCACTGACAGAGGCTGCCAGTGAGTGCAACACTCCCATTAATATCCTAACACTGTAGCTTCTGGCTCTGTTGCTCTGTGACTTCAGTTCTAACGACTCTATAATCGCTGTCTCATTCCCATTTCCCATCTGTTTGTTTCGAGCTGTCAGGAACAACTCTGCAGAGATGACTTGTTTGGTTGATTGGTAAAGTCGTTGTCAGCCCAGAAGGTACATATTTAAGAGGCTAATCATGTAGTTTCTTCCCATTGTGGATCGCTATGAGTCAGGCAAGCAAGACTATTTATAATGTCATCACAGCAGTACTGTTTCTACCTGTCAGCTGTAGTTTTAATGCTACAGGTTGGCCAGCATTCCTAGTAGGTAGCAATCAGTGGAGGCTCCTCAGAGGAGGAAAGGGAGGACCTTCCTCCTCAGTGAATTTAATAAAATCAAATGTTTAAAACATTTAAAAAGTTACTTTTTAGATAAAACTATACTAAATATATTCACGTCAACAAATAATTGATCAAAACACTCTGTTTTGTAATGAAAGTGAGAGAGAGAGAGAGAGAGAGAGAGAGAGAGAGAGAGAGATAGGGAGGGAGAGAGAGAGAGAGGGAGAGAGGATAGTTTGATGAATTTATTTCCACCGGGACCCGCCGGTGTAACTGCTAAACTGCTTACTGACTATACACTGTAATGTTACTGCATATTTGTAGCGGGTTTACTAACACATTAGTTCTATTAGCTATGTTGACTAGGAACGTTACTTTAGTTCAAATGGGGACTACGTTGTAGGCTGTGTGTAGAGGTTATGATATGGTTTGGCTTGGAAAAGTTTTTTCGCCTGATCACACACAGCTGATGTGTTGTGCATTGAAGTCCACAAAAGAAGGGAAAGGGTGAAAGGAGGAGAGTGCATAGAGGTGAGAAGGAATACAACAAGGATGCTATGAAAGTGAACTGTGTTTAAGGTGATCAGGGGTGTTGTCACGCCCTGACCTTAGAGAGCTTTTTATGTCTCTATTTTGGTTTTGGTCAGGGTGTGATTTGGGTGGGCACTCTATGTTCATTTTTCTATGTTTTGGTATTTCTTTGTTTTGGCCGGCTATGGTTCTCAATCAGGGACAGCTGTCTATCGTTGTCTCTGATTGGGAACCATACTTAGGTAGCATTTTCTCACCTGTGTTTTGTGGGTAGTTGTTTTCTGTTTAGTGTTCTGCACCTGACAGGACTGTTTCAGTTTTGTTTCTCACTTTTTTATTTTGTTCAAGTGTTTAGTGTTAATAAAAATCATGAACACTTACCACGCTTTGGTCCGATCCTTCTTCATCAGACGACCGTTCCAGGTGTAATCATTATGCTGATTCTGTGGAAAAAAGAAACTCTCGTTTGCCACTGTTGGACTAATGATTACACCGTAGTTAAACTCTCTCGACCTGTGTGCACCTACCTTTGTGTAAAAAACATAAAAATAACGTCCTCCCTCATCATAAACAGCACTGACTGCCACCGGTAGCAATACTGAGCTAACCAGCGTCAACAAAGGATGGTTGTGTCCACAGAAATAATGATATGTTAACATTCCGTTGTTTCAGACCCTCGAATCCAATTAACTGTTTGTTGTAAGTAATTTCCCCCTCGTTCTGCATATGTGGAACTGCTGAAAGTATTGCATGTTAAATTGAAGCCCAAACCATCCATATCATGTTGCAGTCCAGGCCCATATAAATCTACAGCAGTTCATTCTAGCCCTGAAGTGGACGATGTGATTTATCTAAATCACAGCTCCAGCCCTGAGGTAGCTACAGAGGAGACACCGTCACATTGTAATTAATCTCTAGTGTCGCTCACCGCAGCGGCCCAGCGCAGGTACATGACACACACAGACAGGCACACACAAACACACACACCAGCCATACATGCACCACACACACAAAGCATACACACACATATAGTTATCCACACCTCATTATACAAATGATATGTTGAGCACACTTTATATTGAGCACACTTTAAATCCAGACAGCCTATATAAAACCACTGAACACTTACAGTACAGTAGAATTAGGTAATGTCTGCGGAGGAGAGGTGTAAATTAAATCATGTTCAATTACCCAAAGTGTTTCAGACAGAACACTAAGTGGACTAATTAGAACAAGTATACATCTGCTCCAGCTTTAGCGCTCTCTGTTGGGACTATCCTTGTCTCATCGCACACTAGCGACTCCTGTGGCGGGCTGGGCGCAGTGCATGCTAACCAGGTTACCAGGTGCACAGTGTTAGGCTAGCAACTCGTCGGTCTAGTCCTGCATTGTGCAGGATGCCTCCTGCTCAACATGCCTCCTTGATCTCACACCCGCCGGGCGCCAGGCCAGCGGGTAATGATGAAACCATTCCACTGGAGGGCATTTGAATATTGTATTAGTTATGCTCTCTCTACATCCAATCATTTTTTTTTTTATATATATCTTTTTTACCCCCTTTTCATGGTATCCAATTGTTAGTAGTTAATATCTTGTCTCATCGCTACAACTCCTGTACGGGCTCGGGAGAAACAAAGGTCGAAAGCCATGCATCCTCCGAAACACAACCCAACCAAGCCGCACTGCTTCTTAACACAGCGCGCATCCATCCATATGTCGGAGGAAACACTGTGCACCTGGTGAGCTGGTTAGCATGCACTGCACCCAGCCTGCCACAGGAGTCGCTAGTGTGCGATGAGACAAGGATATCCCTACCGGCCAAACCCTCCTTAACCCAGACGACGCTAGGCCAATTGTGCGTCGCCCCATGGACCTCCCGGTTGCGGCCGGAAGGTCGCAACCGGAACCCAGAGTCTCTGGTGCCACAGCTAGTACTGCGATGCAGTGCCCTTGACCACTGCGCCACCCGGGAGGCCCTTTACATGCTATAATTTCTCGTTTTTGCATGACTGCTGACTAAAGAGATCAATATTTATGTGATTCATATTTAAAAGTCATTAGTAAATAGCTTACTGTAACCCCGGCAACCCCGGGGTTTTCTATGACAAGGTCTTGTCAGTTCATGCAGATGATGTGTTAATAGTTAATAGTGGTGCGAGGGTTAATGACGTTGAGGCATTTTAAATATCAATCAGATTGTTATCTCCATCAAATCAAACAATTGGTCGTGCTTCACTCGTGACGCAATCACAATGTATTGCTGCAATAGAATACGACCGTCGGTTTCCCTTTCGCGTCGCAATGTTACATGGACTACATGACCAAAAGTAGCTGGACTCCTGATCGTTGAACATCTCATTGTAAAATCATGGGCATTAATATGGAGTTGGTCCCCTCCTTGCTGCTATAACTGCCTCCACTCTTCTGGGAAGGCTTTCCACTAGATGTTGGAAAATTGCTGCGAGGACTTGCTTCCATTCAGCCATGAGCATTAGTGAGGTAAGGTACTGATGTTGGGCGATTAGGCCTGGTTTGCAGTCGGCATTCCAATTCGTCCCAAAGGTGTTCGATAGAGTTGAGGTCAGGGTTCTGTGCAGGCCAGCCAAGTACTTCCACACTGATCTCGACAAACCATTTCTGTATGGACCTCGCTTTGTGCACAGGTGCATTGTCATGCTGAAATAGGAAAGGTCCTTCTACAAACTGTTGCCACAAAGTTGGAAGCACAGAATCATCTAGAATGTCATCATCGTATGCTGTAGCGTTAAGAGTTCCCTTCACTGGAACTAAGGGGCTTAGCCTGAACCATGAAAAACAACCCCCGACCATTATTTCTCTTCCACCAAACTTTACAGTTGGCACTATGCATTGGTGCAGGTTCTCCTGGCATCCACCAAACCAGTTTAGGACTTGCGTGTTACAACCAAGCACAGACGGTTGTTACGTGCTACGCTCTTCAGCACTCGGCAGTCCCGTTCTGTGAGCTTGTGTGGCCTAACTCTTTGCGACTGAGCAGTTGTTGCTCCTAGACTTTTCCACCTCACAATAACAGCACTTACAGTTGACAGGGGCAGCTCTAGCAGGGCAGAAATTTGACTAACTGACTTTTTAGAAAGGTGGCATCCTATGACGGTGCCACGTTGAAAGTCACTGAGCTCTTCAGTGAGGCCATTCTATTGCCAATGTTTGTCTATGGAGATTGCATGGCCCTGTGCTTGATTTTATACACCTGTCAGCAACAGGTGTGGCTGTAACATCCAAATCCACTAATTTGAAGGGGTGTCCACATACTTTTGGCCATCTGTTTGGCTCTCTGGACCTAGTAGACTCCTTCCCATGGTACAGGAAGGTAGACTCAGGGACATGAAAAGGTCTGTGGCTAAAGGCCCAGAGCGACAGACTGAGCTATAGGCAGACAAGAGCATTTTGCAACCAGGTTCCAGTCCATAATATCAGATGGAGTTTTAAGTTGCCCAGTAATCTGAAGGCTTTCTGTGAATGGAATATCTGTTTCTTCTCAGGCCTCAGACAGAGAGCCTTTTATGGTCATCCGTTAGCTAAGGCCCATGGCAGAAAGTTGGCCCATGGCAGAAAGTTGGCTTTGAGACAAGCCTTGGTCGTCTGGGGGGCATTTACTGGAAACGGAGTGGACTCACTTTGGGTCAAGCACGGACCAACCGGCCCCTGGAGACAGACAGTACTGGGGATAACTGAGAGATTGAGGTCAGCCTGGGTCTGTATTCAAAAAGCATCTCAGAGAAGGAGTACAAATAGACAAAGATTCCAGCTTCAGACACTAAACTGTACAATCGTTTCTCATTGGGTAACTAGAGAAACTCTTAAGCATAAGGTTTTGTGAGATTAAGTTGTTTTCAACCTTCTTTAAGTCTTCAGTCTTGGTATATCTATATTTGAATGGGAGATCGTATAGTGTGTAGTCTAGCTTTCCAGACTCATGGCTCCACCCCCAGTGGCTGTAGGAAGAGACTACCTGGTGTGTGCTGCTGTATCCTCTGATCTTCAGCCTGTCAGAGGATCTGTCTGTACAGCTAGCAGCAACCAGGCAGGAGACACACCTCTCATTGACATGCCATGAGTTCCTCACTTCCTCCTCTCCGGGTCAGGTTAGAACTCATATCAGCCACAGTGTGACTATCTTCAGTATCATCCCTGTCTGGGGTTAAAGGAACAATGACAGATGAAATGCTGAAACCAGCTACAGTGCCAGAGCCAGACTAACATATTTTTATGTTGAGGGTTGAACCGTCTGTCTAGCTGTCTGTCTGTCTGTCTGTCTGTCTGTCTGTCTGTCTGTCTGTCTGTCTAGCTGTCTGTCTAGCTGTCTGTCTGTCTGTCTGTCTGTCTGTCTGTCTGTCTGTCTGTCTGTCTGTCTAGCTGTCTGTCTAGCTGTCTGTCTGTCTGTCTGTCTGTCTGTCTGTCTAGCTGTCTGTCTAGCTGTCTGTCTGTCTGTCTGTCTGTCTGTCTAGCTGTCTGTCTAGCTGTCTGTCTGTCTGTCTAGCTGTCTGTCTAGCTGTCTGTCTGTCTGTCTGTCTGTCTGTCTGTCTAGCTGTCTGTCTAGCTGTCTGTCTGTCTGTCTGTCTGTCTGTCTAGCTGTCTGTCTAGCTGTCTGTCTGTCTGTCTAGCTGTCTGTCTAGCTGTCTGTCTGTCTGTCTGTCTGTCTGTCTGTCTGTCTGTCTGTCTGTCTGTCTGTCTGTCTGTCTGTCTGTCTGTCTGCCTTAGTGTGACATCAGGTAATGCCGTAGGGATGTAATATCATTACATTGCATGGTTGCGTTCCACACACACAGTCTGCTCTATGACCCCATCTCTCGCTAATGTATTTCCAGATCAAAGCCCTGATAGGATGAGGAATGACCTGCGTCCCAAATGGCACCATATTCACTATGTAGTGCACTGCTTTTGACCAGGGCCTATAGTTCACTAGGGGATAGGGTGCCCTCTGGGACGCAGACCATGATATTAGACGTGATCTCATTCTCATTCCAGTCTATATACACAGAGCAAGGAGACAGAGCGTATCAGATTCACCTTAGATTCATTATTCAGGCTTAGACCTGGCTGGCTGACACACTTGGCCTGCCTGCAGAGTTTATACAAATGTCTCAGGTGTGTGTGTGTGTGTGTGTGTGTGTGTGTGTGTGTGTGTGTGTGTGTGTGTGTGTGTGTGTGTGTGTGTGTGAACGAGTGCTCTGACTGCATTGTGCAGCACGGTCGGCACCACTCGGTAGTATCAGATGGGAAAATGGTTAGGCCTTAGGCTATGTCATGTAAGGACTTAGGTCAGGTGAGACACAGCAAAGGTCCCATTGTTTAACTTTCATTTGTAACTGTTTTTCTTCCCCTTGTAACTTTAAGAAGATCACAGGAACTTGAGATTTCTGGATAAAAGAAACCGTTCAAAGGTTTCCGTCTGTCACAAGAGACAAAATACGTCATGAACCACAGTGTACATGAACTAAGATGATAACGCACTCTCTCTCTCTCCCGCTATCTCTCTCTCTCTCTCCATCTCTTTCTCTCTCTTTCTTTCTCTCGCTCTATCTCTCATCTCTTTCTCTCTCTTTCTTTCTCTCGCTCTCTCTCTCTCCATCTCTTTCTCTCTCTTTCTTTCTCTCGCTCTCTCTCTCTCTCGCTCTCTCCCGCTCTCTCTCTCTCACTCGCTCTCTCCCGCTCTCTCTCTCTCACTCTCTCCCACCCGCTCTCTCTCTCTCTCTTTCCCTCTCTCTCCCTCTCGCTTGCTCTCTCTCTCTCTTTCCCTCGCTCGCTCTCTCTCTCTCGCTCTCTCTCTCTCTCTCCTCCAGTCCTGGACTAGGTGGCAGCCCGGTCATGTCAGACATCTCTCTGATCCGTCTGTCCCCCCACGCAGCCGGGACAGGGGAGTCCCCCTTCAGCCCCGCTCACCCCTACTTCAACCCTCACATGGAGCACTACCTCCGCTCCATTCACAGCAGCCCAACCCTGTCCATGATCTCTGCGGCCCGCGGACTCAGCCCTGCAGACTGTGAGTTCAACTGCATGTCTAGATTGTGCAACACCCAAGGTCATTCACTGCCATGAGCATCACCTTACTTTGTGGATCCCCACCGAAGGAATTGTGTCATTGGTCTATTACTGAAAGCTTGGTGGAGAAATGAAAGGATTCTAACTTCTGAGGATTACGCAATTGTTTTCAGTGTGGAGAGGGGATTTGCGGCTGTGATTGTCAGTAAACAGCATGTTTGAGTGGGCATACAGATTAGGTTAGATACGTAGAGCCGGTGCTACAACGTTGCGTGAATTAGTCTTACATGCGACATATTGCTTTTTGTGAAGCTCTGACCTCCCTCTTCTCACCACGTGTTCAATATACCAAGGGGGTTATTGGAAAGCCATGGAAATTGATCAAACTAAACAGTCCCCATGGAACTCCCCCCAACTTTCCCCCTTTACCTCAGAGCGACGTGATGACAACTCTTTTTCAGAGCTGAATTACAATAACGGGTGGAGGCGAGGAGCCAGAATAGGAAATAAATCACCGTTTACAGTCTGTCAACAGTAATGTGGTCTTGCTTTTAAAGTTAAATAAGCAGTGCAGGGTTGGAGATCCCGCGGTGATAAAGCTATGGGAAAGAGGGAGAAAATGAAGGTGGCTATTTTTGGTTGAGGGGATTTCAAATAGGTGGTTCGGAGAGAGAGAGGAGACGGTCTTGGATTTCATTGAGAGACGGCAGACGTTTAGTTTGCCGTTTGATGTTCCCACGTGACCCTTTTGGAAAACAACTGTTATATCTTCTAGGACTTTTTAATAGGACTACCTTGTTTCGGGATGGATTTTGTTCTGAATTTGTTCTGAATACTACTAATGGAAATGAAATGGTTTCAGGAAATTATCTTCTTTGTCGCGGGCCAACACATAGAACAGAGGTATAAACAGGCAGAGGTTCTGCTGCTCTTTTCTTATTGTCGTTTCTGCGCTACATCACATTAGCATGACATTAGCATTGACAGGCCTCAGGATTCCTTTGGGCCCAGTCCGCTGTGTTCTATTCGTCATTCACATTCTCTTTCTATGGACTTCCTGTTCATTTGATTGGAAAAAAAACAGTTGGACGGCGGGGACGGCTCAGCTCTGCTATGGCCTTCATCGGATAGCTTCAAACGACGTGTTCCTCATTGTGCTGATCCAAAGTGACTCCCTCCATTTAAGTGGTTATGTGATCCAGGAGAGAGAGAGAGAAGGAGAAAATGAAGGTCTGGTTCTGCTGTATGTAGTCAGTACAAGCACACGTCTGTTCTCTTTTAGCGCAGCACGGCCTAATTGTGTCTGAAAGATCACTTCCAGTGGGAGAGGTGACACATTAGGGGGAGAGAGAGAGAGAGAGAGAGAGAACGAGAGCGAGAGGGGAGTCCTGGTCTCTTCCTCGTCTGGACCCTGACCCAAACCATAAACTGAGCAGATATTTCCTCCTAAATTCCTGGAGAAACAGATGGACTTTGGAAGCCTCTGGGACAGAGTGCTGCTATTCAACAGCAGCTATAGGCCATATCCCACTCTTATTGCCCCTGACACTTTTAAAAGGGCTTTACTGGGTGTAGTTGTTAACAGAGTAACACTGTAGGATTCAGGGTGCTCCTTCAGGGTGTGTGTGTGTTCGTGCATGTTATCAAAGAGAGAAACCACAACACTACTTTGTCTCTCTCTCTCTCTCTCTCTCTCTCTCTCTCTCTCAATCTGTCTATCTGTCTTCTTAATCTGCAGGACTACTGACACGCCTCACTGCACATCACTAACCTCCCATTCCTCTTGTCCTGCATCAATGACTGCATCCCAAATGGCACTATATTCTCTATATAGAGCCCTGGTCAAAAGTAGTGCACGATGTAGGGAATAGAGTGCCATTTGGGATGTAGATAATGTCTCCCTAGGAAAGTGCCATCATGTCGCCAGTCCTAACCCTAACCCTTTTCAAATGGCTCCGGCAGCATGTGGTGAGACCAAGTCGACCGACCGGGGCTGGAATCTGGAATGTCTTTCTCCCCCCCTCACTCATTCGCTCTCTCTCTCTCCATCTCATTCATCCCTCATTCCCCCTAAACCTTCCTTCCTATCCCTGCAATGTCCTTGTCTTCCCTCACTCATTCTCCTCCTTCCTCTGCCCCCATGCAGTGGCACATGAACACTTGAAAGAGCGGGGTCTGTTTGGGTTTCCCCCTCCCCCTCCTGGAGCCAGCCCTGCTGAGTACTACCACCTGATGACCAGCCATCGTAACCCCTACGGAGAGCTGCTGATGCAGGGGGGTGGGGCGGCAGCTGCACACCTGCCAGACTACATCACCCCCATGGAAGGTAAGTTAGACTGGGACCACAGAGGCCCACCCCTCTTTACCGTAAACCTGTTGTATCTACACAACAGGTTGATACTGTCTGTGTGGGAAGGGGTGGAATGCATGGGAACACAGTCCCAAAAGTGGAAACATTTTTACGAGTATTTTTGAGCTAAATTCCTGGTGATTTACAGTGGGGAGTTCTCAGACTTCACCAGTTCCCAGACTTCCACCCTTGGAAGTGTGTGGGTATGAATTGTAACATTCATTTTAGGGGAAGGATTTTATTTGTGTCCCCTGCCCCTTCCTCTGTTGGTACCAGTGTGTACTCTAGGACTATAACATGGTGGCATTTTTATTGGAAGGTATGTAACTTTTAAAAGCAACCCTGAGATTGCAACAACCTCACCGTAGGAGAATGATGAAACCCAGATCAATGGACCTGTAGACAGCAGAACATAAAAAAAAAGGCTTTTTATACATTTTTCATTACAAACAACTTCAAAGGGCGGGCCAGAAGCCCTCGGGTACTGTAACCACAGTATAGGTCCAGTAATATTTTCCCTCTCTCAAGTCTGTGCCAGGACATTCCATAAACAACAGACCTGATTGTACCGAGATGCCATTTTACTGGAGGAGGGGGACAGGGGGGAGGAGGGGTGAGGCAGAGGGCGCCTGGGCCAGAAGTCTGTTTAATGTAATGAACGCCCACTTTCATCCTCAACCTACCTCTGTCACCTTAAAAGGGTAGTGGTGTCTAAGGGGGAGACGGACTATTATACACAGGGATAGTGTTACCGTGCAGTGGCGTTACCCATTAGGCTATGGTGTGGTGTGAGGGAACACGACATCAAAGACCACCCGATACAGAAGCTTGGGTATCAGGCGAGTTGACTGTGTTCGTCATAACAGATGGGTTCAGATTAGGACAGCCACAGGTATTCACTTGCCTTTTACTGTGCTGCTGCGTGACATTTACAGGAATCCCGGCAGACGTTAAGGCAATGGGAGATACAGCCGGCCCTTATCCGTCCCCATATGAGGCTCACGGCTACCGGTCTTCCTACAGCAGCTGCTGCCACTACTGCTTCCTCTGCCGATAAAACACGCAACTCGCCCCACCTATGTCGCCTCAAGCAGCTCACACTTCGCTCCAAACACTCCCGAGAAAGAGAGATCGGGCCCCTCTGCCCCAGGTGAAGGGTAGGGTTTGATTTGACACACGGACAGTGAGTTTTGCTACCCGTCCTGTACAAGTTCAATTATTGCTCTGACGCTAGTCGGTCTACCTGGGTCGCACAGTGAGAGTGTAAACATTGTCCTCCAGTCTCTTAGTTGTACAGCATCCAGCAGGCCCGGGGTTCTGAATGAGCTGTTGTGTTGTATTGTGTCTGGGCCAAGCTTCTGCTTGCTCAGGCTAGCCAGGGGCAGGCAGCCAAAGGCCTCAGCCTGCTGTGCGTATAAAAACTGTCATAACAACTCCCAAACAGTGAAATACACTGTGCAGGCCTCTCTGTATCCCAGCTCCCAAGACAAAGGCGGGGTACTGAATGATGCGGTTGGCTTGTTAGGAGTGTAATATCTATGCTACACAGAGAAACAATGGACCTTAACTACCAAAAAAGTTGAAGCAAGACCACAGCCACTTTGGCTCATACAGCTTCTCCACCACTGAAATCATAGTGAAGTTAAACCCAGCACAGATAAATACATTCCTCTGTCTCTCATAGGGAAGTTAAACCCAGCACAGATAGATACATCCCTCTGTCTCTCATAGGGAAGTTAAACCCAGCACAGATAGATACATCCCTCTGTCTCTCATAGGGAAGTTAAACCCAGCACAGATAGATACATCCCTCTGTCTCTCATAGGGAAGTTAAACCCAGCACAGATAGATACATCCCTCTGTCTCTCATAGGGAAGTTAAACCCAGCACAGATAGATACATCCCTCTGTCTCTCATAGGGAAGTTAAACCCAGCACAGATAGATACATCCCTCTGTCTCTCATAGGGAAGTTAAACCCAGCACAGATAGATACATCCCTCTGTCTCTCATAGGGAAGTTAAACCCAGCACAGATAGATACATCCATCTGTCTCTCATAGGGAAGTTAAACCCAGCACAGATAGATACATCCCTCTGTCTCTCATAGGGAAGTTAAACCCAGCACAGATAGATACATCCCTCTGTCTCTCATAGGGAAGTTAAACCCAGCACAGATAGATACATCCCTCTGTCTCTCACAGGGAAGTTAAACCCAGCACAGATAGATACATCTCTCTGTCTCTCATAGTGAAGTTAAACCCAGTATAGATAGATGCATCCCTCTGTCTCTCATAGGGAAGTTAAACCCAGCATAGATATATAGATACATCCCTCTGTCTCTCATAGTGAAGTTAAACCCAGCACAGATAGATACATCCCTCTGTCTCTCATAGGGAAGTTAAACCCAGCATAGATAGATACATCCCTCTGTCTCTCATAGTGAAGTTAAACCCAGCATAGATAGATACATCCCTCTGTCTCTCATAGGGAAGTTAAACCAGATAGACACATCCCTCTGTCTCTCATAGGGAAGTTAAACCAGATAGACACATCCCTCTGTCTCTCATAGTGAAGTTAAACCCAGCACAGATAGATACATCCCTCTGTCTCTCATAGGGAAGTTAAACCCAGCAGATAAATACATCCCTCTGTCTCTCATAGTGAAGTTAAACCCAGCACAGATAGATACATCCCTCTGTCTCTCATAGGGAAGTTAAACCCAGCACAGATAGATACATCCCTCTGTCTCTCATAGTGAAGTTAAACCAGATAGACACATCCCTCTGTCTCTCATAGTGAAGTTAAACCAGATAGACACATCCCTCTGTCTCTCATAGTGAAGTTAAACCAGATAGATACATCCCTCTGTCTCTCATAGTGAAGTTAAACCAGATAGATACATCCCTCTGTCTCTCATAGTGAAGTTAAACCAGATAGACACATCCCTCTGTCTCTCATAGGGAAGTTAAACCCAGCACAGATAGATACATCCCTCTGTCTCTCATAGGGAAGTTAAACCCAGCACAGATAGATACATCCCTCTGTCTCTCACAGGGAAGTTAAACCCAGCACAGATAGATACATCTCTCTGTCTCTCATAGTGAAGTTAAACCCAGTATAGATAGATACATCCCTCTGTCTCTCATAGGGAAGTTAAACCCAGCACAGATAGATACATCCCTCTGTCTCTCATAGGGAAGTTAAACCCAGCACAGATAGATACATCCCTCTGTCTCTCATAAGGAAGTTAAACCCAGCACAGATAGATGCATCCCTCTGTCTCTCATAGGGAAGTTAAACCCAGCATAGATAGATAGATACATCCCTCTGTCTCTCATAGTGAAGTTAAACCCAGCACAGATAGATACATCCCTCTGTCTCTCATAGGGAAGTTAAACCCAGCATAGATAGATACATCCCTCTGTCTCTCATAGTGAAGTTAAACCCAGCATAGATAGATACATCCCTCTGTCTCTCATAGGGAAGTTAAACCAGATAGACACATCCCTCTGTCTCTCATAGTGAAGTTAAACCCAGCACAGATAGATACATCCCTCTGTCTCTCATAGGGAAGTTAAACCCAGCAGATAAATACATCCCTCTGTCTCTCATAGTGAAGTTAAACCCAGCACAGATAGATACATCCCTCTGTCTCTCATAGGGAAGTTAAACCCAGCACAGATAGATACATCCCTCTGTCTCTCATAGTGAAGTTAAACCAGATAGACACATCCCTCTGTCTCTCATAGTGAAGTTAAACCAGATAGACACATCCCTCTGTCTCTCATAGTGAAGTTAAACCGGATAGATACATCCCTCTGTCTCTCATAGTGAAGTTAAACCCAGTATAGATAGATGCATCCCTCTGTCTCTCATAGGGAAGTTAAACCCAGCATAGATATATAGATACATCCCTCTGTCTCTCATAGTGAAGTTAAACCCAGCACAGATAGATACATCCCTCTGTCTCTCATAGGGAAGTTAAACCCAGCATAGATAGATACATCCCTCTGTCTCTCATAGTGAAGTTAAACCCAGCATAGATAGATACATCCCTCTGTCTCTCATAGGGAAGTTAAACCAGATAGACACATCCCTCTGTCTCTCATAGGGAAGTTAAACCAGATAGACACATCCCTCTGTCTCTCATAGTGAAGTTAAACCCAGCACAGATAGATACATCCCTCTGTCTCTCATAGGGAAGTTAAACCCAGCAGATAAATACATCCCTCTGTCTCTCATAGTGAAGTTAAACCCAGCACAGATAGATACATCCCTCTGTCTCTCATAGGGAAGTTAAACCCAGCACAGATAGATACATCCCTCTGTCTCTCATAGTGAAGTTAAACCAGATAGACACATCCCTCTGTCTCTCATAGTGAAGTTAAACCAGATAGACACATCCCTCTGTCTCTCATAGTGAAGTTAAACCAGATAGATACATCCCTCTGTCTCTCATAGTGAAGTTAAACCAGATAGATACATCCCTCTGTCTCTCATAGTGAAGTTAAACCAGATAGACACATCCCTCTGTCTCTCATAGGGAAGTTAAACCCAGCACAGATAGATACATCCCTCTGTCTCTCATAGGGAAGTTAAACCCAGCACAGATAGATACATCCCTCTGTCTCTCACAGGGAAGTTAAACCCAGCACAGATAGATACATCTCTCTGTCTCTCATAGTGAAGTTAAACCCAGTATAGATAGATACATCCCTCTGTCTCTCATAGGGAAGTTAAACCCAGCACAGATAGATACATCCCTCTGTCTCTCATAGGGAAGTTAAACCCAGCACAGATAGATACATCCCTCTGTCTCTCATAAGGAAGTTAAACCCAGCACAGATAGATGCATCCCTCTGTCTCTCATAGGGAAGTTAAACCCAGCATAGATAGATAGATACATCCCTCTGTCTCTCATAGTGAAGTTAAACCCAGCACAGATAGATACATCCCTCTGTCTCTCATAGGGAAGTTAAACCCAGCATAGATAGATACATCCCTCTGTCTCTCATAGTGAAGTTAAACCCAGCATAGATAGATACATCCCTCTGTCTCTCATAGGGAAGTTAAACCAGATAGACACATCCCTCTGTCTCTCATAGGGAAGTTAAACCAGATAGACACATCCCTCTGTCTCTCATAGTGAAGTTAAACCCAGCACAGATAGATACATCCCTCTGTCTCTCATAGGGAAGTTAAACCCAGCAGATAAATACATCCCTCTGTCTCTCATAGTGAAGTTAAACCCAGCACAGATAGATACATCCCTCTGTCTCTCATAGTGAAGTTAAACCAGATAGACACATCCCTCTGTCTCTCATAGTGAAGTTAAACCAGATAGACACATCCCTCTGTCTCTCATAGTGAAGTTAAACCGGATAGATACATCCCTCTGTCTCTCATAGTGAAGTTAAACCAGATAGATACATCCCTCTGTCTCTCATAGTGAAGTTAAACCAGATAGACACATCCCTCTGTCTCTCATAGTGAAGTTAAACCAGATAGATACATCCCTCTGTCTCTCATAGTGAAGTTAAACCAGATAGATACATCCCTCTGTCTCTCATAGTGAAGTTAAACCAGATAGACACATCCCTCTGTCTCTCATAGGGAAGTTAAACCCAGCACAGATAGATACATCCCTCTGTCTCTCATAGGGAAGTTAAACCCAGCACAGATAGATACATCCCTCTGTCTCTCACAGGGAAGTTAAACCCAGCACAGATAGATACATCTCTCTGTCTCTCATAGTGAAGTTAAACCCAGTATAGATAGATACATCCCTCTGTCTCTCATAGGGAAGTTAAACCCAGCACAGATAGATACATCCCTCTGTCTCTCATAGGGAAGTTAAACCCAGCACAGATAGATACATCCCTCTGTCTCTCATAAGGAAGTTAAACCCAGCACAGATAGATGCATCCCTCTGTCTCTCATAGGGAAGTTAAACCCAGCATAGATAGATAGATACATCCCTCTGTCTCTCATAGTGAAGTTAAACCCAGCACAGATAGATACATCCCTCTGTCTCTCATAGGGAAGTTAAACCCAGCATAGATAGATACATCCCTCTGTCTCTCATAGTGAAGTTAAACCCAGCATAGATAGATACATCCCTCTGTCTCTCATAGGGAAGTTAAACCAGATAGACACATCCCTCTGTCTCTCATAGGGAAGTTAAACCAGATAGACACATCCCTCTGTCTCTCATAGTGAAGTTAAACCCAGCACAGATAGATACATCCCTCTGTCTCTCATAGGGAAGTTAAACCCAGCAGATAAATACATCCCTCTGTCTCTCATAGTGAAGTTAAACCCAGCACAGATAGATACATCCCTCTGTCTCTCATAGGGAAGTTAAACCCAGCACAGATAGATACATCCCTCTGTCTCTCATAGTGAAGTTAAACCAGATAGACACATCCCTCTGTCTCTCATAGTGAAGTTAAACCAGATAGACACATCCCTCTGTCTCTCATAGTGAAGTTAAACCAGATAGACACATCCCTCTGTCTCTCATAGTGAAGTTAAACCGGATAGATACATCCCTCTGTCTCTCATAGTGAAGTTAAACCAGATAGATACATCCCTCTGTCTCTCATAGTGAAGTTAAACCAGATAGACACATCCCTCTGTCTCTCATAGTGAAGTTAAACCAGATAGATACATCCCTCTGTCTCTCATAGTGAAGTTAAACCAGATAGATACATCCCTGTCTCTCATAGTGAAGTTAAACCAGATAGATACATCCCTCTGTCTCTCATAGTGAAGTTAAACCAGATAGATACATCCCTGTCTCTCATAGTGAAGTTAAACCAGATAGACACATCCTTCTGTCTCTCATAGTGAACTCAGCCCAGGAAGCGTGGCCAGAGCAGCCTGTGAATGTGATAGCCAGCCTTACCTAGTGACATGGCCACTCAGGACTCAAGGCCAGCCCAGCCTCTGGAGGAGGAGGGGTCCACTCCACACACACAACCTAGCAGTTGGTCGTCCACACACACAGCCTAGCAGTCGGTCGGTTGCTGCCTGGTGCCTGGCTTGCTGACATAAATCACCGGGGGAAAAAGGAGGCGAGGCGCTGCGAGAGGAGGGGGGACAAGGAGAGGTGAGGTGAGCGCCAGCCCCGGCTTTCCATTACCTCATTTATCAGGGGAAGTGGCACATTAATAAACACATCTCCCCCGAGGTGAGCCGCTAACACAGATAAATAAGGCTACCATTTCTGAATGGCTTGTCCCGGTCACTGAAACTATAGAGCCATTAATGCAATATAAATACTAAGGGCTAAATTCACCTCAGCTTTTATTTTAGGATGAACCTGAGTTAGTAACTAGTTAACTGCCGCTAAGTTACAACACGTATTCTCCAACGCGAACCCCCTCCCCCGATCATGTGCTCAATGTCTTTAACAGCTCATGTAAGAAATGTATTTATATTAAGACTCACAGCAGAAATATCCCCTGAGAGACAGTGGTGGAATCCCTTTCAGGGCTGGGGTCAATTTGAATTTAAAAGTGATTTTAATCAAAAAAATCTAAATGGAATACTTTTTAAATAAAGAGCTTCTACTCATCAGTTTATTCAGAAGTCATTGAAAATAGATGCTTATTTCAATTATTGTTGTTATTTAAGTTTACTTCCTGAATTGACCCCAGCCCTGGTCAATATGTCCCAGGACATTTCGGAAAGTCCCAAAGCACTAAAACTGAGCACGTGTGTGTTACTTATGGGACTGTATTGGAGAGAGAACATTTTGAAATGACAGTTAGCCATTAGCTTCTGCTAAGAATAATGGCTCAGGAAGCAAGAATGCTATTCTCTGTGGTGGTAGCCTGAGTTTAATCAGCCGAGGCACTGTTTGTGTAGAGCTGCTGGTGCAGTGCCTGGTGTTGGCAACACATGTTATTGAGCCATTATGGACGTCCGGTTGCAGTGTCTTTGGTTATTACCCCACAGATTCTAATGGCACTGTTGCTCTGGACTGGCTCCACTAACACCACTGCTAATGTCTAGCACCTGTTGAGCCCTGAACAACTGGCTGACTGGCTCTCCTGCTGACATCACTGGCCCCCTAGAGCAACGGACTCCAGAAACACACCGGTTACATATCATAGGAAATTAGAGGATAACCAGCTTTATGAATTTCATCTGTGATTTGGTGTTTTAATTTTTTTTTTACAAAATGCCATTACCCATACAGTTTAAGGCTTTTATTCTTAAAAAATGTTTAAACAGCTGGTTACAGTAAATGTCGTACCTGGCTGGTAGTAGATTATACATAGTGGCACTTTTTCATTAAGTAATTATTGGATAGTTATTACGTAATTATCATCCTACATTGTCATCCTACATTTTTCAAAGTAAGACCAGGTAGCTCAGGGCCTTTCAAAAATAAACTGTGACAAAATGTACATTATAAACCATGGACATACAAGCGATCAAAAACACTTTGCATACATTTCAGTTGAAATCAATTCTCTAAATTGGCCTCATTTACCAAAGTGAAGTACAGAATGTTTTCGATCGCAGTGAGATTTTTATCTGTTTAATTAAAGTACATTATTTAGGCTTAGATTTATTATCCTTTACACTGAATCTTAATGAGGTCACCGTGGCCTATGTGTGCATCCCAAATAGCGCCCTATTCCCCAACATAAGGTTCTGGTCAAAAGTGGTGCACTATGTAGGGAATAGGTTGCCATTTAGGATGCACACATTTTGAAAGACAACATAGCTAAGATCTTTTCAAACAGAATAGAAGCTGTTTGTTTTGCGCATTTTGCTTTATTTTAATTGTAGCTCGTGCACATTGAAAATGTGTGTCACTAGGGCACATTAAAGAAAGTTGTTTGAGGATTGTTGTTTTAGCTTTCATCTCCATCCCGTATCCCTCCTCTGCTATAATTCCAGCACCGGATAAGAGATGAGTTTATTTTACTGCAACAATATCTTCTGCCAGGCTCGGTTTCCATCACCTCAGACAAATTGTTTACTGTATTAGCTGGGAATCAATCTTGAGCACTTATTGATAGTGCTGCTCTATTTCCAGGGGGTTTGGGAGTCGGAGGGAGGCTGCGTTAGCATCCATCACCCAGTCCCAGGCTGAGCTAGAGGCTAGGCTGCGCTGGAGCGTTCCTCTAGGTCTGTCTCTCGCTCTGGAGCTCCAGAAATAGCACAGAGTTGGGCAGGGTATGATGGGATGGGGAAATGACACAATGACAGTGAGAAAGAAAGATTGACTTGATATAATTATTTTTGCCTGTATGAAATAAATACAAATATTTGAAAACATTCTTAATATCTCACAGTGGTAAAGTGGGTGCCCTCACTTAAGGAGAGAGAGAGACACTGGGTTTTTGACTTGGCTTGGAGTGAGTGATAGTGGGGCTAGGAGTAGGGGCACAAAAGTTTGGACACACCTACTCATTCAAGGGTTTTTCTTTATATTTAGATTTATTGTGAAGACATCAAAACTATGAAATAACACATACAGTGCCTTGCGAAAGTATTCGGCCCCCTTGAACTTTGCGATCTTTTGACACATTTCAGGCTTCAAACATAAAGATATAAAACTGTATTTTTTTGTGAAGAATCAACAACAAGTGGGACACAATCATGAAGTGGAACGACATTTATTGGATATTTCAAACTTTTTTAACAAATCAAAAACTGAAAAATTGGGCGTGCAAAATTATTCAGCCCCCTTAAGTTAATACTTTGTAGCGCCACCTTTTGCTGCGATTACAGCTGTAAGTCGCTTGGGGTATGTCTCTATCAGTTTTGCACATCGAGAGACTGACATTTTTTCCCATTCCTCCTTGCAAAACAGCTCGAGCTCAGTGAGGTTGGATGGAGAGCATTTGTGAACAGCAGTTTTCAGTTCTTTCCACAGATTCTCGATTGGATTCAGGTCTGGACTTTGACTTGGCCATTCTAACACCTGGATATGTTTATTTTTGAACCATTCCATTGTAGATTTTGCTTTATGTTTTGGATCATTGTCTTGTTGGAAGACAAATCTCCGTCCCAGTCTCAGGTCTTTTGCAGACTCCATTAGGTTTTCTTCCAGAATGGTCCTGTATTTGGCTCCATCCATCTTCCCATCAATTTTAACCATCTTCCCTGTCCCTGCTGAAGAAAAGTAGGCCCAAACCATGATGCTGCCACCACCATGTTTGACAGTGTGGATGGTGTGTTCAGCTGTGTTGCTTTTACGCCAAACATAACATTTTGCATTGTTGCCAAAAAGTTCAATTTTGGTTTCATCTGACCAGAGCACCTTCTTCCACATGTTTGGTGTGTCTCCCAGGTGGCTTTCTTCTTGTCACTCTTCCATAAAGGCCAGATTTGTGCAATATACGACTGATTGTTGTCCTATGGACAGAGTCTCCCACCTCAGCTGTAGATCTCTGCAGTTCATCCAGAGTGATCATGGGCCTCTTGGCTGCATCTCTGATCAGTCTTCTCCTTGTATGAGCTGAAAGTTTAGAGGGACGGCCAGGTCTTGGTAGATTTGCAGTGGTCTGATACTCCTTCCATTTCAATATTATCGCTTGCACAGTGCTACTTGGGATGTTTAAAGCTTGGGAAATATTTTTGTATCCAAATCCGGCTTTAAACTTCTTCACAACAGTATCTCGGACCTGCCTGGTGTGTTCCTTGTTCTTCATGATGCTCTCTGCGCTTTTAACGGATCTCTGAGACTATCACAGTGCAGGTGCATTTATACGGAGACTTGATTACACACAGGTGGATTGTATTTATCATCATTAGTCATTTAGGTCAAAATTGGATCATTCAGAGATCCTCACTGAACTTCTGGAGAGAGTTTGCTGCACTGAAAGTAAAGGGGCTGAATAATTTTGCACGCCCAATTTTTCAGTTTTTGATTTGTTAAAAAAGTTTGAAATATCCAATAAATGTCGTTCCACTTCATGATTGTGTCCCACTTGTTGTTGATTCTTCACAAAAAAATACAGTTTTATATCTTTATGTTTGAAGCCTGAAATGTGGCAAAAGGTCGCAAAGTTCAAGGGGGCCGAATACTTTCGCAAGGCACTGTAAGAAATCATGTAGCAACCAAATAAGTGTTAAACAAATTAGATTCTTCAAAGTAGCCACCCTTTGCCTTGATGACAGGTTTTTAACACTCTTTTGCATTATCTCAACCAGCTTCATGAGGTAGTCACCTGGAATGCATTTCAATTAACAGGTGTGTCTTGTTAAAAGTTAATTTGTGGAATTAATTTTCTTGTTAATGCGTTTAAGCCAATCAGTTGTGTTTTGACAAGGTAGGGCGGTAGGGGGGGTTTACAGAAGATAGCCCTATTTGGTAAAAGACCAAGTCCATATTATGGAAAGAACAGCTCAAATAAGCAGAGAAACGACAGTCCATCATAACTTTAAGACATAAAGGCCAGTCAATAGGGAACATTTCAAGAACTTTGAAAGGTTCTTCAAGTGCAGTCGCAAAAACCATCAAGCGCTATGATGAAACTGGCTCTCATGAGGACCGCCACAGGAAAGGAAGACCCGTTACCTCTGCTGCAGACGATAAGTTCATTAGAGTTACCAGCCTCAGAAAATGCAGCCCAAATAAATGCTTCACAGAGTTCAAGTAACAAACACATCTCAACAGCAACTGTTCAGAGGAAACTGCGCGAATCAGGCCTTCATGGTCGATTTGCTGCAAAGAAACCACTTCTAAAGGACACCAATAAGAAGAGACTTGCTTGAGCCAAGAAACACGGGCAATGGACATTAGACCGGTGGAAATCTGTCCTTTGGTCTGATGATTCCAAATGTGAGATTTTTGGTTATAACCGCTGTGTCTTTGTGAGATGCAGAGTAGGTGAACGGATGATCTCCGCATGTGTGGTTCCCACCGTGAAGCGTGGGGGTGCTTTGCTGGTGACACTGTTGTGATTTATTTAGAATTCAAGGCACACTTAAGCAGCATGGCTACCACGGAATTCTGCAGCGATACGCTGCATCTGGTTGGGGTTAGTGGGATTATCATTTGTTTTTCAAAGGACAATGACCCAACACACCTCCAGGCTGTGTAAGGGCTATTTGACTAAGAAGGATAATGATGGAGTGCTGCATCAGATGACCTGGCCTCCACAATCACCCAACCTCAACCCAGTTGAGATGGTTTGGGGTGAGTTGGACCGTAGAGTGAAGGAAAAGCAGCCAACAGGTGCTCAGCATATGTGGAAACTCCTTCAATACTGTTGGAAAAGCATTCCAGGTGAAGCTGGTTGAGATAATGCCAAGAGTGTGCAAAGCTGTCATCAAGGCAAAGGGTGACTACTCTGAAGATTGCAGTGCTAGAGGCAGGTTCGATCTCAGGCTGTGTCTCGACCACGAGACCTTTAAGGCCTAGTCCATAGGCCTATATATTTTTATCAAGTTTGTATCACTAAAGTGGCCAAATAACTTAAAATAAAGCACATGAATCCGCTTTACAACGGGTGTAGAGCCTAACTGGCATAGTTTCAATCAAATGTATTTTGATGAGTTTTTTGGTTACTACATGATTCCATGTGTTATTTCATAGTTTTGATGTCTTCACTATCATTCTACAATGTAGAAAATAGTAAAAAATAAAGAAAAACCCTTGAATGAGTTGATGTGTCCAAACTTTTGACTGGTATGGCAGGTGGTTAGTGGTTAGAGCATTGGACCAGTAACCGAAAGGTTGCTAGATCAAATCCCTGAGCTGACAAGGTAAAAATCTGTCGTTCTGCTGCTGAACAAGGCAGTTAACCCACTGTTCCTAGGCTGTCATTATAAATAAGAATTTGTTCTTAACTGACTTGCCTAGTTAAATAAAGGTAAAATAAAAAACAATAATACTGTATCTAATGCATATGTTACAGGTCCCAGTTTTGGGACTGGGTCAGCAGACAAAAGTTCCTGTAACACAGGATAAATGATGAAACAGGAGAACGTGGCTTCTCTTTCAAAGGTTCTCTCAATTATCTTATTCAACATTCTCTAAAGTGCAAATCGTATTTTTCTGTCTTTTCATTTATTTACATTATTTTGTTTTGTTTTCTTTAAAGTGTATTTATTCATTTGTCTCATAAATCCCTGACATATTTCATAAACATGTCAAAAATACATCAATTCACGCATCAAAAATATTCAATTCTAATCCAATTCACATCCTAAAATTCCTTACGTTTATACGCCAAACACATTTACTCTTAACTGTAATTCACCTGTCTAGGTTATAATTATGTAGCTGACTGTTGCTGACTATAGCCCTATAGAAGACTCTAAAACACAAAAGCCTTTAAAGACTGGTATTATCAGGAATCAAGGTAAGATGCAGACATGTCGAATTGACAATGGTTTAATATTCCAACAGGGGCAGGCAATAGACAGGTCAAGGCAGGCAGGGGTCAGTACACCAGAGGTGGGGCAACGGTACCCGGACAGACGGCAGGTTCAGGGTAGGCAGAGGTCAACAATCCAGAAGTGGGGCAAAGGTACAGGATGGCAGGCAGGCTCAGGCAGAGTGGTCAGGCAGGCGGGCTCAGAGTCAGGACAGGCAGGGGTCAAAACCAGGAGGGCGAGAAAACGAGAGTCTGGGAAAAGCAAGAGCTGAGAACAAAAACGCTGGTTGACTTGATAAACAAGACGAACTGGCAACGAACAAATAGAGAACACAGGTATAAATACACAGAGGATAATGGAGAGGATGGGCGACACCTGGAGGGGGGTGGACAGGTGAAACAGATCAGGGTGTGACAGGTATAACTCATTAGAAGTCACTTTATACCCATGCTCAAAACACATTCACCCAGTGTAAGAAGGGTTAATAGAAAGACAAGGCTATTGCAACTGACATTAATGCTAATTTCCGAAAAATTACTGAACAAGCTAGCTAAGCGCTAACCGAAGCTAGCAACCAACTGACCGGAGCTAGCTCTAGCTCTATCGCAATGGCGAAACCTTGGAGGACTGACAATTCAGTAAAAGCATTCTTCCCCAATACAAAGAAACCATACATAAACACAAATGTGACCATACATTTTGTCTGCGTCACACATGTATTGAATGTATTCAGTATATGCAAACTACGACAATAAGTCTCTGCATACTTGAATCAGATGCAGCTATGCCAGGAGGAGAAGCCGAGAGAAGTTCAGAGGTTGTCAGACTAACGGTCTGTATGTGTCTGTGTGTTTTTCTTTTCCACAGCGTCACGGTTCCCCAGTCCCAGACTGACCCCCAGGCTGAACAGAAAGCGAGCCCTGTCCATCTCGCCTCTCTCAGACGCCAGCATCGACCTGCAGACCATGATCCGTACCTCGCCCAACTCTCTGGTGGCCTACATCAACAACTCACGCTCCAGCTCTGCAGCTAGCAGCTCCTACGGACACCTCTCTGTTGGAGGCATCAGGTACCCTAGCCAGCAACTAGTCAATATGTAGTAACGAATGATTGTTAATTAAAAACTATTAACTTAAGATGCTTGGATAGGCTTAACTGATATACTGGTCACGTGAATATAAACTCCATTTAAGTCAAATAAAGTAATACATGCCTCGGGAGTTGCGCAGTGGTCTGAGGCACTGCATTGCTAGAGGCGTCACTACAGACCTGGGTTCGATCTCAGGCTGTGTCCCGACCGGGAGACCCATAAGGCCTAGCCCCTAGGCCTATATATTTTGATCAAGTTTGTATCACAACTAAAGTGGCCAAATAACTTCATAAAAGGAAGCACATTAATCCGCTTTACAAGGGGCGTGGAGCCTAACTGGCATAGTTTCAAATTTGGGGAAGATCATTTTCACCATAAAAATGCACCTTTATGATAAAAGCATTACATGCATAATCACATTTGTGGTCCCTTTTGAGAATGGCGTTTTCTTGCTAGTGGAACATTCACGCTTATTGCTGTTCATTAGGCCTACTTATTACTCGTTAGGCTGACGAAAAGTAAATGTGGACAGTTCTTCCAATATCTTCAATATGCGCCTCGGAATTGGATAAGAACGTGCGCAGTTGTGTCCCCGATTTGTCTGTCTTCACTTGTAGCCTGTGAGAAAGACCTGATCACTTGACAGAGAGCAATGTGAGTGAGAGGTGCTTCAGCACGCGGCCGGGAGAAGGGAATTATAATTATTATATTCAGCCCAACGGCACAACGGCCACTTTGGGCGCAAAAGGAATGGATTTGTTAGGGGACATTGCGGCCACACAAAGGATATGCAGCCGGGAAATTTAAGGCATTATCAAGTTATTGTCAAATTGTGAATGAGAGACTGATGAAGTGTGTATATCCTGCGTAAAAAACAAAGCAGAGTTCTTGCCTTTCATGCAACTTTTTTCAAATCATCAATAGAGTTGTTTAATTGCTATATTGTAATTACTTTGCCACCATGGCCTATTTATTGCCTTACCTCTCTTATCCTACCTCATTTGCACATGCTGTAAATAGATTTTTCTACTGTATTATTGATTGTATGTTTGTTTATTCCATGTGTAACTCTGTGTTGTTGTATGTGTCGAACTGCTTTGCTATATCTTGGCCAGGTCGCAGTTGCAAATGAGAACTCAACTAGCCTACCTGGTTAAATAAAGGTGAAATAAATAAATAAATAAATAGAGTTGCATCATGCAGCCTTAGAATGATTAAAAATCGAAACAAACACATTTGTATCACAACTAAAGTTACATTAATAACTCTAATTTAAGCATATAGGAGTACCTGTTTCTTTGTTAATGTCACGATCGTTGGAAGAATAAATGGACCAAGGCGCAGCGTACATAGAGTTCCACATGTTATGATCCCCAATCAGAGACAACGATAGACTCTGATTGGGAACCATACCAGGCCAACAAAGAAATAGAAAACATAGACTACCCACCCTAGTCACACCCTGACCTAACCAAAATAGAGAATAAAAAGGATCTCTAAGGTCAGGGCGTGACAGTTGTTCACTCAACACAGAATAGCCACATGTGCGCACTCCCTCAAATCGTTTGGAGAAAATATCCTTTCTATTTTATTCAGCTATGTTCAATTGTATTCTTCATAATGTCATGGAATTCTAAGCAAATCTTGTCTGCTAAATGAACTAGTGTAGCCCACAGCCATATGGTATAGCCAGATCAGGGCCGAACATAAGTACAACTCAGATTATACTATTCTATTCTACTTTTTCTTCATATCAAGTTTCTTTAGACCTGTCTAAAATAAATAATGGATTTATTGTTTTTTATTTATTTATTTTTATTTTATTTTTATCTTTATTTAACCAGGTAGGCAAGTTGAGAACAAGTTCTCATTTACAATTGCGACCTGGCCAAGATAAAGCAAAGCAGTTCGACAGATACAACGACACAGAGTTACACATGGAGTAAAACAAACATACAGTCAATAATACAGTATAAACAAGTCTATATACAATGTGAGCAAATGAGGTGAGAAGGGAGGTAAAGGCAAAAAAGGCCATGGTGGCAAGGTAAATACAATATAGCAAGTAAAACACTGGAATGGTAGTTTTGCAATGGAAGAATGTGCAAAGTAGAAATAAAAATAATGGGGTGCAAAGGAGCAAAATAAATAAATTAATTAAATACAGTTGGGAAAGAGGTAGTTGTTTGGGCTAAATTATAGGTGGGCTATGTACAGGTGCAGTAATCTGTGAGCTGCTCTGACAGGTGGTGCTTAAAGCTAGTGAGGGAGATAAGTGTTTCCAGTTTCAGAGATTTTTGTAGTTCGTCCCAGTCATTGGCAGCAGAGAACTGGAAAGAGAGGCGGCCAAAGAAAGAATTGGTTTTGGGGGTGACTAGAGAGATATACCTGCTGGAGCGTGTGCTACAGGTGGGAGATGCTATGGTGACCAGCAAGCTGAGATAAGGGGGGACTTTACCTAGCAGGGTCTTGTAGATGACATGGAGCCAGTGGGTTTGGCGAAGAGTATGAAGCGAGGGCCAGCCAACGAGAGCGTACAGGTCGCAATGGTGGGTAGTATATGGTGTATATATAGTATATCACCGTTTTGGTGACAAAACGGATTGCACTGTGATAGACTGCATCCAATTTGTTGAGTAGGGTATTGGAGGCTATTTTGTAAATTGTGATAGTGTAAGCTACATTTCGTGGATTTAACAGACATTTTTTAAATGTAGATGATCTAAAGGTCTGCATCAGTGGCTTGTAGACTATGCGTGGAAGCCAGGAGATGCTAAATGTGTTTATGTTAATTCATGTTCAGTTACCGTGAGACCGACGTGAGGCAGGCTGACAGAACCTCATGGCTGCCACAGCCTTATTCTTGGCTGACATTGAGTTCAGGTGAAAAGTTGTGACTTACATTTGAGTCATTTTGCAGACTCTTGACTCACAGGAGCAATTAGGGTTATGTGCCTTACTCAAGGGCACATCAATATATTTTTCACCTGGTCAGCTCAGGGATTTGAACCAGTGACCTTTCAGTTACTGACCCAACACACTTAACCTCTAGGCTACCTGGGTTGCAAGTGGAATTTTGTGTCACAGTTGGAGATAAGAGACACATCTCTCATGTGTGTTAATGTCTTGTGTTCCAGTCCGTCCTTTACATTCCCCCATCACATCAACCCCATGGCCTACCAGCAGCTCCTGTCCCAGCAGAGAGGCCTGAGTGTGTTCGGCCACACCCCTCCTCTCATCCAGCCCCCACCCATCTTCTCCAGTCGCCAGTCTGCCCTGGGTCTCTCCTCTCTGCCCCCCGCCTCACACAACCACAACAATGGCTCACAGTCAAAGGTGAGACTGCTCTTCTTCTTTGGTAACGGTGGTATGCAAACCAGCTTTGATGTGCGAAGACTTTTCTCCTTGAGTTTGTTCATCTTCTTCCTGAACTGTGCCTAAATTGTCTGGTACGAGGTAGATCTTCTCATTATCCATAACCGCCAAATGTGAGCCTTGCCCTGTGGCCTTCTGGAAGTTCTGGTAGTGTGTGGGATGCTCAAATCAAACCAGCATGACATCTATAGCCGTACAATTTTCTTCTGTTTGTTTGCATTGTCAGTAAACTTGTTTTAAGATGATTTAAAACATAAATACTGCTGTCTCCTTCCCTCATCCCATTGTATACATCCACTGTGGTTTGTGGTTCTCTCTGTGGTTCTTATCATACCATTCACTGAAATGCCCCTTTGTAAGGTAAACTCCATACCCATGAATAAGGGGATTGGGGACGTTAAACCCCCATTGTCCAAACACATACGGTCCCAACCCCACGGTTCTGTTACAGACCACAGTAAACACAAGAGGGATACAAAGTCTTCCTCTGATTAGGAATACTTTGCTGTGGTTTAGTGCAATCCCAGAATCACAGTCTAGCATGACTATTAAAGCCAACGGACAGATACTGCCTGTGTCAGCTTATTGTGAAGCATTAACTGTGTAGGTGGTGGGGTGTGCCTACTCCCCTACTACCAAAGTTTCTCCAGGAGTCACCTGAGGTTTACACTGAAGCCCCAGGCAGTGGGCTCACTCTGTAGATGGATGGGATGTTTTCATACTGTACTCCACCCTCTCATCACAAAAACACTCGAAATTGTTTAGTCTCTGTGGTGGCTCACCTCTGATGTATGAATGTCTATTTGACCCGAGTCCTGTATTAACCCCTATCTTTTCTTCTATTTTATTCTCTTCCCTCCTCTCGTCTCCTCTCCTATTCTCTCCGCTCCTCCACTCCAGAGCACATGTGGGGACTCGGCAGTGAGCAGTACAGTCAATCCCATGAAAACCAAGAGGTCAAAGGTGAAGACAGAGGTGGAGTATCCGAGGCCGCTGTCCCCATGCTCTCCGGTAAGAATCGGATTAGGATATACTACTTTATAAAACAGTTGTCATGATGAACCTTGTTGCCCTGTACAGTAAGTGAGACGTACGGGTTGATAGGATCTAAAGAGAATGATGTGTTGAGGGTAGAGGTCGACCGATTAATCGCAATGGCCGATTAATTAGGGACGATTTGTTTTCATAACCATCGGAAATCGGTATTTTTGGGCGCCGATTTCCGATTATTAAAAATATATATATTTAACTAGGCAACTCAGTTAAGAACACATTCTTATTTTCAATGACTGCCTAGGAACTGTGGGTTAACTGCCTTGGTCAGGGGCAGAACAGACAGATTTTCACCTTGTCAGCTCAGGGGTTCCAATCTTGCAACCGCACAGTTAACTAGTCCAACGCTCTAACCATTGCACTCCACGAGTAGCCTGCCTGTTACACGAATGCAGTAGAAGCCAGAGTAAATTGCTAGCTAGCATTAAACTTATCTTATAACAAACAATTAATCATAATCACTAGTTATAACTACTAATCCAGTTTAGCAGGCAATATTAACCAGGTGAAATTGTGTCATTTCTCTTGCGTTCATTGCACGCAGAGTCAGGGTATATGCAACAGTTTGGGCTGCCTGGCTAATTGCAAACTAATTTGCCAGAATTTTACATAATTATGACATACATTGAAGGTTGTGCAATGTAACAAGAATATTTAGACTTAGGGATGCCACCCGTTAGATAAAATACCGAACGGTTCCGTATTTCACTGAAATAATAAACGTTTTGTTTTCGAAATGATAGTTTCCAGATTCGACCATATTAATGACCAAAGGCTCGTATTTCTGTGTGTTATTATGTTATAATTAAGTCTGATTTGATAGAGCAGTCTGGAGCAGGCCCGTAATCATTCATTCAAACAGCACTTTTGTGCGTTTTGCCAGCAGCTCTTCGCAAGCACAGCGCTGTTTATGACTTCAAGCCTATCAGCCTAATGGGTGGTGTAACCAATGTGAAATGGCTAGCTAGTTAGCTGGGTGTGCGCTAATACTGTTTCAAACGTCACTCGCTTTTAGATTTGGAGTAGTTATTCCCCTTGGCTTTTGTGGAGCGATGGATAACGATGCTCCAATGTGGCTGTTGTCGATGTGTTCCTGGTTCGAGCCCAGGTAGGGGCGAGGAGGGGGACGGAAGCTATACTGTTACACTAGCAATACTATAGTGCCTATAAGAACATCCAATAGTCAAAGGTATATGAAATACAAATGGTATAGAGAAATAGTCCTATAAATAAACCTAAAACCTCTTACCTTGGAATATTGAAGTCTCATGTTAAAAGGAACCACCAGCTTTCATATGTTCTCATGTTCTGAGCAAGGAACTTAAACGTTAGCTTTTTTTAAAAAATGTTTACTTTCTTCTCCAACACTTTGTTTTTGCATTATTTAAACCAAATTGAACATGTTTCATTATTTATTTGAGGCTAAATTGATTTTATTGACGTTTTATATTAAGTTAAAATAAGTGTTAATTTAGTATTGTTGTAATTGTCATTATTACAAACCATTTGTTTTATACAAATCGGCCAATTAATCGGTATCGGCTTTTTTGGTCCTCCAATAATCGGTATCGGCGTTGAAAAATCATAATCGGTTGACCTCTAGTTGAGGGCAATTAAAAAATGATCAATCCTCTGCAACTGATGGGGTAAAAAAAAAGAACAGTTTCCATTGCTTCCTTTCCTCTGCCATTTCCCCCCAAATAGTCCTCTGTCCTGAACTGACACAGACCCCTGGGAACCAGCCAGTCCCCTGACCCCCTTTCTTTCTCTGCTACGGCTGAAAGAAGAAAAACTCTGTGTGATAAGAGCTTTGCATCCATTCGTTTGTTCCTCCCCGCTCTTCTTTTCTCCCTGGCTGCTGTAAACTGTGCCACAGCACTTCATTTCAATGAAATATTGGCCAGACGTTATTGTCATCGGAGGTGCATCTCTCTCTCTCTCTCGCTCTCTCTCTCTTTTGACAAATTTGCGGAGCCCTCCTCTCCGACTCAGAGGCAGGTTTGGGTTTGTGCCTGATGCATGGGGATGGCGGTGTACACAGTCGTCTTGGGGCCAGTAGAATTGATGAAGATAGTGGCGCGGGGCAGAGATAAACATGCTGCAGTCAGCACATTGGAGCAGGGAAGGATGGGAGGCTGGAGCTGTGGAGAGAGAAAGAGGAGACCAGGGGATGGGCTGCACATCACACACACACACACACACACACACACACACACACACACACACACACACACACACACACACACACACACACAGGCCTGGGAACTGTCTTAGATCCCTGCCTGGACAGAAAAAAAAATATGTCTGTTACATGTACATTATTAGTCACTCTGTTCCTCCAGGCAAGTCAATCTGGGCTATCTCGGATAATGTCAGGGTGTCCCCTCCCCACATCAGTAGCAGTTAATAGTTGAACAGGGATGCAAACTGGTGAGTGCCCAAAAAGGTGACACTTTTTTTTTTGCATTGAAACATGAAAATTGAAAATCCCTGCTAGGGGGAAATGCAGGTTCTAACTAATTAGACAAGGCATATGATCTACATGATCAGTCCCTGTGTGTAAAATAAAAAGTGGTTCATGTGATCCTAACTCAAAGCTAAAAAATGTAAAGAAAGCAATCCAATGTTATTTGTTGCCTAGACTTTACTGCAAATGAAAAAACAATACACTCATATTGCAGTTAGCCATGACAGCCTTTACAATAGAATGCTTGTGACCACACACACACATCTAAATATTGCACTTGGGGGGAAAAAAAACATCTTAAAGTAGAATGAAACAAACAGGCATTCTATTTTTGTTCTATTATAGTGGCCACTATAGTAGACATCGATCAAGTGCACAAGGCTACGTGTGCAAAAATAACCTTCACTGAGTAAAACATGTAATAATCCCCCCCCCTCACTCACATACGAGGCGGCAGGGTAGCCTAGTGGTTAGAGCGTTGGACTAGTAACCGGAAGGTTGCCAGTTCAAACCCCCGAGCTGACAAGGTACAAATCTGTCGTTCTGCCCCTGAACAGGCAGTTAACCCACTGTTCCCAGGCCGTCATTGAAAATAAGAATTTGTTCTTAACTGACTTGCCTGGTTAAATAAAGGTAAAATAAAAAAATAAAATAAAACATACACAAGTGTTACTGTCAAATTTAACACAACAAAAGTCATATATTTGGCCTACACTGCACATTATAACATTGTACACTTTCTGCCTGTGGACATCGGTTCTACAATGTGCCATCAGAGCATGATACTCTTTGTTGGCATAATTGATCTCTTTCAGGCAGAGAGTACACCATACCCCTTTTTAGCCACTGTATTGAAAAAGTGAGAAAGAGTGGACGTGTGTGGTGTTCCAGGCATCCAGCTTAAGTCAGGCCCAGCTCCAGCAACACTTGATCCCTGAATCCACTTGTTTAACAAGCAACGCCTCATTTTCACCTAATTCTCTAATTCTGAAAATTAACCACAAACTGTAGAGGGATAACATTAGTTCACAGATAGTAGTTAGTTCGTTAACTAGTTAGCTAGTTAACATTTCACACAGATTGCCAGGGTCCAGTAAGCAACTAACGCGTTATAACTTGAGGAACGGCAAGGAGTCGTATACCAGTTAATACTAAAGCGAATTGGTTAGGCCACGAATGTTAGCTCATCTGATGTTGAAACGTTGGCTATCTAACGTTAGCTGTCTGACTTTATTAGCCAGCTAATTGTCACACTATAAACTAAATTATTTGATCAGATAAGTTGGCTAATGTTGCTCAACATTTCTCTGGCTAGCTAACGGATTATTCGATCCAGCTAGCAAGACACTTGACAATGCTAACAATACCTGTTCCACCACACTTTCTCCCTCACCTCAAACTTTCCGAATGCCAGTTGTTTTTCGGTTACAGCTCATGAAGTACGCTTCATCATCTTCTCACCCCCGGTCTCCGTGGTCAGGCTTCTCTAACGTCACCTCTTCGTTATCGTTCAGGGCAAGCTTGCCTTCCCACTTTCCACTGTAACAGGCACGTTGGTTGCCTCTTCCCTCTTCAGTCGCCTGCTGCGCTGCATTCTGCTGTTATGTGAACGATTGGCTGAGCCTTGGATACAGACAGTATTGCTCCAAACGCGCAGCACTCGTTCGCTTACAGCCAGTAGTGATCCAAAGCCCCCCACCCCACTCCTCCTCTCCTAAACTTTTCTTATCGGATCTACACGAATTCAAAACGGCGACTTCCGCCAAAAGGTGACTAGTTTGCATCCCTGGTTGAAGTGTCGGCAGGAGTGTTAATAGCTTGTGTTGGGTTAAAAGAAATAAGACATATTTCTTAGACTGTAAGAGAGAATGGACTATAAAGTCTTCTTCTCTTTTCTCGTGTTCTAACTCTAACAGGATCATCTAGGTGGGATGCTGGGCCTGAAGGAGGACTTGGATAAAGATGAATGCAAGCATGAGCCAGAGATGGTGTATGAGACCAACTGCCACTGGGAAGGATGCTCTAAGGAGTACGACACGCAGGAACAACTGGTCCATGTAAGGAGGGGACGGGGGACAGGAGGGGACGGGGGACAGGGGACAGGAGACAGGGATCAGACAAGCATTTCCTTTTTCTTTAACTAGCTCAGAAAATGTTCCTGTGTGTTTTAAAACAACCAACCCGGAGCTGGTTTCCTAAAAGCACCTTAAGGCTAAGTATGTTACCTGTGGTTCAAACGAAGAAACCGGGCCCTGGGCCAAGAGCAGAGGAAGGTCGCTATCTAATGAGTGTGTGGTGAGAGAGAGGAGGTCTGCCTGTCAGTGCAGCTGGAATAAGTCCAGAATAAATCCCACAGACCTCTAGGTCTATATGAGCTCCCTAACCTCTGACCTCTGACCTCTGAAGCCCAACATAAAGCCATCCTGCCAGGAACACTAAACCCTTAACCCCTCCCTGATTTAGTCTTCACAGTAACCTCTAACAAACTAAGAGTCCATATTTTAATGCTGCCTAAGACTAAGGCTTGTCAATGGACTTCAACTGGGGTCCTGTTTTATTATGCGTTCCTCCAGATAGATACTGAGAGTCAGATGATTCATTGGTTGTTCACATAAAGAAAGCTTAGCGTTTAGCTTCCATGAGACTGGGATTGTTTTACTCTTTTGAACTTTTCGGCATGTAGAGTCTTGGTCGAGCAGGGGCATTCCAGGCCGTCACTGAAGCAGAAAGAGAGGGGGACAGACAGACAGAGAGAGAAAGAAAGAGAGAGCGAAAGGGGAGGGGGGCAGAGTGAGGGAGCGAGGGGGAGAGCGAGAGAGAGAGATAGGAGAGAGAGAGAGAGAGTGGAAGAGAGAGTGGAAGAGAGAGGAAGAGAGAGAGAGAAAGAGGAAGAGAGAGAGAGCAGGTTAGCGAGATAGAGGAAGAGGGAGAGAGAGAGCGGAAGAGAGAGGAAGCGAGAGAGAGAGAGAGGAAGAGGGAGAGAGAGAGAAGGGGGGCACTGTAACACAGAGGAGCTTTGACTATGGCCTCCATTATCTATCCTCATTGTTTCACTCAGTCACCGACAGTTACACTCCAGCTGAACGTGAAACCTCTGAGATCCTTCCTAATGATAGGCACACATACACACAAACACCTTCCTAATGATAGGCCAGGATGGTTTAGGTTAGGCAGTTACGGACAAAGAGCTGCTTGTCTGAGAGAGCAGTCAACGCACGCTCAACCGCCATGTGTCTTTGGCTTAGTTATCATGGGCCAGACATTTAACCAACATGTAGAGAGAGTAGCCTAAGGAATATGTTGGCATTTAGCTATTACAATGATGGTCCTTGTCACCAAAGTGTGTGTGTGTGTGTGTGTGTGTGTGTGTGTGTGTGTGTGTGTGTGTGTGTGTGTGTGTGTGTGTGTGTGTGTGCGTGCGTGCGTGCGTGCGTGCGTGCGTGCGTGCGTGCGTGTGTGTGTGTATATGTGTGTGTGTGTGAATGCAAATATGCTTGTTAGCGCTACACTCTTGCAAGGAAAAAAGTTTCTTTAGTTGCTGCATGGTTGAAACTAACTAAATGTTCTCAGGGTATTGAGTCCTTTTCTGCAGATGTGTTCATCAAAGGATCCCAGGAAACAGCAGTGGTTGAGTTGTAATCCCTCCACACTCACTGGGCCCCTGCACTCAAACACTACAGCCCTAATGAGGGAGGTGCACAATACCTGTCCAGACCCATTCGTCCTAGGCTATATGCACGCCAGCCAGCGGGATGCCACATCAATCTTGGATAAGAGAGTTGGAAATCTGTCACAGGGCAATTCCATTAAATGAAAGTGTTGTGAGGCTGCCGCTTCAGACACATACAAACAGAGCGGAGCAAAGGAGCATTTGCCTGTTGGACGATTGATTTTAATTTCCCTAACCGTAGAATCCCTCTTGTGGAAAAAGTAGACTAGTGGAACTCATCTAACAGAGCCACACTGCAAAGTGTGCGTCCCGACAACACAATCACGTCTTTTCTCTTCACTGTCTGACAAACGGAAAGTTAACGGCAAACTTTGATTGATGGCGTTACTCCTAATTTCTTTGATAGGCAAATGGCTGCTCCGCCTCTGTCACAACCTGAAATTGAGTTGTTCTAATAGACCTCTGTCACAGAGAGAACCTCTGTCTCCTGTTGATAGTGTGTTCTTTAAGTAGTACAAATACACTCAACGACAGACAGAACAGAACACAGCTAGAGACCTAATAAAAAAGACAACCTCAGAGGGACTTCTGTGGGGAGAGAAACATCAAATCAAATTGTATTGGTCACATACACGTGTTTAGCAGATGTTATTGCGGGTGTAGCGAAATGCTTGTGTTTCTAGCTCCAACAGTGCAGTAATATCTACCAAGTAATATCTAACAAGTAATATCTAACAAATTTCACAACAATACACACAATACACACAAATCTAAAGTAAAGGAATTAAGAATATATCATAATTGGACGAGCAATGTCGGAGCAGCATAGACTAAAATACAGTATAATAGAATACAGTATATACATTTGAGATGAGTAATGCAAAATATGTAAACATTGTTAACATCGGGAGAAGTTACAGGCCATGCACAGAAAGAAAACCCCGCCCCTTCCCCTTCGGCACTTATGTAGATTTAAAAGAATTACTACAACTGAATGACGGTTGCTTTACACCTATTCAATCCCTTAGATTGACACAAGTGTTTTAGGGAGTAGGGGCTAGGGGTTGTTACTGGTCGGGACCGCAAGTTTCACAGGCTGTAGAGATCCAGAAAGGTATTAACACGTGTCATCCGGGTCATCCGTGTCTCCCCCACAGCACATCAACAACGACCACATCCACGGGGAGAAGAAGGAGTTTGTGTGCCGCTGGGATGAGTGTTCCAGGGAGCAGAAGCCGTTTAAGGCCCAGTACATGCTGGTGGTTCACATGAGGAGACACACAGGGGAGAAGCCACACAAGTGTACCGTGAGTAACTGATCGTCGCCAGGCTCGGCCTTTCGCTGAGCATTTGCCTCTCTAAACATTTGTAGAGTGTACCGTCACACACACACACACACACAAACACACTCACACTCACAGAGAATCACACACAGATGTGTGCAAGCTTGCACACACACAAATCTAGAAATGCCGTTTGGGATTTTCTCCATATTTCACGTGATCATTCTTGAAAAGGAATACAAATATGCTTACAGTGTGATTACATTACATATTCACATAGAGGATGTCCCTAAGCTGGTTAGTAGGGTGTTTGTTAGTAGTTTCAGTAAGGGCAATGGGTCCTTCTTACAGTAAGACCTAGATATATCCTCTACGGTACTGTATTGTAAGTCCCTCATGTACAACATCTAAGACTTTTCTCTCTTCAGGCCAAATCCTTAAGTTTTCACATAAATCATGCACTGATGTCAAGGGGAGATTTGTTTCTAAAGTTAGGATTGGTGACTATAAACAGTGCATTCGGAAAGTATTCAGACCCCTTCACTTTTTCCATATTTTGTTACGTTACAGCCTTATTCTAAAATTTATTAAATAGTTTTTTCCCCTCACCAATCTACATACAATACCCCATAATGACAAAGCATACATTTTTGCAAATGTATAAAAAAATGTAAAACTCAAATAACATATTTACTTCATTATTCAGACCATGTACTTTTGGTATTTTATTTATTTTATTAGGATCCCCAGCAGCTACTCTTCCTGTGGTCCACACAAAACATGAAACATAATACAGAATGACATAATACAGAACATCAATAGACAAGAACAGCTCAAGGACAGAACTACATACAGTGGGGAGAACAAGTATTTGATACACTGCCGATTTTGCAGGTTTTCCTACTTACAAAGCATGTAGAGGTCTGTAATTTTTATCATATGTACACTTCAACTGTGAGAGACGGAATCTAAAACAAAAATCCAGAAAATCACATTGTATGATTTTTTAGTAATTAATTAGCATTTTATTGCAAGACATAAGTATTTGATCACCTACCAACCAGTAAGAATTCTGGCTCTCACAGACCTGTTAGTTTTTCTTTAAGAAGCTCTCCTGTTCTACACTCATTACCTGTATTAACTGCACCTGTTTGAACTCGTTACCTGTATAAAAGACACCTGTCCACACACTCAATCACAGACTCCAACCTCTCCACAATGGCCAAGACTAGAGAGCTTTGTAAGGACATCAGGGATAAAATTGTATACCTGCACAAGGCTGGGATGGGCTACAGGACAATAGGCAAGCAGCTTGGTGAGAAGGCAACAACTGTTGGCGCAATTATTAGAAAATGGAAGAAGTTCAAGATGACGGTCAATCACCTTCGGTCTGGGGCTCCATGCAAGATCTCACCTCGTGGGGCATCAATGATCATGAGGAAGGTGAGGGATCAGCCCAGAACTACACGGCAGGACCTGGTCAATGACCTGAAGAGAGCTGGGACTACAGTCTCAAAGAAAACCATTAGTAACACACTACGCTGTCATGGATTAAAATCCTGCAGCACAGGCAAGGTCCCCCTGCTCAAGCCAGCGCATGTCCAGGCCCGTCTGAAGTTTGCCAATGACCATCTGGATGATCCAGACGAGGAATGGGAGAAGGTCATGTGGTCTGATGAGACAAAAATAGAGCTTTTTGGTCTAAACTCCACTCGCCGTGTTTGGAGGAAGAAGAAGGATGAATACAACCCCAAGAAATCCATCCATGGGGCCATGTATCGCAAGATCTTGGCCAACAACCTTCTTCCCTCAGTAAGAACATTGAAGATGGGTCATGGCTGGGTCTTTCAGCATGACAACGACCCGAAACACACAGCCAGGGCAACTAAGGAGTGGCTCCGTAAGAAGCATCTCAAGGTCCTGGAGTGGCCTAGCCAGTCTCCAGACCTGAACCCAATAGAAAATCTTTGGAGGGAGCTGAAAGTCCGTATTGCCCAGCGACAGCCCCGAAACCTGAAGGATCTGGAGAAGGTCTGTATGGAGGAGTGGGCCAAAATCCCTGCTGCAGTGTGTGCAAACCTGGTCAAGAACTACAGGAAACGTATGATCTCTGTAATTGCAAACAAAGGTTTCTGTACCAAATATTAAGTTCTGCTTTTCTGATGTATCAAATACTTATGTCATGCAATAAAATGCTAATTAATTACTTAAGGGTTTCAGTGACTTCATTAGCTGTGGTTGCTGATGCATATTTGGTTGAATCATAAGCATACATGGACACACATGCTTTGTTTAATGCCAGTGGCAGGTCATTGGTAAAAAATAGAAAAGAGTAGAGGGCCTAGAGAGCTGCCCTGCGGTACACCACACGTTACATGTTTGACATTAGAGAAGCTTCCATTAAAGAAAACCCTTTGAGTTATATTAGATAGATAGCTCTGAATCCACGACATGGCAAAGGTTGAAAAGCCATAACACAACAACAGGTTATGGTCAATAATATAAAAGACTGCATTAAAATCTAACAGTACAGCTCCCACAATCTTCTTATTACAATTTATTTTTACCAATCATCAGTCATTTGTGTCAGTGCAGTACATGTTGAGTGTCCTTCTCTATAAGCATGCTGAAAGTCTGTTGTTAATCTGTTTACAGAGAAATAGTATTGTATTTGGTCAAACATAATATTTTACAACAGTTTGCTAAGAGCTGGCAGCAAGCTTATAGGTCTGCTGTTAGAACCAGTAAAGGCCGCTTTACCACTCTTGGGTAGCGGAATTACTTTGGCTTCCTTCCAGCCCTGACAAAGACTTTCCTCTAGGCTCAGATTAAAAATATGACAGATGGGAGTGGCTATAGAGTCATCTACCATCCTCAGTTGCTTTCCATCTAAGTTGTCAATGCCTGGAGGTTTGTCATTATTGATCAATAACAATCATTTTCCCACCTCTCCCACATAACTTTACAAAATTCAAACTTGCAATGCTTTTCTTTCATTATTTGTTTTTTATGCATGGATACAATTGCTTACTGTTCGTTGTTGGCATTTCCTGCCTACGTTTGCCCACTTTGCCAATGAAATAATCATAAAAATAACTGGCAACATCAAATGGTTTCGTGATGAGTTGAATTTGTCTTTCTGCCCATAATTTCATTTAAAGTACTCCAAAGGTTTTTTCCATTGTTCTTTATATCATTGATATTGGCTTCATAATACAGTTTCTTCTTTTTTGTTGTGTTTAGTCACATCATTTCTCAATTTGCAGTAAGTCAGCCAGTCAGATGTGCAGCCAGACTTATTAGCCACTCCTTTTGCTCCATCTCTTTCAACCATACAGTTTTTCAATTCCTCATCAATCCATGGATCCTTCACAGTTCTAACATTGAGTTGCTTAACAGGTGCATGTTTATCAATAGTTGGAAGAAGCAATTTCATAAATGCATCAAGTGCAGCGTCTGGATGCACCTCATTAATCACATCAGACCGACAAATATTTTTAACATCGTCCGCATAAGAGTCACAGCAAAATCTTGCGTATGATCTCTTATACACTATTTTAGGCACCAGCTGTTAGAACTTTGGCTTTCCTGGATATAGCCACTATATTGTGATCACTGCATCCAATTGGTACGGATACAGCTTTAGAACAAAGTTCTACAGCATTAGTAAAAACGTGATGGATACATGTGGATGATCTTGTACTTGTAGTGTTTATAAACACCCTGGTAGGTTGGTTAATAACCTGAACCAGATTACAGGCACTGGTTACAGTAAGAAGCTTCCTCTTGAGCGGACGGCTTGATGAAACCAGTCAATATTCAGGTCCCCAAGAAAGTAGACCTCTCTGTTTACACCACATACACTATCAAGCATTTCACACATATTATTTAGATACTGACTGTTAGCACATACAGTAAGTGGTCTATAGCAACACCCCAAAAGAAACGGCTTTAGATGTGCCAAGAGAACCTGCAACCACAACACTTCAATAACACTTGACAAAAGATCTCGAAGCATTACAGGGATGTGGCTCTGAATATATACAGCAACACCTCCCCCATAAGCATTTCTGTCGATGTTATATCCTTGTATTGCTGCTGCTGTATTATCAAATGAATTATCTAAGTGAGTCTCAGAAATGGCTAATATATGAATGTTATCTGATGTTAGCAAGTTATTTCATGAACCTTATTTCTAAGGCTACACATATTAATACGGGCTATTTTCAGCCCTTTCCTGGGTAGCTCATCAGAGACAGACATAATACTGGAGAGAGCAAACAAAGTAAGATACAAAAATATACATTTAGCAAGTCATTAATCAATTGGTGTGTGTGTGTGTGTGTGTGTGTGTGTGTGTGTGTGTGTGTGTGTGTGTGTGTGTGTGTGTGTGTGTGTGTGTGTGTGTGTTGCGTTGTTGAAGCTATGAACCCATAGGTTTGGCTCTCTCATCCCTTCCAGGCTTCTGGGAGGGGGGGTGGACAATGAGCCTGTCATAGCGGATGTAAGCAATGTCCCCGCGAGCTCTGGCAGCTTTCATGGCTGGGATCAGTTCTTTCCTCTTCTGGCGCACAGCTACTTTGTTGAAGCACCTTTGGCAGTGACTGCAGCCAAAATCCAAGAGGGCTGTCATGTTCCTTTTACTGAGGAGTGGCTTCTGTCTGGCCACTCTACCGTAAAGGCCTGATTGGTGGAGTGCTGCAGAGATGGTTGACCTTCTGGATGATTCTCCCATCTCCGCAGAGGAACTCTGGATTTCTGTCAGAGTGACTATTGGGTTCTTGGTCACCTCCCTGACCAAGGCCTTTCTTCCCTGATTTCTCAGTTTGGCCAGGCAGCCAGCTCTAGGAAGAGTCTTGGTGGCTCCAAACTTCTTCCATTTAAGAAGGATGGAGGCCACTGTGTTCTTGGGGACCTTCAATGCTGCAGACCTTTTTTGGTACCCTTCCCCAGATCTGTGCCTCGAAGCTCTACAGACAATTCCTTCAACCTCATGGCTTGGTTTTTGCTCTGACATGCACTGTCAACATTGGGAACTTATATAGACAGGTGTGTACATTTCCAAATCATGTCCAATTAATTGAATTTACCACAGGTGGACTCCAATAAAGTTGTAGAAACAACTCAAGGATGATCAATGGAAACCGGATGCACTTGAGCTCAATTTCGAGTCTCAAAGCAAAGGGTCTGAATAGTTATGTAAATAAGGTATTTCTGTTTTTTATTTTTGAAACATTTGATAAAAAAATCCCGAAACCAGTTTTTGCTTTGTCATTATGGGGTATTGTGTGTAGCTTGATGAGATTTTAATTGTTTTTAATCAATTTTAGAATAAGGCTGTAACGTAACAAAATGTGGAAAAAGTGAAGGGGTCTGAATACTTTCCGAATGCACTGTATATGCCTCCACACAAGAGTATCATTCATTACACAATAATTGCAAAGGACATCTTTATAGAAATTAAACAGGAATGGAAAACAAGGATCGCTGTGAAATACACTGTACAAAGATCCTGTGTTTGACTGCTTTGGTGTTTTCCTTTCTCTCTCTTGCAGTTTGAGGGCTGCTGTAAGGCCTATTCTCGCCTGGAGAATCTGAAGACCCACCTGCGATCTCACACCGGGGAAAAACCATATGTGTGTGACCACGAGGGATGCAACAAAGCCTTCTCCAACGCCTCGGACAGAGCCAAGCACCAGAATCGCACACACTCCAACGAGGTGCGCTCACGCGCACACACACTTCAATGAGATCCTACTGGGGCTGCCTCCCAAACACCAACCTATCCCCTTCATAGCGCAGTACTTTCAGGGCCCTGGTCTAAAAACAGCGTACTATGCAGGCAATCGGGCACCATTTTGGATGCTGTCAAGCTCCCACACTGCACAGCACTGCAGCTCCATTCTGCCCTGCCAAGACTTCAGACAGACTCACTTATAAAGTCCATTAGATATTCTCTTAGACAGACATGAGTAGGATCAATACTCTTCTACCTTTTGTGACTTACTGTAAGGTCCTGGGCCAAAAGATTGTGGCATCAAGAAAATACAAACTGACGCATGTATCTTCAATGGGTTGTCTGCTAGCCTTTTACATATTCAGGCTGAAATGAGATGTGTGGACTTTTTCTCATCACGCACGGTGATTGTTCTTGGACGTCTATACTTGCCTCATTAAACCACGGCCGTGTGTGTTGTGTTTGTTTGTGTGTGTGTGTGCGTGCGTGTGTTCCTAAGTGTGTGTGTGTGTGTGTGTGTGTATGCAGGCGTGTGTGTGAGTAAGTAATGATGTACGGAACTAATGAGCATGGCAGCCCCACAGTGCATTAGTGTGAATCAAGCGTAGGCATCCCTAATGGAGATCCAGACCACCTGCAGATCACCAATACAAAATGAACCCTGGAACCGTTCCAAGCCTCCTACTGGCCTATCCATCAGGCGATAGAGGAGAGAAGTGTAGGGGGAGAGCACAGCATCCCATGGATCCACACGCACGCACGCGCACACACACGCACACACACACACACACACACCAGTATAACTGTAACTTTATTACTGGAAACCGCATAAATCTTAGTGATATTCTGTGGCTGTAAGCAGAACCAACAAGTCACTGGTCTTGCATACATAATTTATACACTCTAATTGCGTGTTTACAACAACAGCTAGTCACAGCTAATCTGAGTAAGTAGGAGGGGATGGATATTCTAATTCCCAGGCATGTATTTGAATGTTATTAAACAGAATGTGAACTGCATGATATTCATCTCCCTCTGGATCCTGTGTGGCTCACTTGGTAAGAGTGTGGTGGTAACCACGCCAGGGTTGTCGGTTTGCTTCCCGCTGGGGCCACATTTAAATGTATACCCTCACTGTACTGTAAATCGCTTCGCATTAAATACACACTACCGTTCAAAAGTTTGGGTCCACTTAGAAATGTCCTTGTTTTTGAAAGAAAAAAACATTTTTCGGCCATTAAAATAACACCAAATTGATCAGAAATACAGTGTAGACATTGTTAATGCTTTAAATGACTATTGTAGCTGGAAACAGCAGATTTTTTTTATGGAATATCTACACAGGCGTACAGAGGCCCATTATCAGCAAATCAAAAATCAAATCAAATCAAATTTATTTATATAGCCATTCGTACATCAGCTGATATCTCAAAGTGCTGTACAGAAACCCAGCCTAAAACCCCAAACAGCAAGCAATGCAGGTGTAGAAGCACGGTGGCTAGGAAAAACTCCCTAGAAAGGCCAAAACCTAGGAAGAAACCTAGAGAGGAACCAGGTTATGTGGGGTGGCCAGTCCTCTTCTGGCTGTGCCGGGTGGAGATTATAACAAAACATGGTCAAGATGTTCAAATGTTCATAAATGACCAGCATGGTCAAATAATAATAAGGCAGAATAGTTGAAACTGGAGCAGCAGCACAGTCAGGTGGACTGGGGACAGCAAGGAGTATCCCATCAGAGTATAACCTTTCTAAATAAAGATGAAATAAATACATTTGTATCCACAGAAACCCTATGTGTGTAAAGTCCCCGGGTGTACGAAGCGCTACACGGACCCCAGCTCTCTCAGGAAGCACGTGAAGACAGTCCACGGACCAGAGGCCCACGTCACCAAGAAACAGCGCAGCGACCTGCCGCCCAGCAGACCCGTGCCACCCAAAGAGAATGGAGAGAACGAGACAGGCCGGGGCACGGAGGAGAAGATGGACAGCACCTCGAGAGGCATGGAGGACTACCTGCAGGTCAAGTCTATCAAGACGGAGAAGTCTGTGGTAAGAGATCATCTGGTGAAAGAGAGATCATTTGGAGTAGAAGTGGAAATATAATTCAGCGTTTTTAGGTTACTGTACGGTTATGTGTGCCCTCCCAATCTATGGTTTAGCCACTTTATAGATTTGTGCAATCAGATAAGGGGCGGCAGGTAGCCTAGTGGTTAGAGCATTGGGCCAGTAACCGAAAGGTTGAGAGATCGAATCCCCGAGCTGACAAGGTAAAAATCTGTCGTTCTGTCCCTGAACAGGGCAGTCACTGTTCCTGGGCAGTCATTGTAAATAATTGCAAATAATAATTTGTTCTTAACTGACTTGCCTGGTTAAATACCAATAATGCCCTTCTACTTTCTCACTCAGAGCCCCTACTAACAATGGCATGCAAATCTTACCTAACAAACTTTTCTCCTTCCTATCTAACACTCTCTGCACGTTTCCTTTCCATTTCTCTTTGAAACTTTCCTTAAGGACAGACATTACTAAGGTGAGCACAGCTTCAGTTCATTACAGAATATCTTTCATAATATCTCCCTTCATTTCATCATCATGTTCTGCTGCTGTATGACAAGCCATCGCCAGTAAGGAACACGGTCCAAACATGTGTGTAATAGTTATTACAGAATTTGAAGTCCTCATACTGTACACCATAAAGAGGGACTGGGGAGCCCCACAACCCAGAGAGCCACAGATTCATAGCCCCTTGTGCTGGCCTAGCATGTACTCAAGCATCCTTTCATCTCCCCCATTTCTAATTCACAGACAGTCTAAAGAGCGCAGTAATCTGTAGCCACCCCAAACAACACTCGTTATTTACAATTAAAGTTGTGGAGGAAAGAACTTGCATGATTCACTGTACATCTCCTTATGTTGTTCTGTTATCACTGTTCTACTTCCTCTTCGTTAGATGGCGATCCCTTTCCTTTTTTAGATATAAACATGTTGTTTCTCTCTGCCTCTCTCTCTCTGTCTCTCTCTCTGTCTCTCTCTCTCTCTCTCTCTCTCTCTCTCTCTCTCTCTCTCTCTCTCTCTGTCTCTCTCTCTGTCTCTCTCTCTGTCTCTGTCTCTCTCTCTGTCTCTCTGTCTCTCTCTCTGTCTCTCTCTCTGTCTCTCTGTCTCTCTCTCTCTCTCTCTCTCTGTCTCTCTCTCTGTCTCTCTCTCTGTCTCTCTGTCTCTCTCTCTCTAGATGTATCAGTCCAGCCCTGGTGGTCAGTCGTCATGTAGCAGCGAGCCGTCGCCACTTGGCAGTTCCACCAACCATGACAGTGGAGTAGAGATGGCCCTCCACAGCGGCGGGGGCAGCATGGGGGACCTGACTGGACTGGACGACCCCTCGGGGCCCCTCGTGGACTCCTCCTTCTCTGGCCTCTCGTCTGGGACAGCAGGGGTCGGGGTGGGCCTCCACCTACGTCAACACCTAGGCCTCAGCCACATCCACAGACTAGAACACCTGAAGAAGGAGAAACTGAAGACGGCGAGGGACTCCTGCCAGTGGGCCAATCATCATCCAGCTCCTCCAGTCCAGAACACCAAGCTACCGCCCATACCAGCAAGCGGTGAGTAAACATAAAAAGAAAGAAGTAACCAGTGTTTTCATAATTATCCTTTTTGAGTACTCAGTACATTCAGAAATCTATTCAGGCTACATTCCTCCTGTGTGAAATCAATTCTTCTTTGCTTCAGGGACCCTTTTGGAGAGTGGAAATATGTGTGGCGGGCCTGGATCGTTCAGCCTCAGTGAGCTGTGTTCCAGTAAGGTGACTGTCCTAAACCAGCTGGACCATCTGATGGAGCGCAGGGACAGCGCCACCAGCACCGTCTCCTCTGCCTACATCAGCCGCCGCTCCTCTGGCATCTCCCCCTGCTACTCCAGCCGCCGCTCCAGCGACGCCTCCGCGTTCAGTGGCCACCGCCACCACAACATCAGCTCCACCGGCTCCTACGACCCCATCTCTGCAGACCTGTCCCGCCGCTCCAGCGACGCCAGCCAGTGTGGGGGTGGTGGAGGAGGGGGACGGCTGCCCAGTCACCTCAGCCTCACCCCCGCCCAGCACTACCACCTCAAGGCGAAATATGCGGCGGCTACAGGCGGAGCCCCACCCACACCTTTACCCAACATGGAGAGGATGAGTCTCAAGACCTGCTTGGCCCTCTACAGGGACGCTTCCCAGGGAGACTCGTCGTCTGGTTACTCCTCCTTCGACCCCGTTATCCCCAGTGGGGTTCCCAGGCGCTGCAGCGGCGATATGGGAAACTATAACGGCCGCAGCATGATGCCCCACGAAGCTCCGTCCAACATTCCCCGTCGGGCTAGCGACCCCGTCCCCCGGCGGCCGTCCCTGGACCCACTGTCCCCGCTGTCCCATCAGCCTCAGGTGCAGCGCTACAACAGCACGGGCAACATGCAGAACCTCCCCCCACACGCCTCCCTGCCGAACCAGGCCCTGTCTGCAGCCGAGCGGCGCCACCTGGTGCTCCAGAGCCACCAGCCGCGCTCCGACGACAGCCTGCAGCGATACCCCTACTGCCCCCGGCCGCCCAGCATCTCTGAGAACGTGGCCATGGAGACCATGGCCGGCGATATGAGCGGTAGACGCAACAGCAGTGAGGAGGAGATGATGGTACTTCCGGATGACGTCGTTCACTACATCACCGCTCAGGGCGGAGCTGGAGAGTCAGACTGTGCCAACCGACAAGCACAATGCGGTTTCCATGGAAACGCAATAAACCCTAACCCCCAGCAACAACAGCAGTTTTACCACCAGCGAAGGATGGCTGTGGTGGACACCAATATGAGTATGAACCCTTCGTCTGCACCACAAACCAAGCGCCTCTCCTGTGCCCTAAGCCCAGGCCATCCGAAGCAGTCTTTCCCCTCCTCACTCAGTAAGACGAGCACCATGCCGGTACAGTGGAATGAGGTCAGCTCAGGGACTGTGGAAGCTCTTCACAACCCAACCCAACATCTGCCGTTCGGTCGAAGCGACTCAAACCTCGCCATGGTCCAACAGAAACAGAACTTTGTCTCGTTTCAGAAGCAGAATCTTAACTCCAACCAACACATTGCACAGATTAACCACAACCTGGCTCATGCAGCTCATCAGGGGAGATACATACAGCAGCAGAGGACAGACTCCAGGCTGGGCTGTGTCCAGCAACAGAGCCTACAGCAGCAGCAGCCCGCTAATGCTAACCTCAATGAACGAGTGAGCCTCGAGTATGGGTTTAACCAGGGTCTCGGTCCTAGTGATGCTAACGCTAACCAGCGGTCCTCCTGTAGTAGTATGGCAGTTGGTGGCACAGTGCACAGTGTAGACACGCAGAACAGCCGACTGAGGACGCAGCCAGTGGGGAGTCAGTTGTCTCAAGTCACATTTAAGGATAGCGGTGTGAACTCTTCGCGGATGATCTCACATCAACAGAAATATAATATAGCGTCCCAGGTTCAGCATCCTATACAGAATGGAGGTCAAATACTCATCCAGCCAAGACCGCCCACAGAACATAAGTCTCTAAGCAGACAGCATTCAGGGTCAATGACAATCCAGCGACAACACTCAATAGGCAATCACTGCAGCAATGGCAACAACACAGACAACAATGTTATGTTCTACACAGGACAGATGCACGTGTTTGGGCCAAACGGGAACGTCAACACGCAGACGATGACATCACCAGTAGTGGATGTTCTTCAATGTCCCTCAGACAGCACTGAGACCTCAATGACCTCACCGGGAGTAAACAACCAGGTCTCCAGTACGGTGGACTCGTCCAATGGGACAGGGGCAGAGGAGCCCCAGATTGACTTTGACACCATGCTGGATGATGGGGACCACTCCAGCCTGATGTCAGGCACCATCAGCCCCAGTATCCTCCAGAGTCTGTCCCAGACCTCCTCCAGACTCACCACCCCCCGGAACTCTGTCACCCTGCCCTCCCTTCCCCTCCCTGCAGGGGGCAGCAACATGGCCATCGGCGATATGAGCTCCCTGCTCACCGCGCTTGCAGAAGAGAACAAGTTCCTCAGCATGATGTCATAAGGATGATCCCAAATACGCTGAAGGCAGACACAGGTAAAGCACACGGTACCTACCTTGGTGTATTTGGCCCAGGACGTGTGTTAAAAGAAGTGACCTATTGTAACCCAAGCTCTAAGAACGATAGTTTATCTGCCACCAAGAGTTTAAACTGGCTGTGTGAATGACACGAGGGGAACCTACTAGTTAACATTGTTGCAGAGGTCCTCCTGACCATGTGATTGAACACTAAGCACCTCATTGGAGAACTTTGACGACCACCAGAGACTAAGGAACCTATGAGATTCTGAAGACTTCATGCTAAAACACCACTATGTTTGTGCTACTTATTGTATTATCCTGTACAGTATCATTATGGAGCTAATATGGCGATTTCATATCTATTGAGAAGCCATATTTTGCCTTAGATGAGTAAGTAAGTACATTGTGATCCACAGCACAATTCTGTTAATGTTGTACATGAGATAGTGTACAGTTCTGCAGTAAAACAAGTTTACCAAGTGCCTGGCTATGCCGCAGAATATGCAAGACACGCATATGACACAGATCGCATTGAAGTGCAACCAGATACCGATTTTGGGATTTTTTTCTATCATTTAGTTATTTAAAGACACACATATATGTAAATTGTGTAAATGACTTGATCTAAAAAAAAAACCCGATTTGATTCTGTCTCTCAGATCTTATCTGAAACTCATTCATCTGTGCAGATTAGATGTTCTCTTCTTCTGTCAGTGAAGTTGCAGCAACAAAAGAATCTGGGAGAAAAATGATTAAATCATTCAATAGAGTCAGAGGAAATCTTTTTTTCTAATCTATTTAGTCATGTCAGGTCTACTTCCACACAGTGTCTTCGATATGAGCCGTCGTCTTATTTGTCTGCCGCGTTGAGTTGGACTACTGAGATGAACAGTGACGTCTCAGTGTCGGGGACAAGTTGTGGCTGGAATTAAGCAACCACTTCTGAAGAATATGCAAACGCTTGATATGATACATATTCTGGGGGTGACAACATTGCTATTAACTCTTGGTGATGAATTAGGAAAAATCTAAAAGGGAAAGAGAATCCTCCTTTTCGGTGTCAAATGACTTTTTCTCCAGTACCGCCCTTGATGATGACGAGGATACTAAGATATCATAGTGTATTAGGAATCTACGTTTTTTTTTTGTATACTGCCATGCAACTCTGTTGTGTTGGATATGTATATATCTTTTGTACATTTTTATGAAATACAATATTGTTTTTTTTGGTTTTTTTCTATTTAATTGCTGTCTGGTGAGTTATTTCAAACCATGGGTGTTTTTTCTCATGGAATATGACATGTTTGAAATTATGTTGCGTTGTTTTAGGTCTCCAATATACAATACCAGGCCGATTGAATTCAATTGGCCTATAAAATTCACATATAAAGAAAAGTCCCATGTACAGAAATCCCCCCCACAATATAAATGGTACGTTGTTATATTTCCCACTCCTTGGTTCAAAACGGAACATAGAGACAGTAGACACAATAGACAGTAGCCAGTACATCAGAGAGTTGAACTGTTCTTTGAAAACCTCTCCTTTAATCTTATAAGTATATGAGTGTTGATTGCTTAAATAATTCAGGAGGAAAACTTTCTTCTTTTGAAGCCACACAAGTTCTCTCTCTCTCCTTTGCTGCCAACAAAGCATTTTTCCTCCCACATTGAATCCTATCATATCATATCTTATAAGACTATCTTTCAAGGTAATTATGGAGGCTTTGAAATAGGTTCTTCTGACCCCGTCTTGCCCCCCGCTTGTAATGTTGGCCTGCACACAATGCTAGTTTCACTCCAGAAGCTGATGAGAAAGGGCACACTTGTAAAACCGCAAAGTGCATACAGAGCAGTTGCTAACGTTAACCTGTGTGTCGTCCAACATTACCAGGGACAGATTGGCCCAAAGGAAATGGCTGTTGAAACCACATAAAACACACACACACCAGTTAGAGAGCGAGTGAGAGAGGGAGTGAGAGAGAGAGAGAGAGAGAGAGTTCCAGGGAGGGACAAAGCGTCAAGCAAGAGTGTTAGCGCTGAGGAACAAATGATTTTATTCTGACAGGGAATTCAGCCGAGAATACGTTTGATCTGAGGTTTTTGAGAGCTTTTGCCACTGGAATTCCTTATTCTCTCAGAGAATTGAAAGAGAGAAAATAGCCCGAGGATATGAAATCGTATCAGTAAAGGGGTTAGTGAGACTCAAGTCATAAATTAGCAACACCTAAATTTATTGGTACTGTAGATCCAACAGGATGATAATAGGCAGATGTACTGACTTGTGTAGCATGTATAGACTACAAACACATTAGGCAGACAGTGAGGGGTTCTTAAAAAATCTGGAAATGTTTTAAAAGAACCCAGGTTTATTACAGGAGGCACCAGCCTTAACCTCAACCTTATCAACCTTAACCCTAGCTTCATGTCCACATCCAGGTTCAACCCTAACCCTAGCTTCATGTCCACATCCAGGTTCAACCCTAACCCTAGCTTCATGTCCACATCTCGGTTCAACCCTAACCCTAGCTTCATGTCCACATCTCAGTTCAACCCTAACTCTAGCTTCATGTCCACATCTCGGTTCAACCCTAACCCTAGCTTCATGTCCACATCTCGGTTCAACCCTAACCCTAGCTCCATGTCCACATCTCAGTTCAACCCTAACCCTAGCTTCATGTCCACATCTTGGTTCAACCCTAACCCTAGCTTCATGTCCACATCCAGGTTCAACCCTAACCCTAGCTTCATGTCCACATCTCGGTTCAACCCTAACCCTAGCTTCATGTCCACATCTCGGTTCAACCCTAACCCTAGCTTCATGTCCACATCTCGGTTCAACCCTAACACTAGCTTCATGTCCACATCTCGGTTCAACCCTAATCCTAGCTTCATGTCCACATCCAGGTTCAACCCTAACCCTAGCTTCATGTCCACATCTCGGTTCAACCCTAACCCTAGCTTCATGTCCACATCTCGGTTCAACCCTAACACTAGCTTCATGTCCACATCTCGGTTCAACCCTAACCCTAGCTTCATGTCCACATCTCGGGTCAACCCTAACTTCATGTCCACATCTCGGTTCAACCCTAACCCTAGCTCCATGTCCACATCTCGGTTCAACCCTAACCCTAGCTTCATGTCCACATCTCGGTTCAACCCTAACCCTAGCTTCATGTCCACATCTCGGTTCAACCCTAACCCTAGCTTCATGTCCGCATCCCGGTTCAACCCTAACCCTAGCTTCATGTCCACATCTCGGTTCAACCCTAACCCTAGCTTCATGTCCACATCTCGGTTCAACCCTAATCCTAGCTTCATGTCCACATCCAGGTTCAACCCTAACCCTAGCTTCATGAGGACCACTTTGGAAACAAGGGTTTTAATTAATACTTTGAAGTGCTATACTCTGGGACCACATTGTACATATTGTTGTATATGTCTCTTACCCAAATAAGTTCAATTCAATTCATGTCCACATCCTGGTTCAACCCTTACCCTTGCCTCAATAACAATCACAACCCTAACCCTTACCTTAACCTTAGCTTCATGTCCACATCCTGGTTCAACCTTTACCCTTGCCTGAATCACAACCCCCCTAACCCTAACACTAGCTCCGTGTCCACAAGTACCAGTTCTGTTCTCAGAAACAGAAACAGTAACCAACGGTTCAGTAAATCCACACCTTACACCTGGGGGGGGGGTGCCAGTGTCAACAAACACTGGCACTGGTCTGGACTGGTCTCCACCACTGCTGACCACTGGACCAGGAACAACTCAAATGATACATTGGCAACATCCACAGGCTGATGAAAGGCTAACACGAGATACACCATCTCCATCCAGTCAAACCTGTGGGACATGGGACTAGTGCTGGAGCAGTGTACTGAGCCACAGGCCCATAAGAGGACCACAGTACTAATGATGTTCTAATATAACGCTGCTGTCCTCTGGAACAGGCCCTTCACTGATTGGATGAGCAATGAGAGCAGGGCAAAGAGCTGCAAGTGCCATGCTGTAAAATCAATCAATTGGCCAAGCAGGCAGATCCAGGCTGGCTGGTTTACAGGGAGCAGGCAGATCCAGGCTGGCTGGTTTACAGGGAGCAGGCAGGCAGGCCCCCCCTTACCACACAGGGTTAAGTCCTTACATCGCTCAGCATGGGGTCTAAAACAACCACCTTTGGGTCATTGAATAGAACAACAATTGCATTTGATTATTCAACCAAATTAAACATTGCAAAAGATGATGTACAGTATGTAATGATTTGTCAATTTAACTTCAGTAAAATGGTACTGTGACAGTTCCCTATACCATCCCTGCCTGATAAAAATTCTGAACACCTAGTTTGTCTTCTGCAGCACCCCAGACCTTCATCAGAGAAGGCTTTCATCCTGTGTCCCCTAGTCAGAACATCACCATCCACGGTGGTGCATCAGATCAGCCTCAACACACACACACACACACACACTTCCCCCTGCGGAGGGGCCTACACATGTCTGTTAGTGATCTGCCGGAGATCTGAGGGTCTCTCCGTTCTCACCAGGCCCCCGTGAGAGCTTCCAAGAGGGGCAGCCAGCCCCCCCCCCCCCCTCCTCCCGCCGCTCCACTCTGCTGGTGCTTGCTCTCATTTAACTTCCAGAGTGAAGAGCATTTGCTGCATGAGACACACCCGGGCCAACACACTTGAAGTGCCTCTCCTACATCTCCTGGATGTTGTTAATTAGATATAGCACAATACCAAAGCGCTCCTCTCCGAAAGTGGTGTCAGGGGCTTCTGTCAGAGAGAGAGAGAGAGAGAAAGAGAGAGAGAGAGAGAGCGCAAGCAGCCACAAAGTTGTCAGCAAACGCACTCCCAATGAGGAGGAGAGGGGGAGGGTAGGAGATGATGGTTTTCCCTGCATTTTGGATGTAACAGTGCCTGGGCTGGTCCTTATTGGGGAAATTATTATTGTTTGAAATGGGATTGTCCCATGCCTGCTCAGTTGGAACAGCACATTTTATACATGGGCAGCCAGTCTACCCGACGACAGTGTTGCTCACTGTTTGACTGGCCGCATGGGGACCCAAATTGATTCATAAATGAACGTTGTCTTTCAGTGGCAAAGAGGCCGGGCTAGAATTCAGAGAAATGTGCATGATATTATTTTAATATAAATGAATGACCTATCAGGGATTTTTGTGCATGATCCATTAAGGATGGCATCACAAGCAGGAACTAGGGCTGCGGGGCTATTTGTGGGGAAGATTTGGCCTTGTTAGCATGTAATATGTAATAATATGTGTGATAATGCACGGCTGGGGCTTTAATGGTGTAATGTAGTGTTTTATAAGCAGCACAAGGGAGTGTAAGGGGGGGGGGGGGGGGTTAGAGGACATGCAGTCTCCTTCACCATCTCATTTGTGACAAAGTAGATTTGACTGACAGGGTGGATCCGGTGCTCATTGGACCAGCAACATTTCAATCATTCACTTAATCATCATTTTCCATCGGTCAGAGACACCATTCAACCCAGCAACTAGCATTGGCTTTAAGTATCACCACGTCTCCTTGATATCCCTGGTCATTATATGATCTCAATAATGGTTAAACAACCACATTACAGGAATAGTCAAAACAGCACATGAATATACAGTTGAAGTCGGAAGTTTACATACACCTTAGCCAAATACATTTAAACTCAGTTTTTCACAATTCCTGACATTTAATCCTAGTAAAAAGCCACTGTCTTAGGTCAGTTAGGATCACCACTTTATTTTAAGAATGTGAAATGTCAGAATAATAGTAGAGAGAATTATTTATTTCAGCTTTTATTTATTTCATCACATTCCCAGTGGGTCAGAAGTTTACATGCACTCAATTATTATTTGGTAGCATTGCCTTTAAATTGTTTAACTTGGGTTTAACGTTTCGGTTAGCCTTCCACAAGCTTCCCACAATAAGTTGGGTGAATTTTGGTCCATTCCTCCTTACAGAGCTGGTGTAATTGAGTCAGGTTTGTAGGCCTCCTTGCTCGCACACGCTTTTTCAGTTCTGCCCACAAATTGTCTATAGGATTGAAGTCAGGGCTTTGTGATGGCCACTCCAATACTTTGACTTTGTCAAGCCATTTTGCCACAACTTTGGAAGTATGCTTGGGGTAATAGTCCATTTGGACAACTTCCTGACTGATGTCTTGAGATGTTGCTTCAATATATCCACATAATTTTCATGCCTCATGATGCCATCTATTTTGTGAAGTGCACCAGTCCCTCCTGCAGCAAAGCACCCCCACAACATGATGCTGCCACACCCGTGCTTCATGGTTGGTATGGTGTTCTTTGGCTTGCAAGCCTCCCCCTTTTGCCTCCAAATGTAACGATGGTCATTATGACCAAACAGTTCTATTTTTGTTTCATCCGACCAGAGGACATTCCTCCAAAAAGTACGATCTTTGTCCCCATGTTCAGTTGCAAACCGTAGTCTGTCTTTTTTTATGGTGGTTTTGGAGCAGTGGCTTCTTCCTTGCTGAGCGGCCTTTCAGGTTATGTTGATATAGGACTCGTTTTACTGTGGATATCGATACTTTTGTACCTGTTTCCTCCAGCATCTTCACAAGGTCCTTTGCTGTTGTTCTGGGATTGATTTGCACTTTTCACATTAAAGTACGTTCATCTCTAGGAGACAGAACATGTCTCCTTCCTGAGTGGTATGACGGCTGCGTGGTACCATGGTGTTTATACTTCCGTGCTATTGTTTGTAAATTGCTCCCAAGGATGAACCAGACTTGTGGAGGTCTACAATTTTTTTCTGAGGTCTTAGCTAATTTCTTTTAATTTTCCCATGATGTCAAGCAAAGAGGCACTGAGATTGAAGGTAGGCCTTGAAATACATCCACAGGTACACCTCCAATTGACTCAAATTATGTCAATTAGCCTATCAGAAGCTTCTAAAGCCATGACATAATTTTCTGGAATTTTCCAAACTGTTTAAAGGCACAGTCAACTTAGTGTATGTAAACTTTTGACCCACTGGATTTGTGATACAGTGAATTATAAGTGAAATAATCTGTCTGTAAACAATTGTTGGAAAAATGACTTATGCCATGCACAAAGTAGATGTCCTAACCGACTTGCCAAAACTATAATTTGTTAACAAGAAATGTGTGGAGTGGTTGAAAAACGAGTTTTAATGACTTCAACCTAAATGTATGTAAACATCTGACCTCAACTGTATATTTTAGTGATAAGTGCTATTGACAACTGCACAGTTAATGTGAAACGCTTAACTTGCATGTTCTACCTAACAGCGCAGTAATCAATATAACAAATGTATAACTAATTAAAATATATATATACAATAAAGAAAACATGAGAAATAAGAAATGAAATAGGAAGCTATGGTGGTGCAATGTAAAGTGAGCGCTGTCTCGGAGGCAAACCCAAGATGCAAGTTGTTTTAGAGCAGGGTTCCCCAACTGGCCCCCATGTTCTCTGAGCAATAAAAAAAAAAGTTTATATTTTTTATTGTTGGGCATAAGACTGTCAAAACAAGGGCAAATCCACTCCAAGTGATTTCAATATTGGAAATATGTTCTAAAGTATTCCCAAGCATAATAGAGACATACATGTATGTGCTCGTAAACAAATGTAAGCAAGGTTTTAAATGATTATGTTTTAGTCAAATAGGACATCTGTTTGGGCTTCTTACGGTCAATTTGCAGTCCACAAATGATTGAAAATTTAGTTCTGGCCCCCTGACCCTCCCCTCAATAAAATCATTGTCCCGCGGCTGAATCTACTTGATGATCCATGTTTTAGATCGTCCAAAGAGAGAGAAAGATCTCATTGAATAGTATTCTCCTGCGGCAAAGCGGTGCAGCAACCTGGGAGTCATAAACCCTTCTGAGGTTGGTTTATAAGGAGTATTGATAATATATGAATAACTCATGGGGATGTCCTACTGACTTCCTGACTTCTGATCCGCTCATTACAATAGGACCACCACACAGCCAATAGGAGAAGGGCTAGGAAGAGCAGGATGTCAAGGGCCATGTCTCTATACCTGGTGAATATTAACAATGCTCCCTGCATAATCTACTTCTGCCGAAAGGTTACAGAGTGGAGTGGGAAAGAAAGATACCCACTGGCTGAGTTAGTGAGGGAGAGGGAGTCACTCACTTCAAAAGCTGGTGTCTTACTCATGATAAAGTGTTATAAAATGGCCAAGTTAACGGATTTAAATAGCTGCAAACTTGTAAAAGAAGCGTCCTCTGACTGTCAACTGCGTTTATTTTCAGCAAACTTAACATGTGTAAATATTTGTAAGAACATAACAAGATTCAACAACTGAGCCATAATCTGAACAAGTTCCACAGACATGTGACTAACAGAAATGGAATAACGTGTCCCTGGACAAAAGGGGGGTCAAAATCAAAAGCCACCAGCTGCATTAAGTACTGCAGTGCATCTCCTCCTCGTGGACTGCACCAGATTTGCCAGTTCTTGCTGTGAGATGTTACCCCACTCTTCCACCATGACACCTGCAAGTTCCCGGACATTTCTGGGGGAATGGCCCTAGCCCCATTCCCCGATCCAACAGGTCCCAGACGTGCTCAATGGGATGGAGATCCGGGCTCTTTGCTGGCCATGGCAGAACACTGTTTTGCGGGAAATCCCTGTAACGCACAGCGTTGAGATTGCCTGCAATAACAACAAGCTCCGTCTGATGATGCTGTGACTTCACTCATCAGTGAAGGGCACTTTTTGCCAGTCCTGTCTGGTCCAGCGATGGTGGGTTTGTGCCCATAGGCGAAGTTGTTTCCGGTGATGTCTGGTGAGGACATGCCTTACAACAGGCCTACAGTCTGAGCACTGATGGAGTGATTGTGCAATCCTGGAGTAACTCGGGCAGTTGTTGTTACCATGTACCTGTCCCGCAGGTGTGATGTTCAAATGTACCGATCCTGTGCAGGTGTTGTTACACGTGGTCTGCCATTGCGAGGACGATCAGGAAATTCATTAAAAATCCTACAATGTGATTTTCTGGATTTCTTTTCTCATTTTGTCTGTCATTGTTGAAGTGTACCTATGATGAAAATTACAGGCCTCTCATCTTTTTAAGTGGGAGAACTTGCACAATTGGTGGCTGACTAAATACTTTTTTGCCCCACTGTATATGTGTTTGAATGTGTGCATCTACCAATACTGTACGGCCGTGTGTGTGTGTGTTTGAACTTACGTGTACTGCGAGCACCTCTGTCACGCAGTCATGCGGTGAAGCTTTGTGGGGAATGTCAAATCAGATGGCGTGGTTTAAAGTTGAAAGATTTACTGAAAATGGATTCCAGATGCAGGCTCAAAAACACCAAGTCCCAGTTGTGATGCTCTGAGCAGCTCAGCAGAACTCTGGTGGCAGACAGCCCCTATCCAAGCAGACGCTGAGCAGTAGGCACCCTCTGCTTACCAGCCCTGCGCCCCAATAAAAGTTCATTTCTCCTGCAGCGTGTACTTGTTAACCTCACTTCATGGATTTGATAGAAAATGACTGATGGAAGAAATAGGCTTTTAAAATTGTGGCGAGTAGTTCACGAATGCAAGAAAGGACAGGTTATTAGAGGGAAAGATTGTCTTTGCGCTAAGCAGAGGCCCATCAGTGCCCATTATGGTCCCACATCAACTGCCCAAAAACATGCTCGTTCACCTGGGACCCACCTATTTACACAACAGTCAAGAAGGAGTCTCTCTGCTCTGCAGCTTAAATGCAGCGGTTTTGGGGGAACTTATTCATCATAAATCCTAGACAATAGGGGTGGGGAGAAAGTGTTAAAGGATGCAGGGGGGCGTCAAGTGAAGTTTGTTGTCCGTGTTAATCACGCGATGGAAATGAGGACATACAATGGGAAGGAAATAAGTACTTCAGTTCTGAACATTTTTTCTTCTAAATCAAATGTGATAGAATACGATAGCACACTTTTCCAACAAGAGCAGTGTTGGGTTTAATTTTGATGAAGAAAAAACATTAGAGCAAATTTTTACAAAATATTACATCACACACATTACAGCACAATTGAAAATAATGAATATCGCTATAATCCCGGATATGTTTACTAGTATTTCAAAAACAGTTGAGAAGGCTTATCCAATCGGTTGCGAGGCCATCAGTGTCATTAACTAATATAACATACATATTCATGATGTGTTGCTATGCAAAATAGCAGCTGTCTTTCAATAGCCTACCATCTGTTTAAGGGACTGTAATATTAACTGTTTAGTAAAGAAATACCACACAATAAGGCGTTTGGAAAACAATCGTGATGCTCATTACCTTGAAAGTTTATACACAAAAAATAGGTATTAGTGGTATTTTGATGCGTAGACATTTGTTGATGTGGATGACGGAATGTCCCCTTTAGTATTCGTTCAAAAAGGAGAGGAGAGGAGAGGATGAGGGGGCAGTGAGGTGAACCTGAAGCCAGGCTATGTTTTTTTTAATGAGTGCTTCCTGAAGCCCCAGAGAGGGGAGACCTGGAGGTCCTGTGAACAGCAAGGTGGCATTTCTGACCTCCCTCTGCTGCCGCCACTACCCTGGCTTCCTGACTCTCGCAGACCCCGCTATCTGCAGAGTTTTAACATGCTCCATCCATCCCTCCCTTCCACCTCTCCCTCGCTGTGTCAGCCTGGAACTTTCCTGAAATGCTACTAAGGGCCTGGATATTAGAGTCCAACAGCTGATCACTACTGAGCATCACTGCAGTGGGACTGGGATAGAGATGCTCGAGGTGCTTTGACAGTGGTCCTACTCTCCCTCCCTCTCTCGCCCTGCACTACCCAGGATGTCAAGCGATGCCTCATGTCGGAGATGTTTTCCCACCTAAAATGATGAACACCTTTCAAGTGCTAAAAGTGGAGGTTTTGCTGTTACTGTCAGGTTCACCATTCAACTAAAAGGGTATCCAGTGTTTTTACCACCCTCTCTGGGACAGACTAACGGTGGATGATGATGTTTATAGGGCCAGGATGGTGGTAGTGTTGTATCACTAGCAGGGGAGACGAGGGCTTATGCCCTTGATGGCGTGATTGTCCCTGGACTGTGATGAGCAAGGACACAGTAGTAACAAGGCCCGGCGATGGAACTAATTCAATGAGCAGGACTGATACAAAATCAGTTGAACTTTAATTTAATTTGAGATACTTGCAATCAAGACAGAGGATTTGACTTCTGTGTACTTGGACACCTTTTCCATGTATTTGTTTGAATGTTTCTTACTTTTTTCATGAACAAATCTATACTGAAAGGGATGTTTCATAAGGCCTCAATAAAATAACTTCTATATAACCTACAATTTGCCATACAGCATAAGTCTGTAGCAGTACATTGGTTTCTACATCTAGTGCTGGCTTGAGAAGATGAAGTAACAAAGGTTTGACTGGGAATGCAGTTGAGACACAGAATATCTTAACCATGAAGCTGTCAAGACAACCTCTCCCAGAACATACCCACTTACCCCCATAACGGCGCAACGGAGCAAACCTCCCCAAAACACTGAAGCGTTCACTCAGAGAGCAAAGACCCGCACAAGAACCATCCCTCTTTGATCTGCATGGCACACAAGGTCAACAATGTAACGGTGGTTTGGTTCAAACATGAATAATAGATTTCTACATCTTCACAAAGAAGAGCTGGTTTGAAGATTGCATTCCGTTGCGGTCTGAGAAGACAGGTTCTCCTGAAGGGAAGTTCATCTCAAGCCAGAATTTCAAAACAAAAATGTACTGTAGCTAAGGCCCAAAATAACAAAGGAGCCCTGTGTTGGCTACATAGGGTGAAAGTACGTCTCTGTCTGTGATGGGATTGTGTTCCTCCAGTGGCAAAGACTATACTGTTTAAAGTAGAGTTTAAACTATTGTAGCCATTGAAAATAGATACAGATTGTCTCCATGAAAATGATCTTATTTGTGAAAAGGATTTAACAGTGACTAAGCTACTGATATCATGGGTTTACAGACTGATGCAATAACTCCACAGTAACACATGCTAATGGTTTTCCTAGTGAGAAAATAATTCACGCCTGCCAAAATCTATCAAGTAAAAAGGCTCCAAATCATTATTATTTTCCTGTTTTTTTGAAGAAGGAAAACCTGCAGTCATTCTCAGTTTATAAATCACCGTGGCAATTAACACGCCTTTTCAATAAGCAGGAAAATGCAACATCATTTTCCACAGCAATTAGACAGCCTGATGTAAAGTAACTTGGCTGAGGCACCAGGCATGTTGTATGGCTCCTTCTAGCCTTGCTGGAAGGACTTAACAGGGCTACAGCGGCTGAGCAGCGCATGCTTTGGCTGGGAAAGCAGGACTGGATTTGGGCAAGAGGACATGGTGATGCAATGCTGCCACAGAGAGCGAGCTGGCCTCCTCTCCCCCTCTCCTCTCCGTTCCTCTCTTAACCCCTTACCCTGTCCTCTTCTCTGCTCTCCTGTCCTCTCATCACATCGCCTCTCTCGCTAAAGAAAACCCACTCCCTTTTTCTTCTGTCTGATTACCAGCACAGTAATAACCTCACATAAAGCCCTCTGCAGACAGACAACATTTGCAGACAGACAACATTCGCTCTCTCCACCCCTCACCCCTCGTTCCTCGTCCGGACTGCCCAGCATTAGAACCCAGATATGCAAAGCAGCCAGAGCCCGATGCCTGTCACCGGCTAATCACCACAACGATGATAGATGATGTTTATTTTGTGATGATGAAACGCAGCCCCCCGACTGATGATAATTGTAATAAAAAGGACAGATCAAGCCTCTAAAGTTAAATAATCAGGCAATAATTTGCATTAATGTCTGGTTGGGGTGTCGGGGGCCTTGACAGCTAGCTAGGGCCCCCGCGCCGCTCTGGCTTGTTAGGACGAGTCCACCTTCAAGCGCACCCATTGCCCTTGGCCTCCAGAGAATGATTGTCTTATGATGACGGTCACTATCATTAGGACTCATTACTGACCTTGAGAAAGATAGCCTGGACTTTGCGTCAATCTCACTGGGCACAAGACGTCAATTCAACGTATATTCCGTGTTGGTTCAACGTTTTTTTTTCTCATTCAAATGACGTGGAAACAACGTTGATTCAACCATGTGCACAGTGGGACGTATTCAACATAGTTTCCTCAACAACATAAAGCGTCTTGATATCTGGAATGACTGAATTGCTCATATCTGTACTCCATTGGTTAGTTAGTTTCCAGCCATTATTATGAGCCGTCCTCCCCTCAGCAGCCTCCACTGCTGTTCTCATTTTATACCGATTTAGTAGGTATTTCCAACATGCACCAATTGTCAGTAAGTACGTCCTTTTCTACGGTCGTTTCTTTCGATAAATATATACAGTAGTATCATCCTACCAAAGTTAGACACTGACCATTCATCTGACCCTCCATCTGTCCAACACCACAGACGAGAGTGACCTGAACCACAGACGTTCCAGTTGAACAAGTCCTTGAACCCCTTGAGCAGAGCAATGTTCACTAGATGACAAAGCAGCCAAGGACTTGGAAACATTTGCCTCAGCCAGTTCAGTTGTCCTGTTTTTACTAAGTGTTTGAACCGAGGGGTCTCCAAGGGAAACGGAGCCTCTGGTGGAGGGCCAGCTGGACTAAAAAGAAGAAGACATAAAAGTTGTAGAAAAAGTAGGGAAGAGGCTAATGGGGCTCCACTCCTTTTAAGTGTGAAGTACCAGAGGAATAGACGAATGTGGAGAATTCCCCACATGCACCAATTGACATTGAGGAGGAACACTGTTAATTTTCTCCTTTTCGGTCTTTTGGCTGAGGAACTTTCAAACCTGTGTTTAAATAGGACTGAGGCTGAAGTTAAACAATATCCTAAAATGAATACAGTGTTGACATCCATCAACTAACGGAGATACTGGATTGAGACAAAATCATGTTTTTGTTTTGTTTTGTGGTGTATCAATTATGCTTATTTTAAGATATTCTCTTGAAGATAAGAATAGTATGTGTTGTACTCTATGCATAATACATGAGGTGAATTTATACTTTAACTAGCATCAATTCGTACACATTTCCTTGGAGAGATAAGAAATTCTACAAATTAAATGAAACAAAATGGTCCTTTTTGTCCTTTCTATTTTTACCACAGATGTCGATGTCATAGGGAGGATTTATGTGTTTGCATTCATTTAGAGGATTGTTGAAACAAAATGTGATCCTCCTTCCACTCATATCACCTTCATGAATATTCAGTAGCCTCTGAGCACTGAGGGGGAAAACAAACAAAAAACAAACACAATTATCACAAGTGGCAATTTCAACCAGATGTCTGTAGGATTTGCCGGGCTGCGGCTACGGTAACTACAGTGTTTGATGGAGAACAAGCGTTCCAGAATCCTCCGTCCAGCCAATCGGAGAAGCTCTGGGGGTTCTAATGACCCCTAGGTCAGAGGGGTCACCAGAGTAAAAAGCAGATCTGAGAAACGGCGGGCCCATTGCCAAGACAGGCCCATAAATCCCCTCTCTCAGAGGAAGCAATCTTGTATTATGCTGTTAAATCAAACTATAATCACAGCCTTGCATTGTGCTGCTGGCCCCGACCCATGGCGCAGAGAGGAAGCTACAATACGGAAAGAGATCAATTAGCCTGTGAGCTGAGGAGGAAAATAATGTGCTGCTCTGAGAGAGAGAGAGATACACAGAGAGAGAGAGATATACATAGAGAGAGAGAGAGAGAGAGAGAGAGAGAGAGAGAGAGAGAGAGAGAGAGAGAGAGATACACAGAGAGAGAGAGAGGGAGAGAGAGAGAGAGAGAGAGAGAGAGAGAGAGAGAGAGAGAGAGAGATACACAGAGAGAGAGAGAGGGAGAGAGAGAGAGAGAGAGAGAGAGGGAGAGAGAGAGAGAGAGAGATTGTTCTGTTGCTTCGCAAAAATACATTTTGTCAGCTTTACCAATCTTTTTTATAAATAATGAATAAATAAAATCACTTATTTTCTGCATTAAAAATACTAAACTAATCATTTTATATGAATATATAGATCCTAAATGATAACATAACCTCAGCAAAAAAAGAAATGTCCCTTTTAAGGACCCTGTCTTTCAAAGATAATTCATAAAAATGCAAATAACTTCACAGATCTTCATTGTAAAGGGTTTAAACACTGTTTCCCATGCTTGTTCAATGAACCATAAACAACGAATGAACATGCACCTGTGGAACGGACGTTAAGACACTAACAGCGCACAGACGGTAGGCAATTAAGGTCACAGTTATGAAAACTTAGGACACTAAAGAGGCCTTTTTACTGACTTTGAAAAACACCAAAAGAAAGATGCCCAGGGTCCCTGCTCATCTGCGTGAACGTGCCTTAGGCAGATGTGGTCAGGGCAAAACATTGCAATGTCCGTACTGTGAGACACCTAAGACAGCGCTACAGGGAGACAGGACGGACAGCTGATCGTCCTCGCAATGGCAGACCACATATAACAACACCTACACAGGATCGGTACATCTGCGGGACAGGTACAGGATGGCAACAACAACTGCCCGAGTTACACCACGAACGCCCAATCCCTGCATCAGTGCTCAGACTGTCCGCAATAGGCTGAGAGAGGCTGGACTGAGGGCTTGTAGGCCTGTTGTAAGGCAGGTCCTCACCAGATATCACCGGCAACAACGTCACCTATGGGCACAAACGCACTGTAGCTGGAACAGACAGGACTGGCAAAAAGTGCTCTTCACTGACAGGTCACGGTTTTGTCTCACCAGGGGTGATGGTTGGATTCGCGTTTATCGTCAAAGGAATGAGCTTTACACCGAGACCTGTACTTTGGAGTGGGATCGATTTGGAGGGGGAGGGTCCGTCATGGTCTGGGGCGGTGTGTCACAGCATCATCAGACGGAGCTTGTTGTCATTGCAGGCAATCTCAACGCTGTGCGTTACAGGGATTTCCCGCAAGACAGGAATGTCAGTGTTCTGCCATGGCCAGCAAAGAGCCCGGATCTCCATCCCATTGAGCACGTCTGGGACCTGTTGGATCAAAGGGTGAGGGCTAGGGCCATTCCCCCAGAAATGTCCGGGAACTTGCAGGTGTCATGGTGGAAGAGTGGGGTAACATCTCACAGCAAGAACTGGCAAATCTGGTGCAGTCCACGAGGAGGAGATGCACTGCAGTACTTAATGCAGCTGGTGGCCACACCAGATACCGACTGTTACTTTTGATTTTGACCCCCCCTCTGTCCAGGGCTGTTAGTCAAATGCCTGTAGAACTTGTTCAGTTTATGTCTCAGTTGTTGAATCTTGCTATGTTCATACAAATATTTACATCTGTTAAATTTGCTGAAAATAAACGCAATTGACAGTGAGAGGACGTTTCTTTTTTTGCTGAGTTTATATCTACTTCGAAGTGCTCACTGTAAGTTGAGAGAACATTATACAGACAGAATAACAAAAACATATTCTATAGCCTATGAATGAAATGGTGTTGATCCATTGTAGAATGCATGTTCAACAGGTTGAAGTGTTGTCAACTTAGAGCAGTCTAGTTCAATTTAGCAGCCCTTAAGCTCTCTCTAGTGGACACACATGGAACAGCTTTAAGTCACGAACAAATTTGACAGAAGGCCTTTAAGACATTTGCCATACTGTACATACAGTGAGTAGATTGATTATAGTGTAATTACAGTGTAATTAAATCACTACTTTAAAAATATATACAATATCAGTCAAAAGTTGACACACATACTCATTGAAGAGTTTTTTTTTTTACAAGAGTGTGCAAAGCTGTCATCAAGGCAAAGGGTGGCTACTTTGAAGATTCTCAAATATAAAATATATTTTGATTTGTTTAACACTTTTTTGGTTACTACATGATTCCATATGTGTTATTTCATAGTTTTGACGTCATCACTATTATTGTACAATGTAGAAAATAGTCAAATTAAAGAAAAACCCTTGAATGAGTAGGTGTGTCCAACCTTTTGAATGAGTAGGTGTGTCCAACCTTTTGAATGAGTAGGTGTGTCCAACCTTTTGAATGAGTAGGTGTGTCCAACCTTTTGAATGAGTAGGTGTGTCCAACCTTTTGAATGAGTAGGTGTGTCCAACCTTTTGAATGTAGGTGTGTCCAACCTTTTGAATGAGTAGGTGTGTCCAACCTTTTGAATGAGTAGGTGTGTCCAACCTTTTGAATAAGTAGGTGTGTCCAACCTTTTGAATGTAGGTGTGTCCAACCTTTTGAATGTAGGTGTGTCCAACCTTTTGAATGAGTAGGTGTGTCCAACCTTTTGAATGAGTAGGTGTGTCCAACCTTTTGAATGTAGGTGTGTCCAACCTTTTGAATAAGTAGGTGTGTCCAACCTTTTGAATATAGGTGTGTCCAACCTTTTGAATGTAGGTGTGTCCAACCTTTTGAATGAGTAGGTGTATCCAACCTTTTGAATGAGTAGGTGTGTCCAACCTTTTGAATAAGTAGGTGTGTCCAACCTTTTGAATATAGGTGTGTCCAACCTTTTGAATGTAGGTGTGTCCAACCTTTTGAATGAGTAGGTGTATCCAACCTTTTGAATGAGTAGGTGTGTCCAACCTTTTGAATGTAGGTGTGTCCAACCTTTTGAATGTAGGTGTGTCCAACCTTTTGAATGGTACTGTATATTTCACATCACACATCTTCAGAAGGGATACAATCATTAACAGGCATTGAATTAGAGTGTTTGTAAGGTGTTCTAGTTTTTTTTTTTTATCGTCAGATTGAATTATTTTCTACGGAATATCCTTTTAACTAGAAGTGGCTCTCTGCTGGCTTGAAATGACATGACATGTGGTGTGTTCAGACTGCTTAAAACACTGACTATCACATCAATCCCTGAATCCTACTTTGTTCCAGTTTCTTATCATCCTGAATAATAAAACAGAGAAATTCACCTCCTGGATTCCCAGATCAGCAGACATCTAGTGTCAGTTTGACACTGGTGCTGATCTGCTCTCTACAGCTGGGGGACTAAGCCAGGGGCCTGATGAGGGCCCTTCCATATTAAACAGGCAGATTAGACACGTTAAACGGAGGGCAGCCTGGAGAGGTGCTGTTACCGAGACCTCCGGGGTCCTGCTGCTCATCAGGCAAGTACGGTAGTGCAGTCACACACACACACACACACACAACAGGAAGGAAACCTCTCCTCTCTCCCCCACTGCCTGCTATGCCTCACTGTCTTCCTCTCCTCACTGACCTCTTAGTCTGCCAGCGTCTGCTGCCGCGGTAATGCTACCACCATTCCCATCATGCACAGGGGCATACGAGCTCCCATGAGTCCCCACACCGCTCCCTGCCATCTGCCGTGATTTATAGAAAATGGCCGATGATTTATGGCCTAGTCATCTCACAATGAAGTTGTTTTCTTTCATTATGGCGACCTCCCGACCCAGCCGCCACTCCCCTGCATGCTTGGGGAAATGTGTGCTAATCATACACCATAAAGATCTTTAAACAGAAGGGGGGGGGGGGGGGGGGCAGTGGAAATGGAAGGGGCTTTTATAAAATTAATTTCAACAGCGTGTGAATACTAATAGAGCCGAGTAGAGCAGACCTTGGTGGCGGCGTGTCGGAGATGAGACGCGGCCACCGCAGAGAGATACCGGCCTTAATGAGACTGTTTTAGGTTATTAAGGACGGTGGAGACGAGGTAGCTGCCTGACAGGCCGCGCACCGTAGCTCCTGCACCGTTTCTCCTTCAGCTTTTTGATCTCGAATTGAAAAAGGACCTTTTTGGAGTCTTGGGTGATCCAGAAGAGTTCAAAGATGAATGCCTAGTTAAAGCTGGTAAAACCTGGATGTCTCAACGGTCACACATTTGCCCCAATGTTAATTTGATCATATGCTGCTGATTGTAACAAACAATACAGGGAATCCACTTCAAAGCTGGCCAGCCTACTAACACTTTCTTTTTTTTTATCACTAATGAGGCAGGTGGCGATAGTGTTTTTCCACTCTTTATTGGTGAGTCTTCAGATGACTGGAGAACGCACACAAACCAAGGATGCGGCAGTGACAAATGAGCGTCTGCGGTCTCATTGCTGATTCACCACATCCCTAGTGTAATGGTCTGTGCCCTCTATCCTACCCCTGATTGGGGAAGGCTACGGTGCACCTGTGAGCCCATAAGAGCAGCAGGACAGCTAATAACTGTTCAATTCAACTTTCAGTTTGCCTCCTCTAATGCCGTGTACACTAGCACGCGGTGCCGCGCAGTGAAACGCCGCTTCCCATTCGTTTTCAATGGAAGGAAAGCGGTTAGAAGCAGAGGACCGTGGTAGCCTACTTTTGCACCCAAAATTATTTCAAAAAATATATATATTAAATACACAGAGGATGCTTTTTTCCTCTCAAGAAAATGCAAACAGCGCCATCTGCTGCTATTCCCATGTCCTGCAGGAGATTTTTTTTCTCCCACATTCTCGGGAAGATACTGTACATCTGCTCTCAATTTATACTTCAAATATACAACACATGTGATTACATGCTTCGGACAGGGACTGAAGCCGGTTTATTTCAAGTTTAAATTTCAACTAATTCTATCACGGGTGAAAGAAGTGAACAAAACATGAAATATGTACAGTCATAACACACAGAAAATATAACAGACGGCATATAAATATAGGTACGGGAGGGATAAAACAATGACTGAAGCTAAACAGAAGAAGCATGCATTGTAAATGGTTCACAAGGAATAGAACAGCCAAGCCAATATTACATCTGTGGGAAAATACTGCCATTAAACTATTGGCTTTATTTACAGCAGCCTTGGGATGCATCCCAAATGGAACCTTATGCCCTATATAGGGCACTACTTTTGACCGGGTCCCACAAGGCTCTGGTCAAAAGTAGTGCACTGGGTAGGGAATCGGGTGCCACTTGGGACATAACCTTGGTCTTCGACGCAACACCTTTCCTGTCTAATTCATGATGTATAATACAGCATTTTGAAATAGGGGCAAAAAAACCAACAATTCAAAAGCAGTATTCAGAAGCTATTAGTATGGATTAGTATTGCAGGTATACTGTAAAAAAAACTAAAACAAGGCACAAGCAAATACACACTCAAGATACATGGCTTGAGGATAATAGGGTTTGGTTTTTGATACAGGCCAGTGTGTGCACACAGCATACAATTACAGTATAGTATACAATGTTTGGTCTGTTAAATCAGCCCTAGCTTGGTAGCTGTGATGGATATCCATAGTGTGTGTGTTATATAATACAAGCTGACCAGACATTCATAGATTAGAAGCAACGTTTCTTCAACATAAAGTCGCAGTTGGGAATGTTAGTTAATCATTGAGGTTTGCTGGGTATAATATTGCATGTTCCCTCGCATGCAAACGAGGTCTCTCTCGGACTCTCTTTTTATAACAAGTTTCTGAATCAATGATTAAAAGTACTGTACAAAACACTCATTTTGAGTTTCATTTTTGATTCAATTGCAACAGGCAAGTCTAACAAAAGAAATACTGTGTTTGTATTTGACAACATTTTGTACTTGGTCATAGCCATAGCTGATAAAATTGCTGAGTTCTCACATTTGAGAAAAAGAGAAACATTGTGCACTGTTACAGTACATTTTAACAGTCAATGTAGTGAAACTGTACTACAGAAACAGTAAGGCCCGATAGTGTTCTCAGTAACAAGCCACCTTGATCTGGACTTTTAACAAGGGATGGGCTCAATTCCTTTCAATCAAATCAGGAAGTAAACTGAAATTGCAATTTCATTTTTTATCCCCATAGACAATCATTGAGGAAAATTGGGAATTGGAATTCCTGAATGGACTGAATTGAAATGGAATTGACCCCAACTCTGAATTCTAGTTCTAACCGAAACAACTGTAACCTTTAACATTCATAATAAGGAGAGTAAAATACATTAGGTTTAACGCCATGATTAGTATTTCTAAAGCAGCAGTAACATTTCATAGGTGCGCATAAAAATGACATCTATACATTTCAAACAAGGACGGTTTAACTTACAATGGTCATTTACAGTGCTTTGACAAAAAAATGTATCCAAGTAGTTGGATTTTTTGTAACTAATTCATTATTGCTGGATTCAATTTAAAATACATATTTTTTTTCCCCCTGTCTTTAAATTGTAAAAAATAATAATATTTGCACTGGCACTTAAAATGTCCTTAAGATTATCGACTAATATGTCAGATTGTCATTGTCTTTCTACTATGTGACGAATAGGTACTGCCCATATTTCGATTTTAGACTAAATACTTCACATTTGAAAATTCTAGGACTCATACATTTGCAAGAATACTTCAGATCCCAGTAGTTTTGACTCATTACAACGTGGCCCGAATGTTAAAGCACAAAGAAACAGCAGACTCAAAACGCCACCAACTCAACCAATAACTCCCCTTCCATAATAATAATGTATGAAGGGTGAGACTGTAATCCTTGTGAAAAAGGAAAACATTCCTTCACTAGTTGTTGGGCCCAAACCACAGTCAAAACACAGGTGTTACACACAGAAGCAGTTTACAACACAGCTTTTCACTGCATGTACTAATCATTGGCCAGCCAAATGATCTTCTCCCACTAATGGAAATGAACGTTTTTTTTTTTTTAGATTCTCACTAACTAAGAAATTCTATCGCTTCACAAGAATTATTCTTTAAAATACAGGCTTAAAAACATAGCATCGTCACTAAGAACAAATTCTTCAGACGGCAAATACTACAGGACAATTACTATCAAAATCGTCATTTTTAAACTGCCCCTTTACAAATAGCACGTTTCCAAATAAGCCCATCTGTCCATCGCGAGAAGGAACAGAGGCAATGAGGCGGTCGTGTGCAGAGCGACACTCTGCTTCCATCAACATTAAATCCTTTCAGACGGTTTAAAAAGGACTCCGGTTTCATTCAAAGCTCTTTACATTCATTCGACTAGGTCTGAAGTAGTGTATCTTAATAAAAAAGGTGGAATAAACGTATTTACAAGACGACAAAACAGCAGGAAATAAAATACTGATTGCAACAGGCATAGGGTTTCCCAACCAGGAACAGCCTACAGCCTTTATTAGAATACATTAAACCACAAGGAGGTCTGGAAAGAAAGATTGAGGCACAACTGTTTCCCTATCTGGGTCACGTTCATTAGGGCACGCCACGGAAAATATTTCAAAACGGTAAAAATAAAATAAAATTAGTGTTTCTTATTGGACCAGTAGTCCAGGTAGTCCCTTCCTGTTTCATTCTGTTTTGCACCATTTGGTGCCCTATGAACATAACCCTGTACTGTATGTACCTGCACACACATGGATGAAGCCGGAGGGCCATGCTCATTAGTATGAGGAGATGTCTGAAGAGCTGCTGCTGTTGCTGGTGGATGTCTGGGCTCTCTTTATGTACAAGTTCAGCAGCTTCATCTGATGGGATAGTAAAGATGCTGAATGAAACCAACACATGACGTTTCAAGATATTGAAAAACATTCTGCAACCAGTAGATCTTGAAAAAAAAAAGAAGGGAGTTAAAGACATTGTCTGCATCCTAAATGGCACCCTATTTCCTAGTGCACTACATAAGGAATAGGGTGCCATTTGAGACCGACCCAGACAGGGCGCTGAGATGAGAGGGTAGCGTACCTTGCTTCCTGTGAGCTGGGCCAGGTAGGGCTTCAGCTCTTCACCGATGACAGAGTAGACAGCCACCAGACAGAACACACTGGCCTTCCTCACACTGCTCTCTGTGTTGTCATACCCCTGTACACAGAGAGACATCAGAACAATATTAGACATACACCGAGTACAGCAAACATCAGGAACACCTTCCTAATATTGAGTTTCAGCCCCCCCCCCCCCCTTTTGCGTCAGGGCATGGACTCTACAAGGTCTCGAAAGCGTTTCACAGGGATGCTGGCCCATGTTGACTCCAATGCTTCCCACAGTTGTGTAAAGTAGGCTTGATGTCCTTTGGGTGGTGGACCATTCTTGATACACACGGAAAACTGTTGAGTGTGAAAAACCCAGCAGCGTTGCAGTTCTTGACACAAACCGGTGCGCCAAGCACCTACTACCAATCTCCGTTCAAAGGCACTTCAATATTTTGTATTTGCCAATTTCACCCTCTGAATGGCACACATACACAATCCATGTCTCAAGGCTTAACATTCCTTCTACAACCTGCCTCCTCCCCTTCATCTACACGGATTGAAGTGGATTCAACAGGTGACATCAATAAGGGATCATAGCATTCACCTGGTCAGTCTATATCACGGAAAGAGCAGGTGTCCTTAATGTTTTGTATATACTCAGTGTCTAGACAGTGTGGCATAATCCCAAGGACAGAAAGTCATTATCTTATGTAACTAAACCCCAAGCATCAACACTTTACTGGAAGTAGATGCATATCAAGTGCTTCTATTTGAAGTAGATACATTTCAAGTGCTTCTATTCCGTGTCCACCAATCAGTAAGCACATCAATAAATCAACCAATGGACTAACCAATCATTCAACTTGACCTATAAAGCCCTTTTTACCTGCAGTAGTCCTGGTATGATGTCAGGCAGCAGCTGGTGGAGTGACTCCTTGGTGATGCGTTCGATCACCTTGGTCTGCATCTTGATGGAAGCCAGGTTGATGGGGTAGTCAGCCGTCTGGACGATGGGACACAGCACCTTGATACACTGCTCTGGGTGGATGGAGCCAGCCAGGGTGGAGGCTGACTCCTCTGCTGCCCGCACAACCTGGGTAGAGAGGGAAGGGTAGAGTGAGGAGGGTGAAATGGTTGATCATGGAATGGATTCATTTTGGTTTATTGGCAGAGAAGGGTACATGTACAGTACCAGTCAAAAGTTTGGACAGACCTACTCATTCATGGGTTTTTCTTTATTTTGACTATTTTCAACATTGTAGAATATTAGTGAAGACCGAAGAACTATGAAATAACACATGTAGTAACCAAAAAAGTGTTAAACAAATCAAACTAGATTTTATATTTGAGATTCTTCAAAGTAGCCACCCTTTGCCTTGATGACAGCTTTGCACACTCTTGGCATTCTCCCAACCAGCTTCATGAGGTAGTCACCTGGAATGCATTTCAATTAACAGGTGTGCCTTGTTAAAAGCTAATTTGTGGAATTTCTTGAGCCAATCAGTTGTGTTGTGACAAGTTAGGGGTGGTATACAGAAGAAAGCCCTATTTGGTAAAAGACCAAGTCCATATTATGGCAAGAACAGCTGAAATAAGCAAGGAGAAATGACAGTCCATCATAACTTTAAGACACGAAGGTCAGTTAATACGTAAAATTTCAAGAACTTTTAAAGTTTCTTCAAGTGCAGTTGCAAAAACTTTCAAGCGCTACGATGCAACTGGCTCTGATGAGGACCGCCACAGGAAAGGAAGACCCAGAGTTACCTCTGCTGCAGAGGATAAGTTCATTAGAGTTACCAGCCTCACAAATTGCAGCGTAAATAAATGCTTTACAGAGTTCAAGTAGCAGAAACATCTCAACATCAACTGTTCAGAGGAGAATCAGGCCTTCAGGGTTGAACTTCTGCAAATAAACCACTACTAAAGGACACCAAAAAGAAGAAAATACTTGCTTGGGCCAAGAAACACGAGCAATGGACATCAGACCGGTGGAAATCTGTCCATTTGTCTGATGAGTCCAAATTTGAGATTTTTGGTTCCAGCCACTGTGTCTTCGTGAGACGCAGAGTAGTTGAACGGATGATCTCCACATGTGTGGTTCCCACCGTGAAGCATGGAGGAGGTGTAATGGTGAGGGGATGCTTTGCTGGTGATTTATTTAGAATTCAAGGCACACTTAACCAGCATGGCTAAAACAGCATTCTGCAGCGATACCCCATCCCATCTGGTCTGTGCTTATTCATTTGTTTTTCAACAGGACAATGACCCAAAACACACCTCCAGACTGTGTAAGGGGTATTTGACCAAGAAGGAGAGTGATGGAGTGCTGCATCAGATGACCTGGCCTACACAATCACCCAACCTCAACCCAATTGAGATGGTTTGGAATAAATTGGACCACAGAGTGAAGGAAAAGGAGCTCAGCATATGTGGGAACTCCCTCAAGACTGTTGGAAAAGCATTCCTCATTTAGCTGGTTGAGAGAATGCCGAGAGTGTGCAAAGCTGTCATCAAGGCAAAGGGTGGCTACTTTGAAGAATCTCAAATATAAAATATATTTTGATTTGTTTAACACCTTTTTCGTTACTACATGATTCCATATGTGTTATTTCATAGTTTTGATGTCTTCACTATTATTCCACAATGTAGAAAATAGCAAAAATAAAGAAAAACATTTGAATGAGTAGGTGTTCTAAGACTTTTGACTGGTACAGGCGAGGCTATTAACTCAAGATGTGTAGACTTAGCATGTCCTCTAAAGCAGAGCCTCATAAACAGAGACAGCGAGTGAGCGCTACCTCTTTGTGGGAGTCTTTGTGTGCCTCCAGAGTCTTCATGATGGTGAGCTCTGCATAGTTCTTGAAGCGGGCCGGCTGGTTACGTAAGATTTCCTTCAGCACTCGTAGTGCCAGGGCCCGGATGGTGTGCTGCAGGTTGGGGGAAAAGGACATGACATGCTCAGAACCAACCATTCAGAGACAGCGGAAAGAAAAACAATGGATTAAAACATCAGATTGTGGCATTGCTCCCAGGACAGGAGTTTACTTTATCTCTCCATCCATCCATCCATCCATTTATCTTTTCCTCCAGAGTCCTTACATCTTGGTCTGACAGGGTCTCCAGCAGCAGGAGCAGCATGGTTTTGAAGTGTTCCTCCCACACTGCCAGGCTGTCCTCCCGGGCTATCTTCAGCAGCTCCAACAGGGCTCCCCTCCTCTCCTCTGGCCTCTCACTGGGGTTAGACAGCTCCTTCAGCAGCTCACCCGCCTTTCAACGACCACAATAGATATTAGTCAGTGTCCATAGAATTACATATAGATCACTAAATGGAATTTGATAGGATCTCCATGGCCGTGACTTTATAGTGTTATTATGTAGCTATAGTAAAACACTGAAAAGATTGTTGTTAAATGAATTCAATCAATCACCAGTTCCAGCTGCTCCGCAGGGGAACTGTTCTTGGTGTGCAGCATCTTGTTTTCTCCACCACACTCTTGGCGGCCTGCGAGGAAGAGGGTTGAGAGGGGGGTGGGGGAGTCTTACCTTACAGCTAATATATAGCCTATTATAAACAGGGTCGTCCAAGCCCTAAATGCTGATTGGCTGACAACCGTACAGCACGGGTATGACAAAACATGTATTTTTACTGCTCTAATGACGTAGGTGACCAGTTTATATCAGCAATAAGGCACCTCAGTGGTTTGTGTTATATACGACACCTGGGCCTTATTGCTTAAAATGTTTTATGACCATCCAAAATGGCACCCTATCCCTATATAGCTCACTACTTTTGACCAGAGCTATGTAAGGAATAGGGTGGTCAAAAGTAGTGCACTACATAGGGAACAAAAGGTGCCATTTCAGACCCATGAGACAGCCTCACCATCTCGAAGCTGCTCCACGTCGTCCTCGTACACCGTCTCTTTCAGGGCAGCCTTGTCGTAAGCGCTGATGGTGTCAGAGTAGTTGTAGGGGTTGTAGAAGGAACGCTGGGAGGGGGTGTTGAGTAGGGAGGTCTTGTTGTCCAGGGCCGTGCGACCCCCGGGCCCCTCCACCACGTCGGCACCAGAGTGTGATGCTGGTCCAACACCCGGCTGAGGAGAAACAAGACTAGTGTTAAAACGTAACATAACAAACCTACAGTTTTAGAAAAATAACTAAACCTATTTCCATTCTAGAGAAGATAAAAATATTCACCAGAGAGAACATTTGCCAAACAAGTGCACTTGTTCACTCCCCCCTCTGGATTTAAAAGGAATGGGCTAGTCCATTCTAACACCAACCCAAATATTTTAAATCAATGAGGGGGGGTGAGTGAGTGGAGAATAGTAGGGAATTGCCAAAGCCCCTCACCGTGTCCTCTCTCTTGCCTCTGCCCGGCTCCATGAGGTCCTCCTGACTGCGGAAGCTGAAGTTCTGGATGGCTTCAGTGACGCCTCGCAGGGAGCTATAAATCTGATCGGTGTTCAGGTTCTCTGTGTCGTACTCCAACATGCTTCAGGGGGGGGGTTATTAATCAAGTATGACACTTACATCACCACCACAGGAAGAAGACATCTGCCCAGTGGGCAAAAGCGGGGGAAAAAACTGGTTGAAATGACGCCATTTTATTTACCTAGTACGTAAAGATGTCATTTCAAGCAGTTTCTCATGTAAAAGATCAACCGTGCATAACAGTAGGTGTTGACAGAGACAGAGTGGAACAGACTGGGGAGTCAAGGTGTTAATGTGGTGAATCCCCCGAAATGTGGGCACATGAGAGCACAGATTGCTGCTGCGGAATGAAAAAAAAAATTAAAGAATGAAGTGAAAGGAAAAACAAAAGAGACCGTGGGGGTAGGGACAAATCAAGTCAGCTATGTGACAATGTACCTGGGAGAGTAAGCACTTCGTAGGGTCTTCAGGGAGGGGGCAGCAGCGGTGGAGGAGAGAGGAGAAGGGAAGGGAGGGGGGTACTTTGACAGGCCATCGGCACTCCAACCCCATAGCCGACTGTAATGTGCCAGCAAGGGAGGGAAGGAAGGAGGGAGGGAAAGAAAAGGGGGGATAGAGGCGCGAGGGAGAAAAAGAGAGACGTGAGGAGGGAACAGAGCCGAGCGCGGGGGGGGGGGGGACTACTTGTTGTCGTTGTTAGTTAAGTTAGTAGTGATGTAACCAACTTCTACAGTGTGTTGGGGACCAGGTATTAAAAGGTTACGTCAGACCTACCTGGGAGAGAGCGCGCCCCCACGGGAGCAGTTGGTGGGAGAGGTGAGGGGGCTGCTGCGACTGCTGGGGTGGCGAGGCTGGGGAGGAGTCCGCCCCATGGTGCTACTGGGAGAAGCCTGTGGATCACACAGAATCGGAGCAGGTACAGTACATTATAAACTGGGTGGTTCGAGCCCTGAATGCTGATTGGCTGACAGCCGTAGTATATCAAACCGTATACCACGGGTATGCCAAAACTGCTCTAATTACGTTGGTAACCAGTTTATAAATAGCAATAAGGCACCTCTGGGTTTGTGACATATGGCCATTATACCACGGCTAAGGGTTGTATCCAGGCACTCTAAGAACAGCCCTTAGCCGTGGTATATTGGCCATATACCACACCTCCTCGGTCTTTATTGCTTAATCATTTGATGCTATCCCAGTATGTTTATATTACAATTGTCCATGTTACAGCAAGCAAGGTTTATGTTGATGGCTAACGGTGCCAGTGAGAAGAGGACCTTCCTGAGCAAATTCCCTACTCTTCTCGTGGTGAGTAGATATTTGTGATCCAGCCATTTTAGCCCTGCTCAGTCTCATCCTCTCGATGACGTTGACTAGACGTGAACGTCAGAGTCAGGTCTTACCACTCCGGTGTTGCTGGAGTTCCGCAGGTGGCTATGCAGCAGTTTAGTGGCTCCGTCCTGGAAGGTCTTGGGCAGGGCTCCCAGCAGCATGGTGAACTCTGGGGTGTTCAGCTCAAATAAGGCGATCAGAACCACCTGGGCCGCCTGGGGATTAAAAGGTCACAGCGAGGTCAAAGGTTAGAGGTCATCATCAAAGAGGGTGTTCACTTTCCCCCCACTAACATTGATATGCGATATCACGCAACAGTGGATTTCAAGGTAATGCATTACCTGCATTTCAAGGTAATGTTTGGCCCTTAGAGAAGAGAGGGAACTTTTCGACAAGCCCATTCTGCTCTCACGGAACCATGAGTCACATCAGTCAACGTACTGGCGAACACATGATCCATATGCACCGCACGGAAATACAGAAGCACACATTTGTTGAGGTTCAGCTAGCATTCAGTTAGTCAGGCGAGTTAGAACCAATGTCAGTTCTCGTAAACCAGTTCAAGAACCAGCATCGCAATGCTCTCGGGTGAAATCCCATGCATGTTGATCAACCAAACCTGGTCACTGCAGATAAACAAGAACTATGAGTAACGAGTAACAGCAGCACAGGCTATTAGAAAAACACAATATTACCGCACATTCAGAGCCATCGTGTTGCCCATTCCCACCCCGTCGCTTAAAGGGGCAATCTGCAGTTGTGACATAAACTGTTTGACTTATAAATGAATTATACGTACCCAAATATTAGCTTGCTTAACTCCATTGTTTGTAAACAAAGTCAACTTAAAACAAACACGGTATAGCCTCAAAACACAGTTAAAACTATCATTTTGATATCATGGATGGTTAGTCCTTGCATCCCCAGCTCGGTCTATGAATTTGAGAGTGGTTGCATTTCTCCAGCCAAATCTCTTGTCTTTTTTTTTAGCAAAACAGTGGTGGGGTCAACACCTTGTTATCTTTTCAACTGCTGATTGCCCCTTTAACATTCACTCATTATGAAGAAAACTTTGAAAGCAGAAACAAGTGTTCTGGCTCATTCAGAGCCATTTCAGTCCCCAATCCCACCCCTGCACTGTCCTTTACATTCAGTTATAAAGCAGAAACAACTCTGTGTCTGCCAGCAAGGCGAAGTTGGATTAGAGACAGAGAGCCCAGGCTTGAGGAAGTTATGTGAGGCAGACTGCAGACCGTGCAGCTGACTGATGGGTCGGGGGGCTCTACTACCTGCTTGCACCTCTCCTCCACGTTCCCCTCTCCATGTAGAGAGGCTACGGTGGTGCTGGGCCTGCCTGACAACTCCTCACCTGCCCAGCTATGGTGGAAGCTCTGGGGTTGGGGGTCGACCGACGGGTAGGGTGGGGAAATGATCCGTTTAAAATACAAAAATAAAAACAACCAAAAAAGGGATAAAGCCAGCAAACAATAGTTATTTTAGAGCTTCGGCTGATCAGTTGAAAATTGTCCGGCTGGTTAAATCTGGGACATTTACAGAAATGCTGATTAATGTGCATTGTCCCTGTGAAATACAAAGTCAATAAAATAAAAAAATGTCTGACGCTGTTGCTATGGAAACAAAACAACAACAAAACACAACTCGACCCACCTTCCGGACGTCGGAGCTCTTTGGTTCCGTGGTCCAGGTGATGATGCGGGAGACGGCCAGGCGTGTCTCGCTGGAGTTGACAAAGTCTGCGGGGTCCATTTGACGGGCCAGGCACTCAATGTACCTCAGGATGGCCACCTTGACCTTCAGGTTGGGGGTCTGGGTCTGGTCCACGATGAAACGCATCAGGATGTTAAACTGCTGGTCGAACGGGAACGAGTCCCTGGGAAAGAGAGAGGAAAAGAAATAGAAAAGGGCATGAGATGAGCGGGATTGATCCACTAGAACAGGGATCAGCAACTAGATTCAGGCAAGGGACGTTTTTTTTTCTTGCGTGGATTGTCGTGGGGCCGGTACCCAATTACAAATTATTTGTAGAAGGCAAATTAACTGGAAGAAGCCCAAACCGATATAATATTTAACTAAAACATAATAATTTCAAACCTAATTTGTATATTATCACGTGTCTTTCGTTTATGTGTGGAAACACTTTTGAACAGATTTCCCAAATTAAAATCACCTGGACCTGATTTAAAAAAAACTTATGTCCAACAATGAAAATGCAAGAAAAAACATGGGGGGACAAACATGAGGGGAACCCTGCACTAGAAACTCTACAAACAGACAAAAGCAACATCTAAGGGCTTTTCACACTACCAAGCAGAGCCAAAAGAAGCTGTACTCGAGCTGGCCTGGTTACACATCCACCATAGTGGGTGGAATCGTGCTGAAAAGCAAAAAGTGGAGGGAAGAAAAATCAACAACACCTGTGTGAAAACGCTAATAGAGATGGGGCTTTAGTTCTGACCTGGTGACGTCCAGAGCCTTCTGGACCTTGGCCTGTACGGAACCCAGGAGGTCAGCTCCCATCTTCTTCAGCAGCTGGGTGAGCAGGACAAACAGCCAGTCCTGCAGGTCCTCTCTGTGCAGGGTGATGAAGTCTACCAGGGTCTCCAGAAACATGCTGAACACCTGACACAGTGACCACCCAGCCAGTCAACAATAGGCTATACATATTTACTTCACTGTTAAGGAGTATTACATGGATGACATACAGAACATCAATAATTAACCAATCAACTACCTGAATAGTTGGATTCGATTGCATTACTATTAAAAAGTGACGGACAAAACCAAAAAAACACTTACTCGCTGATGTTATAAATCCACCGCAAAGACCACCATGCGACACAAAAACAGACAGTTAGTACAGTAACTACATTAGCGTCCCGTCAGAACACAGGTTATATCAGACACAGAGGGGAATCGATTGGGGGCTCACCTTGCTGTGTGGGTCAGCAAACATCCTAGTGAAGATCTCACACAACCGCTTCAGCTCCACACGACTGCGACACACGAGCGGGGAAAAAAGTAAGGCGATCAATCGCACAACACCTTTTGGTTTCAGCCAGATTTCAAATCAAGTCAAACTTTATTTGCCACATCCGCCCGAATACAACAAGTGTAGACTTTACCGCAAAATGCTTACTTACAAGCCCTTAACCAACAGTGCAGTAAAAGAACAAAAGATTGACCAAGTAGGCTAAAATAAAAAGTATCAATAAGAATAAGAATAACGAGGCTATATACAGGGGGCACCGGTACCGAGTCAGTGTGCAGGGGTACAGTCCAGTTGAGGTAATCTGTACATGTAGGTGGGGGCGTAGTGACTATGCATAGGTAACAAACAAACAGCGGGTAGCAGCAGTGTATGGGGGGGGGGTGGGGGGGGGGGGGGTCAATATAAATTGTCCAGTGGCCATTTTTATGAATTGTTCAGCAGTCTAATGGCTTGGGGGTAGAAGCTGTTGAGGAGCCTTTGTCCTAGACTTGGCGCTCCGATACCGCTTGCCGTGCAGTAGCAGAGAAAACAGATTTGTATCTAGAGCACAGTTGTCTCAGTGACGGCCTCAAATACACGACATTACAAGAGTTCAAAACAAAAATAGATGGTCTCTATCCCACCTGAGAATTCTCTGGCTAACGAGCAGGTTCTGTAGTCCCAGCAGCCCCTCCTTCCTCTCAGACCAGTTGGAACTGGCACAGTGGTTCAGCACCTCGGCCACGTCCTCCGTCTGTCTCATGTAGTGGGGCGGGCCGCCGTTCCGCGAGCCATACGAGCGCTCAGAGCAGGCGCTGCTGGCGTCGCTGTTAGCGTCGTCGTCTGAGTAGATGCCCGGGGACTCGTACCGCCGCCTGACTGGCCGCCGCTGAGGGGGTCAAGGGTTAAGAGGTCAAATGGTCATACAGGTGAAGAGAAACCAACGACACTTACTGTTCAACAAGCTGCCATGAGACTGACTACACATTTGAGGGGCAAATAAGAGTCCAAATAGATGCGAATCCAAGAAAATGTTCCACCAAGAGAAAAAGCCATCAAAGCTATTATGATCAGCATGCTGTGACTCCGATGGTAAAGAGGATAGAGAATCTAAGTCACACATGCCGGAGTAAACATCCACCTTGTTGTTCCTGGCGTCTCCTAGTAACAGGGCGTCGGCTACAGCTGCCTCCACCTCGGTCCCGGTGTTGAGGATCCTCATGGCGTTGACAGAGGCTGAGATACGGGCCTGGTGGGCCAGACCTAGACGCTCTGGAGGAAACACAGAGATATTGTAGTACTTTTAGAATAGTACTGTGGTATTATAGGAGCACAGTAACACAGTATTATTACGAAGGAAAAGCAGTCAATCTATTAAATGGGGTGTAAAAGTCACAGGGGGAAAAACAAATGAAGCAAATTTCATCAGCAGGTCATGAGAAACTCAAGAGAAGAAAACACAAAATAATAATATGATGAATTGAAGTTTTATTTTACAGCACAGTATAAGGGCCAATAAAAAAAGTGTACTAACAAAACAGAATGACACAAAATAACACAGATTGACTTGAAAAATAAGACACATCCAAACTGAAATAAAGAGGATGCTCAGCTCTCCATCGCCCTCTGTGGGTGATCGAGGTGAACTGCACGATGGAACACTGACATGCCATATGTCTGGTCTAATAGAGACATGCAGGACAGGTCACCTGAGTGGCCTACGGACTCAGCCGAGTGGAGAGCACTGGTGGAGCGGGAGACACGTCTGGACGCTAGAGGAGGAACAGTGGGAGTGGGGTGACACTTTACTTGGATAGTCCCAACTACTAACCCTTATCCTAACCTTACACTTATCCTAACCCTAAACGTCACCCTTAGCCTAACGCTTATTTTAAAACTAACCGTAACCTTAGAAACCAGTGGCTTATCAACAGATAGTTTGACCATCTGTCGAGTTACAGATGGAAAACCGGGAGAGGACATCACACACGTGAAGTTAGACACGGCTTTAAAAAGAGCATCTTCTTCAACTCATACAGTACATGACTTGTCAACCCGAGCAGGAGGAATTCTACCATGTGGCAACGCTAACTGGCTTCATGCAAACATTTGCGGGAAAAAGGTTGAGAGGCGCCCCGGCGTTGGACACAAAGGCTCTGATGGCAGGTCCATAAGCTGACCGCGGACACAAGTTAAGCATCAGCTCATCCCGTGCCATGTCATCAATAACTCTGGCATGATTAGTAAAAAATGGTTGCGGAGGAAAATGTGGTTGTCACTCAGGGGTGAAAAGGAACAATTTGAAAGACACAAGTAAAAGGCATGCAGAAGACGGAAGCAGAAGAGGTTCGTTTCGGTTGGTTTCCTCGTGGTCTGATGATGGCCTTTGTGTTCTACTCTAGATAGGGGCTAGTCAGGGTTCAGGCCCCCGGACAACCAAGCATTTGAGGGGCATGGTGGCTATGGTCTCTGGGCTGGGCATGTTACTATACCGTACTCACCCAGAGGAGAGAATCCCCGAGCGGGGCTGGTGTCCCGGCTGCTCTCCCTAGAGGTGTCCCTGCTGCAGCCCTGACTCATGCTGGGCCGGGGGATACGACTCCTCGCTAGCATAGTGGTGGTGGTTTGGGGGGGGGACACAGAGAGAGAGAGCAGCAGCAGGAGGAAGACGAAAGAGCTTTATAACACACAGCCAGACAGACAGCCCAACACACTCAGAGAGAGAAAGGAGTGGAATTAGTCAGGACAGAGGAGAGGAGGTTGCATTCAGTGACAGACAGGAAATGAGGCGGTTCAGAGAGGAGAGGAGTACAGCTGTAGAGGGGCTGTTTTCTGTCTTCAGTGTATCTGTGTGTTGTCCTTCCTGGTCCTTACCCAGGCCTGATCTGTCTGGACTGGTGTCTCGGCTGCAGCCATGGCTACGGGGGACTTTAGGCCTCCTGTCTGCTGGCGTTGTCACTCCAGTTGCCCTGGGGATCCTGCCGTATGTGTGGCTCAGGAGACGACCAGGGGAGCCAGACCGACTGCCAGCTGCAGCACGAGATAGTATGGTGTATTTATAAAGGGAGAGAAATACATACCCACACAAATATCGAAAAGGTGGTAAAAAATGTCAAACAATCGCTCTCGATCAGTGATTCTTGATTCTGGGGACCCAAAAGGGTGCAAAAGGGTTGTTTTTGCCCTGGCACTACACACCTGATTAAAAGTTTGATGACTTGATTAGTGGAATCAGGTGTGTAGTGCAGGGCAAAAACAAATATGTGCACCCTTTTGTGTCCCCAGGAAACACTAATCTAGGGAAACACTGATCTAGGGAAACACTGATCTAGGGAAACACTGATCTAGGGAAACACTGATCTAGGGAAACACTGATCTAGGGAAACACTAATCTAGGGAAACACTAATCTAGGGAAACACTGATCTAGGGAAACACTGATCTAGGGAAACACTGATCTAGGGAAACACTGATCTAGGGAAACACTGATCTAGGGAAACACTAATCTAGGGAAACACTAATCTAGGGAAACACTAATCTAGGGAAACACTGATCTAGGGAAACACTGATCTAGGGAAACACTGATCTAGAGAAACACTGATCTAGAGAAACACTGATCTAGAGAAACACTGATCTAGAGAAACACTGATCAAGAGAAACACTGATCTAGGGAAACACTGATCTAGAGAAACACTGATCTAGGGAAACACTGATCTAGAGAAACACTGATCTAGAGAAACACTGATCTAGAGAAACACTGATCTAGAGAAACACTGATCTAGAGAAACACTGATCTAGAGAAACACTGATCAAGAGAAACACTGATCTAGGGAAACACTGATCTAGAGAAACACTGATCTAGAGAAACACTGATCTAGAGAAACACTGATCAAGAGAAACACTGATCTAGGGAAACACTGATCTAGAGAAACACTGATCTAGAGAAACACTGATCAAGAGAAACACTGATCAAGAGAAACAATGTGTATTTTTTCCCATATATCGGGAGAAGACACTCACGTTGAGACACTGACACCATTTTGGCTCGACTTCTCCCCCTACTGTCTGTGACAGAGGGACTCGCCCCCACACCGCTCCCCGAACTCGTTCTCCTGGTACGCACGCGGCCTGGAAGGGAGAGAGAGAGAGAGAGAGAGAGAGAGAGAGAGAGACAGACAGACAGATGGAGAGAGACAGTGATAGATAGAGAGAGAGAGAGAGAGAGAGAGAGAGAGAGAGAGAGAGAGAGGGAGAAAACAGACTTAACTTCCCGTGGACACAGATTCCATTCAAATGCAGACACACCCGGCTTGGTGATACCAGCCATCATCACCTACAGCCAGAGATTTCATACATAAACCGAGACACTGGCTAGTCTATACTTGCAGGTTGCTGCCAGCCATTTCAACAGACACATGCACTCAACTCTCTATTAAGCTGGTCCAAGCAAGAAATCTCAAGTCACAAATGCCTCATCCTCTATAACAAATGTTCCATCTCATCATATTCATTCACAACAATAGATACAAATACAGAAACATGATTCACAACAAGTCTATTCCAGTATTCTGTTCTAGGTAGGACAGTGGTTCATTCAGGGGAAAAGGAGAGTACAGCACAACAGGATTTCATGAAATTACAGTTAAACAGGCAACGATAAAAGTCAATAACCCAACAGACACTGAGGCTGCCATGTGAGTTGGACAGGTCTATTTGTGGACACAATCAATGTCTCAGTCTCCTCTCCCTGGCTAGCAACCCCAGTCCTGATGACCCAGTTCAACGTAGTTCTACCATGCAGACAGTCCATGCAGAGTTCCACAGATGAGCAGCGTATATATTCAATGACGGAGCACACTACAAAGACGACCACTGTGAACATGGCGCAGTATATTACACAGACCAAAAGGGGGACAGAGATGAAGTCTTCCAGCTCCCACACATCAAGAACAAACACACAGTTAGCCATCTCATCTTACCCTCTGGTCTAATGTTACCAGGTGTGTTGTCTAAGGGCAAAAACAAGAGCAGGAGAGTCCAGGAGAGAGGTTAACAGAAGTTAGCAGGATAATCCCCATATGGAAGACTGGGGGGGGGGTTACAAGATTTTGGAAAGGCCTTAAGATGTATTTTAATCATCACGTTTTGAAAAATAAAATTGAAATTGTTGTATAAATCTCCATGCTATGGTCCTATATCCCCCATAGTCAGTGTCTGTGAAGGTATGAGGCTCACAGAAATAGAATTATAAAACGGGGTGGTTCAAGCCCTGAATGCCGAAATGGCTGACAGCCGTGGTACATCAGACCGTATACCACGGGAATGACAAAACAGTTTATTTTCACTGCTCTAATTACATCGGTAACCAGTTTATAAGAGCAATAAGGCGCCCCAAGGGTTTTGTGGTGTATGATCACTATACCGCGGTTAACGGCTGTATCCGGGCACTCGTGCCTAAGAACAGCCCTTAGCTGTGGAATACTGGCCATATACCACACCCCCTCGGACCTTACTGCTTAATAAGAACACACACACACACACACCAAGAGAGGCGTAGGAGCCGGGTGGCAGAGCGGAGGCAGCGCTGAAGGGGGCCGGCGAGGAGGGCACGGGAGTCATCCTGGTCTTGGCACAAGCGGTGGCGGCAGCGTTCACGTCCACGTCGCTACGGGAACGCTGTAGAGAGCCCGGGGTGGAGGGACCTCTGGAGGAAGCCACTTTTGCTTCGGGGAGAGGAGTGAAGGGAAGAGAGGGAGGGAGGAGAGGAAACGGAGAGGGAGGAGAGAGGAACAATGGTTATCAGCCAAGCTCTCTACCCGAACGCATTTCGTATAGAGAGAGGAAAGAGAGGGCGAGAAAAGCTATAAACCAAACTCCCGTTTCAAGTTGGAATGTCACGTGCACAAGTACAGTGAAATGCCTTTCTTGCAAACTCTAAACCCAACAATGACGTGATCAATATCAATGTAGCACCACAAATAACACAAGGTAGAACCAAAACCCACAGGAAATACAAATAAGAAGAACCCCAGAAAGTAAGACACTACATACAGGGTCAGTTCCAATACTATCTTTACAACGTGCAGGGATTCTGGATACATTACAGACAGTAGATATCACGGACATTGTTGCTGTGCTTGAAAAATCATGATCGACATCTTTATGAAAAATATATCTTCTGGTCTCTGATTATATCCAGAGCTGTGGATCATTTAACTGATAGAAGAGACCTGAGATATTTTCTCCAGTCTGTGGTAGTAACGTCTGTGGTAGTAACGTCTGTGGTAGTAACGTCTGTGGTAGTAACGTCTGTGGTAGTAACGTCAGCGGTAGTAATGTCAGCGGTAGCAATGTCAGCGGTAGTAATGTCAGCGGTAGTAACGTCAGCGGTAGTAACGTCAGCGGTAGTAACGTCAGCGGTAGTAACGTGTAGTAACGTCAGCGGTAGTAATGTCAGCGGTAGTAACGTCAGCGGTAGTAATGTCAGCGGTAGTAACGTCAGCGGTAGTAACATCAGCGGTAGTAACGTGTAGTAACGTCAGCGGTAGTAACGTCAGCGGTAGTAACATAAGCGGTAGTAACGTGTAGTAACGTCAGCGGTAGTAATGTCAGCGGTAGTAACGTCAGCGGTAGTAACGTCAGCGGTAGTAACGTCAGCGGTAGTAACGTCAGCGGTAGTAACGTCAGCGGTAGTAACGTCAACGGTAGTAATGTCAGCGGTAGTAACGTCAGCGGTAGTAACGTCAGCGGTAGTAACGTCAGCGGTAGTAACGTCAGCGGTAGTAACATCAGCGGTAGTAACGTGTAGTAACGTCAGCGGTACTAATGTCAGCGGTAGTAATGTCTGTGGTAGTAACGTCAGCGGTACTAACGTCAGCGGTAGTAATGTCAGCGGTAGTAACGTCAGCGGTAGTAACGTCAGCGGTAGTAATGTCAGCGGTACTAACGTCAGCAGTAGTAATGTCAGCGGTAGTAATGTCAGCGGTAGTAACGTTAGCGGTAGTAACGTCAGTGGTAGTAATGTCAGCGGTAGTAATGTCAGCGGTAGTAACGTCAGCGGTAGTAACATCAGTGGTAGTAACGTGTAGTAACGTCAGCGGTAGTAATGTCAGCGGTAGTAACGTCAGCGGTAGTAATGTCAGCAGTAGTAATGTCAGCGGTAGTAACGTCAGCGGTAGTAATGTCAGCGGTACTAACGTCAGCAGTAGTAATGTCAGCAGTAGTAATGTCAGCGGTAGTAATGTCAGCGGTAGTAATGTCAGCGGTAGTAATGTCAGCGGTAGTAATGTCAGCGGTAGTAACGTCAGCGGTAGTAACGTCAGCGGTAGTAACGTCAGCGGTAGTAACGTCAGCGGTAGTAACGTCAGCGGTAGTAATGTCAGCGGTAGTAATGTCAGCGGTAGTAACGTCAGCGGTACTAACGTCAGCGGTACTAACGTCAGCGGTACTAACGTCAGCGGTAGTAATGTCAGCGGTAGTAATGTCAGCGGTAGTAATGTCTGTGGTAGTAACGTCAGCGGTACTAACGTCAGCGGTATTATTCGTCAGCGGTAGTAATGTCAGCGGTAGTAATGTCAGCGGTAGTAATGTCAGCGGTAGTAACGTCAGCGGTAGTAACGTCAGCGGTAGTAACGTCAGCGGTAGTAACGTCAGCGGTAGTAATGTCAGCGGTAGTAACGTCAGCGGTAGTAATGTCAGCAGTAGTAATGTCAGCGGTAGTAATGTCAGCGGTACTAACGCCAGCGGTAGTAATGTCAGCGGTAGTAATGTCAGCGGTAGTAACGTCAGCGGTACTAACGTCAGCGGTACTAACGTCAGCGGTAGTAATGTCAGCGGTAGTAATGTTAGCGGTAGTAATGTCAGCGGTAGTAATGCCAGCGGTAGTAATGTCAGCGGTAGTAACGTCAGCGGTAGTAATGTCAGCGGTAGTAACGTCTGTGGTAGTAACATCAGCGGTAGTAACGTCTGTGGTAGGAACGTCTGTGGTAGTAACGTCTGTGGTAGTAACGTCAGCGGTAGTAACGTGTAGTAACGTCAGCGGTAGTAATGTCAGCGGTAGTAACGTCTGTGGTAGTAACGTCAGCGGTAGTAACGTCTGTGGTAGTAACGTCTGAGGTAGTAACGTCAGCGGTAGTAACGTCAGCGGTAGTAATGTCAGCGGTAGTAATGTCAGCGGTAGTAAGGTCAGCGGTAGTAATGTCAGCGGTAGTAATGTCAGCGGTAGTAATGTCAGCGGTAGTAACGTCAGCGGTAGTAACGTCAGCGGTAGTAACGTCAGCGGTAGTAATGTCTGTGGTAGTAACGTCAGCGGTAGTAACGTCAGCGGTAGTAACGTCAGCGGTACTAACGTCAGCGATAGTAATGTCAGTGATGTAATGACAGTGATGTAATGACAGTGATGTAATAACAGTGATATAATGACAGTCCTTACTCCTGGTCACAGTGTTTCCCATGGAGCTCTTGGCAGACTGAGGGCGGCTGTGGAGACAGACAGAGAGATAAACAGTGATTAACCTGACTGACTAAGATCAATACTCCTTCAATACTACTACTTCTCAGATCACAGACAGAGAGGGAGAGAGAAACTGAGACAGAGCACTACGAGAGGGAGAGAGAGAGACAGAGCACTATGAGAGAGAGAGAGAGAGAGAGACAGAGCACTATGAGAGAGAGAGAGAGAGAGAGAGAGACAGAGCACTACGAGAGAGAGAGAGAGAGACAGAGCACTATGAGAGAGAGAGAGCGAGAGAGAGAGAGAGAGAGAGAGACAGAGCACTATGAGAGAGAGAGAGAGAGAGAGACAGAGCACTACGAGAGAGAGAGAGAGAGACAGAGCACTATGAGAGAGAGAGAGAGAGAGAGAGAGAGAGAGAGAGAGAGAGACAGAGCACTACGAGAGAGAGAGAGAGAGACAGAGCACTACGAGAGAGAGAGAGAGAGAGAGAGAGAGAGAGAGAGAGAGAGACAGAGCACTACAAGAGAGAGAGAGAGACAGAGCACTAGCCAAGTAAGAGACATGGAGAGAAAGAAAGACAGAGAGTGCCAAGTAAGAGAGACATGGAGAGAAGGACGGAGACAGGGAGACAGAGGGCGAGAAGGAAAGAACGGGTGGAGTGTCTCACTTGAGGCTCTCCTGTGAGGAGGAGGAGGAGCGGTCTGAGGCAGGGAGGGACAGGATGCTGTCAGAACTCTTCATGTGGGACTGGAGAGCCTTCTGATAGGACGACTCTAGAGCCTGGAACAGCTGCTCCGCCTCCCGGCTGAAGTGGCCGTGGAACGTCCAGTAGCACCTGCACAACACGACAGAGAGAACAGAGGCCCAGAAACAGTGACACAGCCTGTCGTCAACGGGGCAATGTTTCAGGTTGGCAGATAAAACATCAAATGCGGAGGAAAAGTTGTTACCGTGACGACATGCGATGTTGGTGAACTCATATTTTCAAATAGGAACATGGTTAATGCATGTCCGACATAGTGTGAGAGTGACTTACTTCCTGGCCACTGATCTGGCCTCGGAGTCTGCATCATGGACTCCTTTCTTGATGGTCTCTGTCAGAACAGCTACATTCCTGTGAGGGATCAAGAAGAGTAGGAACACCAGCTTCATTCTCTCTGCCTGTAGCATCCCAACACCCTCCTCTCCACCAAAACCACCACAGCATAAAAAGCTACGGTTACGTCCCAAATGTCAACGCTATTCCCTATATAGCGCACTGCTTTTGACCAGAGCCCTATGGCACCCTATTCCCTTTATAGTGCACTGCTTTCGACCAGGGCCCATAGGGCTCTGGTCAAAAGTAGTGCCCATGGGGCCTAGTCGAAAGCAGTGCACTATATAGGGAATACGGTGCCATTTGGGACGCAGAGTAAATCAATGAGAAGGCGACAAGAGCGCTCCCCTGACATCCCAGTCAGAGATTTGGTTTCACCACAATGACGAAGCACAGTGTGCTTTTATGGGATAGATATCCCTCCCTGGCATTGCCATGGAAACTGCTGAGATGAGGAGCCACTCACTGACAACAACGTAGTTTCATGTTACCTGGACGGGCTCATCACAAACTCACTGGGCAGTGGCTAGAACAAAAGGTTTACAGTACAGTAGCTACCTACAACACGGCAATACAACATTGAGTTGTTGAGGAGGGGGGACAACTCTAAGTATGAGTTCATAGGCCTGTCTAGTAGCAGCCATTTAAGCGAACCTCTCTAGAGAGCTGGTCTGCCACTCCTGCAGCAGGAGGTCCAAGAACTCAAAACTGCGCCTGGGAATAGAACAAGAAGACAGTCAGGGAAAACAAGCAGGCGCTCATGCTAGAGTGTGATTAGGGATAAGTCTTTGAGGCAATTTGTTTGTTTACCTTCTCACGGCCACAGATTTGGACTGGCAGCTGCCGGTCACGATAGGAATGAGACGAGGGTAGTGTGTATGCTGGAAGACAGAGAGAAGACGGAAATATAGTCATCCTCGTGTCACTGGTCCAGTTTTATACCCATTCAGTTACTAGCTGCTCTATTACAGATTGAGTGAGGAACACACGAGGCATCTTTGGAGAACAATCGCAAGCAACGACCAACAATGGACGCCCACATCGGAATGCAGTGGAATGTCGTTTGCAGCCCTCGGGTAGGAAAAATGTGAGTTAGTGTTCTAAACAAAGAAAGGCCAGCCACTCGGCCATTTTGTCTGACTGACGCTCAACTCAACTGAACCACCCAGCTCAATTCAAACTCAACTCAGTTCAACTGGTGGGACTAATAAACAACAAGATAACACATGTAAAAAATAAACTGTGTCTGTAGAATGTACACACATATGTGGCAAATAGAAATCAAACTGGATGGACATCAGAAATAGATGGGAGAGGTGGAGGTTAGAGGAAGGCCATCAGAAATAGATGGGAGAGGTGGAGGTTAGAGGAAGGACATCAGAAATAGATGGGAGAGGTGGAGGTTAGAGGAAGGACATCAGAAATAGATGGGAGAGGTGGAGGTTAGAGGAAGGCCATCAGAAATAGATGGGAGAGGTGGAGGTTAGAGGAAGGCCATCAGAAATAGATGGGAGAGGTGGAGGTTAGAGGAAGGACATCAGAAATAGATGGGAGAGGTGGAGGTTAGAGGAAGGACATCAGAAATAGATGGGAGAGGTGGAGGTTAGAGGAAGGACATCAGAAATAGATGGGAGAGGTGGAGGTTAGAGGAATATTTGTTTGTATGTATATGTCTGTGTATATGTATATGTATATGTATATGTATATATATATATATATATATATATATATATATATATATATATATATATATATATATATATATATATATATATATATATATATATATATATATATATATAGAGTGCCTTGCGAAAGTATTCGGCCCCCTTGAACTTTGCGACCATTTGTCACATTTCAGGCTTCAAACATAAAGATATAAAACTGTATTATTTTGTGAAGAATCAACAACAAGTGGGACACAATCATGAAGTGGAACGACATTTATTGGATATTTCAAACTTTTTTAACAAATCAAAAACTGAAAAATTGGGCGTGCAAAATTATTCAGCCCCTTTACTTTCAGTGCAGCAAACTCTCTCCAGAAGTTCAGTGAGGATCTCTGAATGATCCAATGTTGACCTAAATGACTAATGATGATAAATACAATCCACCTGTGTGTAATCAAGTCTCCGTATAAATGCACCTGCACTGTGATAGTCTCAGAGGTCCGTTAAAAGCGCAGAGAGCATCATGAAGAACAAGGAACACACCAGGCAGGTCCGAGATACTGTTGTGAAGAAGTTTAAAGCCGGATTTGGATACAAAAAGATTTCCCAAGCTTTAAACATCCCAAGGAGCACTGTGCAAGCGATAATATTAAAATGGAAGGAGTATCAGACCACTGCAAATCTACCAAGACCTGGCCATCCCTCTAAACTTTCAGCTCATACAAGGAGAAGACTGATCAGAGATGCAGCCAAGAGGCCCATGATCACTCTGGATGAACTGCAGAGATCTACAGCTGAGGTGGGAGACTCTGTCCATAGGACAACAATCAGTCGTATATTGCACAAATCTGGCCTTTATGGAAGAGTGGCAAGAAGAAAGCCATTTCTTTAAGATATCCATAAAAAGTGTTGTTTAAAGTATGCCACAAGCCACCTGGGAGACACACCAAACATGTGGAAGAAGGTGCTCTGGTCAGATGAAACCAAAATTTAACTTTTTGGCAACAATGCAAAACGTTATGTTTGGCATAAAAGCAACACAGCTCACACCATCCCCACTGTCAAACATGGTGGTGGCAGCATCATGGTTTGGGCCTGCTTTTCTTCAGCAGGGACAGGGAAGATGGTTAAAATTGATGGGAAGATGGATGGAGCCAAATACAGGACCATTCTGGAAGAGAACCTGATGGAGTCTGCAAAAGACCTGAGACTGGGACGGAGATTTGTCTTCCAACAAGACAATGATCCAAAACATAAAGCAAAATCTACAATGGAATGGTTCAATAATAAACATATCCAGGTGTTAGAATGGCCAAGTCAAAGTCCAGACCTGAATCCAATCGAGAATCTGTGGAAAGAACTGAAAACTGCTGTTCACAAATGCTCGAGCTCGAGCTGTTTTGCAAGGATGAATGGGAAAAAATGTCAGTCTCTCGATGTGCAAAACTGATAAGAGACATACCCCAAGCGACTTACAGCTGTAATCGCAGCAAAAGGTGGCGCTACAAAGTATTAACTTAAGGGGGCTGAATAATTTTGCACGCCCAATTTTTCAGTTTTTGATTTGTTAAAAAAGTTTGAAATATCCAATAAATGTCGTTCCACTTCATGATTGTGTCCCACTTGTTGTTGATTCTTCACAAAAAAATACAGTTTTATATCTTTATGTTTGAAGCCTGAAATGTGGCAAAAGGTCGCAAAGTTCGAGGGGGCCGAATACTTTCGCAAGGCACTGTATATATATACACACACACTTATCCAAATTGGAAATGATGCACACAATTACATTGATGGAAGCTTCAATCTATCTGCACAATTAAAGCTGATCTACCCCCTAAGAAATATATATATATAATTCTAATTATACTCTACTTATTTCAAATGTAAATAACTTCACTCACTCTGATGATGAGTCGTATGACAGCGATTCCGGATGTGGCCATGACCTTGGCCGAGTTAGAGACCAGGGTTAGGAGAGTGGGCATGATGGACTCAGCACAATGATCAAACCTGTTCCCCAGGATGTAGGACAGGTGGCTGCGGGATAGAGGGACCGTATGGACACGGAGACAAGTTATAATGAATGCTATCTTATTTTCTACTGATGGGGCTGTACAATAAAGTGTGTGTGTTATTAGTTTGTATGACGTAATAACAGTATGGCTTCGGTAACGTTAAATAAAGCTCTGTTTGATTTGAATTGAAACCGTGAGTAAGAGGATAGGACCGGAGGGCTCCTTACCCCAGAGTGATACAAGCCTCTCTGACCACCTGAGAGCGCAGGTCTTTAGAGGACATCTTGAAGGCTGCCTCCGTGAGACGCAGCTGCTGGGAGAAACCGTCAAACTCCACCGCTCCCGCCAGGAGCAGAGAACGCATCTTCTTCAACTAGAGAAGACGAAGACGCAGCGAAAACCAGCAAGCCGTCAATCGACGTCACACTTCCAATCAAATGATAGACGTGGCTGCTTCATAGAAACAGCCACTTAATGGTCAGTGGCTACAATCCAAAATCCGCACTCAGAATGCATGGCCAATACATGGCGTCAAATGGTACGCTAGCGTGGATACTGGAAGGCAGCCAGTGTGATGAAGTCATCTGGAGGTGAGGGCCGATTGGTTGGTCGTCTCTTACCGCAGTGACTCTGTGCTCCCAGTCTCGTTTGTCGTCAGCCAGCACCTCCCTGATCTTGGTCATGGCGTCCTCCATTTCCCTGTTAGAGAAAAGCTGAGAGGAGGAGAGAAGAAGAATCACTGAAGAGGAAGCACATTCCTAATGGGTTTAATATACGACTTGTCACATAGGGCCTGTTTCACGTGCCCAAGCGAGAATAGCGAGGAACGAGTTTTGATATTGTTATGAGAGCGAAACACGTACTTGCATAGCGGGCACTTCCTCGAAGGCACGGATGAAGTCCTCCTCATCCACAGCCCCTGCAGCAGCCGCACTAGGACCATCTCTCCCTGATTTAAGCAGAGGAGCACCAGGTCGAATTGTTAACTTTACCAGGAAGCTATTCTAGTGAGCTACTATTCACACAAACATGAATCTATTATTCACACAAATATGAATCTTGGATTGGCTGCAGCCTTATGGGATTCACGCAGGGCATATCACGCTCAATTCTCAATATCCCATGTTTCTATCAATCTGTATTCTGTTTCTCTCTGTGTTCTGGTTCCATTACATCATCACATAATCCTCACCATCTGCACTGTCCCAAGGGTACAGATAGACACTAGACAGCTCCACAGTGAATTATCTTCCATACAAATCCTGGACAGAGGTCATTATTCAGGGCTCTGCGCTGACCTTTTCTTTTTACAAGGAGCACGCATAAGTTGAAAAATGTAGGCCCACACAAAGAAATTTAGGAGCACAATGAAAAGTACTTGAGATATTCATTTTTCTAGGTGCACTGGTGCTCCTAAATTATAATTCAATGTGCATATGTGAGTAAAATGCTCGCACTGCTGAGCCCTGTTATTACCCATTGCCAAATAAAGGCTTATCTAGATAATCCAGTCATCATAATGTCCAAAAAGCATAAGAAATGCACACACACACACACACACAGACAGACGCACACAGAGACACACAAGGATTCTTCAGGAAGCAAATGAACGGAATACTGTGGTAGGAGTATTCTCGCCGTTCCATCACCAACACGATCTCTGCTGGTGCGAACAGGAATGGGCGTCTCACCTGTTGATTTGGTGCTGGAAGCAGAGCTGGGCCTACGGAACGACCCCATGCTCACTGTCTTCTTCCCTGACGACGGGCCCTTAGAAGAGGAGGACCGCCCCCCGTCCACCGAATCATCATCTTCAAAGTTCTTATCTGGGAGGGAAGGCAAAACAGAGAATTCAAGTTATTTCCACTCTGGCACAATTTGAATGCTGACTGTACTGAACAAACAAAGAATGTTTTATATCAGTGCCGTGTGCTCAATCCCACCCCCTCCTACAACAATAACACATTTCAACAGCAGCATGCATGACCTTTTGGCATGACCTTTACACAAACACACAAACATTGGGGGGAGGGGTCATCGGAGTACATTCTGTAGTCAAATGTCTAGGTCTGATTCCGGTAACCGGTGGTTGCGCCCTCATGCTGTGGAGGTGAAGTCACTACCCCCCCCCCCCCCCCCCCGAAACAGTGGTGAACTGAACATGTCAGTCCCGGTCAGTCGGCCCGGAGGGAGTAGAGTCATCTGCCGGGCCAGCAATCGATGAAACACAACCCCATGCATTATTCAGAGGTCCACACAACGCAGGGGCAGCACACCAACGCATCCCGTCAGTTATGTGTAGTCTACCTCACATTGTTCCTCTCCCCATTGCAATATTAAAATGAGGTACACTGTCCATATCACAACGAGGTGAACGTCTAATTAACCAGCCTGGTATAAAACCCAGCTCTGAGCATACCGCTGTCATCAATACCAGTTGTGATGAGGGTAGCTCATAAAATCCAGACATTGTTACTGATAGCCTTCAGAATGTCTGAGCCATCAGACTTCATAGCGTGTACTCTGTACCCAGCTGTCCTCTCCTGTCTGTCACTGTTCAACTGTCTGTCCACAATCTCTCAATCTTCATCTTAGTGACAGGTGACTCCCTCAACACTGTTGACCTGACCCACATTCCTCCATGGCGCTCATTAATATTAATACAACGGGTCTCTCCTCCACCTCCACCCCCCACCACGTGTCAAGAAGAAAGAGAAGCAGAGCTTACAGGCACAGATCCTCCTGCAGACAAGTTTCCTCAGCATGTCGCCAGACAGTCCAGTCCAGACCCCCTCCTCATAGTCTCCAGTCTCCACAGGTCTCCCAGCTAGCTCCCTCGCTGCAGGCAGCTAGCAAATGACAGCTACACTCTCCCCTCTCTGGTGCGTGAGCACCCGTGGCTCAGGCTTTGCTGCCCTCCTGCTGCACAGTTCACACTCTCTCCCACTAACACACAAGCGCTTGCTGTGCTGTGATTCTAGGTGCCACCCCCTACTGAGCACAGTGAGCCGGCCCGTAGAGCAGTGACGACAGAGAAAGCAGATGGGCAGCTCCACCTCCCACAGGGGGGAGGGGGGAGGGGGGGGGGGAGAGGCAAGGACACACCCTCTCTATCACCATGATATGACACCCAGCCTGGGAGTGGGAGGAGCCAGACAGAAACTGATGAGCCATGAATTCAATCTTAACAGGTCAGTGAGCCAAGCGCCATCACCGGAGAGTGAGAGACATGAGGGAATATCACACTCCATCTACAGGCTGTTATTCTCTGTCCTTCAAGATCATTTTCCTTAACAGATTTTGTCAGCACAGACAGCGGAGCAAAATGCAGGGAAATTCACGGCTGAAGGATGGGCTGAATGCAAATGCTAGAGTATAGTTTAGGTTCAGGATTTGCATTGTAAATAAAGACTGCGTTTTTTTCTGGATTAAAAAAACGGGCCTTAGTTGGTAGGTGTGGCCATGGGAGTGGCCAATGGTTCGGTCACAGTCCAAACAACTTCAGATGCTGTTTTAAAGCAAATTTCCAGACATTTATTTGCTATCTGAGTGACTCAAACGTTATAACAAAATCAATGGGGGCCCCATGCCATGACAAAAATACTCCTGTTTGTATCTTTTGGGGAATTTTTTATTTTCCTTGACTGTCTAGCTTTAATTTTGGTGATTGTTCATTTTTATTCCTTTAAGTTTACATTGAAAACGTTTTTCCATCCGAAAAAACACTTAGGAGCCCCGCCTAATACTTTTCTATGCAGAAAAACCCTGGACTCTGTGTGAGCAAGGGCAGTACAACTTGTCTGAATGCAAAACACCCTGTCTCGTTAAAGAACATAGGTTATGTGTCTAAAATAGTTGTCTATGGTTCCAGGTCAATATGCATGAGTGCATCCTAAAAGAATACAACAAAATCAGCAATGAATCATAAGCACATGAGACCTGCTGTATAACGCAGTAATGTCACACAAACCAGACGTTCCCTAATTCATCCCCTAGATGGCAGTGCCCCCTGATAAACGCACCAGTTGTTGTCTGAGAAGAGAGCAACAACAGCTTCAACCTGAAAGTGATACTGTGGAATTCAACCTACAGTACCTCTGAGGAAAAGCCTCCATTAACCTCCACGGTACCTGAGGACACCTACTATCAACACACAGCTAGCTCTTCCTCTTCACCATCCGATACCTTGAACACAAACCAGCCATTTTCTCACCGGGGAACGAGCTAGTCGAGCACCGGACAACACAGGAGCAGCACAATTCAGCAGCCCCATTCGTTTCAAGCATGAACGCAATTCCTGCAAGAAAATCCATACATTTCAGGAGTCATTTCTCACAATCAACGAGACAAATAGGAGTGAAACGAAGACAGCATCAAAACAATTCATCCGGTGTGGCCTGAATGAATGAATGTTGAAGAGGCCTACATGTGCACATAACCAATCCCATGCATACGGGCACTCTCTTCACTCTGGTTAGATCTCCATTATCATGAAAGAAAAGCAATGTAAATTACAATTTTCATTATTTATTTTTTTATAAAGTTAGAGTGGAAGAGGTGAACAAATTGTTGCTGGCCATTAATAATGAGAAACCACTTGGTATTGACAATTTAGATGGAAAACTACTGAGGATGGTAGCGGGAATATGTTGCAGATCCTATTTCTCATATCTTCAATCTGAGCTTGAAGAAACATTTTTTCCCTCAGACCCGGAGGAAAGCTAAAGTCATTCTTCTTCCCAAGAATGGTAAACCACCCTTTCCTGGTTTTAACAGCAGACCAATTTCATTGTTGACCATAATCTGTTAGTGGTTAAAAAGTGTGTGTTATGGCTTTACACCCTCAGCTTTTGATCAAGGATATGGCAATCTAATAGAACAGAGGGTTTTTTCAATGGAAGCCTCTCTAATCTAATACATGTAAACTGTGGAATTCTGCAAGGGAGCTGTCTTGGCCTGTTACTGTTTTCTATTTTTACTAATGATTTACCACTAGTTCTGAATATATCTAAGAGCATAGTATTTCAGTTCAAATCATTCCTTAAGCTCTAGATCAGGGGAGCCACTTGAAAAATATGAAACGTCACGAGCTACAAAAATGTTTCTGGCGTTCAAATAGAAACATTCTTCTCTTTTCCTCTCCCCTGCAACTCTTCCCTGTTCCTTACTCTACAAGAGAAAGTAGCGGACTGTTTTCTGACAATATACCTGGTAAAATAATGGTTAATAAACAACTCTTAAGGGGGGCTCTATAAAATGGGATTTTTTTTATTTGTGTTCTTCCTGGTTTTAGATTATAATTTTTTTTTCACTCTCAAAAATTACAAGTGTTCATAGAGAAACAATGGAATTGGATGTTCTGAGTCAATGTCATTGGTTAAATCACATCAGAAGGCAATTTTTCTTTAGGTCTGGAAGAAAACAAAATAAATATTTTCCCTTTAATTGCACATCTAGCGAGTGACATGTGCCGGTCTAGTGATGGTTCTGCACTGCTGCTTTTAATTTCATAAATAATAGAAAATAACAAATAACAGATACAAATGATATACTTCCTCGTGATATACTTCTGCCAGGTAAGCCTACTTTGCATATAACATTTAATTGAGATAGTGTTGGGGAAAGCATTTCTGTCAACCCACAAGACGGTCATCACACCAACTGGATACACACGGAGTGATAGACAAATGCACCACACAGACAGATGGGCAATATTGCTGGACCTTAATTGGTCGATAGTGGCTAACCAGGGGTGGGATAAATGTCAATGTTGCGTTGATTAGATAGTAGCTGGGAGCTTGCGCTGTCTGACACTTGCGAGATTTGTTAAATGACAGGTTGCAGTGAAACACATGAAAATTGCATGTACTTTCAGAATTGCTACTCATAGGTGGCCTGGAGATCATCCTGTCGGAGATCTTTCTGTAGACCTAAGCTGGATCTGGTTATGAAAGATGTGGCTATAGGACAAGTTGAGAAAACTAAACTTCTCCGTGTCACCAGGCCACGCACTAAACCTTAGCTAAGCCTTTACGGGTGGTAGACTAACACGGTAGACTAACACGGTAGACTAACACAGTAGACTAACACGGTAGACTAACACAGTAGACTAACACGGTAGACTAACACGTCAAATGTTTGGTTTGGTTCATTTCTATGCACTAGACAAGGCGAATGAGGTAGATGAAGCCCTTCTGACAGTAATGACAACTCTGTTCAATTTATTGAACAGAGTGAAGGGACGGAGCTCTTAAAAAGTCCACACATGTCGCTAATTTGAAGGATTCGATTGAAAGGCTGGCTGGAGAAAACTCCAACACGGTTGCTGAAGGTGAAGGATTAAATTTAAGCCTTGAACGGGGAGGAAACGCCATCTGTAGCTCATTTAAGAGCTGAACGGCACAGTTGCTGGGGTGACAAACTGTGGTCGAAGCCTTGGCTGGAAGAATTGTAGCATCTCCATTGCCGTTTTCGGTGCAATTGCATTCAGTAGAATCTATGAATCACGTTATCATTATGAATAGTATTGACTTCAAAACGGGTTCCTAATGTTGTGAGATTCTCGCCAGTGTTTGCAGAACAACTGGTCCTGAGAGATTAGGATCAGGACCTGCAATTGTAACAGTAAGAAACTGTAACAAAATGAATGAATGCAGCGTAGCCATTATTATTGCATGGATTGCTAAGGCATAACAATATGAAAGTGTGTGTATTCTTATTTTAAATGTATGTACTTCATGTCTATTAATGCTATGTATTGTAATGTTGTTATGTATTTGAATTGACAACAAGGAAGTGATGAGGAAGTAGACAGAAGTAACATTCAGTCCTCCTCTCTTTCTTCTGACCAAGACATGTGTCCAAGTTCTCCAAAGGGGAGGAATATGAGCTAAATGAACCAGGCCTAATTTGCCTTGTATCTAACATCATCTTCGTATAATGTTTCAACAATGTCAAACACAGTAACATAAATAGCCCAAACTATTTCCTTTATAAAGGAATGAAAGAAAGAGAAACATCCTGTATGAAATCTCCTGCGGTTCTCACCAACATCGCTTCCTTTCATTTACCTACGGAGGCCACCGGTAAACACCATACGCATAGTCATAACATAGGCTAATAATCCCAAGGCAAACACGACTACAGCAAATCTACCCACGCAGTAGCTATACTTTGTAGAGTGAAAAGAGATCCATACCTTCTCCTGTGGTCATAGCCAGGGCTGTTGATTCCACACACTAAACAGAGCTAAGTAACAGTGAGCAATAAGGACAAACACTGCCGTCTGTCTCTGCTCTATTGTGTCTACCTACTGTACTCCGGGCTACTCCTTCCCCTCCCCTCTAGCTAGGTCTTGTGACCGTACGGACGACAAAATGACACCACTCTCTTCTCCAAAATAAGAGCCTGCGGCAGAGTCCCTTGTGTTGCTGCCTCTTCCTAGGCACTCTACCTTTCCCTTCGCCAGCCCAGATTCAAATTCAGTATTAATTAGTGCACACCATAAATAAAAAATGAAAATGTGTGTTTCTCATTGGACAAATTCAGATGTAATACCTCCCCGTTTCAATCGGGTTGGTACCAAATGAGTAGGACACAGGATTCCAGGGCAGAGAGAGAGGTTCTTTCCACTTGCCTGGACAGTTGACATTCATGAGCTGTCAGCTGCACAGGAGAGGCATCCCTTTGATGTATCTGGTGTGGTAAAGAGGCAAGGCCAAGGCATTGCCTTTATGCCTGGTTAACCTTCAAGCCGCACAGGGGGAGAAAAAACTGTGTCGACAGCAAAGGGTTTTCCCCTTTCTTTGCCCCACTAGGTGACTAGAAAACGGCAATGAGATGTCGGTCGATGACGTCAATGAGGCATTACCATAAAAGAACTAGCATGACACCTTGCTTTGGCCAATTTGCTCAGGTTTGATATGAAGTCGTTCAGCCTGCTAAATGAAAGCAGAGATTACAGCAGCTCCAGTCTAATCTCTACAGGGTGAACTCTTGTGATGAAAGTGAAGCCTCGTGACCACAGCAATTAGAACCTTTATGTCCCAGACTTAACAAGCCTGTGGAGACGAACATGATACGGCCCAAGCAACAAAGGAACACAGCTCCGATATCAGCCGGTCCTGCCACAATACTGCTGCTTCAGGGCAAGGCCCTACTCTGTGCGCAGAATACCAAGAACATGTCCAATAGAGAGCAGCTGAAAGGAGAATCTGACCCCCTGCCTGCAGCCTTGCATTTCTGCAGAGAGACTGCTCAGTGCATACTAACTGTTCTCTTCTGAAAGAGCCTGGACACGGAACTGGTTTCTCCGATGTTGGTTTTCTGTCCAGCTCTGAGTGATCTGAGCCCAGGTTCTGTATCCACAAAGCGTCTGAGAGTAGGAGTGCTGATCTAGGATCAGGTCCCCACCTGTACATACGTCTCATCTTAATTTGACCAGTTTCTCACAGCAGGAAAATAATCCTGCAGCAACAGGAAATGTGAATTATTATGTGCATCATCATTAATAGACACGTTCGTAGGGGTTGATGACCAACTTTAGAAGCCTTTTTAAACCTCAAATACACTACAAGTTGCATTTCATGCTGGGCAGGACAATTCTCTGCAACAGCAGTGATCAAATGAAGATAGCAGCTGTGTATAATTTGATGCATTGTGATCTAAAAGCCAAAAAACTGATCCTAGATCAGCAATCATACTCTGAGATGCTTTATTGATATGGGCCCAGATTGGATAGGAGATCCCCATCAACTCCCTAAGCATAGTCATAATCCCAGTGCGCTGCTTGCACTACACCAGAACGTTTCAATATAACAAAGCTCAATGGAAAGGGAGGAATGTTTCCATGAGTTGTTGGATAGAGGGAACGTACAACCGTGGGAGCAAAGGAAGTACTGTGCTTACCTGAGACAGGGGACAGGATCATGTTCCCCGATCGTTGAACTTCATCAAATTTACTGAAAATGACATTCAACCTGGAAAGACAAAAGACAGTATATTGTTTTAGAGGCATCATCATACATTTATGACGAGGCGCAAGCCTAAAAGCAGAGTCAGGCTCCCTGGTGATAGCAGAGAACTGGGTCATGGGGATTGCACTTCCCACAGAAAGCCTTGGTATCGGAAACACAACAGAGGATGAAGGTACCGTGACTGTGGCAGTCCCTTTTTCCCGAGGTCCATCCGCACCCTCTCCCCAACGTGTCGGTAGATTTCAACAAGACAGTTCATGGCCCCGTCTCGCACCTGTGTGTCAGGAAATAAAACAGGAGACATTTCACACGGCTTCACTCATCGGTCTGCCCACTAACCGCTCGACTCTGCGGACATAATCATTTGTCTGGAATGAACATAAAATGAGATGTAAAAAAGACAGAAATCCTCTCTTGTTGACTAATAGTCAATATAGTTGTGCATATGAAACGGACAACGATAAAAGATGGCTGGCACTATATCCGTACAGGAAGAGAGGTCCATGGACACAGCTTCCTGTTCCCAACAGGAAGTGGGAAAAGCTGTTGAAGTGCGTGATGACCGGAGACAGAGCAAAGCCTTTTGAAAAAGTCTACAAAACAGGCTAATTGCAAGGAATAAACAGACATGAGATATCAGGAAAATACTGAAGTCTGATAAGTTCACATGGAATCTGTAACACTGTTGGTCAACCACCAGAGAGTTCTAAAACACCAATAATGCTGTTGTCAAAGCTAAAATCCAGTTTAACACCACAATGTATACGAAACAAAAATATAAACATGTAAAGTGTTGGTCCCATGTTTCATGAGCTGAAATAAAATATCCCTGAATTTTTCCAAATGCACAAAAAGCATATTTCTCTCAAATTGTGTGCACAAATTTGTTTACATCCCTGTTAATAAAAAGACACGCTAAAATGTGCACTTTTGTCACACAACACAATGCCACAGATGTCTCAAGTTTTTAGAGAGGCGTGCTGACTGCAGGAATGTCCACCAGAGCTATTGCCAGAGAATAAAAAAAAATATTTCTCTACCATAAGCCACCTCAAACATAATTTTAGAGAATTTGACAGTACGTCTAACTGGCCTCACAACCGCAGACCACGTGTAACCACGCCAGCCCAGGAACTCCATATCTGGCTTCTTCACCTGCGGGATCGTCTGAGACCTGCCACCAGGACAGCTGATGAAACTGAGGAGTATTTCTGTCAGTAATAAAGCCCTTTTGTGGGGATAAACTCATTCTGATTGGCTGGGCCTGGCTCCCAAGTGGGTGAGCCTACTGCCTCCCAGGCCCACCCATGGCTGAACCCCTGCCATGTGAAATACATAGATTAGGGCCGAATGAATTTATTTCAATTGACTGATTTTCCTGATATGCACTGTAACTCAGTCAAATTGTTAAAATTGTTCCGTTTATATATTTCTGTTCAGTATAATTGAATAGTCTAAAATAATGTAACTATACCTGGCTTGTAGGGTCTCCTAAAAGATGACATATGTGGGGGACAATTTTGCTGAGGGTCAAGCCTTGAGCTCCATATCTGTAAGGAGAAGAGCATTTTATATATGTTTTAAAGCACACAAAGAATGTGTAAGACAAAACAGATGAAATAGTACGTTTAAACCATTCCTGGCTATTATGAACTTACACATTTAACGTGGCGATAAGGCAAATGCAGACACTCTCCCGGGTCCTGTTGTTCTTGTGTTTGAATCCTCCTAACATTCGGTCCCATACATACTGCAAATAAATACAAATAAAAACATTTATTGTAGTCCGTTAAAAAAAATCTAATGAAACGTTTATTTTCTATACTAACACGTAGGTGAGTCTACAGTACGTGCTGACATTACCTGTGGGTTAGCAGCTTGGTCCATGATCTTTAGTAGAAGAGCTTGGTCCTGGTCTCTGACTTGGTCCTTTGAGTCGCCTAGTCGATCTATCAAACTCGGCAAAACTAACGGGAGGAAGAAGGCAAGGACAAAGATATGAATTTTGTGACAACAACTCAAGGTGACAAGGACACAAGCATTTCGCTACACTCGCATTAACATCTGCTAACCATGTGTATGTGACCAATAAAATTTGATTTGATTTTGACTGAAGAAAACGATGAATCATAAACATTTGTTGGAATGCATACAATTGCCAGAGATAGCTTACCAGTTCCAATCTGTGTCCTAAACCGTTCCTGTTGTCTTGTTACTAAAGCTGAGAGTATGTCCATTCCCAACAAAGCCACCTAAGAATGAAGATCAAAATAAAAAATGTAAATACTAACTAGGCTATTCAACAAAAGCATAAATGTTAGATATTTTGAGAAAGAATACATAACATTAAAAAAAGAATCCTTTGAAATACAAGTTTTGTTGCAAAGGATTGTGGGTAATGTGAAAAATCTTGCTTTTGTTCCCTTTATTACATGTTTAAAAGCAAAGGAAGCCCTCAAACACAAATAATATATATTGTAACAACGTACTGATGCTGCTGTAGGACTACAGTAGAAAATAAAATATTAACCATGTCAGAAACCACTTTGAGATTTGATTAGGTCTTGGCTGGCACCAGGGAAGGTAACTTTCCTTGTCTTGGGGTGGTATGGGACACTCAATGAACGTGTAGTGAGAGTATCCCTGCTAACACCATAATCAACACCTTCGCATCACCTGAGCTTCTTGCTTGGGCTGTGGTGCAATTTTTGGAACCTCAGGGTTTATATTTGTAGAAAGATAACCATTTCCTGCTGTCTTATGTCCCCTAGTGGATAAGTTCACATTGCACATACAACCAGCAATAGTGTTGTAACAACAAGTTCATAATATAAAAAATGTGTTAATAGCTTTAATTGACATTTAAAAAAAGGTGCTGAAGTCTATTCAGAAGTGACAGGACACAAAAACACACCATTTCAGAACAGGTTGTCCGTCAACAGCTGTGTAGAGCTGTGAGCCTGCTGCAGTGCCCCCTCCCTCTGAAAGTCCTGAAGTGTTTCACTAGGCCTGCCTTCCTTTCCTTCTTCATCAACAGCTTTCAACCTACTCCCATCTGATGCTGAAACAAAAACACAGCACTTCTGGCGCTGATAGTAAAAACGAACTGGTCTTTACTAGTAGGGCAATGACAGAAGCAAGCAAAAATAAAAAAAATCAACTAAAGTGCCCCCTCCCTCTGAAAGTCCTGCAATGTTTGACTAGGCCTGCCTTCCTTTCCTTCTTCATCAACAGCTTTCAACCTACTCCCATCTGATGCTGAAACAAACACACAGCACTTCCGGCGCTGATAGTAAAAACGAACTGGTCTTTACTAGTAGGGCAATGACAGAAGCAAGCAAAAATAAAAAAAATCAACTAAATCCTGATCATTTTTCACGTAGGGGTTTAGCCTATTCATTGATTCTTAGTCATTCATATGTGGCATTCTCCTCCCCTCTACTTGTGGGGGCCAGCTCTGGTAGATAGACACCAGACAAACTGGGTCTCATCTGGGGTAGCCTAATGATAGTTTGTAAAATAAGCTCACCACTATCGCCGTGGGAGTCCATGTCCCCATTACTGTACTGTTCTCTCGGAGTAATCACTCTGATTGAAGGGGACACCGTTTCTAGAGCAGCACAGGGTGCAGCTTTCTGATTCGCTGCGAGAGAGGTAAGCTGTTTTCTATGCGTGTGAGTGCGCGTGTGTGTGTGGCAGCAGAGTTGTTGACATGGCTTCTCCCTTCATCACACACAGAGTTCAGAGGTCAGCTCCAGCCTGAAAGCACAGACAAATCAAAGCAAGCGAACCCCGTGCTCGAGCTCAGTCGATAGATTGCTCAACATCAGAGCATGAGAAAAACAAGGTTTAGTGTTGAAAGTGTCCCGCTCCGCCACCTCAATGTTTACATGGAAGAAGCAGTTAGAGACTCTGACCCCTGACAGTCTGGCTGAACATTTGTGGAGTTTGAATAGCTGGGCCGAATTGTCTGCTCTGCTGATAACATCAGGGTCCCATATTATACTATAGCCTTTCCGCAGTGCAGTGATGTTGTAGTTAGCTAGAGTTTGCAGGACAAATGTCCCTAGGGGAATACTGTCTCGAGTGGATACAGATCAAACACAAAGGATTCAGGCCACCAAACAGATAACCGTCCCCTTGGTGAAGAATTAATTCCTTACCGCTCAGCCTTCATCTTGTGTTTGTGCCTGTGCTAAGGCTGAAGACCTAACAGTGAAAGAATGGGTGGGTGATGTAATGTTTTGGTTTGCTGGACATGTAGGTTAGCTAGGCTTAGGCTACATCTGATGAATCCCAATCACATCTTATCTAGGACTGACAAGGTGAGATCTACTTTGGTGGGATCTGGGGGTCAAGAAGACCTTCAAATTAGCAGAGTACTAGGATACACAGGGATCACAGACACCACGTGGTTTAGAGTCCATCCACCTCATTCTGCACTGTTCTTTATGACAACCAGCTATTAAAAGCCCCATTGTACCGAGCGGCCATCAGGAGCTAACCCACTGGTCAGCTCATCACCGACATGAAGTAGGCCTATAAAGCAATTCACCTAATATTATGCACAGCAAGCCTTTGTGTGACGTTTGAAGCCACTGGGCCTGTAGGTTATATTCTCCCCCCAGGTGACAGTCTCACACACCATTGCTGAATTATGTCCCAGTGAGTGACAGATTCTTTCCTACACTTGTGTTACACCAGCCACTTTCACCTTATGGTTATAGCGGCAAGTTTTTGGCTGCCTGTGACAGTGCCATCCCATGGTATCCCATACCTTGAAATTGCTGGAGTTGACCCAGTTGGTAGCGACACCATCCACCATTCTGTCCAGCATGGTCTGGTCCTGCTCCAGGACCTGGGACTTGTCCTTGTCCAGGATGGAGTCTATGATGTCCTGGCCCACCTGTAGTCTCCTACCCAGGTCCTTCTGCATAACCTGTTCCATACAGTACTCCATATTCCACTCCATAGTGTCTCACCAATGGTGTAACGCCCACAATATCACGAGACAAGGGAAAATGTATAGGCCTAGACTGCTCACAGAGAAGATCTCAAGTGTAGTGTAGGCCTATATCCCAGATATATTACACACTTTCCTATATCCCAGAAAGTGTGTAATGTTTTTCCCAAAAATATGCTGTGGAGATGAAATCACGGGGAAGTCAAGAATGCAGAGATAACAGAGTCCAGTCAGGAACTGTCCAGGGGCTTTAAGTCACTCGTGTTCCAGATCAAACTACAAATATGATCAGTTGTGGACAAGAGGACTGAGGATGAAGAAGAGGATTGCTGAAATGATTGTACTTCATTCTTCAGTAATTCTTCACTTTCCTGTAGACCTAAAATAGAAAGGGGATACAAAACTATTATAACAAGTACTGCAAACAATAGACCTCATTGTAACACAAACTAAGCAACACAGTGTAATTACAGTCAGTGTAACAATGAGTAGCTAGTTAATAACAATAGTATTTAGGTGGACTACTGAACTGAGAATTACACACGAACGTTACACAGCAATAATGCCCCATTTTTATTGAAGCATCGATACAGAATTTACTTCGCTAACGTCAGTTACCGAGTTAGTTAGCTAGCTACTTCACATGTTGTGAAAGTTGCTAGCTAGTGTTATTGGTTTAGCCATGCTAGCTGGCTAGCTTAGTAAATGAGAGCTAGCTAGGTCGCATTTGTGCTAAACAAAATTGATAACTAGCTAACTTGAAACATTACGAATGACTTGCTATACAGACACATAACTATCTGGGTAGTTAAAACAGTAGTGTTAAATAGTTAGCTAGCTAACATTTGATTAAATGCAGCTAAAGCTATAAATCAACGCTGAATCTCTGGCTCCTCTAGCCAGCTAGCTAGCTTCCGTTGGCTAACTGTCTCTAGCAGCTACCAGCAAACACTGAAATGATGCTAACAAATATCAGCGGTCAACTCATTAAGCAATTCCTGTCACTAATGTATCAAGGGATTATTAACTATCTAGTTAGCCAATTACCAATCATCTGCATCCAGCCGCTCGTTTCAATTCAGATTTGTTCTGAAAAAATCAAGAGACACTGGACTTCCAACAGGAGTATTATAGCTAGTAGTAGACGATGAACCCGCACGTACTGTATGCGTGGAGCCAAGTACAGTACTCACAGCAAACGTTATGTAGCTTGCTAGCTAGCTCGATCCAATGTGTGATGATATCATCTAGCTAGCAACAGTTTATTAAAAAAGGTTCTGCTAGCTACATTAGCTATTTGGTTACAGTAATAATTTCCAATGAATGTCATACATTTGTAGCTTGTTTGCACGACAACAGTTTATTTTACCTTTATTTAACTAGGCAAGTCAGTTAAGAACAAATTCTTATTTACAATGACGGCCTAGGAACCTAAAACCCCTCAGCTGTCTGTCCAGGGGTAGAATGACAGATTTGTACTTTGTCAGCGCGGGGATTCGAACTTGCAACCTTTCGGTTACTAGTCCAACGCTCTAACCACTAGGCTACCCTGCCGCCCCAGGCCCAGGGTAGTGCCCTCTGCTGTCTATTACTGAAAGCTATGTCTCACTTTCAAATATTTCATTGCAAAACAGTAACACTGACAATTAAGAGTTTGTACAGTGTGTTGTATCTCAAATAGTTTCAGTTTTATTTATAATAAAACACTATGTGTAAATAACACTATTTGAATTTTAAAACAGCGCAGGTGTCAAAGCAGGCTGTTATGGGATGACCTGGTCTTAGAACTTGGTCCTCTTTTAAAAAATAATGTGACCATAACCTGTTTGTCAGTAGAACCAAAATAATAAACTCAGCAAAAAAAGAAACGTCCTCTTATTATCAACTGCGTTCATTTTCAGCAAACTTAACATGGGGGGGGTGGGGGGTCAAAATCAAAAGTTACAATCTGTAGCTGGTACTGCATGTACTGCAGTGCATCTCCCCCTCATGGACTGCACCAGATTTGCCAGTTCTTGCTTTGAGATGTTACCCCACTCTTCCACCTGCAAGTTCCCGGACATTTCTGGGGGGAATGGCCCTAGCCCTCGCACTCCGATCCAACAGGTCCCAGACGTGCTCAATGGGATTGAGATCCGGGCTCTTCGCTGGCCATGGCAGAACACTGACATTCCTGTTCCTGTCGCCGGTGATGTCTTACAACAGGCCTACAAGCCCTCAGTCCAGCCTCTCTCAGCCTATTGCGGACAGTCTGAGCACTGATGGGAGGGATTGTGCGTTCCTGGTGTAACTGGGCAGTTGTTACCATCCTGTGCCTGTCAGGTGTGATGTTTGGATGTACCGATCCTGTGCAGGTGTTGTTACACGTGGTCTGCCACTGCGAGGATGATCAGCTGTCTGTCCTGTCTCCCTGTCTTAGGTTTCTCACAGTACGGACATTGCAATTTATTGCCCTGGCCACATCTGCAGTCCTCATGCCTCCTTGCAGCATGCCCAAGGCACGTTCACACAGATGAGCAGGGGCCCTGGGCATCTTTCTGTTGGTGTTTTTCAGAGTCAGTAGAAAGGCCTCTTTAGTGTCGTACGTTTTCATACCTGTGACCTTAATTGCCTACCATCTGTAAGCTGTTAATGTCTTAACGACCGTTCCACAGGTGCATGTTCATTAATTGTTTATGGTTCATCGAACAAGCATAGGAATTATCTTTGAAAGACAGGGTCCTGAAAAGGGGACGTTTCTTTTTTTGCTAAGTTTATTATAGCAACCCTCAATTATTAATTTGTCTGGGTTCCTTGTGTTTCAACCTCACATATGACAAATATATTACTAGCATGTGATGAGTATCATATGCCTCCCGCAATTGAATTATGTCTTAAACTTTGTATCTATGTTATATAATACAATTACATAAATACAATCTCATCCTTGTTGACACAACCTCCCTTTTAATGTCAGAACATTGCAAATAGTATATTGTGCATCACTTAGACGTTATTTACAAACACCAACAAAAGTGCTAATATCCGTTTTCTGTACCAGTTCCAAGTTACAGTAATGTTGAACAGCTCATATTAGAATAATACATATACACTACAGTAGTGTTCAATTGCTTGAGATAATGACAAATTGATAGTTTCTCAATACAGTAGTAACAATGGATGGATGGATTTAAAAAAAATATCGGTATGAAATGACAAAGAGAACCTAGTGTGGCTAAATCCACAACCACAGTGGCTCGTCAGAATAAAACAAACAGAACGGAAGTGAGGCAGGTTCAATAGTTCCACAGTTGTTTTCCACAATACATTCCCTCGGCATATTAAAACAAAACCTAGGAAACTGGTGAGGGACAGCATGGAGTGAGAAATATAAAGTAACAAGAAAAACATTGTACTTGGTGGTGTTTTCTGGTTCAGCTATTTCTCTTCCAAAGTGCATTCTTTATTGCAAAAAAAAACAAAAAAACATCCTGGATAAACTAAATCAATTGACATGATACGCGATACGCGGTCTTCTAGCAAATACATACAGTACCAGTGTTAAAACTATGTTATTACAGTTCAATATTGAGAAACATTTGAGAAGCCGCAAATGTCAAAGTAACATCAACATGTGAAACATACCCTGGGAACAATGGGTTCTAAGGGCCACCAACGTAACATTGACAACTTAGACTGAAGTCAGTTGCAGTCGGCCTTGAAGCGTCACTGAAAACATAAATATGGCGTCAGCAGCACATCAAACTAAAACATACTCACCCCAGACATAAGATGCTTCCCTCCTTGCCATGATTGACACCTCTCTTCCGGCATCTCTCCATCTTGGTCCTCACACCCCTATTCCTCCACCCCGCCCTCTTGATCCCTCTTTCCTGGTCCTCACACCCTCTTCATTCATCCTCCTCCTTCGTCCTTACACCCCACTTTATTCATCCGTCCATTTTCTTTGTTGCATTTATCCATCTTAGTCCTGATCCCCCTCTTTCTTCACCCCTCTTGCTCCATCCCTGCATTCTAAACACTGGGGGCCTGTATTTGAGAGGTGACTTTTCTTTATTACAGGTTACAGTAGCGTTTCACTATTTACAGTCTAAGGGAGGGGAGGGGCAAAGAGGTGCTGTGGATAATAAAGCTTCTTCTTCTTGGGCAACTAGTTAAACATGATGGATTCTGGGTCCTGGTTCATCATCTGGGCCATGTGACGGAGGACATCCTTCTTAGTGATGATGCCCAACAGACGCCTAGAGGGGAGGGGGGGACAAAACAAAATAGAAATCATTCCACCATCCAATAAACCTCGGAATGATTCAACAGAGTCTATAGTCTTCATAAATCTAGCACCAAAGTAAAATGAGCCTACTTTAGAATACTGTGCCCCTTTTCCCAAAAGCATCTCAAGGCTAAGTTTATTGTTAGAACCTTCAAAAGGAGCATACTTAAATCTCTGAGCTGTTTCCCAAAGCCACCGTTACTAAAGTTGCACTTGATTTAGTGCATTGTTACAGGGTAAGCATTAGAATTAGACACTTTAATATTTGTTGCCATAGGTGATAATATCTCATGGGAGCTGATCTGTCGTCAGTGTTGTGGATTAATTCTAATGTTAAGGTAAGATTTGAAAGGGAGAACGCTGATCCGACAGCAGCGCCGTCTTCCTTTCGATCCCATTATTATTGCGCTAATGCATCAACAACGCATTTAGCGAACGTTCTATCTGGGTGGTGTTTTGGGAAACGTATTCGTTACATTTTACGGGCCGTTGTAGGAAAGGTCCGTTGTTAAAACAGTCGTAAGCCTAAATTCCATCGCTATCGGGAAACCGGGGCCCTGGACTGTATGTCGCTCATGGGCAACTGCTCGATGACTGCAACATAATACATTCTAAACTCATCTGGTGGACGAAGACTATGTTTGATTGGTTCATTGACTGATGACAGACTCACCCGCTTCTGGTGACCAGACACTGTCGGAGGCCCAGCTTTCTGAAGATGTCCACCACGGTCTCCATGGGGGTGTGGTCCGTGACGGTGAAGGGGCTGAGGTTGAGGATGCGCCGCAGCTTCAGGGGCTGGGGGTCGCAGGCCTCGGCCACCTGGGGGTTGTCCTCCGTGAAGTAGACCACAGAGCTGCTCACCACCCCGTCCTGCTTCTGACGGGCAGTCTCTAAGGGAGAGAGAGAGAGAGAGACAGACAGAGAGACAGAGAGAGAGAGAGAAGTATCAGCTGTGGCTCCTCAGACACGACAGATAATAATGAACCGACACATTAAATACAGTATTGCTCAACACATGCTGATGGCTTTATATGGGACATACAGTAGCTATAGATCACAACTTACAATTCACGTTCTCCAAACATTTTTTTTAATATTTAGCCTGTCATTTCACGGTGAAAACAACCTAATGTAACAGTCCCACTATTCTTCGTTAAATGGAACCTTTATTAGTACCCTAGACATTGATGTTGTCGAGGGAGGCCAGAGAGAGGAGGTCATTTTGGAAGTGGGTTGCTCATTTGATTGTTGGATGGAGTGGGCCTTTGCTGAAAAGCTTCTTAAATACAAGCCCCTCATATCACGCATGCACAGCCTTGGATATGAGTGCATGTCGGTAGCACTGATATTTGGCAGCCTCGGCCACGTTGCATACTGTAGGCTTACAGTACACGGCCTTTAGATTGCAGGCCCGTTTAAGACTTGAGCAAAGCAATTAGCAAGGTACTGTTCTCTTGCAGCTGTTACGGGCATCCTAGCTGTATGGAGAACGTGCTTTTTGTATCCTTAAGTGTCTATGCATCCAAGACCTTCGAAATGTTTGAATCCTTCTGATCGTAATGTGATTTGTGGATTTGAATAAAGTATTTAAAATGTGTGTGTGTGTGTGTGTGTGTGTGTGTGTGTGTGTGTGTGTGTGTGTGTGTGTGTGTGTGTGTGTGTGTGTGTGTGTGTGTGTGTGTGTGTGTGTGTGTGTGTGTGTGTGTGTGTGTGTGTGTGTGTGCGCGTGAGAGCCAGGGTTAATGTCTTACTGATGGCCACAGTGAGTTCCCTGCGCTGGACGAAGCCGATGAGGCGCTCTGACTCTCGGGACACGACCACAGGGAAGCCGTTGTAGTCGGTGTCCTTGATGAGCGTCTCCACGTCCTCCACTGTGGTGCTGTCCTGGGTCAACACGGCCAGGGGCGGCTCACTGCGCCTGGGACGCATCACATCCGTGGCCAGGGTCCTGTGTATGGATCACATATTGGGAATTCTTAGGGTCTGTTTCTCAGACACAGATTAATCCAACTCCTGGAAGCAAAAGCATGGAGAATCTCCATTGAAATATATTTTTAGTTCAGGACTATGCTTTTGTGTCTGGTAAAACCAGCCCTTTGAGAAGGGTTGACTCTTGACTAATGCAGGGTTGAGACTTGGACTAGGGGAGGTGTGAGGCTCCTCCCCTGAGGAGGAGGAATGACAAAGTTCCTAATATGTATCCCGTAATACCTGTGCGTGAACTCGTCCCTGACGTCCAGGTAGGGGTAGCCGTTGAGTTGGATGTGGGACTCGTAGATACCCTCCTTCCCAAAGGCGTCCGCTACCCACTTACTGGTGACGGCTGCGGCCATGAGGGGGACGATGTACTCCAGACCACCGGTCAGCTCAAACATAATGACCACCAGGGACACGGTCATCCGGGTCACACCTCCTATAAACAACAAAACAAAAGTTGATGACCTGAGTGTTTATTTTATAGAGTAATCCCTCTCTGTTTCAGTCTGTCTTCTTCCGTTTGGTGCCTAATGAACACAACCCTGATGATAACTCACCCAGACATGCGGCAGCGCCCACCATAGCGTAGAGGCCTGGGGTAACACAGTCGGCCCCGGGACGACACCAGTTCTTAAAGATGATCCAGTCGTGGTGATGGTAGGCCATCTGCTCCACAGCGATGCCTACGATTCGCCCAGCGATGGCCCCCACAGCCATACTGGGGATAAACAGCCCAGACGGGATCTGAACACAACACAGAGGACATAAAACAACATGGTTGAGAAGTGATCTGAAGACAGAGGACATAAAACAACATGGTTGAGAGGTGATCTGAAGACAGAGGACATAAAACAACATGGTTGAGAGGTGATCTGAAGACAACACAGAGGACATAAAACAACATGGTTGAGAGGTGATCTGAAGACAACACAGAGGACATAAAACAACATGGTTGAGAAGTGATCTGAAGACAGAGGACATAAAACAACATGGTTGAGAAGTGATCTGAAGACAACACAGAGGACATAAAACAACATGGTTGAGAAGTGATCTGAAGACAACACAGAGGACATAAAACAACATGGTTGAGAGGTGATCTGAAGACAACACAGAGGACATAAAACAACATGGTTGAGAAGTGATCTGAAGACAACACAGAGGACATAAAACAACATGGTTGAGAAGTGATCTGAAGACAACACAGAGGACATAAAACAACACGGTTGAGAGGTGATCTGAAGACAACACAGAGGACATAAAACAACATGGTTGAGAGGTGATCTGAAGACAACACAGAGGACATAAAACAACATGGTTGAGAAGTGATCTGAAGACAACACAGAGGACATAAAACAACATGGTTGAGAAGTGATCTGAAGACAACACAGAGGACATAAAACAACATGGTTGAGAAGTGATCTGAAGACAACACAGAGGACATAAAACAACATGGTTGAGAGGTGATCTGAAGACAACACAGAGGACATAAAACAACACGGTTGAGAAGTGATCTGAACACAATCCCCCAAGAGCACGGTGACCATACTCACAATACCTGGGATCAAAACGTGGCAACACTTTATTTGAAGGGCACCTACATAAAAGGACCTAACATTTTCATATCTCATACATAATGCATTCATAAGCAGTTCGGTAACATTTCATAGCTATCAGCTATCATAACCCCCATCTAGCCATGCCGTACAGCATACTGACCTTCATGCCAAAGGTGAAGATCGTAATAACTATCTTAAAGATAAGCGCCAGGGCCAGCTGCCACAGAGCGCTGTAGACCCCGGGTCCAGCAGGGCGGTCTGGGATGTCGTCCACCGGACGGCTCATGTTGGGGTTATTAACGTAGTCACACAGCTGAGAGGACTCCAGCGCACCGCAGTCGTTGAACAGCTCGGAGATGAGCTCGCTGGTGCTGCGCCGCGTGTACGGGTTAGGGAACGCCAGGACCGCGGTGATACCCGTTATCACGATCACCTTAAATCAATCAAATCAATCACGTTTATTGATGAAGCCCTTTTGAAATCAGCAGTTCTCACAAGGTGCTTTACAGTAAACCGGCAAAGATCCCAAAAAGCAAGAAGCAGAAACTGGCATTACATTTGAGTCATTTAGCAGTTGCTCTTATCCAGAGCAACTTAGTTACAGTTGAAGTCGGAGGTATACATACACCTTAGCCAAATACATTTAAACTCAGTTTCACAATTCCTGACATTTAATCCTAGTAAAAATTCCCTGTCATAGGTCAGTTAGGATCACCACTTTATTTTAAGAATGTGAAATGTCAGAATAATATTAGAGAGAATGATTTATTTCAGCTTTTATTTCTTTCATCACATTCCCAGTGGGTCAGAAGTTTACGTACACTCAATTAGTATTTGGTAGCATTGACTTTAAATTGTTTAACTTGTGTCAAACGTTTTGGGTAGCTATCCACAAGCTTCCCACAATAAGTTGGGTGAATTTTGGTCCATTCCTCCTGACACAGCTGGTGTAATTGAGTCAGATTTGTAGGCCTTCTTGCTCACATACACTTTTTCAGTTCTGCCCACAAATTTTCTATGGGATTGAGGTCAGGGCTTTGTGATGGCCACTCCAATACCTTGACTTTGTTGTACTTAAGCCATTTTGCAACAACTTTGGAAGTATGCCTGGGGTCATTGTCCATTTGGAAGACCCATTTGTGACCAAGTTTTAACTTCCTGACTGATGTCTTGAGATGTTGCTTCAATATATCCACATCATTTTCATTCCTCATATGCCATCTATTTTGTGAAGTGCACCAGTCCCTCCTGCAGCAAAGCACCCCCACAACATGATGCTGCCACCCCCGTGCTTCACAGTTGGGATGGTGTTCTTCGGCTTGCAAGCCTTCCCCTTTTTCCTCCAAACATAACAATGTCCAAAAAGTTATATTTTTGTTTCATCAGACCAGAGAACATTTCTCCAAAAAGTACGATCTTTGTCCCCATGTTCAGTTGCAAACCGTAGTCTGCCTTTTTTATGGTGATTTTGGAGCAGTGGCTTCTTCCTTGCTGAGCGGCCTTTCAGGTTATGTCGATATAGGACTCGTTTTAAGGTGGATATTGATACTTTTGTACCTGTTTCCTCCAGCATCTTCACAAGGTCCTTTGCTGTTGTTCTGGGATTGATTTGCACTTTTCGCACCAAAGTACGTTCATCTCAACGAGACAGAACGCGTCTCCTTCCTGAGCGGTATGACGGCTGCGTGGTCCCATGGTGTTTAAACTTGCGTACTATTGTTTGTACACATGAACGTTGTACCTCAAGGCGTTTGGAAATTGCTCCTCTACAACTTTTTTCAGAGGTCTTGGCTGATTTCTTTTGATTTTCCCATGATGTCAAGCAAAGAGGCACTGGGTTTGAAAGTAGGCCTTGAAATACATCCACAGGTAGACCTCCAATTGATTCAAATTATGTAAATTAGCCTATCAGAAGCTTCTAAAACCATGACATACTTTTCGGGAATAGCTGTTTAAAGGCACAGTTAACTTAGTGTATGTAAACTTCTGACACACTGGAATTGTGATACAGTGAATTATAAGTTAAATAATCTGTCTGTAGACAATAGTTGGAAAAATGACTTGTATCATGCACAAAGTAGATGGAATAGGGTGCCACAGTTCGTTACCTCTAGAACGGGGTACTTCCCCAGCAAAGTGGTCTTCCTCCTCCTACACCAGGCGATGTTCCCCCGGATGAAGAGGGTTCCCCAGAGGCCCCCGAACACCCCCAGCAGGATGAAGGGGACCAGCTCAGCCATGTACCAGGGGGTGTGGTACTCCACGTAGAACAGGACCAGACGGCTGTTGCCGAACGGGTTGATGGCGCGCAGGGTGAAGGCTGCCACCAACGCAGCGAAGAAGGAGCGCCACAGAGTCTTCAGAGGGAAGTAGTAACTCACCTGAAGAGGACAGAGGTTACATAGCGACGGCAGTTCAACTGAAACACTTTAGCATTTCAAAGGCAATGGATCAAAAAGAATAACAGTGACATATCTGGAAGTGAGATGACATTTGATTGATTGAATGAATGGACACAGCAGGTGATATAACAGACTTAAGTATACAACACCTCCTCCAGGCTGAAGAGAACTCCTCCAATCGGAGCTCCAAAAGCCACGGACACCCCAGCAGCAGCAGCAGCCGATAACACCTGCACAAATGACAAGCCGAGTGGCATACAGACTACAACTAAATACCCAAATTGTATTATTTCCGCAGAAATGGGAGCGTAATGGGCTATTACTGTACCTCTCTGCGCTTGCCCTCGTTCTTGCTGTACTTGGAGAACAGGGAGCAGAAGAGGTTACCACAGCAGCAGGCCACGTGGACCAGGGGCCCCTCCTTCCCCAGGCTGAGCCCGGAGGACACAGCCAGGACCAGGGTCACCGTCTTGATCAGCAGGGTCCACTTCCCCAGGTACCCCCGGATGATGAACCCACTCAGGATGGTTTTGATCTACACAAGACGACACACAGCGTCCCCTCACTGGGATAACCTTTGCAACTGTGCAGTTATCGGAAATGAATGCACACTCTTTTCAGCCAATGAAAACGAAGTATTTCAAATACTATAGGCACGGTTATTTTCTATTTGTGAACGCTACCATTTCAAAACACTCACCTCAGGTATACCTGACCCACAGGCGTAGGGGGCAAAGACTCTTACTAGAGACACAGCCAGGAAAGAGAATAACAGCGCCCACAACACATACAGGAAGTAATTCAACACATACGCCCCGGCACCCTGGAGAAACAAGAACAGGTGGGATTTATGGGTTTAAGGACCTGGTACACAATCATCCCACCCGCTACCACAACAAACACCAAGATAAACCTCAGAAACTGAGAGAGGTTACACTCCGTTCGCTGCCATTCGTCGGGCTAAAACGCAAACTCAGTAATGTGGCTTTAAATCAAGAGGACGTCTGGTTAGCGGTTTAGTGATCTGCTGACCTCAGAGTGACCGGTCATCAGCTCGGCCCACTTCTGCCACTGCGGACACTTGTCTCTGTCGTCGAAGGTGGTCTCGTTGGAGGTCCAGCAGCACTGCTCATGGCTATAGTAGAATGCAGACAGACACACCCCTTCTTTCAGGTCGGTCATCCAGTCCACAGCCAGGTCGATCACTCCAGCCAGCGTGCCTACACGGGAGGACACACAGCACGAGATCACAGATCACACTAAGCAAGGAAACAGGCAAGCCTATCAAAAGGATTCAAACCAGACTCTGGCTGTGTGACTTTTGATTGTTTGTTAAGAGAGCCACGTGTCATGTCATGTGTGTGCAGTATGAATCCCGGCACCCAGAAGCAAATCTCATGTGCGCCATACTACAAGAGACTAGAGAAGAGGTCAGACTTTTTGCAGGATGCCTCCTCAGTTCCTACCTGTGAGCATTCCTATGAGCAGCATCACCACCCATCCTGACCAGGCATCCAGAAGACTCTTAATCAGCTCCCAGTAAGACTCCTTACTCTTGGTGGTGATCTAGAACAACCATCAAATCAACCATCAATCAACCATCAGCGGCAGATTCAACAGATCATCAGGTTAACATAATCAGGTGGACATCAAGAGTTTTTCTATGGTGATGACGATGATGAAGAAGAGGATGAAGAAGAAGAATTATATCCTCTGGGGAAGAAGAAGAAGAAAATGCTTAGAGTGTAGAGCTGGGTGTGGGTGTGTGTGTGTGTGGGTGTGGGTGTGTGTGTTCCCCTCACCTTCCTATGGCGGTCTGTGTCGCGTGACTTCTCCCGGAGCCAGTCAATGGTGTGGAAGTCTTCGTAGGTGCTGACGTCAGGGAAGGGCTCGTCCAGGAAGTCCATCAGATTCCCAGTACCATTCATCTCCTCTGAGGGAGTGGCCCCAGTACTGCTGGCCCCTGGACAGAGAGACAAAATAAGATTTGGTTTTTATTGTCTAATGAAGACCTTCACACATGTCCAACAGAGATAAACTTATGCTTTATCCCAACCCCTCTAAAAGACACACACAGACAAGAGGTTGAAGAGACCGCGAACCCAGCCAAGGCAGGTCTCTGATTCTCAACACGGTATGAAGCACTATGCTGCCAATAATGCCCATGAGATGTATAAAATTGTAATTCTTGGGATTCGGATCACCAGACAGACCTTGTGATACTGTGTCCAAGTTTTAGCTTCAGTTTGGACATTTGTCCAGGGCAGACAGTGGGCCCTATTTTTATGTTCTTATTAGCATTTTATTGCACATAACTACATTAGCAGCTTACTTGGATAAATGGTCGCTATAATTCTGTGCTGTTTTTTTTTCCTCTGGGGGTCTACGTCATGCAGAAGCAGTGAAAACAGTAACGCTACTGAGCAGTCAAGAATACAAGAGTAGGCTAGCTACTTGAGGGCCATGCATGAATACTGAATTACAAATCATTGATCAGTGACAGCGACATATGCCTTCATGTAGCTATTAGATATAGCTAGCTATAGCAAGTAGATATGGATGTAATGAGACCAATAATGTTAACGTTAATTCTAGTTAAGATTTGGCCAGATATGCGTCAACCTTTATTAATTATTAGACATGCTATGAAATGCATGCTTACCGTCTCCGTCCATTGTTCACACAACCCGACTCCTCAAAATAAAGACATCTATATCTCTTAGCTATATAATCATCAATATTGAATGCATTTTGATACTGTGTTAGGTTATCGCCGGCCAAACCTGTTTAGAAAAGAGAGAAGAGGACGTCATAGATTTCTGCTTCCCACAATGCATTTGCTCAACCTGTCAACGCATGAAGGTGGAATTGTGAGTAGTGAAATAGTGACACCTTGTGGCTGAAATAAAAATATTTTTATTTTAATCCGTTCATTCATATCAGTGCGTAGGCTACTGTTCACTCAGAGAGACCACCAGACCACTAAACCGCCTCTATAAAGAGGGTCATTTGCGTACTATTGTGTGTTGAAAATGTTTGTTCTTCTCTCCTTGACATGGCCTGCATATTCAGCCTCCTACTTGGGTCACAAGCTCTGTATGTCAGAGATCTGATACAGGAAAAAGGAACGTATCACCGGATATTGTTCCACATCAAATAAATGCACCACTTTGAGTACCTCTGTATAGTAAAACAATCACTTGATTTCTTTAAAATAGCACTTCATAAACAGGCTATTGAATGTATTAGATCAATTCAGAGCCTCCTAAATCTCTCCTAAATCTATAGATGACATGTCAATGCCCAAGTAGCAGCATAGCTTGTTTTGTCTTTTGAGTTGACATAGCAACCTAATAATCTGATGTCTTCTCCCATTTCCATCAGCCTTATTTTAAAAAGGTACACACAGTCAGTTTTATTCTTACTTAATCTCATCTCCCTGGCAACACTCCATGGTGCCCCACAGTTTCTAAAGAGACAAAGTTAGTAGTGAGAAGAAATAGCATTTTCACCGTGTGCGTGTGTGTGTGTTCAGTGGCGTCATGCCCATAAAGGGCACATTAACTGTCTCCAACGTCGTTTAAGAGAATTTATCAGTACGTCCAACCGGCCTCACAAGCGCAGACCACGTGTAACCACGCCAGCCCAGAACCTTCACATCCAGCTTCTTCACCTGCGGGATCGTCTGAGACCAGCCACCCGGACAGCTGATGAAACTGATGAGTATTTCTGTCTGTAATAAAGCCCTTTTTGTGAGGGAAAACTCATTCGGATTGGCTCAGCCTGGCTCCCCAGTGGGTTGGCCTATGCCCTCCCAGGCCCACCCAAGGCTACACCCCTGCCCAGTCATGTGAAATCCATAGATTAGGGCCTAATGAATTCATTTGAATTGACTCATTTCCTTATATGAACAGTAACATTGTAAAATCGATGAATTTGTTGCACGTTACGTTTACATTTTTGTTCAGTATAACTTGATCAAGCTATGTAGCCTATTGATTCCTTCTTGATGAATAAATCAAAACAAATATTTTGCTGTTTCTCTGTAATATAATATTTTTTTTTACATAGAATTAGGCATTATGATTATGGCTCTAGATTGCAGGGAAAGGTTCTTTCAGGTGTTTGAAAAATGCAAAATTGTTCCAGATGAGAATCATTATGCCTCCCTCCATTATGCCCCCACTATACCCCATCCTCACAACACCCCTATGTGTGTGTGTGTACATTTTGTGAAATAAATCAGTATTTTTATAACATCCTGTCTGCATTTTAAAAGCATCCTGTGTGTGTGGAAATGGACAGCACCATAGATCTGAATGATGCTGTTGTTCAATGCGTCTGACTCTCACTCAGTCACTCTCTCCTGACCACTGAGTATAGCAGCCTCCAAGGGGAGGGCAACATGTCATCAAGCCGCTGCTTTCCTCCTCTCAACTGCAGATGATGCGTGCATGTGAGTGAGCTACTGATCGTTTGAAGAAGTTACTCCCTCCCAGCCCATGCTGGTAGTAGTAAACCCTAATTGGGTGTACGGTCTTTTGAACAAATTGAGCCTCGATCGGAACCTACTGGCCGTGGCTTCCTCTCGCTTCAACTGGCTGCAGTTCAGAAGGACAGGAACAGAGAGAAGCAGTCAGGAGTCCTGGCTGCAGTTGACTGTGGCACAGAGAGACAGGGAGAGCAGGCATCTCGGGAGCCAGAGAGTGGCCACTCAGAGTGGGCAGCACTATGGATCCGGGGGTGTGCGCTATGGAACTCCTCGGGGTCTTCTTCTCTATTGGTGCCTGGATCTGCTCGCTGGTCACCACCACCATGTCCACCTGGCTGACCCTGTCCACCGACCTGCTGCCCGCGGAGAGCTACGAGCTGGGCCTGTGGGAGACATGTGTGGTGCAGGACCTTGGAATTCTGGAGTGCAGACCCTATGACAGTCTCCTCGGCCTGCCTCCGGACATCAAACTAGCCCGGATCCTCATGTGTGTAACAGTGGCCACGGGCCTCCTGGGTCTCCTGCTAGCCATTCCTGGAATCTACTGGATCAACAGCTGCAACCAGGGGCCTGAGGGTTTGAGGGTGAAGAGATTGATGAAGATGCTGGGGGGGATATTGTGCTTGGTCGCAGGGATACTGGGTCTCATACCCGTGTCTTACATCGCTCACCTGACGGTCATGCGGTTCTTTGATGAGGCCGTGCCGGCAATCGTGCCACGCTGGGAGTTTGGGGATGCCCTGTTCTGTGGCTGGACGGCGGGGTTTCTACACCTGGTGGCTGGCTCTCTGCTGGTCACCTCCTGCGTGTGCCTTCAAGAGGAGCCCTGCACCTTACAAATGCCTATACCACTACAGAGAAGACATACACACGTACACAGTACCAATACCCCACATAGGAAGAGGTCCATGGAATATGTTTGATGAGCTATTGAAAAGTGAGAACAGTATTCTCAGTAGCCTCTGCCCTTTCTCTATCGATGGTGAATAAAACACTGCTTATCTAAAGCTTTTTCATGCTTATTTACATTAGCTATAGTTAGTTATTGAGTACTTTTGCTGGGACAAATCTTTCTTCATATTCTGAGACAGAATTTGCACACAATGGTGGTATTTATTTCAATCACTCAAACAGGGTTTGGTGCATGCCATGTTTGCAAAAATATCACCTACATTTATCAAACAGAAATTCTTGATGGAACCAAAGAGACTAAAGCTTTTAAAGCTGCCATTTCTTCCTTGGTACTGTGTAAGAGATAGAGTGCAATGGTGCCAGAGAATTTGATGACAAGCAGTATTTTGTCTGTGAAATGACTGTAAACTATTCTGACCAAGGTTGAATATTCTGTATGTCAATGTCAATGATTGTCTTGGATATCATATCTTATCACAATACAAATGATTTTTTACAGCATCTGTCATCATTATTGTCCAATAACTACATGAAGCCAGAATGAATGAAGCTGATTTCTCACTAGCAAGGCCATAAAAAAATGTATCCCTTTTTATAGCCTACACAGTTACTCAATCAACAATGCATTACAGGAATAATGAATCATACAAATTGTAAATGGAACAAAGAGAAAAGGTATAACACTATATTGTAGAAAGCAAGTAAGAATTCATGTGAGGAATGTACTAAGCATTTGGGAATGTGTGTTTTAAAATATAAGGACTTGATTGCAACAACTGGACAAGACAATGACTTCATGGATATTTGAGGATCTGATTGTATTCGTTGCATTTCTGCTGAAATGTCCACTATACATTCTCTCTAGTTAGAGGCCAATATTACAGATTTACCACATACATTATATCAGATATATATATATCAATATACATTATCTTGTATATTCCTCTGTAGTGGTTTTCTGACTCTGAATTGATCAGACATTATAGTGCCACAGGGCTACATATCCCTATATCAGTTATATCCATAGTGTGGAGAAATCTGTACATAACAAAAGTTGATATTATCAAATAAAGAAAAAACCTGACAAAAACCTGACCACGATTCATTCCTAAGCTCACAAACCACTTGCTTGTGTTACACAAGCTCAAACTGTTGCTAGACAACGAGGAGGAAGTGAGTTTAAGTAAGGTGAGGTGACAGACCAAGTCCAGTGGAAACGGAGCTGAAGTCTAATTCCCGCTGATTTCGGTCTTGGCTCCTGGGCTAAGCTGTAGTTAATGAACATCATAATAATGATACGTAATGTGAGGAATGTCAGATTTCCTAGACATCGCCCATTACACACAAGCTTGCTCAGGCAGGTCATGTTCTTATACTTCCATTTTTTAATATAATTTCTCCTTTATTTATTTAGCCAGGTGAGTCCCATTGAGAAATTAATCTCTTTCTCAAGGGTTCCCTACATGGCCAAGCGGAAACAACAGCCATAAAATACTTCCTGTCTATTTCAATGCTATAATTTAATCTCCAAATGAGACCATGTTCCCTATGCAGTGCATTACTTTTGACCAGGACCCATAGGGAGCTGGTTAAAAGTACTGCACTATTTAAGGAATAGGGCACCATTTGGGACACAAACTTGCTTCTGAGTGTGCTCTGCTACAGTTCCTTTCAGGTCTTCACATTACGAGAACCCGCCTGGACTTTGAAATGCTCGATTTGCTCCCCACCGCCTCCTGTGTCCATGTTGTCATCTGAAAGATCCCATTGTTGTCCCCTCACAATGGAAGTCATTATAGTTTCCTATGTTAATCGCTTGATCTATCATAGGCAGTGGTTGGTCCTGCATCAGAGAAACACATGAAGACAACCACTATATGTTAAACGGCTCTGTTGTCACATGTCACTTTGAAACACAATGAAAGGGAACATTCGAAACCATTCTATCCTACCTCAATCTCACAGAAAACCACAACAGCTCTGTTGTACAGTGCTGATAAAGTTATGCTCCTTTCTCAGCAGATTGTGAAATGCCTTGTGGGATATGTCTATCGCTTGGTGGTTAATGATTAGGGTCAGGGTGGTTAGGGTTATCACTATTGACGATTAGGGTTTGGGTTACGGGTTAAGGACAGGTTAGGTTGAGGATTTGGGTCTGGATCAATGAAGTTCAATGAGTTGCATCGATATATTCCTTCACTATCAACTTTACTGTAACAACTTTAGTATTGTTACAGACTCAATTACAAAAATAATTGTACTGGATGTACGGTCTTACATCCTATTTCGCAACAAAAAATCCTTCACTCATGCTGCCAAACATACCCTCGTAAACTGACTATCCTACCGATCCTTGACTTCAGCGAAGTCATTTACAAAATAGCCTCCAACACTCTACTCAGCAAATTGGATGCAGTCTATCACAGTGTCATCCGTTTTATCACCAAAGCCCCATATACTACCCACCACTGCGACCTGTGTGCTCTCGTTGGCTGGCCCACACTTCATATTCAAATCAAATCAAATTTTATTTGTCACATACACATGGTTAGCAGATGTTAATGCGAGTGTAGCGAAATGCTTGTGCTTCTAGTTCCGACAACGCAGTAATAACCAACAAGTAATCTAGCTAACAATTCCAAAACTACTACCTTATACACACACAAGTGTAAAGGGATAAAGAATATGTACATAAAGATATATGAATGAGTGATGATACAGAGCGGCATAGGCAAGATGCAGTAGATGGTATCGAGTACAGTAAATACATATGAGATGAGTATGTAAACAAAGTGGCATAGTTAAAGTGGCTAGTGATACATGTATTACATAAAGATGCAGTAGATGATATAGAGTACAGTACATACGTATACATATGAGATGAATAATGTAGGGTATGTAAACATTATATTAGGTAGCATTGTTTAAAGTGGCTAGTGATATATTTTACATAATTTCCCATCAATTCCCATTATTAAAGTGGCTGGAGTTGAGTCAGTGTGTTGGCAGCAGCCACTCAATGTTAGTGGTGGCTGTTTAACAGTCTGATGGCCTTGAGATAGAAGCTGTTTTTCAGTCTCTCGGTCCCAGCTTTGATGCACCTGTACTGACCTCGCCTTCTGGATGATAGCGGGGTGAACAGGCAGTGGCTCGGGTGGTTGTTGTCCTTGATGATCTTTATGGCCTTCCTGTGACATCGGGTGGTGTAGGTGTCCTGGAGGGCAGGTAGTTGCCCCCGGTGATGCGTTGTGCAGACCTCACTACCCTCTGGAGAGCCTTACGGTTGTGGGCGGAGCAGTTGCCGTACCAGGCGGTGACACAGCTCGACAGGATGCTCTCGATTGTGCATCTGTAGAAGTTTGAGAGTGCTTTTGGTGACAAGCCAAATTTCCTCAGCCTCCTGAGGTTGAAGAGGCGCTGCTGCGCCTTCTTCACGATGCTGTCTGTGTGGGTGGACCAATTCAGTTTGTCTGTGATGTGTACGCCGAGGAACTTAAAACTTACTACCCTCTCCACTACTGTTCCATCTATGTGGATAGGGGGGTGTTCCCTCTGCTGTTTCCTGAAGTCCACAATCATCTCCTTAGTTTTGTTGACGTTGAGTGGGAGGTTATTTTCCTGACACCACACTCCGAGGGCCCTCACCTCCTCCTTGTAGGCCGTCTCGTCGTTGTTGGTGGTAATCAAGCATACCACTGTTGTGTCGTCCGCAAACTTGATGATATTCGTCGCCAAACCCACTGGCTCCAGGTAATTTATAAGTCTTTGCTAGGTAAAGCTCCGCCTATTCTCAGCTCACTGGTCACCATAGCAACACCCACCCATAGCACGCGCTCCAGCAGGTATATTTCACTGGTCACCCCCAAAGCCAATTCCTCCTTTGGCCACCTTTCCTTCCAGTTCTCTGCTGCCAATGTCTGGAACAAACTGCAAAAATCACTGAAGCTGGAGACTCAAATCTCCCTCACTAACTTTAAGCACCAGCTGTCAGAGCAGCTTACAGATCACTGCACCTGTATATAGCCCATCTGTAAATAGCCCATCCAACTACCTCATATTATTTTTGCTCCTTTGCACCCCAGTATCTCTACTTGCACATTCATCTTCTGCACATCTATCACTCCAGTGTAAATTGCAATTATTTCACCACTATGGCCTATTTAATTGCCTTACCTCCCTAATCTTACTTCATTTGCACACACTGTATATAGACTTTTCTATTGCGTCAAGGACTGTACATTTGTTTATTCCATGTGTAACTCTAACCACTAGGCTACCTGCCGCCCCGTTGTCTGTGTCGCACTGCTTTGCTTTATCTTGGCTAGGTCGCAGTTGTAAACGAGAACTCGTTGTCAGCTGGCCTACCTGGTTAAATAAGTTAAAAAAAAATAAAAATGTAAAAAATTCAATATTTCCCCCCCTGAAACATTATGCTGAAGGCAATAAGGAGGTGGTAACGCAATGAAGTCGATGCCCTGGGGACAATAACTAAGAACTTCAATGCCAGGGCGAGTGATTACACAATGGTGGGGAATCCAGAACATGTTACACAACATCTACAAAACAATAAACCTGTCATCACCTTTCAACCTTCTACCTTAATGTCTGAGATTTACGTCAGCCAACAGCACTATGCCACGCAGTTATGCTGTAGTAACACTATGCTAACTATAGACTAGACCAGGGCTCTCCAAGTTAACCCTGTCCCTGGACAGCTACTGTCCCCTAGGTTTTCACTCCAACCCTAATCTAGGGCACCTGATTCTAATAATTAGCCGGTTGTTAAGCTGAACCAGGTTAATAACAGCTGGGGTTGGAGCAAAAACCTACAGGAGGGTAGCTCTCCAGGAACAGGGTTGGATAGCCCTGGACTAGAGACTAAACCCACAGTCAGGTGCTTTAATATCCTCATTCTGCCCATGATGAGAGTGTGTCCTGCCCACTATAAAGTCCTCTGCATCTATTAGCCAGACCACAACCAATCCTCTCAATGAGTGTTGGAAAAAAAGTGTTGGACCCCTGATGGGAGGGAACAAAATAGATTTTTCCAACACAGTGTGCTGTCCACAGGATCTGACTGTTCGGACTTTCAGCCAGAGTAACAACCCCCACTGTGATTGTCCTTACTCCGGCTTTGAGAGGTCTGGTCAAGGACTCATATGTCCTGCCACAGCCAGTCTCAGCCTCCTCTCCTGCACTGTTCACATGAACGGGGCCCAAATGAGAATGAGAGGCTCCACATTACACATCACTTCTTCTTGGCCACTGGTGTCTTCATTTTGGGAACGTAGTTAACAAGGACATTACTTACATTTATCAGAGCAAGTAAAAAAAAAAACCTGAATGAAAACCTTTAAAATCATCAAAAAAGAGCAATGAATGAACACATTTGGGGGAAAAAAAATCGAATCCCTTCCTCTTCTGTAGCACAATCAAATGGATGATATGATTTTGTGGGACCGCGACTGTCAAAACACCTTTCTGCCAGAGCCAATATTTGACTTGAACACGATAACACCTTACGGCCCCTAACGGAAGCCTCGTTACCAGGAAACAATGTGGTCTATGTGGTCTAATAGGGGCAGACAGTGTGTGTGTTCCTAATTGCACCCTTTTCCTTTTATAGTGCACTACAATTTGTTTCTGGTCAAAAGTAGTGCACTATATAGGGAATAGGGTGCCATTTGGGACAAAGCCAGTAACTACCCAGCGTTCACCAGTCAGTGGGGGAGCTCTACAGAGTGCAGACTGCAAGGCACAGCCAGGGATAGAGGATAATTGAGGTCCTTGCCGGGCTGTCTAAAACCAGACCGAGGAAGAATCCCGTTGCTACTCCACATCAAAACAAATACAGTGTGTGATAAGATTGTATTGATTCAAACATGGTCTCTTTTAAATCACATGATTTATCACAACTATTTCTGATTGAATTGTGCATGTGTATAATATTGTTTCCTGGATGTCAAGAGCCCTTAAAAGTTGAAGAACACATTTTGAATGTGATCAAATAAAACCGAAACGGTACAAATTCTGCATAATTTACAAAGAAACACATTAAATGGCATCAGCAATACAAGTATGAAATGTAAAACATTTAATGTAATCAGTTGTTAAACTCCCTTTGGAGCTATTGCAAGGCAATGACTAAAGAGGTGTGTTGCAAGCATGTCCTCAAAAGAGAAAGCGTGCGTCTTTGTGTAGCCTCCAATTTACTGCTTCTCTACAGTAGCAGTATTAACTCAATACAACACAAACACACTGTGAAATACTCTTGACTATTAAATGAAGGTGCTTTTCTGATATCAACTACAGCACAAATCATTCGGTATAAGAATGTTACGAATCAATGTAGGATCATATAATCTGACACATTTTAAAGGGGCAATCTGCAATTCAAACAAATAGCAAAGTGGTTACCCCACCACCGTTTTGGTAAACAGCTGGAGGGACGGGCTGGAGAAACTTCAGCATTCTCAAATCCATAGACAGAAGTATGGATACGAGGACTGACCATCCAGGGTAACAAAATTATAGTTTTAAACGCATTGACGCTATACAGTGTTTGTTTACAGTTAGTTAAACAAGCGGAGTTAAACAAGCTTATATTTGGGGTTCTGATGGGTATAACAGTCGAACTCATGGCGCATTTCTAAGTTATATTCTTCAAGAATCATAATGGGTGTACACTGAGTATACAAAACACTAAGAACCCCTGCTCTTTCCATATAACAGACTAGGTGAATCAAAGGTGAAAGCTATGATACCTTGTTGATGTCACTTGTTCGGAGGTCGTGGGGGGGGGGGGGGGGGGATTCTCATACGAAACACATAGTTGCATCAAACGGCTATTCCTTTATGTCACATCAAATACAACATTGAATATGGTCAAATCATATGTCTGATTTCAGAAACAAACTACAATCACAAGTGCTCATCAGAGCGGAAGGCAGGATTGTCCATGGCCTGAGAGTTAATCAGACTGTCTCCTGGGTCTGTGGGACACGGTAGGGATAATGTCCCAACACTTGACCCATCAAAGTGTCTCGCCTTTGGACGAGGCGGCTCCACTCTGGGTCCTACCTTGACAGGGAACCTGTAGAAGATGAAGATAACTCCACTGACGATCATCATGAACGACCCTACGATCCCGACCCCGATCCCTGCCCCAGCGTTCTGGGTCACAGGTGCAGGGGGCATGTGGAAGTTCGACGGGAACGCGATCGTTTGATTGGTCACCACCGAGTTCAGGTTCCACAGGAGAGGTATGAGAAAACACACAGCGGACAACAAGCACAGAGTACCAGCCACTGCGAACGCACAGCGGATAGGCGTCTGCTTCTCCAGGCCAAAATAGACGTTCCTGAGGGCGTAGACAGCGGCAGCGTTCCCACAGAACCCCACGACCAACCCTACTAGAGTGAGCACCTGGGCCGTGGCGACCTCCAGGGGCGTGAAGGCGTCCGACAGCGCCATATTCTGACAATACATGACCCTGAATCCCGAGGTCACGAGGGTATGGCTATAGAAACACACCCTCCAGATTCCGACCCAGGCCTCTCCTGAGGTGATGAAGGTCAAGTCGGCCACCTGCCAGACCCTCCACTGGATGAGGCCAAGGGTCACCGCGGTAAGGACCCAACCCACGGCGCTCAACCACAGGCTGACGAACTGAGGGTGAGCCGTGTGAACCAGGTATGCCATATCACAACACACAGAGAGCTTCACCTTAAACGGACAGCCAAGATAATCCACCGACAGTTCTCTTAGTCTGCCTACAGACAAACAACATCTTCCGATCAGATGAACTGAAGCCCCGTCATCTCAGACAGAGCTCATCTCAGAGAGCTGCCATACTGCGATCGATCTTCTTATTGTTCCTGTTTATCACCCTCAGGCTCCAGTCTCGCACCTCATATTAAGGAAGAGGCTTGGATACGTGGTCGTTTTCCCCCAGATCCGGTCCTGCTGTCTCTAGGTTGGAAGACAAAGCAACTGCTGCCCTCTGAGAGGAAAAATAAACATGCATGTGGTGAGAGCAGGCAACTAACACCACACCTGTGAATGTGAGGAGCCTCGACACAATACATATTTGAGGAGGAAAGACAAAACAGAGAGCTGAATGACTGAATGGCTATGGCAACTGGTGCCATGACAAAGTCTACAAACAGGGAAATTATAATGGGGCTTTATGTCCCCATTTTAACTACCTCAAAAGGCCGTGGTATGGTTTATCGCATGCCACAACGCAATCAACATGTGTAAGAGTATGACGAAGGTGGGAGAATAAAAAAAAGTTAACTTAAAAATGTCATAGCTGAGGTTGTTGTTAAACTGAACAGATTAGTTCAAAGACACATGCAGTAACCAAGAATAGCATGTGAACACGTTGATTGGATATAAGCCAGTGGGTTAAAGCATATAGCATACTTCTAGAAAGCCTTGACAAATGTCATTAAAACAACACAATCCCCATGGCGACATCGAGCACCTAATTATCACTATGGAAATCTTTCAATTTAGTTTGCCTTGTCTGAAAATTGCCTTTATATATCAACTGTATGATGTAAAAGACTGACAGAGCACGCTAGATCGATAATCAAATACACAGGATGTGGTGATAAAAATCAAAATACAAACTTATATCGGACAAAACAACACATTACCTCTTAGTTCTGACAGGTTAGTAGTGGTGAGAGCTACAGATCAGCAGTCAGTGTGCCGGACCGGCCATCAATCGTCCTGTGTTCGTACCGATGTAAACAAGACCGACGCTTCCTCATCTTGTACTACATATAAAGTCACAGTCATAACATCTCTGTGAATGATTGACTCCTCTATTGCTATTCACCAGAAAGAGGAAAGGGAAGGCGGGGCTAATTAACCGATCCTACAATCAGGCCACACTTAAAACCCTGCCATTTCTTAGCTTAGTCATTGTCGTTATGGCCACTGGCCAGTTGGGTAATAAGGTCACAAATACCAAGACCGTCAAGAGTCATAATGTTTATTGTCTTCAAATTGATGTGAGAGTACAATGCATGTATGTATGTATGGTTATACAAAGCATGGACATACAAATCCTTTAGTGTTCACAGTGGCAGACGCCCAGGCACAACGTCAGGTTGAGATGGGTCCCTAAACAGGGGAATTCTGGGACGATAAAGTGCTAATTCAATATTTGATTTTAAGATCCCTTTGTTGGTCAAATCGCACCTTCTGCTTTTAACCCAACTCTTCCAAAAGAAAGAAACTGCCATTCAAAATACACATACATGTTTTGGAGAGGGGCCGGGGTCTGACACACTGGGCACCTGTTGTTGTGTGTGTGTGTGTGGGGGGGGGGGGGGGGGGTGAAGTGCCTTGCTCAAGGGCACAATGGCATGCAATGGCATCTAGGATTTGATACCAGGAACCCTCCGGTTGCCAGCTCACTTCCTGACAGATTTTTTCTTGCCGGACCCGGGGCTCGAATGGGCAATCCTCCGGTTCCCGGCTCGCCTCTGTACCTGCTGCTCACAACGGATTTCAAATGTTTAAATTACCTTTTTATACTTTTGGATTAAATAAAAAAAGACCCAGCACATGAGTATAAAATAAACATTGTCAAGAAATACCATACTAATGAATGGGTAGTGGGGGCTAAGAACAACATTGGTTGAAAACATACACATCTGTGTTGTAGCTATTAGTGGTGTGTGTAGTATGATATGTACTGTTGGGCAAATATGAAAATAACTTTAGAATTCTGACCCAAACCAGCACTGTCCCATTGAGGAAAAACCCTGTTAATGATCTAAATATAAAACCTATACTTCACAATGAGAATATGTATCATTTGTATAGTAATTAACTAGAACGTAGGTTTATGGGTGAGTTTACCTGAAATGTCAAGTCACCTGTAAATATTTAAAAGGCTACAATAAATTACTAAAAAAAAAAAACATGTTCCATCACGCATTATATTAAACGGAGACGCTCCGCCTCGTCTTGAGAATCATTTGAGAGCATAGCCCTCACCATGAGGCCTCACCAACATCCCTGAACCAAACACATTTAGCAAAGCAAGTTTCATCGATCTTAATGAATTTCTTCGAAGGAGCTACTTTAAATCCAGAAACAGGGTGTTTCTTCAGCACAGAAAAACAGCTCCTGTCTGTACTGTGGACCTGAAATGTAACAGGCTTCAAGAAGTCAGTCAACTACAACAGAAAGCACACGGAAAATCCATCATATCCAAATCCAACAGCGCCTCTCTGAGGCTCTCTAGTGGCCAGTCTGTGTCAGTACACCACATCACCTCTGTGTGGCCATTGTCAGAAGGAAAAGTCTAAACGAGATCCTTGGAACGTCCCAACTCTGATGTCACCCTATTGAAGTTGAAAGGTAAAGGTTAGGTGAGGGTTAAGGTCAGGGTAAGGGTTGGGGTTAGGGACGTCCCAAGCATCTCGGATTGCACTAAGCATCGTCAGAACAGCAGCCTTTGCTCCAACAATAAACTATCCAGCAGACATTTCAGCTGCTCCTCTCCCAGTTTTATCTTGTCTTCCAGCTTGCGCTGCTCGATGATGAGGGCTGACTTCATCTTGACAAAGTGCTGGTAGTCTGCCAGGCTCTCGTGGCTGAGGTGAGCAGCCATGATGCTGTAAACCAGGCGCTCCCGCCGGTCAAGGTTCTCCTTGAGCTCTTTGGCGTCTTCGTGTTGTCTGATCAACAACTTCCTCTTCTCTGACAGGGTACGCTGAGAGAGAGAGGGCAAACAGAGGGTGCAGATCAGTAAGAGGGATACTAACAAATGCAGGGAAGCAGTTGTGATGGAAGCAGTCGAAAACCTTCCTGATTCATTTACAGTACACACATCAATTAATGTTGAACATGAATATTGTAAGTTGGTAAATGCAAGCATCCCTTTAGTCTGGTGTGTAATACCACTATAGCTCTGAGCTAATGAGGACGAGTGTTAACCATCTAATCCTGCCTCACAAGCAGCGCGGGGAGTGACTTAACTTCCACCCTAGCCCCTACCTTCTCTTCTGGTGTAGTGTCTTCCTCCAGACTGTTGAGAGCGTTCTCCACTCTGGCCAGTCGGCCAGACAGGGACAGCAGCAAACTGACCACCTTGTCCAGATCTCCCACGAACATCCTGAACTTGTCCAGCTCGTTGGGCTTGCAGACCTTCTGCACCACGGCCTCCACCTCGTCCCCCAGAGAGTTGTTGTCGTGGACATCCTCTTGAAGGCTCTCCCTGGCCTCGCGTAGCACCTGCAGCTTCTTACCCAGGCTGTCAATCAGCTCTTGCTGTGGGGAGAAAGACAGGGACAGACAAGGGGATGACAATGGAGAGAGCCATTTCACAAACTGAATCGTACTTGAGGAACTATTCCTTAATCTCGGAGAGCTGCAGAACGGCAGGTTTTTGTCTTGGCTCAGCAGTGAACCACATGCAGCTAATCAAAGTGTTGAAGATCAGTGGAATCGGGTATGACGACGCTGAACTTGGGGAGAAGCTGCAGTCCTGTGACTCTCCGGGAGCTGGATTGATGATCAGTGATAGATATGGCATGAAACAGTCAGTAATAATAAATAATAACAATGTTTCATTGTTACATACACCAGATGGGTGCAGTGAAATGTGTTGTTTTAGAGTAGGGCTCTTCAACCTTGTTCCTGGAGAGACACCATCCTGTAAGTTCCTACTCCAACCCTAATCTAGCGAACCCGATTCCATAATTAGCTTGTTGATGAGCTGAATCAGGTTAGTTACAACGGGGGTTGGCGCAAAAACCTACAGGAGGGTAGCTCTCCAGGAACAGGGTTGGAGCAAAAACCTACAGGAGGGTAGCTCTCCAGGAACAGGGTTGGAGCAAAAACCTACAGGAGGCTAGTTCTCCAGGAACAGGGTTGGAGCAAAAACCTACAGGAGGCTAGCTCTCCAGGAATAGGGTTGGAGCAAAAACCTACAGGAGGCTAGCTCTCCAGGAACAGGGTTGGAGCAAAAACCTACAGGAGGCTAGTTCTCCAGGAACAGGGTTGGAGAAAGTGGTTTTAAATGGTCAGTATACTACGCTGTGTCTCTGTACCTTCTTGCTGGCCAGGTTGATGTCCAGTTCGTCCTCCGAGTCTTGCTCCAGCTCCTGCAGCTCGTCCTCCTGCATGTCCTTCATCTTGTTGAGCAGCTCAGCCTTGGGGGCAGATGTGCTGTAGTAAGAGGAGCTGGTCACCAGGGACCCTGTGGCAGCAGACATGCCCTCCTCCTCTCTCCTGGAAGGGAAAGCAGAGGGTTCTTTAACCAATAAGGCCCAAGGATGTGTGTATATGGCCAATATAAGGGCTGTTCTTAAGCACAGCACGAAGCGGAGTGCCTGGATACAGCCCTTAGCCGTGGTATATTGGCCATATACTCCAGAGATGCCTTATTGCTATTATAAACCGGTTACCAACATAAATATAAGTTGTTTTGCGTCATTATTATCTGATATGCACACACACACACCAGTCAGCATCCAGGACCCAAACTACCTGGTTTTTAATTCTGGTTATTAGTACTGTATATTCCCTATGTAGTGCAATACTATTGAGAAGAAAGCAGGCAATAGGATGTCACGTGAAATGCAGGAGGTGATCGCTCAGTATCGATGGGCCAGAGCAACTCCTACACTTCTAAGATCGCAGAGAGGCCGGTTCAAATTGCAGGTAAAATGGAAGGTTTATGCCCCTCCATTGTATTCAGTTGTAGTCTGTGATTCAATATATTGCCAACAGGGGGCATCCATGTTAAGACAGCCACAGTCTATGGGTTGATCAGTGTTTATAATTGGACTAATGTGTTTTTGTCATGAATACATTTCCCTCTACTCATCCTCTCAATGGGAAGAAACATTAACACCCCATAATGTGTTTTTTTAACTCATCTGAACAAATACCTCTGAAGTGGGAGAGGAAGTCAGTCTAATAAAAAAGTAAACAACACAAAAAACGATGTGTGATTATCTAGATTATGTTATGACTACCAGTAAATGCCCAGTTCATTTGTTCATAAATGTTATAATTCTGGACAGGCAGATCCCATTCCCAGTCAGCTCACCGGTCATCCATTCCCCTGGGCGGCAATCCCTGTTTGGGGGAGACTTTCCTCCTCTGGTGCCCCCCATCCAAGATCTGCTCCCCCTGGGGGAAGATCCCCTCCATCAGATCCATGGTGGTCTTCATCTTACTCTGGTCCAAGATGTCCACCAGGGACTTATCCTTGTCCATGATGTCTCTGGCCAGCTCCTCTCTCTTCACATCCTCGTCTGAGTTACTCTTCTGAGGCTGCTGGGGACCCATGGTGGAGGTACCGGAGGGGCCGTTTGTCTGAGACTGCCCAGGGGACAGGGCCTCTTCTGGGGCTACAGTGAGGGTTGGGTCCCTGGGGGGACTCTGGGGCCCATGGCGTGTGTAGGGGGTGTAGGCACGGAACAGGGAGTAGGGCTGCGGCTCAGGGGAGGGCAGGCTGGTCGGTAGGGGCGGGGGAAGGTCGGGCCCCTCGGAAACTCCAGGGGCCCTATTTTTCTCGCTGTGCAGCAGGTACTGGCGGCTCTCCCTCTCTGTGGTGCTCTCAGCATGGACGATTTTAACAGGGACCTTCTTCCCTACACTGCTCATCTCCATCACAGCGTTGGTCCTGTTCTCTGGCCTGTATAGAGAAAACAGTAGCTAGTCATAACTTACAGTTAACCAATGTATTGTGAGAAAAATGTGTGGAATGTTGTCACATAAAAATGACACAAATAATGTTATGAACACATTCTTTAACCTTTAGTCTACTTTACAGCTCAGTTTACTGAAACTGAAATAGGATTTTATGTCAGGAGTGAGTCACATTAACCACATCTACCATATACAAGCTTACAGTCCATGTTACTGTCTGACAGTGGACAGGTTGAGTCAATGATAATTAGAGGGATGGAACGGCGCCGTCGACTGAAAGGTCATGCAGTCAGTCAATCATATGACCAAATAAAATTACAGCCTTCTGTCTCCAGGCTTAATGTTAATGTACTGGCTACTGTGGCAAAAATACTACATGAGCCCCGATGCTGAGCAGCTGAAACCAAATCATTGGGAAATGGATCATAGGAAAACTAAACCATTGCATTCTGGTCTGTGGCACATCACACCATGTAATTCCAAACAATCTTCCATGGCCTCCTCTATCAATGTGCTGCTACTACGATAAAGAAACAAGACTTCAAATCGAGCTGCCTCACGCTACAGAATCAGGAAATAGGCTCCTGCAACTAGGGGCCGTGCTGGCTCGGACAAGGCTTACTGTAAGTAAAGCAACACAACACAGGACAACAATCCCCAGTTAGTTACGTAAAGCTGTACAGTAGTTTGAGGGGGAGCTGAGGAGACGGGCATAAGAACGCCAGTTAAGCTGCTTAGCGCTTACCTGCTCTGGGCTTCATCCTGCATAGACACAGAGACAGGGGGCTGGTCCGTCAACCTCTGTGGAGCAAAATGAGGAGAGGGAGAACTAGTCCCACCTGAGGAGGGAACCGTCAGACTGGCAGGCTGGTAGGAGAAAAAAGGAGAGTGGGAAGAGGGGGAGGGTGGCGGCTCTAGTGTTGAATCAGCTGCTCCCTCCTCCGTGCGCAGTCCAGCGGTTCTCCGAGGGGAGGGAGAGGGGAGCTGGGTGGAGCCCAAGGAGCAGGCTTGGTTTGGGGCAGGATCCAGCTCTGTGCCATGGGAGGAGCAGCTGCTGCTGGATGATGGTTCAGCCTGATGGGTGCAAGGGCCAGGCAGGAATTCCTGGGGAGACAGTCCGTAGGAGGAGGATGTGGTTGAGGAGGTTTCCAGGCCTAGGAGAGGCCAATGTGGCATGATGATGAGGCCTGTATTCTGGGGCTTGGGAGCGGGCGTTGGAGGTGGTAGTGGTTGCTCAGACACAGAGCTGTGGGTGTGATTGGAGGGGTACGGGGGGAGAGCGGGGAGGTTGTGGGCGGGGTTCGCAGAGTCACGTTTGTATCTGTGTTCGGAGGGGAGAGGGAGGGGGGTGGGGGTGGCCACGTCTCTGCTGCTGTGTGGCTCTGTGTCGGTCAGTCTTGGAATAGACGGTTGTGGAGGCTGTGGGAAGTGGTGGAGCTGGGCTGGCTGCCCTCTGCTCTCGCTCTGCCCTCTGCCAAACAGAAGAGGAAACTATAAGACATCAACATACTCACACTAAGTACATATTCAACTGAAATGAGGAGCAGAGTCCTTTCTGAATTGATTTATTCATTTTTATTTTCACAAATCCAGCACATACTGTGGAAAAAAATATTTACATTTTTTTTTTGAATTAAAAACGAATCTCTGTAATAACACCCAGGATGCAGCGAGTGTGTTTATAACCGGAGACCTGAGTTGACTGTGATAACCAATCCTGTTTCAGGCTAACACTTTTAGCTGTAGCTTGACCTCCCAAACCCTAATAACTACACCTGGGCTGAACTGGCATGCTCCCCACCTGCCCTAATTCAAACTGCTATTGGTATTAAACTGTAGTACACACTCATGTACATGCGGGTGTGCGTTACTGCACCGCCTACAGGTAACTATCACCTTGAAATGTGTTCCAACAACAGGTGGATAGGTTATAACCGATCTGAGCACAGAAACTGTGAATAATGTGGAATGCTCACCTGGCGGTGTAACTGCCTCCTTGCTGGTCCCGTCTGTGATCCAGATACGGGTTTTCAACAGTCTCTCTCCATGGCATAGGGATCTTCTGAAAGAAAATGAAGAACACACTGAATTGCCTTAATATAGCTGGCACAATATAACCTTCTTTTAAAACAGCACTCTGGCCAGCTGGTTTAATGTTTAGACAACATGGACTTTGATATCTATAAAACAAACTCATGCATGTCTGTGCTAATGTCAAAGGAAGTCACGCAGATCCCTTCACTACCGCTACACTAAGAACCATTTGATGGAAACGCTCACCTGTGTGTGGAAGTCTTGTGAGGGAGACGATCTGGACCTCTCATGGACACAGACAGGCGTCTCCTCTGTACCCTGGTCCAGGATGTTGTCAGCAGAGTGGTACCTCCCCTGGGGCTTTGTGTCTGAAGCCTTCCTCTGCATGTTCCAGGTGACCTGGTACTCAGCGAAGGTCCCCAGCCTCTGCTGCTCCAGTAGGGCCTGTCTGCCTGCGGGGCTGAGGGGGTCTGGGTGGTGGTCACTGGAAGTCTCATTGGCAAGGCCTGGCCTCCAGCCCTCCTCAGTTTCGCCTGAGTGGGCTCTCCCTCTGGCCTTGCCCTCTCCGCGCTCCAAAGTGCCAGAGGTGGTGCTGGAGCTCTGCTGGCCTGACTTGTGGATGGTTGAGATGGGTCTGCAGAAGGAAGGTTTAGCAGCCATTTCAAAGAACTTCCGCCGGTCTATAAATGACCGTGCTGTTCCAACAGGATGTTCTCCCTCACCCTCCACTCCGAGCTTGTTGATCTTGTCTGGCTCGGAGAACGAGTGGACCCTCTTGTTCAGAGGGAAACGCTTGCGGCTGCCAATGCGGGAGACTATGTGTGAGTTGGGTTTGGTTAACGGAGCCTCCGACCCTGACCCGGGAGGTTCTAGGTCTCTCCTCCTAAAGGACGTGGCCTGGAGGACCCTCGCCTGCGCCTCTTTGAGGTGGTCCTTGTAGGACGTGGAAAAGGAGCCATCAGAGGAGGTGGAGGAGGTGGACTTCCACCCCCCCGGGTCTGTCTCCTCTTCCTCTGGCTCCTCCGTCTCGCTGGGGCAGGTCAGGGTGGCAGCACTCCGGCTTTTCTGCAGCTGGGCCCTCTTTAGCTGGATCTCGTTGCGGAGGGTGGTGGCGTATCGGTCGCTGCGTCTCGCCAGTTTGCCCGTTGCCGTGTTGTCCGTTAAAGCCTCCTGTAGGGCGTGGTTGGCTTCTCCCCCGCCGTTGGATGGTGGTGGTTGTGCCGTAGCAGGGTGATTGTTCTCCACCAGGCTCTTACTCTCCTGGGCTAGAGAATGAAGCATTGGGCTCCTAATCTCCTGGGCTAGGCTTCTACTCTCCTGAGCCAGACTGTGGAGCATGGGTGTCTTTTGAGAAGAGATCTTATGGTTCTCCTGAGAGACCCAAGGGTCTTCTCTCAGTGGTGCCACCTTGTGGTCCTTGGGCGGACTGGGAGAGTAAGAACTTCTAAGCTGGGCCTCTGTAGGTCTCTGGCCCTCACTCTTCCTCTCATTCTCCTCAGTGGTAGGTTTAGCAGATGAGGATAGGGAATTAGAGGCGGTGTGGCCGTAAAGCAGAACATTGGCCGGTTGGAAATTTCCGTTCCGCTCCTTGCTGTTGGTGTAAGCAGGCTGAGGATTAGGAGGATACTTGACCTTGTTGGTCTTGTGGGAGGAACTTGTGGAGCCCCTGTCATTGGAGCCCTTAGCTAGCTCCATGTCAGATCTCCAGACCTCTGATTTGCTCTGTCTAACATGAGTCTCTGGCTGGGCTGGCTGCTTGGTTGTGATGCAGTAGTACCGGATGTGTCCTCCGCAGTCATAGTTCTGGTCGATGGTCGAGGTGGACAGGGACGTGGTGGAGGACCTCACGTGGTTCCTGCTGTTAGTGCAGTTGGTAGGGAGCTCCTGGAGGCTGTGGTAGTAGCTACCGACGCTCTGCGGCTTCGGTGGATGTGGGGCGGATCTGGTCTGCAGGTAGAAAGTGCTTTCGTCGCTATACTGCCGCTGGTGGTTGGGCAGGCAAGTGAAGGGAGACTGACTCTGTCTCACGTCCTGGCTAGACACAGAGGACAGTTTGTTTGGGTTGCTGAGCTGGTTGTGGTTGTAGTCAGGTGCTCCTGCTGCTATGTTTGGGTGGAAGAAGTCTTTCTTGCACGGTGGAGGGTTGTAACTGCACCTAGGGTCTACACCGTTCTCATCGTGAGAGATATGGTTGCCCCGGCCTCTGTAGCTGCTGTTCTCTGGGGCCTCTGCCAACCTGTCCTGGGCCTTCATCTGCCCGTGTGGTGGAGCTCCAGGCCCCTCTGTGTAGGCAGGGTACACCTTGGTGACAGCAAAGCTGTCACTGCGCAGGGGAGGAGGAGGAGGAGAGGGGGGCGCTGCTACCCTCCTCCTCTCTGGGACATGCCACACAGGGCCTATGTGCGATCTGCCAGAGCCTGAACTGGAGTAGCGGGAGCCAGGCTGCTCCTCTGGGACTGTCCTGGGGCTCTCCGAGCCTCCGTCCCCTTGGGGCCGCTGGAGGTACCGGCTGTGGCGCTGCTCACCCGGCCTTCCATCCCCACTGGTCTGAGTCTGGACCCCCTTATGGAACATGCTGCTCTCAGTTGCAGCAGTGTCAGTGTTGGCGAGGGCCAGAGCAGGCTCCGGGGGAGGGCTGGTGGAGGAGAGGCAACTGAAGGCCGATTCTCTCTTCCCACCAGACCCTCCACCCCCAGAGAGAGGCTCAGCGCTGCGGTGGTACCTGCTGGGGGAGAGGCATCCTGGTTGGAAGGGGTGTGAGGGGCGATCTACTCTCTCCATATTCCCCACGGAGCTGAACTGGCTGGATAACTGGCGTAGATTCGAGTCGTGGTCCCCGCAGCTGGAAAGGTCTTTTGTGGATGCACTAGAAATAAAACAAGACATTGTGTTGATAATCTGGTTAGCAGTAGCTAAATTAGATTTATATTAGGTATTATTAGCCATTTATTCTGTGTTTTGTTCTTTGATAACTGACCTACTTTTACATTTTTGTATATAATGACCGGAGATAAGAACCCCATGAGAATAATGGCTGCCCCTACCTCTGACGAGATGGAGTAACCATAAACTCTCTGAATGTCACTCAGACAAATTCTCTATGAACTGTGATGACCCTAACGGGCAGTGTCTGAGTAACAATGACACTAGGAGGAGGTCATAGATTCTTCCAGCAGCTCACCTGACTTCATGTTTGACCTGCCACACAGGTGGGGGTGCAGGTGGAGGCTCGTTGTGACTCTCTGTGGGTTCGGGGTGGTCTTCTGTAAACTTGGAGGAGTGCCATGAATGGGGACGGGAGACTGGTTCATTCCTCCTACAGAGAGAAGGTTAAGGAAAGCATGTTATTGAAATGCAATTAAAAACAGAAGGTAACAGACAAACAATTCTTTCTCATTTCAGTCTCACCCCTTGAAGCGGTTCTTCCTGAAATGCATGTCGGAGAGAGGTAACAAAAATATGGCATCAGGAGAAAAAAAAATAAGAAACTACTACTACAAAAAAAAAAAAATCTGATGTTGAAAAGTTGTTGTTTTACGTTCATTGTGTAGAAGATATGAACCAAAACAATGAAATATAGACCTGGACAGATGAGATACAATGTGAAGCTTTCACCGAACAAACCTGACACATAGACAAGCACCACAGACAACTACAGTACTCTACGCCACCTAATGTAGGAAGCTGGGATGCAATGGGTGACATCAACAACAGAATGGGATTGGGTTCAAACATTGAAGGTCACAAGGGACCACTGAAGGATCGGTTTGGGTTTGCCTGTGTACTGGAGGAGGTTGCTATTCCACAATACCTCATAGAACTTCGTAATATCTTGGTGAGAAAGTTCCTGGCCACATGTTTGTCAGTTTCTGATTCTGATGGCATGGTGGTCTGTGAGGCAATATCCACCATTTTCATTTTCCTGGGCATGCAGCAGAGGAGGAACAACATACAATATTGTCAAAATCCTAAAACAAATCCCTAGTCAATATCATTTAACATTTTAGTCATTTAGCAGAGGCTCTTATCTAGAGCGACTTACAATAGTGAGCACACTTTTTTTTTTCCATACTGGTTTTCCAACTGAGCTACAAAGTACTGAAGATCCTCAGTATAATGTCAGTGACTGACCAATGAGAACTGTGCATCCCCTTCTGGCCAATAAGAGACTTATGCTTTATATTCATTGAATGGTATGTAACATGGGTGACAGACCTTAATAATTAGTAGTTCATTTGGTCAACTCTTAAGACGTTTGATGAATCAGTCCTCAAAACGCAAGAAGAAACCACCATTGCAGTAGAAATCTGTGAGAAATATCTGTTATTTAGAAGAACAACACTGAGACAGAATAGAAATGACCTTTAACATGGTCTGTCTAGTGGTCAACCCACTGCCATATGGCTGTACGGCGACAGACAGAGAGAGATCCCTTGAGTGTAAACAGCATGGTGTAGGCGGGGGCTTAGCCTTTGAATCAATTAGAAAGATGAGATCAGTGGTTTCACACTATGTGCAAGCTGGCGTCTGTTCAACACAAACCTGGGTTCAAATACCATTTGAAATATTTCAAATACATTTAGTTTTTGCTTTAGCCTGCCTGGAGTGCCAGATGGGTGGCATTTGCACTTTTACAACTATTATATTGGTTCCATTGCATCAGGAAAGTTCAGTCAAGCACAGATAAAGAATGTGAAATGATATCAAATAGTATTTCAACCCATGTATGGTCCAACAGGGCATTTTCAGTTTTAATTCACCCTGTGACCCACACCCAGTTGGAACGACCAGAATGGACTAGACAAGAGCAACATATTGTGGACTACAGATACTGTATAAGCGTAAGGCCCACCCACTCAAATCCTTAACCTCTCTGATCTACGATACAAGACTCCTACATTCCATCATGGGGGCCAAAGGAATGTGAAGATGTATTTTGCTTTGCAGTCAGCCCCAAAGGAGCACAGTCTAAAGTGGGACATCAACATTGGCAATCTTCCAAAAGCTCACACACTTGGTTCATGGAGTCAAGCTAATTTATGGGAGGGAGGCAGAGGGCAACCTGAGAAGCTCTCCTCAATAAGAAGCATAAAGAAAGAGAGCGTCAAAGACGGACCACGTAGGCACGCACGCACACCGACACGCACTCACTACCTCCTTCCCTCCAGTCAGTCAGTGGTCCTGAGAGTGGTACGCTGCCCTAACAGAACCCTAACAGAGCTCACAATAGAAATGCAAATAGTATTCTAGTCAGGAGTCCTTATTGTCAGGGTTACAGCTGAACTGCCACAGCTACTCAGAGGGGAGGAGGAGGAGACGTTGGGGCTAGTTTTTGAAAATCCTCCTCCGGTTTCAGTGAAAATGACATTCAAAAACCAACAGTAGCGAAACTGACCCAATTGGGTGTGAATATCTAGGCTATGCGGGCAGCAAGTGTGAAACGCGTAGCCTAGACTGTAGGCTTAGATAAAAAACAGAATAAATCTAGAAGAAAGCTTCAAAAATACACATGGAGGGAATTAGCATTTCAAACTGAAAGAAGAGATTTATTGAAACTAAATTTTAAGTCGCTCGGCGTGGAGTTGACAGAGCATTAGGTAGGGAGACGGATGAAAGAGAGGGAAGTCCAATGAGCTTAAGAAGAAATCAAAGAAAACTTACCAAAGAATTATCAATCACGCTGTGGCATTTCAGATGCACTCTTTTGTTGTCAAGTTCTCTTTCAGCAAATAACAGTGCCTCAGAGAGCACTGATAAAGCAGGCTGAAAATGACTGCTCCTCTCCTCAGAGCCTTTCTACGCAGTGCATTCCTTTGAGACACTTCAATGATTGACAAGGCACTTCTACAGACCCTGGTCAGATTTTACAGCTTCTTTGGCAAAGGAGCTATCTGTGCAAAGGAATCCTCCACATCCATAACTTCTGCTGCATCAGTCCAATCACAGAGATCTCAAACAGAGACAGAGAGCTCTTCTGCCATACTCTTTACACACACAAATTGACTGACACTCCATCTTGGTGTGGCTCCAACAAGTGTGTTTGCTCCCAGTGTTGTATATAATAGGAGATTTCCTAGGGGATTGTGGGGATTTACCTCGGGAGGGGAGGGGTCAGGGTTATTGTCATGCCCAGTGTCCTTGCTTTAGATCAGTCTATGGGGCTCTCTCATTGGCTCACAGCCCATTAACAACTCGCATGGAGTTTAAAAAGTAAGATTGCTCGCATCGTCAGTCAGCACACACACACACACTCGATAGTCACACAGTGAATCCTGGCACGTTGCAGTTAGCTTGGACATTAATTGCAGTTAGCTTGGACATAAAGATTTGTTTTAAACAGCTCCCATTCCAGAGGAATCTGTCAAGCTGATTTGATGACAGCATTACAAAACAGGCAATTGGCAACCAACCAATGCACAACACACAGTTGGAGTTGGGAAGTATGCTGTATCGTAGCAACGAGACCGAGATCTCCACTTAATTAACGGAGTCATAGGTCAGCTGACAATGGAGAGAAGAATACAGAAAAACAACTAATAGTACGCTCTCTCGTTAGTGAACACCGTAATGACCTTGACGGCAGAAAGACAAGGCCAAGATAACTAACTACTTGACTTCACTATCTGAATGATATCAGTCATGGTGGAAAACACAGCAACTCGATACAGAGGGAAAAGAAAAAGGCACCCGTAGAGATTATTTAGTCCTGCAGTCGAAGAACAAGCGTCATTGACAGATATTCCACCATTACATTCCAGAATGGCGAGGGGGTTGGCGGTTGATGTATGTAAACCAAACACTGCAAGTCCCTAGACACAATCAATCCCAGTTTAAAATAACAGTAAACATTTCTAAGAGAAGAGCTATTTTTCGACTGGCTCAGATAACCAGCGAAAAACCAGTGACTCTAATAAGGACGTAGAACTGTTGAATCACCACCTCGCTGGACAGAAGAACCAACCCAAACAGAATCAGGCAGTGTGCCCTGCTATGGCTCGGCCCGCTGAGCCCCGCTGCCTGGTTTTTTAAATGGGGGCTGAATGAAACAAGCAACACAATAGAAAGTGCAAGCGTAATCACAGCTGGGCTTATCAGCTGGTTACAGAGAGGAGACCTCAGCATCAGGCTCCACACCCACGTTACATGCCGTTCTGTTCCTACAGGGTTCAGATACCAGTCTGTAAAATAAGTGGGTATAGTATGTGACAGAGGAACGACGGTCAGTCCTCTTTGCCCTCATTCTACAAAGACATCTGGAACAATAAACTGATGGCCTAATAAGTCCTAACACAGATCTGATAAAGTCACCCCAAAAATGTAAAGCGTCTGTCTCAGAGCAAATGCTTACTCTAGAGTAGAACAGTTTGTCTTTGTGTGGGAGTGGAGGTAGAGGGGAGAGTAGAGAGGCCCTCACTGTCATGTTAATGGTTCAGTGTTAATCCAGGGCTTTGCCTGAGGATGGGCGACTCCCTGCCTGACAGAGTAAACACTATAGGATCTTCTTCTCCCTCCTCACATGTTTAAGTTGACTATACAATGCCTCCTAAAGGACCATTTAACCACATAGCCCAATTCAATTAAAAGTTGGAGGAAAAGTTGGAAAGATGTGCTTGTTTTATTTTGGCTGTCAGCAACCCGGTTTTCAAATCTTATCATGGATGGAGGACAAAGCTAGTGTGTGACATAGCTATAATAAAGCAATATAGACAATTGTCATTGTGCAAAAATGACGATTTTTGAAAAACTAAGACTCCTAAAAGATGAGCTTTACAGCAGATAGTTTGTGTCCTCCTTGTCCTGTGAGTCTTACTTCTAGATAACTCTTACCATTAAAGTGAATAACAGAGAAAAGCATACCTGAAATGATGTCTTCAGTGACGTCCTATTCCAACCCTCTCAATCCAGGCATATCAAGGGAGATAAAACAGCAACCACCCCCAGAGCCTGGCTGTCCTCATTTGACTACACTGCCTTCCCAAAGCAGAGATGATGAAAACAATGAGCTCTAGTGAGACAACCTATCCCAACTAGCAATGTCAACTCACCTAGGCAACATGGAACGTTCCACTTTCCACACCAAGCGGGGGGAGGCTAAATCTACAACACATTAAAAGAGTTAATACAGTAAAAGACCATCTATCCAGATACTCCACAAACTATGGAGTCTACACCAGAAATAAAGCATATAATTTTACACTGGTTCATATAGGATTTGCATAAGATTTTACCTGGTACAATCAGTCAATTCCCACCTTTTCAAAAATATTTTTTTTAACAGTGTTTACTACTTTGCCCTCTCTCTAAGCGGAGTGAGTTCATGCCTGTGGCTTTACAGGTTGTAATAGGATTCAGGCATTAAGACGCTGGAGCCAGTCAGCAGGGACCTTGTACGATGTCATGAGGCATGAGTTTACACTAAACTACTAACATATTTCATTGGATTCACGTTCAATTATTTTTTTTTAATCCGTTTTATGCAAGTACGTGCCTCAAGAGTGGCCTACTATACTATAACACACTTGAACAGAGAAGAAACACGTTTATAAGAACACAAAAACCCCAAAGAGAAATTCAACTACATATAAAAACCATTCTGATTTTCATAGAGCACTTTGAGTTACATGAATTCACTAGGCTTATAGTACATATAAAACTTGTTAAAAATCATATAAATATATATATATATTACATATAAAAAAGCAACTTCATCCACTAGATGGCATGTTGTTGTGCCTCTTCTACTTATCCCATGTTTTCTGCAGTTGTTTGTTCTGGTTAGCAGCAGGGAGTGTGGAAGACCAGAGTCCGGAAATATTAAATGACATTAACAGCAGAATACAACACAGAGGTGTGAACGTCTGATTGAGGATAATCAATACTGGATGCCTAAATCAAATCAGGGTTGATCCATCATTGGCCCCCCATTCAATTCACTGTGTGTGAGAGAGAGTTAAAGTCTAAAATCCACAGGGGGGTTCACAAAGAATTCACCTAAGAATACTCTGCATGCCTTTTAGACCAGCATACGGTCATTAGCTAGTTACTGGTGGTGCCAAAACGCAACGGGTTGGCAGTTTGGCCATGGTCTATTCACACACAATTCCTTTCACACACACAGGGGCCCTGCCGGTTGAGTGGTGACGGTCCCCTACCACCACCACCAGCTGTCTCTGGGTCTATCTACGTCAGGGACAGCCAACGACACAGCCACAGCCAGGCAGCTAGACCAACCAGCCAGGACCCTGGAATTCAGACAAAGCCCCTGGGAGAGAGCGCTGGTTGGTCCTGGCTCCCCAAACAATGACCCTAACTGGCCCTCTTTGTGTGATTGACAGGGTGCACTCACATGGAAAATGGTTCCCCTTTTGTTCCGTGGTCCCTTCTCTAATGGTGTGATGGGCTAGCTAGTGTATCACACGTCTGTGGCCGACTGATAAACTAGAGGACAGTCTCAAATGGCGCTATAGCGCTTGAGATGTGCGCAAGTAACATAATTATTGTGCTTAAATTGATGTTTACCTTCAATTGCCAAGTCATCTCAGTAAACCTTGTCATTTGGCATTGAAAGGGTAACATTCCTGAGTAATGAATGAGTCATAATGAGGAAGTGTTTGACCTGTAGTGGGGCAGTCGGCGCTGAAAGTTTAAGGGTCTGTCAATGGGATTTAAAAGTGTAAGAAGCATAAGGGAAACAGAGCCGATGGGTGTCTCTGGACAGAGTGATGTCTGATGATGACAGAGAGCCGAGGTAAAGTGGGCTAAAGGTCCTCCATGTTTCGAAACTTGGCATATCTCGCTCTCTGCCCCTACCCTCACCCCCTACTCCCCAGATACTCCTCTGTGCCATTTAAGAGTTATTATCTAACCTGAAATAACAGCTGTGACACACAGAGAGAAGTCTGGACAATGGGTCCATTGTCTTCCTCAGCCAATGAGCAGAGAGGCCCAGTCAGTCTCTACAGGACATGCAGCCCCCCTGCCTAAGTCATGACATGGGCAGTATATTTCTGCTGTATACAACCTAGTTGGATTCCAAATGGCACCCTATTCCATATACAGTGCACTACTTTTGACCAGAGCCCTATAGGCCCTCGTGAAAAGTATTGCACTATAGAATAGGCTGCCATTTGGGACACACACCCAGACAGCCAGCCAGCCAGAGGAGCATGAGAAAAACCACAACACTGGGGCCGTAAGTCTGGCTTTTCTAGTGTAAATATACACTCCAAGGAACTAGATATTAGTGTTGCACTGTATACCAAAAGTTCTGTACTTTTTCGACATTAGAGCATGAAAAACGGTTTGGTACTAGAATTTTTTATTTTCTGTACCTTTGTCAAATGTGTCTCACGAATCAAGTCTGTCTATCCGCGCTGCCAAAACGAACGAGTGTGCTCGCATACTCCCTTAAGTACTGTTTGTCCATTTTGAGACGGCGTAGCCAGTAATACATTCAATTAATCTAACTCAAGAAATCTGTCTTTAATTTGATGTTTTTCCCCCCAAAAATAGCTTAGTCGCGCAATTTTACCTCTAACTAAGTATTTTTCTGTGAAAAAATGGGCATGAAAACGAGTCATCTCTCATTGAATAACAACAAAGACTATTGAAGAATCCCTACAGTTGACCAAACGCCGACGAAGGGGCGTAGACTCAGCTCTGAACTTCGGCTTGCCTCCAGAAAAAAATGCGGTGTGCCTGAACAGCCTAAACAATGACTTGCTGAAGTCCAAAATGTCGTCATAATATAAGCACGAACTCTACCGAATGTTTCCGCCTTTATAGCGCGAGCACACCGTGTCTGCTCCACAACCTGCACTGTGAGTCCTGGGCTGTTAACTTCTATGCAGCATGAGTGGGGAGCTAACACACTTGAATAATGTGACACTGAATGTAAAAATGTTGAAACTGTTCACAAAACAATCTCCATACAGGCTACAACACTTTACTATGCAGGAAGATACCAGTAGCTTCCAGCTTTGTAGGCTAACTTCCCTTTCTAGCTTACAGCTGAAGCTAACGTCAATTCACTACTCTCTGGTACTTTGTTTGAGAAACCATAATGAAAAATATGCTGATTTCAAAGCAGATTGCCACCAAAACTTAACTCATTCGCTTAAATCAATATCTATTCCAAAAACGATCTATTCTGCCTCAGTTTATTGACTGTGTGAGAGAATAGGGCTCTGACGGCCACCCCACCAGTGTAGCCAACACATTTTCAGGGTAAATTGCTAGAGGCAGGTTGATTTTTTGCTAAATGACGTTGCGATGTCGTTGCGTGATAACGTCAAATTGCGCCATTACGTAGAATACACAACAACGTTACTCAAATTGGCTGGCCATCTCGGCGAAAAATATGATTTGACATTTGTTCAGATACAGATTCCCACTCTTTTCTGTACTTCTGGCTGTACACTTTTGATTGAGACATGTTGATTGATGTTGCAAGTTCTGTTCAAGATCAAACATTCGTGACCAACTACATTCATTGGGTTTTGCTCGTAGAATCCGTGCTGCTGCAGTCAGGCAACAATGATTTGCAATTTACTGAAATTGCTGTTGCCTGTGCACGAGCTGAACGCCTGCTGCTGACGTCACTCACAATGCACTTTTGCAGCCAGGCACGTGTGTTGTGACTGAGTGTGTGACAGAGAAAATCGTTTTTGTGTCATTTAGAAGGGAAAATGCGTGCATTTTAGCGTTTGAGTCACTTTTCAAAAGTTGCTAAAAGTTCAAAATACAATTTTAAAAGTAGCTAAATTTGTTGCTAGTTGCTGTTTGACAAAAACGTTGCCAGGATAGTCTGAAAAGTTGCTAAATCTAGCAACAAGATTGCTAAATTGGCATCCCTGCACCCCACTCTTGCTAATGAATTTGCTAATGAATGACGTCATTACTGGTTAAAGAGACTTTCCCTATAGGGCAGTCTTCAATGTTCTCTACACTGGCTTTCTCTCACTGTTGTGTGAAGGGGTTATTTTGCTCACATAATATAAGCCATGTACTGCATCCAGTCCCTGTTGGGTAGATATCTGTAAAAATAAAAATAAATACTTCACACTGCTTTACTAAGCATAGTAGATATCACGGATGAAAGAGTTTTTTTTTTTTACAAAGACAGAAGTTCGCACCTAGTCCTAGTGTAACCATAACAAGCTGTGGCCTTGCCCTTTGTGGTTAAGTAATGATCGGTTAGCATTCCACTCTTCCAGTTCAAACTAAGATATACTGTACTTTATGACCAAGCAATATTCTTTAAATGACACGTGTCTAGTATAATGACAGTCCTGTATATGCATGTCAGTGGTTAGAGTTGCACCAATATATAGTCCCTGTGACCATACACATTATCTTCACACATACAGTACCAGTCAAAAGTTGATTTTTAGTGAGTCCCACTAAGTCCAAATTATTTGTTTTTCAACAGGACAATGACCAAAAAACCACACCTCCAGGCTGTGTAAGAGCTATTTGACCAAGAAGGATGGTGATGGAGTGCTGTATCAGATGACCTGGCCTCCACAATCACCCAACCTCAACCCAATTGAGATGGTTTGGGATGAGTTGGACCGCAGAGTGAAGGAAAAGCAGCCAACAAGGAACTCCTTGAAGACTTTTGGAAAAGCATTCCTCATCAACCTGGTTGAGAGTGTGCCAAGCTGTCATCAAGGCAAAGCTTGGCTACTTTGAAGAATCTCAAATATAAAATATATTTAGATTTGTTTAACACTTTTTTGGTTACTACATTATTCCATGTGTGTTATGTCATAGTGTTGATGTCTTCACTATTACTCTACAATGTAGAAAATAGCAAAAATAAAGGAAAACCCTGGAATGAGTAGGTGTGTCTAAATGTTTGACTGGTACTGTACATAAAATATTGTTAACAAACCCCAACAAAGGTCAATGTGTGACTGCATCTTGTCCGCAACACCAATTACAACTGCTTTATGTATCATCCCAGCAGGTCAAAGTGTGTTGAAATGATACACCCCCAGCTGGTTCTGAAATGCCCTTTCTGAATGCACCGACTACAGTACACAGGACTCCTCGTTTCCAAGATAGTGTCTTTGTGGGTTAAGGTTAGCTTGTTTGACACTTTGCAGACACATGAGTCCAGAGTGAAAGTCATTTGTACAAAAAACACTTCCTGATATGCCCAACTCTTGTGTGCTGAATTTGGTATTGGTGTGTCAGTTTAAGATAAAACAATATATTAATTCATATCCGTAAGTGGGATGTATATACTGTTTTAAACACAGGGCACTTCTCAGCACAATGGGAGAGATGGTACCCAGCAATCACTCTATGATAGTGCCCATTGAGACATCTTGTATTGTACTCTTATTCAACGTCTGTCATATTCAATTAAATAGAAATCTATTGTGCCTAGGTGTAACGGCAATTTAGTTGCAGCTCATAGCCCACCTTCTGACGACCAGGGCGAGGGTCTTGTGGGAGCTCTTGACCAGACAGACGGCCTCCTGTCTGGATCCACTGATGGGAACTGTGTTGATGTTGACGATCTCATCTCCCACCTGCAGGCTGACTGTCGCCGCCTTGCTGCCCTCCTCCACCTGAATCACACACCAGGAATGTTTAATTAAAGGTGTTTATAAGTAGTTTATTCATCCTTAATAAAACAGTTATAACATACTGGGGCAAATTTTGAGATTTTGTGACTGGTAACATTTCTGAAGTGAAGAGTATAAGAAAACAATTGCACACAGATAGTGTTGGCAGGGGAAAAGGGGCACAGTCCAGGGATGCTGTCTGATAGTGACGTGGATAAAATAACATGTTAGACTTAATTTCTCATTAGTGAAGTATATTTTAATAACAGTTCACTTTCCATAGTTCATCGGTTTAGAAGAATATCACATTCCATCCACAGACTGTTGACAGGACCTTCTCTTCAACCCTGCCATGCTGGCATTGAGTCAACTTCATTAAAAATGGTCCCATCATATCCACCCTTCCAAATCCCCTCTATCCAGCCCCGTCTCAACGTTCAGAGGGGGACTAGTCTACTACTGACAAGCAAATGGAGCAAGTTACAAAGTACTGTGAGATGTATGATTTTGTAAATTCTATAAATCTAAAATGAACAAGATGGATTGTTATTTTCTGTAGCTTCTGAATGTGACGAACAGCTGGAGAACACAAGCAATATGGAGTAAACCCAATCCCTGTAAGAGATGGTGGCCAGTGACCATGGATCTGTGCTCAGTCCATTGTGTCCAGCCTGCACTGGAACAATTATACTGTGGCAACCTGAGAGCTCTGATAAAAAATTTAACCATAAGCAACTTGAGAACGGTTGGAGCAGACTTGTTGCACATTCCATCACTTATTCTCTACACATACAGGAGTACAGGAGAGGGGAGGAGAATGGAAACTGATAAACTGTTTCCTCATTCTGTTGGAGAGCAGCACTGACTGAGCCAATCCTGGTCTGCCAAACACACCTTATCTTCACTTCTGCATTCCCCACTGGTTCCTGGCACTGCTGTGATGAGTATGGAAGACAGCCGCAGCCCCCCCCACCCAAACACACATAGAACAAAACTAGTGGTGGCTAGAGGAGATGTGCTCAAGACATTGAGCAGGGCAGAAGTTTAAAGGTGAAAATGTGCAACATACCAAAGGCATAAAAGGTGTGGGGACAGCCCCAACTATCTATGGACTGAGAAAACATGTCAGTGTTTGATGAAACACACACAGTTAACCAAACAGGAAACTACAGCGATGTTCCAGTGTTTAATCTCCACACAGCCTTATTTTCATATCAGGGGAAACAGGAAAGGTAAAACCCATCTGTGACAGTGGAGAAATACATATATTTATATTGTTTTTATTTGCATGATTGATCTATGGTACTTGTTATTGTTGTTAATTTGCACATTGCTGTTAATTTGCACGTTGTTAACTAGTGTGGCTAAAGTTAAGTCAATACGGTTCTCTGTATTTGTCTTCATCCTAATCATCATCATAGATAGATAGATAAGATAGATAGATATACCTTGGTTATGAGCAGTGGTTCTCGGTGCTCCAGGCCCCCTCTCAGAGTGAACCCCCAAGGGGCCCCACCAAACAGCATGACATCCACAAATCTATATTCAACATCATCCTTATTCCTGTCCCCGACAGCCGTGAATATGTCCGCGCCTAGGAAGGCTTTGACTTCTCTGGCTGACATCCTTAACTCGCTTCTGTAGTCGACGACGTCCATGGTGTTGAAGAGGGATGGGAATTCTGACAATCAGAAGTTCCCGACCAGCCCCCGTTTTATTTCACAAGAGAAAGATCAACTAACTTAGTCACTATAATTTGCTGTCATATGTGAACACCTGCCATACTCGACAATCCGTTTAGCTGATGAATAACAACAACGCTCAGCTTGTACAGTTGTTGTTTATCCTGGTTAAGACAGCGAATCGATATAAACTGTCCTCTTTCTTTCCTTATGTTTTCCATCACAGACATATTTTCCCAGTCACTCATAGTAACCAACGGTGACGAAAAAACATAGACCTACCCTCCTCTCCAATTGTGCCTATTCAACAGGCATAATTTGATGCCTCACGCATCGTTTTCAACCAGCTGGCTTCTCTTTAAGCAAACAACAACCCAAAGTTTTGACACGTCTGAAAAAAACATGGTTAATGTTTTAGAAATAATAAAAAAATATTAAATCAAATAATTTAGGCAAGCCTACTTGAGGAGAACAAGAAAAGAAGACGGAGTTCGGTGAAAACCCAGTGTTGAAGGTCCGCACGGGACAGGCACCTGCGACGAGACACCTGCGCAGACAGAAATAGTAATGGCGTATTTTTGTATGCACTATAATCCGCCATGGTTCGTTCTATAAAAACCTATGGAGAAAATGAATGGTGTTTTTGGATTAACTCCGAAAATAAAGTATGGTAAATACGGGCTTCGAACATGTTATTCTATGAGATCATCTTCCTCAGCTAATGTCACTTTGAGAGTTTTGACGAATTTATGTCATAAAAAAAAAAAAACTAAGGCTTCATAATTCGCTAAAGTAATGTTAACTGACTGATACTATATCATAGAACAAAACGTATAAACTCTCCTAAACTTGTGTTTAACCTCAGACCTTATTTTTGGCGTTTGTCCCAAAACGGTATTATTTCGCCATTCAGTTTTCCCATAGGGATGGCTGAACGAAGCAGATATAACTAATTTCCGGGTTTTAGGACCACAAGCTGGCGAGCTGAGGCGCGCGCTCTGGTCTAGCCGCGCGTGCTCGATCGTCAGACTAACATTATTAATGATTTCGATCTCTTTTGAGTGTCTCATGTGCAACATTTAATCAACAGATTTTATCCCATACGATAAATGCCTATCTACCATTAAATATATTTGAGATTGTACTGCCCCCCAGTGGGGAGAAAAAAAACGTTCAAGAAAGTTTGTAAAATCGTATAGGTTCTTGAATCACTCATGTGACCCGTTCGGGATGTTTTGTGTTTTTTTTTTAGCAACGTCATTGTAATCAGAGGCCGCACGAAGACATTCCTGCAGAAGGTGATTTCGTCGCTTGGTCTAACATTTAGATTTTACAAATGGTGAAGGTAACATTTAACTCGTCCTTTGGACAAAGGGATTTGAAGAAAGCATGCAATGCCGAAGCGCTTATTCCGGAGGAGAGGGTGAGTTGAGCTAAACCAATGTAGTTAATATTTGTTGCATCAAACGTGGAAGACGCAACTGTAACCGTTCAAACAACGTATAACCAACCATAACTGAAACAAAGTAACGTCGATTAGAAACATGTCTAGATTCTTGATAATGTCTGAAAATGGCTGCTACACAAATCATTTTCGCAGACTGAGTGTTGTTCGCAGTTCCTGGCCTGGGCAGGACCGTATTAGCTTTTCGATTCGGTGTTGATTTAGTAGAGGCCTGGAGGCTTGAAATACCTGAAGAACATTCAGGTCGTCTTTCCTATTCATTCGAACAGTTCTTCCTGTTTTGGTTATGAAGAGTAAAATGTAAATGCGTTTATGTAGACGCCATAGACAGTCGTGATCTGAATTGACCAAATTAAGTGTATTCATGTCTTAAGGTCGGTGTGTTGTCTTTCCTCCTGACAAAATGCATGCTGTGTACAGACGTTTTTGTTAACCTATCAATTGTTAGTAGATGCTGTATCAGCAATAAGAAGCCTGTGAGTCCAAACTCACCCCAACCGCATGGATTCATGTTTACGGTTGGCGCAGGGTATTGCCCATAATAAAGGCACTAGAGGTCGACCATTATGATTTTTCGATGCAGATACCGATTATTGGAGGACCAAAAAAAGCCGATACCGATTAATCGGCCTATTTATTTATTTGTAATAATGACAATTACAACAATACTGAATTAACACTTATTTTAACTTAATATAATACATCAATAAAAATCAATTTAGCCTCAAATAAATAATGAAACATGTTCAATTTGGTTTAAATAATGCAAAAGCAAAGTGTTGGAGAAGTGCAGTGCAAAATGTGCCATGTAAGAAAGCTACGGTTTAAGTTACTTGCTCAGAACATGAGAACATATGAAAGCTGGTGGTTCCTTTTAACATGAGACTTCAATATTCCAAGGTAAGCGGTTGTAGTTAGTATTTATAGGACTATTTTTCTCTCTACCAATGGTATTTCATTAACCTTTGACTATTGGATGTTCTTATAGGCACTTTAGTATTGCCAGTGTAACAGTATAGCATCCGTCCCTCTCCTCGCCCCTACCTGGGCTCGAACCAGGAACACATCGACAACAGCTACACTCGAAGCAGCGTTATCCATCGCTCCACAAAAGCCGCGGCCCTTGCAGAGCAAGGGGAATAACTACTCCAAGTCTCAGAGCGAGTGACGTTTGAAACGCTATTAGCGCGCACCCCGCTAACTAGCTAGCCATTTCACATCGGTTACACCAGCCATTAGGCTGATAGGCTTGAAGTCATTAACAGCGCTGTGCTTGCAAAGAGCTGCTGGCAAAACGCACAAGTGCTGTTCGAATTAATGCTTACGAGCCTGCTGCTGCCTACCATCGCTCAGTCAGACTGCTCTATCAAATCATAGACTTAATTATAACATAATAACACACAGAAATTACCCGCCTTTGGTCATTAATATGATCGAATCCGGAAACTATAATTTCGAAAAAACAAAACGTTTATTATTTCAGTGAAATACGGAACCGTTCCGTATTTTATCTAACAGGTGGCATCCCTATGTCTAAATATTCTTGTTACATTGTACAACCTTCAATGTTACAATCTGGGGAGACGGGTCTTGATCAGGGAGGTGATCAAGAACCTGATGGTCACTGACAGAACTCCAGAGTTCCTCCGTGGAGTGGGTGTCCTTGATGAAAACTTGCTCCAGGGCGCTCAGGACCTCAGACTGGGGAGAAGGTTCAGCAGTAATAGCACATCCTCCACTCTGATCCTCAACACGCCGGCCCCTCAGGGGTGAGTGCTCAGTCCCCTCCTGTACTCCCTGTTCACTCATGACTGCACGGCCAGGCATGACTCCAACACCATCATTAAGTTTGCTAATGACACAACCGTGGTAGGCCTGATCACTGACAACGATGAGACCTGACACTGTGGTGCAAGGACAACAACTTCTCCCTTAACGTGATCAAGACAAAGGAGATGATTGGACTACAGGAAAAGGAGGAACGAGCACCTCCCCTTCTCATCGATGGGGCTGTAGTGGAGCAGGTTGAGAGCTTCAAGTTCCTTGATGCCCACATCACCAAAGTAACATGGTCCAAGCACACACAGACATTCGTGAAGAGGGCATGACAAACCCCATTCCCCCTCAGGAGACGGAAAAGATTTGGCATGGGTCCTCAGATCCTCAAAATGTTTTACAGAGTATCCTGACAGGTTGCATCACTGCCTGGTATGGCAACTGGTTGGCCTCCGACCGCGAGACACTACAGAGGGCAGTGTGTACGGCCCAGTACATCACTGGGGCCAAGCTTCCTGCCATCCAGGACCTCTATACCAGGCGGTGTCAGAGGAAGGCCCTAAAAATTGTCAGACTCCAGCCACTCTAGTCATAGATTGTTCTCTCTGCTACCACACAGCATGCGGTACCGGAACGCCAAGTCTAGGTCCAAGAAGCTTCTAAACAGCTTCTACCCCCAAGCCATAAGACTCTGGAACAGTAAATTAAATGGCTACCTATCATTTGCATTGTCATTGCCCCCCCATTGTTATTTACTGCTGCTCTTTAATTATTTGTTATTCTTATCTCAATTTGTTAGGGACTTTCTTAAAACTGCATTGTTCGTTAAGGACTTGTAAGTAAGCATTTCACTGTAAGATCTACTATACCTGTTGTATTCGGCGCATGTGACAAATACTTTTGATTTGAAGATTGACCTTCCAACAGAACAATGACCGTAAGCACACAGCCAAGACAATGCACGAGTGGCTTTGGAACAAGTCTCTGAATGTCCTTGAGTGGCCCAGCCGGAGCCCGGGCTTGAACCCGATCGAACATCTCTAGAGACCTAAAAATAGCTGTGCAGCGCCATTCCCCTTCCAACCTGACAGAGCTTGAGAGGATCTGCAGAGAAGAATGGGAGAAACTCCCCAAATACATGTGTGCCAAGCTAGTAGCATCATACCCAAGAAGACTCGAGGCTGTAATCACTGCTTTGTCATTGTGGGATATTGTGTGTATATTGAGGGGAAACAACTATTTAATCCATTTTAGAATACAGTTGTAAAGTAACAAAATGTGGAAAAAGGGAAGTGGTCTGACTACTTTCCAAATGCAAAGTATCTGGGTGGATACATGGTTCCATTGGAAATAGAATGCAGATGAGATTACAAGTCGATAGAGAATCTGAGTGATTGAGGAATAATAGCAGAGGAATGCAGCAGCCAGGGACAGACCTGGGGAGAAAATGCCCCTGCATAGAAAGACCTGGCCATCATGTCTGTTTCACTTGTAGGGGAGCAGTTTGGACAGTCAGACGGGTGAGATTAAATGCTAATATCCTGGATAAGGTGTCAGACTAGTGAAGGTCTGTGACATGACCAGACAGCATGGTCCAGAGAGACCATCCATGAGCCACCTCTTTATTCCAGACCTGTAGCCATGTTAATAAGCTAACCTGAAGTGATGAGTGAGACAAGCATGTCCATCATTCAATAGCCCCAGTATCTGTTGCAAATGTTGGATTAATGAAAATATGCACCTTGGTTTACCTCAAGCACGTCTCTGTATCGACACTGGACTAACGGGGAGGAAAAACAATATGTTCTTCCACTAAAGTACGAGCATGGGGATCTCTCAGATCTGTTTCCTCATCTGATCTCCAGGGAGAGCTAGCTGTTGACATCCACTCTTTTGTTTCAATACGAACCCCACCCCAACTCTGCATAAACAACTTCAGCAAGTTCAGGAAAAGGGCCTGCCGCCAAATTACAACAAGTGCCCCTGGGCCACGTAATATTCAAGTGAGGGAGCAAAAATGACAGAGATGGTGGAGAGGCCTAAAAGATAAGGCAGTAAATGAGTAAAGGTTAGAAAGAATGTCTTGAAGTAGATGATGGAAAGGAGGTGTGAGGTCACAGAGAAGCGAGGGAGGGTTGGTGAGAAAGGGAGGGAGGTTTAGCTGTGTGTTTTGAAGGGTACGTTACATAAGCATCCCTCTATCACTACTACCATACTCCCAACTGATATCCACAGAACACACAACAGCTGTATTGTGCTTGCATAATCACACTATTTGAATCAAACACTGTTTGGCTATGTTGTGTTGGAGCGATTTTTATTTGAACAATAAAGAGGATTTATAGAGGTCAGTTTTCTTAATGCTAGCCATGATTCATCTGGGCTGACATAACCTACTGTTCATTGAGAAAGGTTGATGGGTTGAACCTATGTAATGGAACACAGGCAGACATGCGGGTATTGCGAGAGGCTGTCTGTAGGCTCTACTCTGTATGTTATAGAGGACCACAATGGCAAGAAGTCTTTTGACTTTTTTTGTTTTATGTATCCTCTGCAATTTTAATATGGGCCTATGTACTGTATCTGTTGCCTGGTGTAATGCATTTTAAGTGATCAAATCAAATGTGCATGCACTATATTTGTCTTCTTACTCTCAGGACCTGGAGGATGGCATGCGAGTGCGTCGGCAGTCCAAGGTGTGCTGCTGGTACAGGTGCCTGGGCCTGGCTCTCATGCTGTCAGGTGTGGTGGTGGGAGGGGCCTACCTTTACAAGACCTACATACTGGTGAGGGACTGTTGGTTAGACCCCTATAATGCCATAGGCTCAACTATATACTGAACAAAAATATAAACGTAACCATTTCAATGGTTTTACTGAGTTACAGTTCATATCGGGAAATCAGTCAATTTAAATATTCATTAGGCCCTAATCTATGGATCTCACATGACTGGGCAGGGGCGCAGCCATGGGTGGGGCCAGCCAATCAGAATGAGTTTTCCCCCACAAAAGGGCTTTACTACGGACAGAAATACTCAGTTTCATCAACTGTCGGGGTGGCTGGTCTCAGACGATCCCGCAGATGAAGAAGCCAGATGTGGAGGTCCTGGGCAGGCATGGTTACGCGTGGTCTGCGGTTTTCATACCAATTAGACGTACTGCCAAATTCTCTTAAACGACGTTGGAAGCAGCTTGTGGTATAGAAATGAACATTCAATTCTCTGGCAATAGCTGTAGTGGACATTCTTGCAGTCAACATGCCAATTGTACTCTCCCTCAACTTGAGACATCTGTGGCACTGTGTTGTGACAAAACTGTACATTTTAGAGTGGCCTTTTATTGTCCCCAGCACATGCGTAATGATCATGCTGTTTAATCAGCTTCTGAATATGCCACACCTGTCAGGTGGATGGATTATCTTGGCAAAGGATTAATGCTAATAGGGATGTAAACAAATTTGTGCACACAATTTGAGAGAAATAAACTTTTTGTGTATATGGAACATTTCTGGGATCTTTTATTTCAGCTCATTAAATGTGGGACCAAGACTTAACATATTGCGTTTTTATATTTTTTGTTCAGTGTAGTTAAAGATCTCTAACCAAGGAAAGGTGACACATTTGCATATGCTGTGGGCTGGTTTCTCAGACACAGATTAAGCTTAGTCTTGGACTTTTGAATCAGCCCCTAATCAGGAGATATTTCCGGGAAACCAGCCCAGTGTGCTAGCCATCTACAGTGTTGGTAAGGTAGAGCGAGTCAGGGTGCGAGACAAGTCCTCACTGTTGTCGTCTTCCCTTGACTTCCTCAGGAGCGCAGGGTGTATTGGTGCGGGGTGGATTACCTTGAGCAGGACTACATGGTTCAGGACGAGGACGAGGTGGTCTTGCCCTCTGCGCTGAGACACATCCAGGAGAGCATCCGTGTGCTAGAGGAGGTGGAGCTAATCAACGTGCCCGTGCCCGAGTTCTCCGACAGCGACCCGGCCGACATCGTCCATGACTTCAAAAGCGTGAGAGGAGAACACTGCTACACACACACACACACACACACACACACCAGGTTTCCATCCAACCTTTTTTATGCGACTGAAGTGTATGTCGGATAGAGTCATGACAGGCCGAAACTGAACATTTGTCGGTCAACTTTCCAAATGTCGACAACCCTAAATACACTAGACAAGGTGAGCTCTTTTGTGTTAGTAAAATTAATTGTGAGAAAAGTCGGTGGAAACGCTTTTATGTGCAAATATTGATATAATAACCATCACATCGAAGTAAACTTGGGAGTCACTCGATGACATGTGCACCTCTCACTGCGACTTGTTTGGGAACCATGCAGTTTATTAGGCTACAGATGAAATCCGTTTTGAAGAACTTCGGAGTGGTGAACGTGGAAGGTAATGACCACGGTGCGCCTTTCCAATAAATATCCAGAGTCTTATTCTGGCGACATGATCAGCAAATGCTTGGCTGCCGTTTTGACAAATCAAAAATCTTGCTCTTTTGTCCATAATCTTGTCATGTAGGCTCATACTCCCATATGTATCTGAGCTGTTGGCTTGAGCGCATTTGGCAATACCAGAGTGGGCACACTGAAAATCTGATGGAAACCCATTTAACTTGTATGTTTTTATTTGGTTCATGGGAATTTAACTGCAAAAGGTATTAAGTTATCAGGCACAGCCTTTTATCCACAACAAGTCAATTTGATGAAATGCATCTCTGGTGGGGGAATGTGCATGTTGTTTTTATGTGGATTTTAGAAAATTCACATGAATCTGTTTAATTGGATGGAAACCTACACACACACACACACAGTGGTGTGAATTGTTGTTGAGAAATACTGCATATGTGACATCACAGAGCTCTGTCTATCTAGCTGCTACCATGCATTTACGGCTCAAAGAGGAAAGTCATTCCTCCAGCGTATTATCCGTCAAACTCCGATTTCTAGAAACCGGTAAGTGTTCAATACTGTGTTAATAAAACACGTGCTGAATTGAAGTTGAACGTAATCGTGTGTTGAGGTCTGAGGTTTGAATGTAAAGTACCTCCGGGTGTTTTTGTAGCGTTGGATCGAATTCCTTTCCTCCTACTCAGAGGCTGACAGCCTACCTGGACCTGAGCCTGAACAAGTGCTACGTCATCCCCCTCAACACCTCCATCGTCATGCCCCCCAAAGACTTGCTGGAGCTGCTCATCAACATCAAGGTACCGGTAACACACACATACGACTGGAGCTGTTTATGTATTTCAATAATTTTTAAAAAATCTATCAAATGTTGGAGAAAATAATGTTAATTAAGTGTGTGAGTTGCCCCCCACTGCCCCCTAGGCTGGTACCTACCTTCCCCAGTCCTACCTGGTCCATGAGCAGATGATGGTGACTGAGCGTCTGGAGAACGTTGACCAGCTGGGATACTTCATCTACAGCCTCTGCAAGGGCAGAGACACCTACAAGCTGGAACGCAGAGAGACCATACTGGGTTAGTACTGCTGACACACACACCATACTGGGTCAGTACTGGCACACACACTTTTTAAGATGTACCCCGAATAGTCATGTATTGACCATTTTGTGAATTTCCTTCGGCCCCTTGGTGGACCTGAGGACACACAGCATTATACTCTGGCCAATGAACAGGTGCCATAGCAGATGTTTTATATAGGCCTACACACCCATTTTTAATACATATTCCTTCATCTGTACCTTGCAGGCAGAGAGAAGCGTGAAGCCCTGAACTGCAGGACGATCCGTCACTTTGAGAGCAAGTTTGTGGTCGAGACAATCATCTGTGAGCCTTAAAGTGAAAGGGGACTGGCTGCTTCAGACAATCCACGTATAGTTTCACTCACTGTCTGCAGTGAGATTTTTAACCCTTCTCTCTCTCCCATATCACCCCTCATAGATCCTTTACTCTTCTGTACTGCTGGTAGTTTTGAGAGTTGTCAAATTTAAGTCCAGATGATTCCAAGTCAATACTGTTGTATAAAACTAATGAATTTTTCACTTTGTGTAAAGTACCATTTTCATTTGGGGGCAACTCTTCTCTTCAAAGAATAAGATATGTGTTCAGCTTTTCTTTACTCTGGGGTTTATTATTGTTAGTGTTTAAACGGACACTTAAGTCAGTTAATTACACTTATCAGGTATAACTAGATTGATGAAATATAAACTCAATGAGAATATGCTTACTTTAGCATAGAAAATGAATGATTTTTGTATCTGTCACAAGTACAGTGGGATGAAACGAGAGGAATCTCATACCCCACAGGTCCGTCTGAAAACAGAGCACGTGGTAACTAACATGTTAATATAGTCTGTAAAAAGGAAGATTAATACCACAATAAATCTTAATCGTTTTATTGGTTTTTGTTCTCATGGTTTTACAAATATGATATTTCTAAAGTTAAACTTTTTTTACTGTGCAACACAATGGCATTATGGACTGTTAACTTGACATCCAGAGAGATCTTGGTCTGAGGGAATAGAACACTTGTTCTTACACTTATATTCTCCATTTACACATTAAATGAATGGCTCCTCCTGGAGTAGTCAAATCCCATAACTTTATTGATCTTCAGATGTTGGGATAAAAATTGCCATGGATTTAGCTTACACTTTAGTCTTTGGATGAGGCTGGTTTAGTAGTACCTGGGGTTGCATTTAGCGTTGCACAGCATTGTGGAACATTGCAGATAGAAATGTCCTGAATAGAGCTGACATGAGTCCTTATGCTACATGTCAGAGGCATGTTTATTCTACATAACATATCTGAATATTCAAAAAGGTTGTGCTTCACTGACCTTGCCCCTAGGGTCCAGTTCTGGGGCTGCCTTGTGAAGGGCCAACTGGGTTTCAGACACCACTACATTTTACGAAAAATGGCATGCAAGAACAGACGCACTTTCAATAAAAAATAAGGATTTGACTGACAGACAAGCACAGAGCCCTCAGACACGGCCAAGCACATTGGAAATAATACTTGTACCTCAAACACTCAATGCATCGGTTTTGGTGCCGGTTTGTAATCAACGCCCGGCTTTTATGCTCATTTTAATTAGTCCTCATCCGAGGCAGTAATACAGCTTAATTTTATAATTTCAGTAACAATTATCTTACTACAAATGTATGTGCTTTCAATTCCAAACAACTCAAAGATCTACATTTTCAAACCCATCCCACTGGCTATTTTTATTGCAAATGGAAGTGATACCTTACACACACACACTTCAATATGGCACAAGCTTCCTTTATCACCTCCTATAAATGCATCATGAAACCCCACCTGTCAACGATGGTAATATGGGTGAATATTTAAAACCAAACCAATAACCACACCATATCTAAAATATTAAGACAGGAATAATATAGCAGAAAAGGAAACTAATGAATATTTTTTTTCCCAAAAACATGCAGTCTGCCACCCTTTGAGGTCCCACTACAATAATGAAATATTGAAATCGTTGATGCAAATGAGTGGCCAGAATGTTTGTCTACCTAAAAGGTGGCTTCCTGACAGTCCCTCTACCAAGACAGGCAAAATCAATCTCTTCTGTCTTGATTACAAGGTGAGGCAGTGACTTAAGACACTAATTTTGCAATTTGAGTTATCCTTTCTACTTTGGGCCAGACACCATCTCAGTGTTTCTCAAACTTGTTTTGTGCCATTGAAGCCGTCTTCAATTAGAGCTGACCAAATCAGTGTCGTCATCTCAGGGACCAAAGGTTGAGAAACAACTGCTCTACCTAACTATCCTGATACTAGAACTGGCCTGTGAAGTGAGGCAAGTGCAGTAGTGACTGAGCATGCTCTAAGCCCTAGTGTTTTAAGCTGCCCTAGCTAGCCTGGGGCCAGAACCAATTCATTAACTACTGAATCCAAACTGAAGAGAGTTTCATAGTTCTTTTCCCCCCCATTCTTACCCACCACTAATGTCTATGTTTTGTCAGGGACTGTCAAGCTTTGTTGTGTCGCCAAACTTGACATCATATAAAGTTCAAGCGCAACAGTCCATCTCATCCCACTAACCAATAGGAGCTCCTGGTTTTAAATAAAATATGAGTCTAGAAAGGCTCTGGGAATGTCAGGAGAGAAAATATTGGAAAGCATTCTCTAGTGTCTTCTCTTGGGCTGAGAGTAGAGAACTTCATCGGGATCATCTGACACCTATTTCTATCCTTAAATCAGCAGCCTTGCCCGCCGTACCATCCCTCCCTATATAATACATGGTCCAAATAAATACAACTTTAAAATAAGCGCAAACGGGCAAAAGGAAATGAGAAAAATATTTTTTTAAATCACAATAATCCTTGTGGCCTTCCTTATAATAATAGTAAAGACAAAATGAAGCCCTAATAGTACATACAAAAACCACCACCATACAGTCTCATATCATTCAAAAACACAGGGAATATCTACAAGTGGCCGTTGTACGATGTACTTCATCTGGTAGACCGGTTGAGGATAGTTGATTACTCTTCATGAACGCTCATCTCCTCCTCCTCGTCGACTTCCACAATGTGATCATGCTCTGCCTAACAAAGTCTTTGACCTTCCTATCTATACCTCTCCTCAGTCGGTGTAGTGCATGATGGACTCGACGTAGTTCCCGGGGAAGAGGCCGGTGGTGCCACTCATCGTTCCTTCGTACCAGCCGTCGTCGTTCTTCTTGATGACGTAGATGATGGCGCCCTCGTTGAAGGACAGCTCATCCTCCTTGTCCGCCGCGTAGTCGTAGATCGCCACCACTGTGCACCAATGAGAGAGGAGGATGTTAGAGGAACGAAGAGGTCAGGGGAGATGGGTAGAGGACAGGGAGATGAGGGCGAAAGACAGAGGGAAGAACAGGAGAAGTGGACAGGCCAGGGGTTAGATCAGGGTGGCAGAGAGAATCACTCGCTACCTTTCTCCATGTAGGTGCGTGGGGCCCACGGGGGGTCCTCCTCTGCGTAGGGATCACTGTACTCCACAACGGCCGACTCTTCCTCCTCCTCCTCATCATCATCCTCATAGTCCTCTGGAGGTGGAGGGGGCGGGGTGGGTTCCTCAAACACAGCTTCTTCTATGGGGGGCGGGGGAGGGGGAACGTCTGAGACTGGGGGGGGGGGTTACAACAGTCAGAAACCACCATGCCTACTTTCCACTGGTTGGTTAGTTACATGTTGACTGACACTGGCATTCCCATGCATGTGGCATAGGGCTGCAGTGGTTGTTTGGGTATCCATGCTGAAAGTGTAAAGAAAAACTGGGGGAAAGGAGAACAATTTCAACGTGCACAGATGAGAAGTTTATTTTTTATCGAAGTTGATGGGTAGTTCAGCTTTGAAGTATCGACAAAAATAGACTCACTTTGTGAGTAAAATAAACACATGCACGAGGGAGCCACTGCGAAGACGAGGCAACAAGGCAGAGGAGCTAAAAGCCACTTACTGGTCTCCTGTACCCGAGCCACAAAGCCCATCAGAGGGAGCTGGGGAGTGATCTGCATGGACGGGGGAGGGGGGGCAACAAGAGGACCTGCTACAGACACACCACACCACAGGAGAAGCGGGGAGAGCGAGAGAGGAGAAAGAAAGAGGGAAGAAAAATAGCAGCAGATTGTAATTAGGTAAGAAAGGTGAGGAAGGAAGGCAGAAAGAGAGATGTGGTGGAATTAGATCAGTAGGCAGACTAGGCATTAAAAAGGGCTAAATCAAGAGCAGGAATCCTTTCACACAAAAAAAAGACAGCGAGCTGCCGGGACCTAGGCGCTTTGTGCCTTCCCATAGGTTCACCTGTCTGCTGAAATCAAATGGCGTTTTCGTGTATGAATTTAATACTCTGAGGTTCTGAGAACTCACAAAATGACAGTTTGCTTCCACAAGATCTGAAAAATACTAGCTGACAAAAGTTAAGGTTTTTTAACCAAACTCTCAGCCAAGTAACATAAATAATTTGGGTCCGTATACATTTTGTTCCTACAAATGAGTTACAGGATGGACCAGGAGCCCAAACGCTCCAAACCAGACAGTAATATATGAAAGAAATCTCTCAAATGCAGACTCAATATCTAAACACAAAAGACAATTTGCGTTCTGGTAGGAGTGATAGTGTTGCTGGTCAGGGCTGTTACCTGGGACCTGGTTGAAGTGGGGTCCTCCATTGGGCTGGTTCAGGGCCAGGGGCATGTTGGAGTTGGGCTGGCCCGTCAATGACGCGGGCCGGCGGTACGGCAGAGACCCCCCCACCGCAGGAGGGTTCAGTGGTTGCACCGGTCGGTTCATGCTGAAGAACTGGGGGGCACCTGGGGTACAGACAGCATAGGGAACAAGAGAGATTTTGGTACGGTGTAGCTATGTTGCTGAACTTAGCACTTCTGGTTCCCGTCACATGATGCACTTAATTAATGGAATCAATTTAAGCACTTTGCTGTTTTTGGTATTCAGACATCGTCAAAGACCCTTTTCAACATCACTTACTGTAAGAACACAAGAACAATTTAACTCATGCACAAGTTGTGATGATAGCATGCAGGTGGTGACTGACAGAATTGCCCTAAGGAGGGAATGAGAGACGCCCAGAGGAAAAAGGAAAAGACAGAGTGACAGATCACAGTGAGAGGGAGGGTGATGGAGGAATTCTGATCATGCAAGGGTGGAGAATGACTGGCCCACGTGACAACATGCCTGCTGGTACACAGACAGATACAGGTCCTGGGATGATGGGAGAGATGGATGTGATCCTGGGATGATGGGAGAGATGGATGTGATGCAGGGGTGGTGATGGTGGGACACTCACCTTGTGCGGGGGTGCTGAAAGCAGCAGGGCCGGTGCTAGTGACGGCAGTGGGGAGCTGGGGTGGGGGAGGGGGCATGGGTGGACCCTCAGGAGGGGGAGTGGGGGAGGGGTTAGGAGCTAGAGAGAGTACAGGGAGGCCATCAGGTGGGACTGGAGTAGTGGTGGTAGTGGGAGGTGGCTTAGCAGGGTTGGGAAGGGCAGGGGCAGTACCTGCACCATCAGCAGGTGGGAAAGGGAGGAAGGCAGTAGAAAAAAGAGGAAAGGAAAAGGAAAGACAGGAGAAGGAGATAAAGACAGGTGCTCAGACACTATCAAGGGGGAAGGAAGGAGAGAGTTTAAAGCAGTCTGACAGACCGTATTGCTCTTTAGAGAGCTAGTAGGCGGAGCTTAGACAGTGGGCAGGGCATGGGTCCAGACCTTACCTGGGAATGCTGTGGGGGGCGGGGCAGGCGTTGGCACGGCGATAGGCAAGCCCACGGAGCCGCTGCCGCTATTCTCTCTGCTGCTGCTCCGACTGCTGCTGCTGGGGTGGCTGCCTCCACTGCTGCCACTGCTAATGATGTCACATAGCCCATCACATAACCCAATCAACACCCGCTTGCATTAAGTCATTTACCATCTAGATTAGAGGTTATATATACACTTTGTAGGGCCGGTTTCCCAGATACAGATTAAGCCTACTACTGGACTAAAAAGTAGTGTGATTTTTTTTGTCCAGAACTAGGTTTAATCTGTGGTGGAGGAAACCGGCCCTTTAGAGCCCTATTGGTATCAGAGGACCTGCAAGCACAACCTACCAAACCAGAGACTCTCCTGGCCCAAAATCCTGCCCCCCACCTACCTAGCACTGAATGGATTCAAATGAACAGCTCTGCTTTGAGATGACATGTACAGCAATAAAGAAATGAATAAAACGTCACAAATTACAACATGACATTTAGCGGTGGTCCATTAGTGAGACATGACGTGACAAAGACAGAGGCGCCACAAAGCTGGAGGCATCTGAAGAAAATCAAGGCGAGAATAAAAAGAGGAGACTGGAGACAGGGAATGAGTGAGAAACTGGATGGATGGAAGAAAGGCCCAACGCATAGATAGTTCTTTCAGCTCAACCTGTCTGTTTAATTTAAGCCAAGGTCAACCATTGCTACTATTAGTTTTAACGTCAGTTTCAAACGTAATAATGTGCTCAGAAGGAAATAGAGAAGGGACTGATGGAGAAAAGGGATCAGCTGTATTCCAAAGCCCAAGCTTCAATTCTCTGGTGGCAGATACTCTGTCATGTAGTCCTAAAGATCTTGTTCTCACTGCCTGGTAGGAGCCTCAGTGACACCCAGAGCTGCTCGTGTTTATCTCATCTGAATATCCTCTGCTGTTACGCAGGTGATAAAGAAACATATTTGAATACATGCCTATCTGAGCTGTACGTTCGTTTTGTGTGCTTGGTGTAGTGCCTATTCAAAGTGTTTCAGACCAGTTTTTTGGTGATATTATTATATTAAGTCCTGTGGGTAGGGCTGGGGGAAAAAGGAGTTTAGTAGCATGTAGCTACAGTGTCTGTAATCTATTGCAGCAGATCTTTACTACAGGGCAGTTGAATCTAAGCGTGTCTGTTCAGTGAGTCCAGGGCCGCTCGAAGTGTGTTCTAGACGTGTTTTTAGCTAGCGGTGTGCTGGGAGCATGCGGGGCGGGGTACCTGTACGTGCGGTTCCTCTGATTAACAGACGCAGTGCGTGCAGGGCTCTGCTGTGGGGGCGCCATGTTGCCATGGCGCGTCGGGCTCGAGACGTAGTCGTTAGGGACAACGGGAGGACGCACCGGCTCGAGTGTCCTATAGGGGGAGTGGCGCCTGCGAGGGGAGGGGTATGAGAGGAGTTTAACATCCACAAGTGAGGGGGGGGGGACAAGAAAAGGAGGACAAACATGGGAACCAAAATAAAAAAAAGAGAACCAGTGCAAACTCAAAATGGGGTGTAGGTGGGAAAAGGCATTAAATGCATCAGTCGTGTCCACAGCTGCTGCTGCTTCGGTTCTTACACAGCCCAACATCAACCGAGGACAGTGATGTCTATTGATGTGCTGCAGTGGAATAAAAAGCCTCAAAAGTATGGATGAGCAGCCAAGTCTTTTCTCCCCCTGTGCTTGTTTAAGGGATGGAACGTTGAGCGCTGTTGCCATGGAGAGCATGAACAGCCTGAATTAGAGTTGAGGGGGGAGGAGTCACATGACATCACACATATGGGGGCGGGTGGGGGACAAAAGCAACCAAAACACCACAGACAGAGATGCCTCCTCTACACCAGAGACTGGACTAGGGCAGTGTGTCATGGACGACTGACATGCGTCTCGTTTTAGGGGGGGACATGTTTGAAGGTTACACACACAAACACACAGCACTTAAACTTTAGAAGAGCCATAAAACACAATGTCATAAACCATTACATACATCACTGTTATGGACAGGTCTGTAGAGGGCGATACAAACTGGACAGGGACACATAACAGGACAGAGCAATAATAACAGTAGCCCATAATGTCAAGTAACAGATTTGAAGATAGCCATTCACTGGAATGACCTCACATCTGAAGAAATTAGGTATGCACATTAATTAGATCAACAAACAGAATATAATGTGCCACAGGCTAGCTTTGACCTTTCACAAAGAGGTCTGCTCCGGACCTTAACTAAATGTCACTGAAGGTCACTGCTGGGTGGTGAGGGGGTAGCCTGGTCCCTAGCCCTATAGGGACACTACAGCAATCTGTAGTACAAAGGGACACCTGGTGCCTGGATGATCAGATCTTGTCCATTGATGAACGTGTTTTAGATGTCTGATCGTGGTTGGCTGAGACTGAAAGCATGTTTTTCTCGAGGACATGAGCAGCATGGACAGGGGTTGTGGTACCTGCCACATCTACATACCCAATGGTTCCCTTCCCTGACATGGGTGGGCTGGGGGGCTTCTGTGTGGGTGGGTTGGTGCGTGGGAGACCTGCGGCTCCAGCCTTTATGTTCTGAGCACTGGCCTGTAGGACATGGTGAGAGGTTACAAAAACAACAACAGGGAAGTACTAGTCAACAGAGCAACAACATAACCTGGGATCAGACAAAACACACTCTGGTTTTACACGCATACCAACTTTGTTTTTAGAGTTTTAAATTTCGTTAGAAATCCTTACCTTAAACCTTAGCAACCACTAGGTTCATTTTAAAAAGGCAAATAAGTGATGCAAAGAGAGAGAGAGAGAGAGAGAGAAAGAGGAGGATTAGTGACTAATAGTGAGAAAATGCACAGAAACACATGTAGCAATGTTATAGGCCTACAGTCCACAGATGTTGTTAGGGAAGCAGCGAACAAGTCACACACTGTCCTAGACAAAGTGACTCACACCGGTACCACCACACCCTCGTGCTTATCCCAAGGGCCTACTACTGTCTTTGTACCAAACAAGGGGGGGGGGGTTTCCCCCCCAAAAACTTGTTGCACTAAGATCAGTGTATGTCCATGATCTTAGTGCTACAAAAAAGGTTGATGATAACTCACTCCAGTACAAAAACGAGACGTACTACTATCATCAGGAATCCAGTTGGTAACCGTCAATGCCCCACTGCTCCCTACCTTGACGCCGTGGCCCATGTCATCCAGCAGGCTGTAGTCAATTGGCTTGCGGATGTAGCGCACCGGCCTCTCTGGATTGGCCGGAGCAATGATCTTGTGCGTGCGAGAGGTGTTCTTATTGGTGGTCAGGATGCCAATCTCCCGCCTTGCCACTTTCTCTTTGTGGATGTCCACTGTCTGGGGCCGCACAAGGGGGAGAAATACAGTTAAGTCTATTTCTTGACAGACTTGAACAAAACAGCATGTTGAACTATGCTTATCGTTTCGAATCAGGTATTCTTAGGCTATATGGATGTGTGTGTATTTTGCAATGTGTGCATATATATATATATATATATATATATATATATATATATATATATATATATATATATATATATATATATATATATATATATATATATATATATATATATATATATATATATATATATATATATATATATATATATATATATATATATATATATATATACACACACACATACATACACAGTGTGTTCCACGTCCCGGCAGCAGTACCTGTGAGATGTGGTTGATGGAGGACTCCATGCGGCGGAGCTGGGAGGCCTGAATGTCAAGCATCTGCAGGACATTGTTGGCCAAGGTGTTAATCAGGTAGGCTACGCTGGCCAGGGACTGGGTGGTGTAGTTCTTAGTCTCCTCCAATGCTCTGTGCTTATCTGGTGACTAAGGAGTGAGAGTGCGAGAGAGGATAAACAGATAGACACCAGTAACAGAGAAACGAGAGTAGAGAGACAATAAGAAAACAACAAAGACAAGCAGCATAAAAAAGGAGAGCATCGACATCATATAAATAGGATCTTGCAGGGGCTGAAGGATGACTAGGCAAGCTAAGGCCATATGTTTTCAGAGGGAAACAATTTCCTGGAGATGACGCTGTCCTTGCTTTTCTGAAAAAGACTTCCCTTGTTGACAGTATGTACTGAATGACATTACTTTTCTCAAAGGTCAACCCTCGACCCTCCCCCGTCTGCCATGGATGGTGTGTTAAAGACAGACAATGCATGGCTTCTGGCATGTGTTTCTCTGCTGCTCATTAAGAAAAAAACAAGATTTCAGTCTTGGTGGTGTGGTTTGATGCGGCAGTTACTGATGTTTGCCCCCATGAGACACCATAGGAACAAAGCCAGCATTACTTCTTCAAAATAGTCAATGATTCTACGAACAAGAAATAAGTCATTAATTGACCTTTTAGTCACGCAGTTTAACATCTAGTTACGGTGTTCGGGGCAGTATTTCTTAAGTAAAAACAAAAATGCGCGACGTGTGGTCTTATGTAAACAAAATCAGATCCGCTGCACTGACGAGAAGGTCTGTCTCACTGTCTGCGGTAGGATTAGATAGAGCGCAATCACCGCAGCTGTGTATACCGGGTTAGAGAGCAAGTGAGCATTGTCGAAACTCACTTACAAAACTCATTGTGGACGAGACCGACTTTATGAACAAAATTATCCCATTTACACTTTGTAGTCAATTTTGACACTACAATAAATGTGTCTGACTAATAGATGTCACGTAGGCCGTTTTCTATCAGAGAAGTTGTTTACGTGTCAAATAACTTGTTGACCAACCAGCACCTGAATAGGACTGCACGTCACATAATTGAACGCGTTCATATATTTTTTACGTAGTTATTACACATTGGTTACACTATCACTCGTATTTCACATGTCATCGATTCGTATGCTACGATGCTGGTAAAGTTGTCTCGCGCAACTACCTGCTGTTCATAAAAAAAGCTAGCTTGCTCATGGATGCAAAACATTGTTCTTCCCCAAAAACATAGCAAAACGACAATCTGTTTCAGTCGCGATGGTTAGCTAGCTAACTAAATAGCTAGGCGTCATCATCTAAAATAACCCTAATTTATAAGACAGTTCTTATTTGATTAATGGTGGTCAGACCCATCTATGTGAAGCTAGCCACAATAGTGGACTTTGCGGTTAGCCTTCAAAGTAAAAAGTATGTAATTGACAGTGATGCAAATGCATACAAATAATAGAACTATGCCATAATTGAATAGATCAAGCTAAACGAGGTTGGAATGTTATATAAAAATTTAAAAAATACCATTTGTTAATTTAACAAGATTCTGTTGCAATCACACTGGATGTATTATACTTTAGAATTGCATTGGGGGCATACATATTTCACTTACCTATGGATTGTGGCTCAATGACATGGAGTACCAGTCTACTCCAGTGACACCCAGAGAACATTAGCATCGTAGCTCTTATTGCGGGACTCTGAAACAACTGAATTGAGCCACATTTATTGTCAAGCTATATGTATTGAACAATATTCATGAGGAAAAACAATACTGCTTGGATGTTTTGGAGTCTGATAAGTGAGGATGTTGGGGAAAAAATATATTGGGTATTGAGTAGACTGTTGTTACCCCATTTCATTGGTCCCCAATCCTTAGATAAAGCTGTACAGTGCAAAATGAATGTCAATACTAACAATAGGCTGACAAGGGAGGTGATTTCAGTCACAGTCCCGCAATAAGAGCTACAACTCTAATATTTTATTTATTTGACCTTTATTTAACTAGGCAAGTCAGTTAAGAACAAATTCTTATTTTTTGTTGTTTTCCTATTGAAATTGAACTTCAGTTCATGAAAGTAAATAGCTAGCCAGCTACTTAACCCTGTTGCCCAAAGCTAACGTTATAAGCAGCCAGCTAGCTTCATCTGACGAGTGAGGCTCGACCTGACCGGGTTATGTGTTGCGTCATGCTGATGGCAGTCAGGATTTGGCATAAGCAGCATGAGCCCATCCTGCCTGGTGTCAATGGTACAGGCGAGTGGCAGTGGTGTAGGGAATGTTTTCCTGGTACATGTTAGGTCCCTGGATACCAACCGAGCAACATTTACATTCCCCGAAGAACTCCAGCTGTTCTGGATGCAAACGGAGTCCAACCCAGTACTAGATGGGAGTACCAAATAAACTAGCAATGAAGTGTATGTGTAAGTAACCAATAAAATGAGATTTGACGGAAAAAGTTAAAAGAGAAGGATAGGTTACAACGACAACGAGCCAACTGGCAGGCTGCTACTTAATATTCTGAATAGAGTTATTTGTAACTGTTGGATTAGAAAGTGCATGCACTGCATCGGCTGCAGAGAACATGATCACACAGTCGTCCGGAATAGCATCGGACATCACACTCTCTGCAGCTGATGTGAGTAAGACCTTCAAACAGGACAACATTCAGAAGGCCGCTGGGCCAGACGGATTACCAGGACGTGTACTCCGAGCATGCACTGACCAACTGGCAAGTGTCTTCACTGACATTTTCAACCTCTCCCTGTGAGTCTAACCGTAGCACTCACGTCTGTAGCCATGAAATACTTTGAAAGGCTGGTCATGGCTCACATCAACACCATTATCCCAGAAACCCCTAGACCCACTCCAATTTGCATACCGCACCAACAAACCATCAGATGATGCAATCGCTATTGCACTCCACATTGCCCTCTCACACCTGGACAAAAGGAACACCTATGTGAAAATGCTATTCAATGACTACAGATTAGAGTTCAACACAATAGTGCCCTCAAAGCTCAATAAGCTAAGGACCCTGGGACTAAACACCTCCCTCTGCAACTGGATCCTGGACTTCCTGACGGGCTTCCCACAGGTGGTAATGGGTAGGTAACAACATCCGCCACGCTGATCCTCAACACAGGGGCCCCTCAGGGGTGCGTGCTCAGTACCCTCCTGTACTCCCTGTTCACTCATGACTGCAAGGCCAGGCATGACTCCAACACCATCATTACGTTTGCTGATGACAACAGGGGGTAGGCCTGATCACCAACAATGATGAGACAGCCTATAGGGAGGAGGTAAGAGACCTGACCGTGTGGTGCAGGGACAACAACCTCTTCCTCAATGTGATCAAGACAAAGGAGATGATTGTGGACTACAGGAAAAGGAGGACCGAGCACGCCCCCATTCTCATTGACAGGAGACTGAAAATATTTGGCATGGGTCCTCAGATCCTCAAAAGGTTTTAGAGCCGCACCATCGAGAGCATCCTGACAGGTTGCATCACTACCTGGTATGGCAACTGCTCGGCCTCCAACTGCTAGGCTCTACAGAGGGTAGTGTGTACGGCCCAGTACATTACTGGGGCCAAGCGTCCTGCCATCCAGGACCTCTATACCAGGCGGTGTCAGAGGAAGGCCCTAAAAATTGTCAGACTCCAGCCACCATAGTCATAGACTGTTCTCTCTGCTACCGCACGGCAAGCAGTACCGGAGAGCCAAGTCTAAGTCCAAGAGGCTTCTAAACAGCTTCCACCACCAAGCCATAAGACTCCTTAACAGCTAATCAAATGGCAACGTTACCATCTATGCATAGTCACTTTAATAACTCTACCTACATGTACACATTACCTCAATTATCGTGACACCGGTACCCCCTGTACATAGCCCCGTTATTGTTATTTACTGCTGCTCTTTAATTGTTAGTTATTCTTCTCTTACTCTTTTTTTTTTATTTTCTTAAAACTGCATTGTTTGTTAAGGGCTTGTAAGTAAGCATTTCACTGTAAGGTCTATCTATACCTGTTGTATTCGGGCGCATGTGGCAAATAACATTTAAATTGCAGCCTCAGTTAGCCTAGCTAGCTAACGTTAGCTAGCTTCTCACGGTTTGATGCAGTCCTAGACAGGTACTACATAATCATATTTGATGATAAATAACCTAGCTATGGCAGCTATTAGTCTACTATAGGGCGAGTCGGCTTGGATGGTTGCAGTCTCATCTCTCCCTCCTACCTCCCCAAGTCACTTGCTCAAAGTATGGCCCCTCCCCCGCCTGCTATAGCAGCACCCCTCTCCCTCTTGGCTTTATCAGCTCCAGTTAATTAAGTCGCTTAAAAACATGATTTTCTGCTGCTTCCATCACTCGGATCAGATCGGCCCTGGATTCTTCCGGTCTAAATGGAATGGGTGTATTGTCCTCGGGTCCGTCCAGAACGGGTTTCTATATTTTAAAAAATGAATTTATGCATATCAAGTCACGGTGGGAAAGTCCCAGATCCATTTCGGAACAGGCCCAACTTTTGGGACCCGTGAAGACCTCTAGTTCCAGGGCAGTGGCACTATTGACAAACGTTTCACACTCGGTGTCAGAGCCGCACTTTATATTAGAAAAAACGTACTTCATGGCATGACTAACGTTATGAACCACCAGTAGTCTATGAAACACCGATTTTCCCACTGTACAGTCAGTAGTACAAGAAGTTCGGCATTGGTGATACAGTATGTCCGATCCAATTTGCTTGTGTTGTGTGTTTTGGCACATAACACATAATAAGGCTGTAACATTAGCTAGCTAACGCTAAGTATTGGCAGGAGAAGAACGCTTACAAGTGCCACACATATTATATATTATTTTTCTTCACGACCAATGTTTACAGCCTGCTAATGTTGACACGAATTGGGAATTTCAAATCCCTACCACTGGAGAATTTGACAGTAATGGCAGCGCAGCTAACTAGAAACCGTGGCTAACGTTAGTTGGAATTAGTTAGCTATAGTCATAATTCGTTTACTTATGGCTCATTTGATTCTCTTCTGGTATCAGAACGTGTACCAACATTTTAAATCCAATTCCTTAGCTGAATACCTTGTTGTATACCCCATCACGACACAGTCAATCATGAAACCAGCTGTGCCCAGATAATGCTAGCTGAGCTAGCACGAATTATTTGGTTGGAGGTAAATAGCTAACGAAGTCAAGTTAGTAAAAATACTAACAACTAAATAAACGTTTGATAAATTACGATACATGTATGACGGTTGGAGAACAGCAACCAATGTTTTCATATTAGGAAAAACATAGCTACGTTCTGCATAAAGTAGCTAACTAAGGTTAGCTAGCTATCTATAGCCTAGCTTGGTCGCGCTAACAGGAGCACCCTTGCAGTGGAGTAGCTGCACCTCATCGGCATAACTCGTAACCATCACTTCGCCCACCGTCAAAGATGATAGTCGTAGAATATATAATTGATAATGTTATAAAGTATCATTACCTGAACATAGTTGCTTTCGCAATACTCGGCAACTCTTTCTAAATTGGTAAAACTATCTAATAATGCACTACGTCCAGCTGGAATCTCCTCTTCCAAAAGCATTTGTAACTCCGCCATTTTCACATCTTTAGCAATCAATGCATGCCAGATCGCAGCCTCTCCAACGCTCCTGCAGAAGTGGCGTTGGGCATCCCAACTATGACGGAGTGTATGACAATCTGTGACAAATTTAAGTGGATATGATACCTAGATCTTTGCTCTTTCCATTCCTTTCCAATTTACATTGTGACTGATGTAAATTATTACAAACCCCAAGAATCTGTTTTGAAAGGAAACAATACCACCTGGAAAAAGGCTGTTAATAAATCCAGAAGTTACGAATATTATTTTTTATTTTAAACTATTAAAGCTAATGTAGCGATACAGTGGAAACAGGGCTGGGAATTGAATCAGAGACACTGCAGATACAAAGTGAGCACTTTTTGACAATAACAGCCTAGACGTCTTGACAGTGGCAGGATATGCTCACAACAGAGGGGCTGCAACAAATGTGCAAAATATTATATTCCTATCCTAACACACGATTAGTGTAAACTTTATTAAAAAATGAACTGTCTAAAATGTCATGCATCTGGGGGAGTTGGGACCACGTGTTTTGGAAGGCAGTTCAGCTGGAATGTTGTGGGGGGTCCAAGAGTGGAGATAAAATAGCCATCACTTGTGCAGCATTTGGTTTAAGGCAAGGTTTAAGACAATACATAAATTATCATGTAGCTTTAAAAGATAGCTACTGATCCTCATATTGAAATGGGGGGGACAAAAAGCTACTTCAGGTGGTAGCTCAAATAACCGAGTCACCATTGGCAATGACTTTAGCTAATCAAAACCATGTTCAAGAGCTGACTGACAAGTAGCCCTACTAAGCTCATGTTTACAGCTTTTTAAACAGTTCCACTCGGTCTAGAATCTAAGCTAACTGACAAGTACCTTCCCAATTAACACAGTCCCTCTTCCACAGATGGAGTTTGAGACAAATGTCCACTGTTAGTTAGCTTCTTCTGCTCACAGTGATCCATGTGTCATCTTTAGGTGTGGACACAAGCTCAGATCTGGCCTCTACCACCTGTCCCTTCACCTGATGCAGCTTCAGTTGGCGCACTACAGTGCTGAGGACGACAGTGGCCACTGTGTACGCAAACCTGAAATGTGGCGAAATGGTGGTATAAAAAGTTAGTAACAAGCCCACATTCTTCTTTGCCTGGTAGTGACACTCCCTCCATTTCCTTTCATTTGATATTGTAGAAGAAATATGGTAAAACTGTATAACAAGTTGCTCCTGTGCAATTACAACTAGTAAATGCCCTAGCCCCTTGGTTAATCTCAAGTGCACGCCACTATCCTTTCCCATCCCCGTTACCTCAGCTCAGGACAGGCCTGGTTCCCTGAGAATCCAAGCAGAGAGAAGCTTTTCCTGGCTGAATCTTCTGTGAATCGGTCTGGGTCAAACCTGGATGTACAAAGTGCAGGAATTCAAACTTGGTACCAAAAAATCCAGCAAAAAATGCCTCTTTAGGTGGCAAAAGGTTCAAAAGAAAATACATATGAACAGACTTGTAGGGACGGCTCCAGGTGTCTGCATCCTGTAGGACTACCCCAAGGGCATAGATCACCAGTGTCTAAAAAAAAACATTGGAATAAAGTGTTTTAAGTATTCACTTAAAAAAAAAAAAAAAACATTTTAAATCTAAGCACTTGGTGATTGTGATAATGAGATGTGGATAATAAATTGACTAAGTTGGTTAGAAGAGAATAAGATACCTCTTTAGGAATAATGTGCTGATCGACTTTCCCTTCATTTTCCTGGAGCCGGGCTGCGATGGGCGTCAGTTTGGCTGTCCGTACAGTCTCGTTCAAAACCTGCTGAAAATACCTATAGTATAGAAGATGCATTTGATAAGCATGATAAAATGTATCTATAAACATACCTTGAAGACATGCTACTATGAGGATACCTGCCCCTTCTGCTGTGACCGACCAGGGTTCGAACCCAGGTGTCATGTGGGCCACAAGGCTATTAGCCCCTGTTAGCTTAGGCATTAGCTCAGGAAGCTACACCAGTCTTCAGGTCTCATATAAGGTACACGTCATGCAAGAGTGGATCTGAAACACCTCTGTTACACTGCATCACATTGTTTATGTTATTTGGCTGTCAGAGGTCACCTGAGCTGTGGGATCTTATCCAGAGAAACAGGCTCAGAGCCCAGAACATCCTCCAGCTCCTGATGCAGCTTCTCCTGAACTTCCTCTGATGTGGACAGGAAGTGTACTGCCCAGATGCACACTTGGAAAATATTACAACCACAAAGAGAAACATCAACACTTTGTGAGAGAGATTTTCTGGCAGAATACTAACCAAATGTATGATTTTATTCTCTTGACGATTGGCTACACCATAAAAGCCGCAAGTTCTGATGTAGATAGGCATAATCTATTTATTACTAGTACTCACAATTAGCTGTGATGACACAACCTGCCAGTGTGAATACCATGCTGTCCTCCATCACCTACAAAAGAGAAACAATGAAAACAAGCGTTCATTAAAACAAAACCAGGAAGGAAGTTTTATTTTCCTCTACACGTGAGTAACAGCAACAGGAGGCTCTATGCTCTGCCTCAATGAGCCTGTTCTCCTTATAATCAAAGAATATGTGCATCACCTGTCTCTCTGTGAGGTTGGACTGGAGAAGAGTGTCTACAAACGCTGTCTGGCTCCTTTGTCCTTTCCTGTCTTTAGCCACAGACATCAGCACTGTTTCCATCTCTGCCAGTGCTGTAAACAAACAACGTACTTAGCACGAGGACAGAAAATGTATACACATCTCTTTTCTATTTCAGATACATTCTATAAGGAAGTGTATGCTGAGATGTACAGGTAACACATATGATCCATAGAAGTGAACTAGTTCTCACTCACCGCTCTCATAGTGCTCCTTTCTGATGGAGCTCTTCTCCATGGAACCGTCCAAATAGCCTTTTCCGATCTCCGACCAGATCTGACAAGTAAAGGGAATAATCTGTGAAAATCTGCAAACACCGGTCGTAATGGGCATCTTTTCACCAGAAACGGTGACTTTAAATGTGACTGCTCACTCACTGCCTCATGGTTCTTTCGGAAGCCGATGACTTCAGCATCATTCCGGAAACGGTCACCCAGAGCGAGTTGAGTGACAGCCTTCATGGCCAATCCTAGCAGATGGGCACAGAGGGGTGTGTGCTGGTCCTTAGGGAAAGACTGCCACTTCCCCACTAACTCCTCCACCAGCTAGAACAGGACAAAGGGGGAGGGAGACATAGAGAGCGTGTGTCAATGGGAAAGGGGGATACTTAGTCAGTTGTCCAACTGCATTTAACCCAACCCCTCTGAATCAGAGAGTCGAAGGGGGCTGCCTTAATCGACGTCCACGGCGCCCGGGGAACAGTGGGTTAAGTGCCTTGCTCAGGGGCAGAACAACATATTTTTACCTTATCAGCTCAGTGATTCGATCCAGCAACCTTCCGGTTACTGGCCCAACGCTCTAACCACTAGGCTACCGAACTATAACATTCCAGGGAAGTGAGCACAACAAGCTTTTGGAGTAAACAAATACTAATGGATACACAAAAACAGAAGAAAGTATTGCAGAATGCTACAGCCAAATATTAAAAACTGCCAAATGAGCCATTGTGTAAGAGGCAAACCTTCAGCAGCATTGGAAAGTTTTTCTCCAGGGTGTTGTTGACGGCACTCTCATACAACTTCTTCCTCATTACAGCCTCTGTGGCCCCTCCACCCGTTCCTGACTGGTAACCTAGCAACGACTTCAGCATTGTCTCAAATGAGTCCGCTACAAGTAAGGATAGAAGATGTCACAGTGTTACTGTTTCTTTATTTCAAAACAACACTGTACATGTATAACGGAAATCACCTGAATCTGTTACAATGTCTATCTATACCCACATTCTACTTAGAATGGTGCAATCTTTTAAGCATGAAATTTAAGTGGCCCGACTAACCGGTGTCTGTATGTAGCCTCGCTACTTGTATAGTCTTGCTACTGTATATAGCCTCGCTACTGTTTTTCACTGTCTTTTTACTGTTGTTTTTATTTCTTTACTTACCCGTTGTTCACCTAATACCTTTTTTGCACTATTGGCTAGAGCCTTAAGTAAGCATTTCACTGTTGTTTTCGGCGCACGTGACAAATAAACGTTGATTTGATGTTAGTAGGGACAGAGCACCTGTTTCCCTTTCCTCCCAATAGTTTCCCTCCCTCCCCAGTACTCACTAGTCCTGTTGGGGTTGATGTGCTGCCGTAGCTGGTCCACTGAACCCAAGCTGACCACAGGGCGTCCTCCAAACCAGAAGGATGCCACGGGACCAAACTGTCCATGTAGACTAGCCAGGAACTCATGCAGACTGCCTCGGTTCACTATGTCTTGCAGATTTCCATCCCTAGATTAAGAGAATGAGACGAATAAACCAATAGGAACCTAGGTCAGGCCAGGGCCCGTATTCAGAAAACTTCTCAGTGTATGAGTGCTGATCCAGGATCAGTTTAGCCTTTTATATGGAGATGAATAGACAGGGAGGATCTGATCCTGGATCAGTACTCCTACAGTGACGCTTATAAATATGGGCTGAGATCAAGTGTGGAGTGCTAAAGAGAGAAAGTACTTAGAAAGTTGTAAAACATATTTGGTCATAGTCTACTCACTTCTCTTCGGTAGGGTTGAGACCTGGTATACCAGAAGCACTTCTTGATGACTCGATAAAAAAATGAATCAAGCATGTTACTTTCAGTTTCAAGAGAGACATAAATTAAACATGACAAGAAATTCTGTGCAGTTTACATATTCTAACTCTATGGCAGTAACCTCTAAAAACCTCTTGAGCTTTGAAAAAAATATTTGTCCACTTCACAATTCACTTAAACTGCTGAAACATTTGGGTGCTAAAGGTAGATGCATAAAATGTCCAGGGATTTTTTTTAACTGTCATGTCACTGTAAAACTGCACAAATTTAGCAGCTTTACAAGTAACGTTAGCTAGTAATGACATGGGTGGATATACGATGTTGCAAATATTGGCTAATATAAGCACAGGCATTGACTTACTGGATACAAATAGAGGACTGCGCCGACCAGAATGATGACAAAAGTCACTGCAAATATCGCAAAGTCCAGCATGTTTGCTGGTGTTACTAAAAAAAAACGTTTAGACAGGTAGCTACGATACTATACATTCGGTATCGCTACCACGTCTACGGTAGCATCATAACTCCGTGTTCTACTGCAAAGCCTGCACACAGTCAGTGAGGCCAGAGCAATGCATCTCAGAGCGCATGGATAAATCAGAATGTACAGAAGCAGATACAATCTAACTACAAAATGTTACAAACTACTTGATCTGGCATAGCACAATTGGTAAAATCAATTCATTTTCACCTATCCAGATAATTTAGTGATTGGTCCTAGCCAGGTCTACTTAGACCTAGGCAAGAGGGGAAGCAATGGTCCATTTTCCAAAAATTCGAACAACACACTTATATTCTGGGCAATGACAAAAGTGTCAGTAGATCATAAATCCGAGAGCAGATAAAGGAGAACAGTTTGAGTATCTTAATTTCATCACCCTGTTGCAAGAGAACACTTGTAGTGTATTCTAGGTTTTAAAAGGCTTCTGAAGTTTGTACTTTTTCCACTTTGAAATTTCCGACTTGATTTTCCCTTACAATAAAAAACTAAAATAATCAACCCCTAACCCCCCTCATTAACGATTTTAGCATATACATCTCAGTGGGGCAAAAAATGTTTTAGTCAAAACTATTTGTTCAGCACTTTGGGAAATGTACAGCGACAGAATTCAAAACATGGGCCGTTCTTACAGTGTTCTCCCTGTACTTCAAGTCAGAACTGCAGGATAAATAAAGGAGGCATATAAGCAGACAATACATTTCTCAAAAACAGGTTATAGGCTGCATGTGCACCACCAAGTCAGAACAGTAAGTGCAATTAAGAGGTGAAAATAGACAACAAATTAGGGTAGGCTACTAACAGCTTACTACACAACATACACTTAGTATTACTTTCTTAGCTACAGTATACATATCTCCCTGGCATATTACATTATTTATGCATTTGCATACAATTCATTTTTTAACTCACCTTGTTGTGCTGTGCTCACTTGAACAGGAAGGTCCTTCGTGGGCAAATTTTGTCTTGAAACTTTGTCATCAAAGCATTCTCTGGATTTATGGTGCTTTCAAGACAACTGGGAACTGAAAAAAAAGGTTGAATCGTGATACCGTCGGTGATCTTCAGGTCGTAGCTCTAGAAAGAGACCAGAGTTCCTGATTTACAATTCCGAGTTGGATGAAAGTTCAAAACGTATTTTCCCAGTCGTAGCTTGTTTTTCCCGAGTTCCCATTTGTCTTGAACTCACTAAAGTCCGATTTTGCAGTTCAGAGTTAAGTTGTTTTGAGCACAAATCGTGCTTCATTGACAGCAATGTTGAATGTTAACCATTTTAAACTAGGAAAATAGACCCTTAATCTTAGACTTGGGACCACACAGCCACTCCACTGAATAGCAGGCTAATGATTGCTTTGCAACGCTTGCAGTTAGCCACTCATTCCTTCTAAGCCACTCATTGTTTAATTTCCGGTTTCCAACTGGTTGTGTAATGTTTATGTCCAATGGCCGGTGAGCACCGATATGTTTTATCTATAATTTCTCTTCATTTTCTATCTTCATATGACAAGGATTAAAAAGGATTTACCAGTAGATTGTCAACTTCATTCATGATGATGACTGCTAGCTAAGATTTAGAAAGTATGATGTTGACATGATCAGTCCAATCAAAGCTACTGTAGATATAACGTGATTTTACGCCATTTAATCTGTGGCCAATGACCTTCTTTGATGGGCACTTCTAATGTTAACTCTATGGCAGCACCCATGGGGCTTGAATTTTCGAGCTCTACCCTTAGACTTGGCGGTGACGTAGTATCCCCATGAGTGACAGAACACTGAGCCAATCACTGCACAGCGCTGCATATTTACTGTTGGCTTGCCCCATCACCACAGAAGGCAATGAGCTAGGCTGAAACACTTACTCAAGAAAACGAAAAAGAGACCATATTTGTATGCGGCTTTATTAACTCAATGATATTACATTGTTTGCAAACTGATATATGCCAAAATAACATACAAAACAGGAAAGCCCATTTTGAATGACAGGTTGCCACTGATCCACATAATAATTCACATTTCCTGTATCTGCAGGATTATTTTCCTGCTGTAGCAAACTGGCTCAAATTAATCCTACATATGTAGGAGCAGTTAGGAGAAAGAATCCTGGGCTGTAAATCGTTAACAGAATTACGCAAAAAATCAGTAACAGAGTTACTGCAATTGATTTGGACACAATGGGAAATCATAGGAGTCACAAACCATAGTTGGGGCACCTGCTACTGTCCTTCCTTCCACTGGCATACTGTTATGTTCAGCTTATAACTGTTTTCTTTCTCTTTCTGTTGTCAGGTGATCAAAGTAAGTGTGAAAACAGTCTGGACAACCCCTCCATCTCTCTCTCTCTCCCCACCTCTACAGCAGAGGAGGCTGGTGGGAGGAGCTCAACGAGGACAGGCTCATTGTAATGAATGGAATGTTATCAAACATATGGAAACCACATGTTTGAGTACATGACAATAGAGTACAGTATAATGTACTTTATTGTATTGTACTGAACTATACTTTACTGCACTCTACTGTCCAAACTTCTGAAACATAGATGTCTATGATTGGTTCAGATATTGTCCAGACCAACCAACTTTGGTCTTGTTTGGGGGCGGGGCTCATTCAATAGCAAAAAGTGCCTGTCTGTAGAATAATACTCAAATATGCAAAGGAGGATATCGCATATTTATTCATGTAACATGTGGGACCATGGGAGATCTACCAGTAGTGGCACTGTTTCAGGTATTGGGCAGTTTCTGCCAGCCTTTATAAGGAAAGTGGAAGTAAGCCATTGGGAGAAGCCATTTTACCTGGAATCCATGTGCCAGAATTGTTTGTTGAATGGATGTGTGTATTTTTGAAAGTGCTAAAAGCCCTCTGAACCCTGTGAAACCCAATGGTGTAAAAATTCAATATTTACTAAATTGCATCCTGTATAACAGGTCCTAAACTCAAAAATAATTTCTAACACTACAAAGTGCATCTCCTTAGACTGAGATCTATCTTAGTACTTGGTGTGTGTAAGTATGATTATTGTGGCATCAGTAGCAGAGGAGGCTGGTGATAGGAGCTATAGGAGGATGGGCTCTTTGTGATGGCTGGAATGGAATCGATGGAATGGAGTCAAACGTGGTTTCCATATATGTAATATGTTTGATACCCGTCTTCCAAATGATCCTCCCACCAGCCTCCTCTGACTCAGTAGCCTCTAAAACAAGTCTCAAAATCATTCCACGGAGAGCAGAGGGTCTCTGGGTTTTTGCTGCGCCCTTGTACTTGATTGATGAATTAAGGTCACTAATTAGTAAGGAACTCCCCACACCTGGTTGTCTAGGTCTTAATTGAAAGGAAATAACCCGCAGACACCCAGCCCCCAGTGGAATGAGTTTGACACCCCTGCTCTAAAACATTAGAAACCTGTCCACTGGGTGCATGTTTTTGATGCAAATGATCAAAGCTTGATGATGAGTTCGTTATTTGAAACAGCTGTGTAGTGTTAGGGCAAAAACCAAAACGTGCACCCATGAAGGGCCACACACTACTGAATTTGCGAAACCCGGTCCTACACAAGCATATGTTGTAGGCCATTCATGCAAATAAACGCCATGACATATTTCAGTTTTCTCTAAGATGTAGTGATTAGGTGGAAAAGGATAAATTGAGAAAGAACAAGTTCTGAGCCAGAGGTGGTTTGTGTATACCAAGGGGTGGCGTTATATGGTTGTCTATCATGTCACACATAATTATGCAATTTCTGTGTTGTTCAGATCAGGGACGCGTAATGTCATTCCGTTATTATTTTAATGGGTGAAAATCCACTTCATTTACTGTAGTTCAATAGCCAAAAGAGATGTTTACAAACTCAAGGGGTCATGTCATACTGTGGCTAACACCCCATTCTTCTGCAGACATCTTTCAATCTTAATTCAGAGCAGATATTTAAGAGTTTTTGGAAAACGTGGTCACATAAAAAACGGAGGGAGACCCTTCGCTAATCCCTGCCCTCCTTGGTTAATATTGCAACCTCGGACAACATTTTCCCAGGAAAACCAATTTCGCCTAACAACTTTCAAAATTCCCTCACAATGACCTCAAACTGTGATTTTAATATACAATTAAGTTAAACACAGACTATCCCTTGCTAATCAGGAGACTCTGGTATGTTGTGGTGGACTGTCATTACAATTGCTTACGGGAACCTGGTAAAAATGAAGGTTGTAGTGTGGCTAGCCACAGGATGGCTAAATGCACTGTCAGCATGCAGCCAAAGTTACAAACCATTTTTGGAGCTAACTAATGTTTTTAAATCGTATTGTGATGTCAACAGCAGATGCTTTGTATTCATAACATGGCTAACTAACATATTGTTATGAGAATTTCGTTATCAATGTTCATAAACTTCAATTCATCTACTCAGTCTGCAACCCAGAGTTTGTACGGTTAAATGAAACAGACCGATTTCCCAGCTTACATTAGTCAAAACATTTATTCACGAGAGCACTCTGAAGTCCATCATACAAACCCAGTCTTTATAACACATACAAACAAGTTCAAATCTTAAGCTACGCCTTGCTCAGACAGTCGGTGTTTTTCCACTACACAGATACATTGTTTAATCTGCAACATGTTTCATAATTTTCTGCAAGCCTAACAGTTTCTCCCCTCCACGGGTGGAGACAGAATGTCCTATAAGGAACACAGTATTACAACTTGTCTGTCAATAGCTCCTCTTATCATTTGTTTCCCCACTTGCACCCTGCTTACATACTAAAAAGGAACAAAAGGTCCTTGTTCTAATTCTGACTAAAACTACACACATCATCAGATTATAGTTTTATGATTCTAATACATTTCATACAATTATATGGTTTCAGGGTGGAATATTTTTAGTCATTATCTTATCATTACCGTAAACATATAAATCATTGTCATTATCTTACCATTTCTTTAAACATATAAATCATATGAATTTCTATCACATACTAACTAACTAAAGTGCTGGTCCCATGTTTCATGAGCTGAAATAAAAGATCCCAGAAATGTTCCATATGCACAAAAAGCTTATTTCTCTCTAATTTTGTGCACACATTTGTTTACATCCCTGTTTGTGAGCACTTCTCATTTGGCAAGATAATTCATCCACCTGACAGGTGTGGCATATCAAGAAACTGATTAAACAGCATGATCATTACACAGGTGCAATCGACCTGGACAGGGTATCCTGAAAGGATATTGACCTCATCCCGTCAGTAGAGGATGCCTGGTTATTCTTTAAAAGTGCCTTCCTCACCATCTTAAATAAGCATGCCCTATTCAAATCAAATTGAACCAGGAACAGATATAGCCCTTGGTTCACTCCAGACCTGACTGCCCTTGACCAGCACAAAAACATCCTGTGGCGTACTGCATTAGCATCGAATAGCCCCCGTGATATGCAACTTTTCAGGGAAGTTAGGAACCAATATACACAGGCAGTTAGGAAAGCTAAGGCTAGCTTTTTCAAACATACATTTGCATTCTGTAGCACAAACTCAAAAAAGTTATAGGACACTGTAAAGTCCCTGGAGAATAAGAGCACCTCCTCGCAGCTGCCCACTGCACTGAGGCTAGGAAACTGTCACCACCGATAAATCCACTATACAGTGCCTTGCGAAAGTATTCGGCCCCCTTGAACTTTGCGACCTTTTGCCACATTTCAGGCTTCAAACATAAAGATATAAAACTGTATTTTTTGTGAATAATCAACAACAAGTGGGACGACATTTATTGGATATTTCAAACTTTTTTAACAAATCAAAAACTGAAAAATTGGGCGTGCAAAATTATTCAACCCCCTTAAGTTAATACTTTGTAGCGCCACCTTTTGCTGCGATTACAGCTATAAGTCGCTTGGGGTATGTCTCTATCAGTTTTGCACATCGAGAGACTGAATTTTTTTCCCATTCCTCCTTGCAAAACAGCTCGAGCTCAGTGAGGTTGGATGGACCTGGATGTCCGGTCCTCTGGCAGTCTCTATGGGGGTGCCACAGGGTTCAATTCTCGGGCAGACTCTCTTCTCTGTATACATCAATAATGTCGCTCTTGCTGCTGGTGATTCTCTGATCCACCTCTACGCAGACGACACCATTCTGTATACTTCTGGCCCTTCTTTGGACACTGTGTTAAGTAACCTCCAGACGACCTTCAATGCCTTTCAACTCTCCTTCCGTGGCCTCCAACTGCTCTTAAATGCAAGTAAAACTAAATGCATGCTCTTCAACCGATCGCTGCCCACACCTGCCTGTCCGTCCAGCATCACTACTCTGGACGGTTCTGACTTAGAATATGTGGACAACTACAAATACCTAGGTGTCTGGCTAGAGTGTAAACTCTCCTACCAGACTCACATTAAGCATCTATTTCGCAACAAAGCATCCTTCACTCATGCTGCCAAATATACCCTCGTAAAACTGACCATCCTACCGATCCTCAACTTCGGCGAAGTCATCTACAAAATAGCCTCCAACACTCTACTCAACAAATTGGATGCAGTCTATCACAGTGCCATCCGTTTTGTCACCAAAGCCCTATATACTACCCACCACTGCGACCTGTACGCTCTCGTTGGCTGGCCTTCGCTTCATACTCGTCGCCAAACCCACTGGCTCAAGGTCATCTACAAGTCTTTGCTCGGTAAAGCCCCGCCTTATCTCAGCTCACCCTAACTGAAGCTGGAGACTCATATCTACCTCACTAGCTTTAAGCACCAGCTGTCTGAGCAGCTCACAGATCACTGCACCTGTACACAGCCCATCTGTAAATAGCCCGTCCAACTACCTCATCAACCATACTATATTTATTTCTTTATCTTGCTCCTTTGCACCCCAGTATCTCTACTTGCACATTCATCATCTGCACGTCTATCATTCCAGTGTGTTATTGGTATATTGTAATTACTTCGACACCATGGCCTATGTATTGCCTTACCTCCCTTATCTTACCTCATTTGCACACACTGTATATATACTTTTTTTCTACTGTATTATTGACTGTATATTTGTTTATTCCATGTGTAACTCTGTGTTGTTGTATGTGTCAAACTGCTTTGCTTAATCTTGGCCAGGTCGCAGTTGTAAATGACAACTTGTTCTCAACTAGCCTACCTGGTTAAATAAAGGTGAAATAAAAAAAATATATTTTAAAAAACTTGTGCTGGGGAAAAATAAAAAGCCACTCTAAAATGAGCAGTTTTGTCACACAACACAATGCCACAGATGTTTGAAGTTTTGAGGGAGTGTGCAATTGGCATGCTAACTGCAATAATATCCACCAGAGTTGTTGCCAGAGAATTTAATGTTTTAGAGAATTTGGCAGTATGTCCAACCACAGACCTTGTGTATGGTGTCAGGTTGGGGGGCGGTTAGCTGATGTCAAAGTTGTAAACAGTGTTTACTGTGCCCCATTATGGCGCTGGGGTTATGGTATGGACATGCATAAGCTATGGACAACGAACACCGTTACATTTTATCGATGGCAATTTGAATGCACAGAGATGTGACAAGATCCTGAGGCCCATTGTCTTGCCGTTCATCTTACGCCATCACCTCATGTTTCAGCATGATAATGTACGGCCCCATGTCGCAAGGATCTGTACATAATGGAAGCTAAAAATGTCATCTAGAATGTCATTGTATGCTGTAGGGTTAATATTTCCCTTCACTGGAAGAAAGGGGCCAAGCACAAACCATGAAAAACAGTCCCAGACCATTATCCCTCCTCCACCAAACTGTTCAGTTGGCACTATGCATTGGGGCAAGTGGCATTCTCCTGGCATTCACCAAACCCAGATTCGTTGGACTGCCAGATGGTGAAACGTGATTCATCACACCAGAGAATGCGTTTCCACTGCTCTAGAGTCCAATGGTGGCGAGCTTTTCACCACTCCAGCCGACGTTTGGCATTGCACATGGTGATCTTAGGCTTGTGTGCAGCTGCTCAGCCATGGAAACCCATTTTTACAGTTTGTCACAGAAGGAAAATAATCATGCAGCAACAGGAAATGTGAATTATGTGGATTATAATGAATATTTTTGTAGGGGTTGACATGATTTTCATAAGGGAAAAGCTTGTCTGATATGTCAAAGTGGAAATGACAAACTTCAGAAGCCTTTTTAAACCTTAAATACACTACAAGTTTTTGATTTCCACTTCTGTCATTGCCCCCCAAAAATGGTGTTGTTCAAATTCTTTTGAAATGCACCATTGTTTCCTCCCATTCAAGTGTTCAAACTTGTGAACAAAGTTGCATGGGATTTCTCTTAATGAGACTCTGAGCAGCCAATGGCAAAGTCTGCTTTAGGTATAATACCAGGAGCCACTTGTGGATTTGACAGCACTAACACAGTTCCACCTCTGACATTGCCAAAACAACTGCTATACAGTGCCTTGCGAAAGTATTCGGCCCCCTTGAACTTTGCGACCTTTTGCCACATTTCAGGCTTCAAACATAAAGATATAAAACTGTATTTTTTTGTGAAGAATCAACAACAAGTGGAACACAATCATGAAGTGGAACGACATTTATTGGATATTTCAAACTTTTTTAACAAATCAAAAACTGAAAAATTGGGCGTGCAAAATTATTCAGCCCCCTTAAGTTAATACTTTGTAGCGCCACCTTTTGCTGCGATTACAGCTGTAAGTCGCTTGGGGTATGTCTCTATCAGTTTTGCACATCGAGAGACTGACATTTTTTCCCATTCCTCCTTGCAAAACAGCTCGAGCTCAGTGAGGTTGGATGGAGAGCATTTGTGAACAGCAGTTTTCAGTTCTTTCCACAGATTCTCGATTGGATTCAGGTCTGGACTTTGACTTGGCCATTCTAACACCTGGATATGTTTATTTTTGAACCATTCCATTGTAGATTTTGCTTTATGTTTTGGATCATTGTCTTGTTGGAAGACAAATCTCCGTCTCAGTCTCAGGTCTTTTGCAGACTCCATCAGGTTTTCTTCCAGAATGGTCCTGTATTTGGCTCCATCCATCTTCCCATCAATTTTAACCATCTTCCCTGCCCCTGCTGAAGAAAAGTAGGCCCAAACCATGATGCTGCCACCACCATGTTTGACAGTGGGGATGGTGTGTTCAGGGTGATGTGCTGTGTTGCTTTTACGCCAAACATAACGTTTTGCATTGTTGCCAAAAAGTTCAATTTTGGTTTCATCTGACCAGAGCACCTTCTTCCACATGTTTGGTGTGTCTCCCAGGTGGCTTGTGGCAAACTTTAAACGACACTTTTTATGGATATCTTTAAGAAATGGCTTTCTTCTTGCCACTCTTCCATAAAGGCCAGATTTGTGCAATATACGACTGATTGTTGTCCTATGGACAGAGTCTCCCACCTCAGCTGTAGATCTCTGCAGTTCATCCAGAGTGATCATGGGCCTCTTGGCTGCATCTCTGATCAGTCTTCTCCTTGTATGAGCTGAAAGTTTAGAGGGACGGCCAGGTCTTGGTAGATTTGCAGTGGTCTGATACTCCTTCCATTTCAATATTATCGCTTGCACAGTGCTCCTTGGGATGTTTAAAGCTTGGGAAATCTTTTTGTATCCAAATCCGGCTTTAAACTTCTTCACAACAGTATCTCGGACCTGCCTGGTGTGTTCCTTGTTCTTCATGATGCTCTCTGCGCTTTTAACGGACCTCTGAGACTATCACAGTGCAGGTGCATTTATACGGAGACTTGATTACACACAGGTGGATTGTATTTATCATCATTAGTCATTTAGGTCAACATTGGATCATTCAGAGATCCTCACTGAACTTCTGGAGAGAGTTTGCTGCACTGAAAGTAAAGGGGCTGAATAATTTTGCACGCCCAATTTTTCAGTTTTTGATTTGTTAAAAAAGTTTGAAATATCCAATAAATGTCGTTCCACTTCATGATTGTGTCCCACTTGTTGTTGATTCTTCACAAAAAAATACAGTTTTATATCTTTATGTTTGAAGCCTGAAATGTGGCAAAAGGTCGCAAAGTTCAAGGGGGCCGAATACTTTTGCAAGGCACTGTAAGAATGTCAGCTAAAGCCCATCTGTTTGAATAGAGCCCTTAGTGTGTTACTGTGCTTCATCCAATACCATAACTAAAAAATGACCTGCTTTGCAGTTGAGATTACATTAAAGTACATGGTGCAAGTGATCAACACTGTTTGATATTCTGTGCAGATTATAGCAATTGTGAAGATTTACACAGTCCTGTGACCCTGAACCTGCATGCTTTCTATGATTACAGAAGACATTTGATGTTACAGTAACCTCAATGCGGCCATCGCTGTGTGACTCATTTTAAGGTTGAATAAATACTCTTACATTAGTTTGTAAGATAAGCTATTTAAATTGTTTTTTTTTTTCAGTAATATTGAATTGTTTGGTAGAAAACGCAACCAAATATTAACACTTAAAGGAGATGCATCTACTCCTTGGATAGTTCCATCTGAGGCACTGGATTAACCCTATTCTTTCACTTTTATTTTTGTTGAGATGGAGACGTGAATCCAACAGATCATTTGTTAATAGGCTATTTACCATGTTGCAAAAGTGATACATGACATTTTAGTCATTTAGCACAGTGTTTCCCAACCCTGGTCCCCAAAAGTAAAAATGTTCAGTGTCGCCCTGGACAAGCACACCGGATTCAACTTGTCAACTAATCATCAAGCCCTCAATGAGTTGAATGAGGTGTGTTTGTCCAGCGCTACAATAAAAATGTGTTCTGTTGGGGGTTCTGGAGGACCAGATTTAGCAGAACACCGATTTTGTAGACGCTCTTACCCAGAGTGACAGTTATTTTCTCCTCTCAACCAGAGTACATCAATTTCACCACAGCTCTTCTCCTCAGTGAAGCTGAACAGCGATCTGCGATTCTGAGCCACATAATTCCTTTTGAATTTGAGCAGGCGTTTCAAATAAGTTATTGAACTGACAGGATAGGTTGTAATTATGAATATTAAACTGCACTGCTACGGGGTGAAAATACATTTGTTTTAAGGAGTCTCCCAAATCCTGTGGCTCAAGGCACGTCCACTCCTGCTCCCCCACTTTGGTGCTCGACCCCACCGGTCCTGGCAAGGGCAACCCATCTTTATGCAGACCAGCCAACCATCATTACTGCACACCTGCGTCTCATCATCAGTCACACATGGACTTCATTACTCCCTTGATTACTTACCCTTATACAGTACTTTTTTGTTATCATTCATCAGGTAGTCTTGTTTCTATGTCAGATACTCCTCTTGTTCTGTAGCGGTTGTTGTTATTAAACTCCCTAACTTCACCTGCTTCCTGCGTCTACGTTACACTTACATTATTAATCTTAAAACTCCTCCTGTAAACTCTCCTTTATCTATGAGAGGGTCTGGTCAAAGTGACTGATTCTGTCCAAATTAGTCTGTCAGTTCTACAGCTCAGTTGTAAACCTTAATACTGCTCTCACATGGTCCTCTCTCCTCACAACCAGAGCACATCAATTTCACCAAGGCAACTCCATCTCGCCATGACGTGTCTCTTTGGGCAGATTGTACAAACTGAGACATCACTGATCCTCCTGGTCTTGTTGTTCATAGCTCTTCCCCTCTGTGAAGTTCAACAGCTACCTGCTGTTAGGACTGAAGAGCTCGGATAGCCTCTCCTGGCTGCCTCGCTGTACTCTGCTGAAGAATCTGATTGTTAGTGACCTGTTGGTGTCTATCGCTCTGTCATCCACTGTGCTGCGCCGCCTGCTGATCAGGCACACCCTGGTGTTTGGTGGCTGGCACTTGGTCCAGTTCAGAGTCAGTAATATGGGTGTCCTGAGCTTTCTGTTCACTCTGGCCCTCATGGCTATGGAGATTTTCAACTTCATATGCCACGGCCACGGCCTCTGCTACCTGGTCATCATGACTTCCAGGCGCCTGCGTCTGGCCTTAGCACTAATCTGGGTGGTTTCTGAAACTGTAAATCAAATCAAATTGTATTGGTCACATACACATGGTTAGCAGATGTTAATGCCAGTGTAGTGAAATGCTGGTGCTTCTAGTTCCGACAGTGCAGTAATATCTAACAAGTAATCTAACAATTCCCCAACAACTACCTAATACATACAAATCTAAAGGGATGGAATAAGAATATGTACATAAAAATATATGGATGAGCGATGGCCGAGCGGAATAGGCAAGGTGCAATAGATGGTAGAAGGTACAGTATATACATATGAGATGAGTAATGTAAGATATGTTGTTTAAAGTGACTAGTGATCCATTTATTAAAGTGGCCAGTGATATGAGTCTCTATGTAGGCAGCAGCCTCTCCGAGTTAGTGATTGCTGTTTAACAGTCTGATGGCCTTGACAGCTGTTTTTCAGTCTCTCGGTCCCCAGCTTTGATGCACCTGTACTGACCTCGCCTTCTGGATGGTAGCGGGGTGAACAGCCAGTGGCACAGGTGGTTGTTGTCCTTGATATTTTTGGCCTTCCTGTGACATAAGGTGCTGTAGGTGCCTTGGAGGGCAGGTAGTTTGACCCTGGTGATGCGTTGTGCAGACCTCAGCACCCTCTGGAGAGCCTTGCGGTTGAGGGCGGTGCAGTTGCCGTACCAGGTGGTGATACAGCCCGACAGGATGCTCTCAATTGTGCATCTGTAAAAGTTTGTCAGGGTTTTAGGTACCAAGACAAATTTCTTCATCCTCCTGAGGTTGAAGAGGCGCTGTTGCGCCTTCTTCACCACACCGCTGTGTTCGATGTGGATAGGGGGGTGCTCCCTCTTTCCTGAAGTTGACGATCATCTTCTTTGTTTTGTTGACGTTGAGTGAGAGGTTGTTTTCCTGACACCACACTCTGAGTGCCCTCACCTCCTCCCTGTAGGCTGTCTCGTTGTTGTTGGTAATCTGTTTTGCATGTTATTTTGGCCATTAGTACGAATCACAAATCAGTTTGCACACAATGTAAAAAAAATATACATATTATTGAGTTAATAAAGCCGCATACAAACATCTCTTTCTTGTTTTCTTGAGTAAGGCAGCTCCAAAATGCAGGTGTTTCAGCCTAGCTCAGTGCTTTCTGTGGTGGTGGGGCAAGGCAGCAGAAAATAGGAGCATTGCACCGTGATTGGCTCCGTGTTTTGTCACTCATGGGGACACTACATCACGACCAAGTAGTAAGGGGAAAGGGGAATACCTAGTCAGTTGTACAACTGAATGCCTTCAACTGAAACATGTCTTCTGCATTTAACCCAACCCCTCTGAATCAGAGAGGTGCAGAGGGCTGCCTTAATAGACATCCTTTCGGTTACTGGCCCAACACTCTAAACATTAGGCTACCTGCCGCCGGTAGACATCGAATTCAAGCCCCTTTGGCTCCTGCCATAGAATTACATTAGTAGTGCCCTTCCAAGAAGGCTCAAGGTCATTGGCCACAGATAAAAAGACGTCAAATCACGTTATATGTACAGTAGCTTTGATTGGACTGATCATGTCAACATCTTACTTTCAAAATCTTAGCTAGCAGTAATCATCATGAATGAAGTTGACAATCTACTGGCAAATTCTTTTGAATTAATCCTTGTCATATGAAGAGAAATAATGAAGAGAAATTATAGATAAAACGTATCGGTGCTCATCGGCCATTGGACATAAACATTATACAACAAGTTGGAAATCGCAAATGAAACAATAAGTGGTTTGGAAGGAATCGGTGACAGTGGCTAACTGCAAGCATTGCAACTGGGAAGTTGGGAATAAACGAGCTCAGACTGGGAAAATACATTTTGAATGGTCATCCAAATCCAACTCGGAATTGTAAATCCGGCCTCTTTGTCTTCCTTTGATGACAAAATTTGCCCACGAAGGACCGTCGCGCCACCTCCCTGTTCAAGTGAGCACATCACAACAAGGGGAGCCCAAAAATGTCTTATATGCTGCTGCATAAATGATGTAATATGCCAGGAAGATATGTATACTGTAGCTAAGAAAGTAATACTAAGGGTATGTTGTGAAGTAAGCTTTTAGTAGCCCATGTGCCTCACCCTAATAATTTGGTATTTTTTCACCTTTTAATTTCGCCTAAAATTACTGTTCTGACTCGGTGGTGCACATGTAGCCTATAACCTGTTTTTGAGAAATGTAATCATTGAATATTGTAAGCGCTTCCATTGTCTGCTAATATGCCCCCTTTATTTATCCTAAGATTCTGACTTGGTGTACAGGGGAAACACTGTAAGAATGGCCCATGTTCTGAATTTTGTCGCTGTACATTTCAAAAGTGCTTAATAAATAGTTATATTGTCTAAATCAGTCCTGGCTCACTCATTAATGTATTAATCGAAATTACGGATTGCATCTTATCTGCTTGTTGTCCCTTCTGCCATAATTTGTACATCTCAATTGTCAGTAGAAACCACAGCTAAGTCAGCTATATCAGCTGTTTTTTTAAAGGCAGTAAATGTGGCTGAATGAACTGTTTCGCTGCCAGACACAGTGTTGCCAACTTAGCGACTTTGTCTCTATATTTATCCAGTATTCAAACCCCTCTAGCGACACATTTTTAAAAAAGTGACTAGCGACTTCTTCTGGTGTTATTGGACTTTTGGAAACTCTTGACATGAAAGCACATATAGTTCTAACTCTTCTCAACAAGCAGCGGGTGCTATAACTGATATTTTTTTCAAATATCAGTTATTGCCCATCGTTCCAACCTTAGTTCTAGTGCAACACCTTTTATAGGATTCGATTTAGTGGTGTGGTAATGATATGGTTTTTAATGGTGTTTTATACAGAGCCTTCCGAATGAATTCACTCCCCTTGACTTTTTCCCCAAATAAATTGTGTTACAGCCTGAATTTAAATTGATTAAATGTAGATGTTTTTGTGTCCCTGGGCTACACACAATAGCCTTTAATGTCAAAGTGGAATTATGTTTTTTGAAATGATTACTAATTAATAAAAAATGAAAAGCTGAAATGTCTTGAGTCAATAAGTGTTCAACCCCTTTGTTATGGCAAGCCTAAAGTTCAGGAGTAAAAATGTGCTTAAGTCACATAAGTTGCATGGACTCAGTATGCAATAAGTTAACATGATTTTTGAATGGCTACCTTGTCTCTGTATCCCACACATACAGATAATTGTAAGGTCCCTCAGTCGAGCAGTGAATTTCAAAAACAGATTCAACCACAATGACCAGGGAGGTTTTCCAATGCCTCGCAAAGAAGGACACCTATTGGTAGATGATAGGTATAAATAAAAAGCAGATATTGAATATCCCTTTGCACATGGTGAAGTTATTAATTATACTTTGGATGGTGTGTCAATACACCCAGTCTCTACAAAGATACAGGCGACCTTACTAACTCAGTTGCCAGAGAGGAAGAAAACCTCTCAGGGATTTCACCATGAGGCCAATAGTGAGTTTAAAACAGTTAGTTTAACGGCTGTGACAGAAAACTGAGGATGGATTAACAACATTGTAGTCACTCCACAACACTAACCTAATTGACAGTGAAAAGGAAACCTGTACAGAATACAAATATTTCAAAACATGCAACAAGGCACTAAAGTAATACTGCAAAAAAATGTGTCAAAGCCATTAACTTTTTGTCCTGAATACAAAGTGTTATGTTTGGGGAAAATCCAATAACATATTACTGAGTACCATTCTCCATATTGTCAAACATAGTGGTGGCTGCAGCATGTTATGGGTATGCATGTAATCATTAAAGACTGGGGAGTTTTTCCAGGTTAAAAAAAATACGGAATGGGCACAGGCAAAATTCTAGAGAAAAACCTGATTTCAGTCTGTTTTCTTCCACACTGGGAGATTAATTCACCTTTCAGCGGGACAATAACCTAAAACACAAGGCCAAATCTACACTGGAGTTGCTTACCAAGAAGACTGTGAATGTTCCTGAGTGGCTGAGTTACAGTTTTGACTCATGAATACTTTCTGAAGGCACTGTATTTAATGGTGTGGTATATAACTAGACACATGCTGTTTCAGGTCAAAACACTGCAAATGGTATGTTTGGTTTAAAGTCCCCAAAATGACATATAGAAGCCTCTCAGTGGGATAACATTTTTATTATTTACAATGGTAACCAATACACTTGACAAAACAAGCACACATTTGGGTCATACAAAAATAAACTGCTTATTACCACAAACAAGGTGTACATTTTGTGTTGGCTGATAAAATACAGCACAAAAAAAGATGTGCAAGAAAAAAATGGAAATACAATTCCTCAAGTAGACATTTCTGATTTCTCCTCTGGTCTCAAGGACTCGATCTCCATAGCCATTAGGAATCCTGGTTTGGAGATAAGTGGACAGAGAGATTGGCAGCCCATGTCACTTCTAAAGGCAACTGACATACAAAGCTTTTACACACATGAAAAATGAAAACACATCTCTGAAGGGACTTTAACATGTGCGTCATTCGGGAAGGTTGCTGAGTGTGTGTACAATCCAGTCCAATTGCTGTGGTCTGTCTGAGGTGCTTTGTCCCTTCTAGTAATTATATTTCTATGGTGTATACAATTTCAGTATGGTGTATCCAAAACATATTAAACAATTTATATAGATACGTATTGAGACCGCGGTAACATATAGGACCGAGCACGTCAACAATGTCTGTCGCAATTTATCTACGCCTGAGTAGGTGGTGTTGTTTTCAGTAGACCTTTTTCTTTCGTCTCTGTTTATTGTGACTGTTGTGCAGTAAGTCTTGGTCAATGTCATGTGGAACTATGTCTGTGGAAATGTTAAGTTGCTGTTTGTTCAATTAAATCTACAAAAACAAAATAAAAAAAACTACTTCAGCCTCACCTTCGGTGTAGTCCATCTCAGGCCTAGTGGAGATAAAGATCCAGGCAATTCCTACCAGCACAGCCACCACCAGGTTCACTATGATCCACGGGTTCAGGATCTGTTGCTCTGACCCAGGAGGCCTGGGGAGGAGAGGGGTTGTAAAAGTCACAATGCTTTGTTTGTTTGGCTGGAGTCAGAGGAACAGAAGAAAAGAGGGTTCTCTTCTCTCTGACTCCCAACAGTGATATTGCTGAGTAAGATAATCAATATACAAGAACTAACTTAACATGTTAATATCAAGACAATAAGAACAGTAAGTTAGCACACCATAAGGTCTCGTTAGCACTGGGGTACAGGTTGATGCGGTCACTGGTCATCTGCTGGCTGAGAGAGAGGACCAGAGCTGAGAAGTACACTGCAGGAGGAGAGGGAAAGTTACTTCAGTGAAATGACCATTTGCCAAGGCCAGAGAGACAAAGTGCTTGCTGGGCTGCATCATATACAGGTTGGCTCCGTCTGTCCTGAATGAATGAATTGAGTAACATACTGTAAAGATGGTTTCACTCACAAAAAGAGGCTAGAGCAACTGGGTCCAGGGTGACAAACTCTCTCATAGCCATGGCGCCTTTGGCCAGATTCACCCTGAAATGGAAAGAGAATGAGTCTCTCTCCACACACACACTGGGGAGGGAAGGGGCACACTGGGGTTTGTTGTAAAATGTGCAAGCCTGTAGCTAGAGAAAGTAGATGTGTGTGTGTGTGTGTGTGTGTGTGTGTCCATTGATGGAACAGAACGGCAGTGCGTTGTATACATACACACACAAACACCTCCTAGCTCTAGCCACAGACTTCCCATATTTTCACAACAATGGCCACATTTATTTTGGGCCTGACCCCAGTGTGCCACACGCAGACTCCCACTCTCTCTCCCCTCCTTACCTGTCAAAGGCTGACACGGTGCTTATAGCCAGTAGCAGGTAGAAGAGAGACTGTGCAGGGTAGGCCAGGCTGTGGTACTGCTGCAGTAGGTTAGGCAGAGTAGTGAGATGTTTTCCTGCCAGGGCATAGATCACTATGATGTTCCACACTGCATAGCCCGCTAGGAAGCCGTGGCAGAACAGCCCAACCCCCCTGTACATTAGAGAGATAGAGAGACGTGAGATAGAGGGAGCACACACACACACACACACAGTCTTTCAAACAGACACCTGCACGCACACACCTGAAGCCACCATGTACCCTAACAGACACATCCTTGGTGGTCCACATCTGCTGGATGTCCACGAAGTTGTCCACCTGATCGCTGGACTTCAGTCTGTCTGACCGATCGGCCGCTTGAAATCTCTCTGAAAGTAAAACAACACATCATTACCCAACATAGAAGACAGGACACACAAGGATGTCCAAATAATTCATATAAGGCCAATTTTTCCAGACACAGAAACAAGACAAGTCCTCGACCAAGTAAAGCTTCCAATGGAGGTTTTCCATTGAAATTGCTTCATAGTCCAGGACTAGGTTAATTATTCTGTGTCCTGGAAACCAACCTATACTCTTAAAACTCTACCATGTACAGCTAACATAAAATAACAGAAGGAAGGGGGACACTTACTGCTCCTCTCTACAAACACCTTCCCCACAGGCTGGCTCTGTCCCAGGGGAGCAGAGAACAGGGAATGCCGGGGGACGGGTGGCTGAGCGTCTGTGATGATGTCATCGTCCTCTACATGAAGCTCGTTGACGTACTGTGTCTCTGACACTTTCGACTTCCTAGGGAGTTATCACGAAAAAAGAAAGAAAGAACAAAAGAGAGGGAAACTGAGCTCATTAATAAAGCACATCATAATAGAACCATACAAGTGAAAACATACCACACACATTTTACTCTACACCATAAATCAATAAAATTAGATTTGTCACATACATGAGATTAGTAGATGTTATTGTGGGTGTAGCGAAATACAGTAATATGCAGTAATATCTAACAAATTACACAACATATACCCAATAGACACAAATCTAAGTTGGAATGAATTAAGACTATATACATCATATGGACGAGCAATGTCACAGTACAACGGACTAAGATACCGTAGAATAATATAGAAAACAGTATATACATACGAAATGAGTAATACAAGATTTGAAAACATTAAGTGAATGAGATACCGTAGAATAGTATAGAAAACAGTATATACACATGAGATGAGTAATACCAGATATGTAAACATTAAGTGACTAAGATACCGTAGAATAGATAGGCCATATTACAGTGTCTCTTACTTCTTCCTCTTGGGTTTTTTGGTCACTTCTTCCCCTGCCTCTGCTGTGTTCTGGACCAGTCCATCACCATTCACCAGGTCAGCCTGGTCATCCTCCATGTCTGAGACACAAACAAGCGAACGAACAACGCTCCACATGTAACTTAATACATTTCACAAATACAGTAAGTACAACTATGACATATAGCCTATAAATGGTTTTGGTAAAACAGAACGGAATGTATTGAATATAAGTGTAATATAATCTTAACCATGCAGAAGTAATAGAATAAATAATACACAATCAAGATGTGTTTGAGTTAAAAGTAGGAAGAGTAGGTATATGGTTCCCCTGAGGCATGCTGTTTACCTATAGTCAAGCGTGTTGTTTACCTATAGTCAAGCCTGTTGTTTACCTATAGTCAAGCCTGTTGTTTACCTATAGTCAAATGTGCTGTTTACCTATAGTCAAGCGTGCTGTTTACCTATAGTCAAATGTGTTGTTTACCTATAGTCAAATGTGTTGTTTACCTATAGTCAGGCTTGTTGTTTACCTATAGTCAAGCGTGTTGTTTACCTATAGTCAAGCGTGTTGTTTACCTATAGTCAAATGTGTTGTTTACCTATAGTCAGGCCTGTTGTTTACCTATAGTCAAGCGTGTTGTTTACCTATAGTCAAGCCTGCTGTTTACCTATAGTCAAGCGTGTTGTTTACCTATAGTCAAGCGTGTTGTTTACCTATAGTCAAGCGTGCTGTTTACCTATAGTCAAGCATGCTGTTTACCTATAGTCAAGCGTGTTGTTTACCTATAGTCAAGCCTGCTGTTTACCTATAGTCAAGCGTGTTGTTTACCTATAGTCAAGCGTGTTGTTTACCTATAGTCAAGCGTGCTGTTTACCTATAGTCAAGCATGCTGTTTACCTATAGTCAAGCGTGCTGTTTACCTATAGTCAAGCGTGCTGTTTACCTATAGTCAAGCGTGTTGTTTACCTATAGTCAAATGTGCTGTTTACCTATAGTCAAGCGTGCTGTTTACCTATAGTCAAGCGTGTTGTTTACTTATAGTCAAATGTGTTGTTTACCTATAGTCAAGCGTGTTGTTTACCTATAGTCAAATGTGTTGTTTACCTATAGTCAAGCGTGCTGTTTACCTATAGTCAAGCGTGTTGTTTACCTATAGTCAAGCGTGTTGCTTACCTATAGTCAAGCGTGTTGTTTACCTATAGTCAAGCGTGTTGTTTACCTATAGTCAAGCGTGTTGCTTACCTATAGTCAAATGTGTTGTTTACCTATAGTCAGGCCTGTTGTTTACCTATAGTCAAGCGTGTTGCTTACCTATAGTCAAATGTGTTGTTTACCTATAGTCAAGCGTGCTGTTTACCTATAGTCAAGCGTGTTGCTTACCTATAGTCAAGCGTGTTGTTTACCTATAGTCAGGCCTGTTGTTTACCTATAGTCAAGCGTGTTGCTTACCTATAGTCAAATGTGTTGTTTACCTATAGTCAAGCGTGTTGTTTACCTATAGTCAAGCGTGTTGTTTACCTATAGTCAAATGTGTTGTTTACCTATAGTCAAGCGTGTTGTTTACCTATAGTCAAGCGTGTTGTTTACCTATAGTCAGGCCTGTTGTTTTTCTATAGTCAAGCGTGTTGTTTACCTATAGTCAAATGTGTTGTTTACCTATAGTCAGGCCTGTTGTTTTTCTATAGTCAAGCGTGTTGTTTACCTATAGTCAAGTGTGTTGTTTTTCTATAGTCAAGCGTGTTGTTTACCTATAGTCAAGTGTGTTGTTTTTCTATAGTCAAGCGTGTTGTTTACCTATAGTCAAGCGTGTTGTTTACCTATAGTCAAGCGTGTTGTTTACCTATAGTCAAGCGTGTTGTTTACCTACAGTCAAATGTGTTGTTTACCTATAGTCAAGCGTGTTGTTTTTCTATGGTCAAATGTGTTGTTTACCTATAGTCAAGCGTGTTGCTTACCTATAGTCAGGCCTGTTTTTTTTCTATAGTCAAGCGTGTTGTTTACCTATAGTCAAGCCTGTTGTTTACCTATAGTCAAGCGTGTTGCTTACCTATAGTCAAATGTGTTGTTTACCTATAGTCAAGCGTGCTGTTTACCTATAGTCAAGCGTGTTGCTTACCTATAGTCAAGCGTGTTGTTTACCTATAGTCAGGCCTGTTGTTTACCTATAGTCAAGCGTGTTGCTTACCTATAGTCAAATGTGTTGTTTACCTATAGTCAAGCGTGTTGTTTACCTATAGTCAAGCGTGTTGTTTACCTATAGTCAAATGTGTTGTTTACCTATAGTCAAGCGTGTTGTTTACCTATAGTCAAGCGTGTTGTTTACCTATAGTCAGGCCTGTTGTTTTTCTATAGTCAAGCGTGTTGTTTACCTATAGTCAAATGTGTTGTTTACCTATAGTCAGGCCTGTTGTTTTTCTATAGTCAAGCGTGTTGTTTACCTATAGTCAAGTGTGTTGTTTTTCTATAGTCAAGCGTGTTGTTTACCTATAGTCAAGTGTGTTGTTTTTCTATAGTCAAGCGTGTTGTTTACCTATAGTCAAGCGTGTTGTTTACCTATAGTCAAGCGTGTTGTTTACCTATAGTCAAGCGTGTTGTTTACCTACAGTCAAATGTGTTGTTTACCTATAGTCAAGCGTGTTGTTTTTCTATGGTCAAATGTGTTGTTTACCTATAGTCAAGCGTGTTGCTTACCTATAGTCAGGCCTGTTTTTTTTCTATAGTCAAGCGTGTTGTTTACCTATAGTCAAGCCTGCTGTTTACCTATAGTCAAGCGTGTTGTTTACCTATAGTCAAGCGTGTTGTTTACCTATAGTCAAGCGTGCTGTTTACCTATAGTCAAGCGTGTTGCTTACCTATAGTCAAGTGTGTTGTTTACCTATAGTCAGGCCTGTTGTTTACCTATAGTCAAGCGTGTTGCTTACCTATAGTCAAATGTGTTGTTTACCTATAGTCAAGCGTGTTGTTTACCTATAGTCAAGCGTGTTGTTTACCTATAGTCAAATGTGTTGTTTACCTATAGTCAGGCCTGTTGTTTTTCTATAGTCAAGCGTGTTGTTTACCTATAGTCAAGTGTGTTGTTTACCTATAGTCAAGCGTGTTGTTTACCTATAGTCAAGCGTGTTGTTTACCTATAGTCAGGCCTGTTGTTTTTCTATAGTCAAGCGTGTTGTTTACCTATAGTCAAATGTGTTGTTTACCTATAGTCAAGCGTGTTGTTTTTCTATGGTCAAATGTGTTGTTTACCTATAGTCAAGCGTGTTGCTTACCTATAGTCAGGCCTGTTGTTTTTCTATAGTCAAGCGTGTTGTTTACCTATAGTCAAGTGTGTTGTTTTTCTATAGTCAAGCGTGTTGTTTACCTATAGTCAAGTGTGTTGTTTTTCTATAGTCAAGCGTGTTGTTTACCTATAGTCAAGCGTGTTGTTTACCTACAGTCAAATGTGTTGTTTACCTATAGTCAAGCGTGTTGTTTTTCTATGGTCAAATGTGTTGTTTACCTATAGTCAAGCGTGTTGCTTACCTATAGTCAGGCCTGTTTTTTTTCTATAGTCAAGCGTGTTGTTTACCTATAGTCAAGCCTGTTGTTTACCTATAGTCAAGCGTGTTGCTTACCTATAGTCAAATGTGTTGTTTACCTATAGTCAAGCGTGCTGTTTACCTATAGTCAAGCGTGTTGCTTACCTATAGTCAAGCGTGTTGTTTACCTATAGTCAGGCCTGTTGTTTACCTATAGTCAAGCGTGTTGCTTACCTATAGTCAAATGTGTTGTTTACCTATAGTCAAGCGTGTTGTTTACCTATAGTCAAGCGTGTTGTTTACCTATAGTCAAATGTGTTGTTTACCTATAGTCAAGCGTGTTGTTTACCTATAGTCAAGCGTGTTGTTTACCTATAGTCAGGCCTGTTGTTTTTCTATAGTCAAGCGTGTTGTTTACCTATAGTCAAATGTGTTGTTTACCTATAGTCAGGCCTGTTGTTTTTCTATAGTCAAGCGTGTTGTTTACCTATAGTCAAGTGTGTTGTTTTTCTATAGTCAAGCGTGTTGTTTACCTATAGTCAAGTGTGTTGTTTTTCTATAGTCAAGCGTGTTGTTTACCTATAGTCAAGCGTGTTGTTTACCTATAGTCAAGCGTGTTGTTTACCTATAGTCAAGCGTGTTGTTTACCTACAGTCAAATGTGTTGTTTACCTATAGTCAAGCGTGTTGTTTTTCTATGGTCAAATGTGTTGTTTACCTATAGTCAAGCGTGTTGCTTACCTATAGTCAGGCCTGTTTTTTTTCTATAGTCAAGCGTGTTGTTTACCTGTAGTCAAGCCTGTTGTTTACCTATAGTCAAGCGTGTTGCTTACCTATAGTCAAATGTGTTGTTTACCTATAGTCAAGCGTGTTGTTTTTCTATGGTCAAATGTGTTGTTTACCTATAGTCAAGCGTGTTGCTTACCTATAGTCAGGCCTGTTTTTTTTCTATAGTCAAGCGTGTTGTTTACCTGTAGTCAAGCCTGTTGTTTACCTATAGTCAAGCGTGTTGCTTACCTATAGTCAAATGTGTTGTTTACCTATAGTCAAGCGTGCTGTTTACCTATAGTCAAGCGTGTTGCTTACCTATAGTCAAGCGTGTTGTTTACCTATAGTCAGGCCTGTTGTTTACCTATAGTCAAGCGTGTTGCTTACCTATAGTCAAATGTGTTGTTTACCTATAGTCAAGCGTGTTGTTTACCTATAGTCAAGCGTGTTGTTTACCTATAGTCAAATGTGTTGTTTACCTATAGTCAAGCGTGTTGTTTACCTATAGTCAAGCGTGTTGTTTACCTATAGTCAGGCCTGTTGTTTTTCTATAGTCAAGCGTGTTGTTTACCTATAGTCAAATGTGTTGTTTACCTATAGTCAGGCCTGTTGTTTTTCTATAGTCAAGCGTGTTGTTTACCTATAGTCAAGTGTGTTGTTTTTCTATAGTCAAGCGTGTTGTTTACCTATAGTCAAGTGTGTTGTTTTTCTATAGTCAAGCGTGTTGTTTACCTATAGTCAAGCGTGTTGTTTACCTATAGTCAAGCGTGTTGTTTACCTATAGTCAAGCGTGTTGTTTACCTACAGTCAAATGTGTTGTTTACCTATAGTCAAGCGTGTTGTTTTTCTATGGTCAAATGTGTTGTTTACCTATAGTCAAGCGTGTTGCTTACCTATAGTCAGGCCTGTTTTTTTTCTATAGTCAAGCGTGTTGTTTACCTATAGTCAAGCCTGCTGTTTACCTATAGTCAAGCGTGTTGTTTACCTATAGTCAAGCGTGTTGTTTACCTATAGTCAAGCGTGCTGTTTACCTATAGTCAAGCGTGTTGCTTACCTATAGTCAAGTGTGTTGTTTACCTATAGTCAGGCCTGTTGTTTACCTATAGTCAAGCGTGTTGCTTACCTATAGTCAAATGTGTTGTTTACCTATAGTCAAGCGTGTTGTTTACCTATAGTCAAGCGTGTTGTTTACCTATAGTCAAATGTGTTGTTTACCTATAGTCAGGCCTGTTGTTTTTCTATAGTCAAGCGTGTTGTTTACCTATAGTCAAGTGTGTTGTTTACCTATAGTCAAGCGTGTTGTTTACCTATAGTCAAGCGTGTTGTTTACCTATAGTCAAGTGTGTTGTTTTTCTATAGTCAAGCGTGTTGTTTACCTATAGTCAAGCGTGTTGTTTACCTATAGTCAAGCGTGTTGTTTACCTATAGTCAAGCGTGTTGTTTACCTATAGTCAAGCGTGTTGTTTACCTACAGTCAAATGTGTTGTTTACCTATAGTCAAGCGTGTTGTTTTTCTATGGTCAAATGTGTTGTTTACCTATAGTCAAGCGTGTTGCTTACCTATAGTCAGGCCTGTTTTTTTTCTATAGTCAAGCGTGTTGTTTACCTATAGTCAAGCCTGCTGTTTACCTATAGTCAAGCGTGTTGTTTACCTATAGTCAAGCGTGTTGTTTACCTATAGTCAAGCGTGTTGTTTACCTATAGTCAAGCGTGTTGTTTACCTACAGTCAAATGTGTTGTTTACCTATAGTCAAGCGTGTTGTTTACCTATAGTCAAGCGTGTTGTTTACCTATAGTCAAATGTGTTGTTTACCTATAGTCAGGCCTGTTGTTTTTTCTATAGTCAAGCGTGTTGTTTACCTATAGTCAAGCGTGTTGTTTACCTATAGTCAAGCGTGTTGTTTACCTATAGTCAAGCGTGTTGTTTTTCTATGGTCAAATGTGTTGTTTACCTATAGTCAAGCGTGTTGTTTACCTAAAGTCAAATGTGTTGTTTACCTATAGCCAAATGTGTTGTTTACCTATAGTCAGGCCTGTTGTTTTTCTATAGTCAAGCTTGTTGTTTTTCTATAGTCAAGCGTGTTGTTTACCTATAGTCAAGCGTGTTGTTTACCTATAGTCAAGCGTGTTGTTTTTCTATAGTCAAGCGTGTTGTTTACTTATAGTCAAGCGTGTTGTTTACCTAGTCAAGCCTGTTGTTTACCTATAGTCAAGCCTGCTGTTTACCTATAGTCAAGCGTGTTGTTTACTTATAGTCAAGCGTGTTGTTTACCTATAGTCAAGCGTGTTGTTTACCTATAGTCAAGCGTGTTGTTTACTTATAGTCAAGCGTGTTGTTTACCCACAGTTGAAGTCGGAAGTTTACATACACTTAGGTTGGAGTCAGTAAAACACATTTTTCAACCACTCCACAAATGTCTTGATAACAAACTATAATTTTGGCAAGTCAGTTAGGCTATCTACTTTGTGAATGACAAGTAATTTTGCCAACAATTGTTTGCAGACAGATTATTTCACTTATAATTCACTGTATCACAATTCCAGTGGGTCAGAAGTTTACATACACTAAATTGACTGTGCCTGTAAACAGCTTGGAAAATTTAAGAAAATGTCATGGCTTTAGAAGCTTCTGATGGGCTAATTGACATCATTTGAGTCAATTGGAGATGTACCTGTGCATGTATTTCAAGGCCTACCTTCAAACTCAGTGCCTCTTTGCTTAACATCATGGGAAAATCTAAAGAAATCAGCCAAGACCTCAGAGAATAAAACTGTAGACCTCCACAAGCGTAGTTCATCCTTGGGAGCCAAACGCCAAACGCCTGAAGGTACCACGTTCATCTGTACAAACAATAGTACGCAAATATAAAAACCATGGGACCATGCAGCCGTCATACCGCTCAGGAAGGAGATGCGTTCTGTCTCCTAGAGATGAACGTACTTTGGTGCGAAAAATGCAAATCATTCCCAGAACTACAGCAAAGGAGCATGTGAAGATGCTGGAGGAAACAGGTACAAAAGTATCTATATCCACAGTAAAACGAGTCCTATATCGACAGAACCTAAAAGGCCACTCAGCAAGGAAGAAGCCACTGCTCCAAAACCGCCATAAAAAAGCCAGACTACGGTTTGCAACTGCACATGGGGACAAAGATTGTACTTTTTGGAGAAATGTCCTCTGGTCTGATGAAACAAAATAGATCTGTTTGGCCATAATGACCATCGTTATGTTTGGAGGAAAAAGGGGGATGCTTGCAAGCCGAAGAACACCATCCCAACCGTGAAGCATGCGGGTGGCAACATCATGTTGTGGGGGTGCTTTGTTGCAGGAGTGACTGGTGCACTCCACAAAATAGATGACATTATGAGGAGGAAAATTACGTGGATATATGGAAGCAACATCTCAAGACATCAGTCAGGAAGTTAAAGCTTGGTCGCAAGCTTCCAAATGAACAATGACCCCAAGCCTACTTATAAAGTTGTGGCAAAATGGCTTAAGGACAACAAAGTCAAGGTATTGGAGTGGCCATCACAAAGCCCTGACATCAATCCCATAGAAAATTAGTGGGCAGAACTGAAAATGCGTGTGCGAGCAAGGAGGCCTACAAACCTGACTCAGTTACACCAGCTCTGTCAGGAGGACTTATTGTGGAAAGCTTGTGGAAGGCTACCCGGAACATTTGACCCAAGTTAAACAATTTAAAGGCAATGCTACCAAATACTAATTGAGTGTACGTAAACTTCTGACCCACTGGGAATGTGATGAAAGAAAAAAAGCTGAAATAAATAATTTTCTCTACTATTATTCTGACATTTCACACTAAAATAAAGTGGTGACCCTAACTGACCTATGACAGGGAATTTTTTTACTAGGATTAAATGTCAGGAATTGTGAAAAACTGAGTTTAAATGTATTTGGCTAAGGTGTATGTAAACTTCCGACTTCAACTGTATAGTCAAGCCTGTTGTTTACCTATAGTCAGGCATGCTGTTTACCTATAGTCAGGCATGCTGTTTACCTATAGTCAGGCATGCTGTTTACCTATAGTCAGGCATGCTGTTTACCAATAGTCAGGCATGCTGTTTTTTACCAATAGTCAGGCATGCTGTTTTTTACCAATAGTCAGGCATGCTGTTTTTTACCAATAGTCAGGCATGCTGTTTTTTACCAATAGTCAGGCATGCTGTTTTTTACCAATAGTCAGGCATGCTGTTTTTTACCAATAGTCAGGCATGCTGTTTTTTACCAATAGTCAGGCATGCTGTTTACCTATAGTCAGGCATGCTGTTTACCTATAGTCAGGCATGCTGTTTACCTATAGTCAGGCATGCTGTTTACCTATAGCCAGGCATGTTGTTTACCTATAGTCAGGCATGTTGTTTACCTATAGTCAGGCATGTTGTTTACCTATAGTCAGGCATGTTGTTTACCTATAGTCAGGCATGCTGTTTACCTAGTCAGGCATGTTGTTTACCTATAGTTAGGCATGCTGTTTACCTATAGCCAGACATGTTGTGTAGCTATAGTGAGATTTGTTGTTTACCTACGGTCGCTGCCTTTTTCTTCTTCTTCCTTCTCTGTGATGCAGCTTCCGGCGAATCGGGGGTCAAGGCCTGGATGACCTCAGATGACCTACGACTGCTCAGACCCCCCACCTGGGCCATCTCCATCCCTGAGTCTGCTGCACATACAAAACAACACAACTCTCTTATTATATACTTGAGGTGTACTTACTATGTGGTTCAAGTCATTACTAGTAACTGTATATACATGATTATTTGACAGTGGAATGCAAGCTTTATAGTTAACCCATAGCCTGAAACTTAAAGGCAAAGTGCCTCCAAAATCTGGAACAATGCTGTTCACCAGCAGTTCAACAGAAGGAGCTCCCGATAACTATTCCTTGGAAATATTCCTTTTCCACCCACCCTCTGGGCTTTCAACACCATCCACCTGACTCTTCGACTTCTTCCTCTTGCTTTTAGGGACCGGCATCTCGTCTACATATGAGACAAAACAGGTAAAGAAAACTATATCCAAGCCAGCAGCGCCAACCAATATTCAATAGTTAAATTATCTATTACAACATCATTCTGAAGGCAACTCACCACCTGTATCTTGACTTCATGCAGTTGTTCAAATGCCATACATATAAAAGGGAAAGAGAGAGCGTGAGAGAGATGTTCTGCTGGGATAAATGAGTTGAAACAGTATCACAACAGCATAAGGAGGCGAGACTCACCTTGACATGGGGGGCAGGGCACGCTGTCCACGCTAAAGAGGACAAGGAAGAAGAGAATGAGGCTTGGCCAACATCTTACATAACACACCTTAATGATTACTTAATATACTTCATTATATTAACTTATTTAACCTTTATTTAACTAGCCAAGTCAGTTTAAGAACAAATTCTTATTTACATTGACGGCCAACCCCCCCGGCTGAACACTCCCCTAAACCAGACAGCGCTGGGCCAATTGTGAGCTGCCCTATGGGACTCCCAATCACAGCCGGTTATGACACAGCCTGAGAACAAACCAGGGTCTGTAGTGACGCCTCTAACACTGCAATGCAGTGCCTTAGACTGCTGCGCTCTTGGGAGGCCCTCAATCCATACATGCCAAGAGATAGGATCAGAGGGGAACCAAGGAACAATGGAACCAAGCAAGTGGTTGTACAAAGCGCTCTCCAAAACTTAAAGTAGATAACACTCCCAGTCACAAACAGTACATTTCTCCAATTGATCTCAACTAGGTCGATCGATTATGATTTTTCAACGCAGATGAAAAATTAATTGACCATTCCGATTAATCGTTCGACCTCTAATCTCAACAATAAAATCCTCCAAAACTCAACAACCTGGTCTCAGAAAACAGAGTCCTTCTCGTACAGAGAGAAGATCCAGCAGCACCAGGGCCTGGTTTCCCAAAACTAGGCCCAGGACTGTGTATGAGAGAGAACTTACCGTGATTTGTTTTCTCACCATTCCACCCAAGAATCAGAAAGGGCTCTGAGGATATTCCTGTGCCACAGCCTTGGTGGCACTGCCTAATCCTGGGCTAAATCTGCAGTATGCATCTGCCAAGGAACTGGAATACCAACCAATCCAGGCATAGATCAGATCAGACTATTCAGACTTGAGGGATTTGACCCCTTGAGGTGAAAGTGAAGAAGACCCTCAAAAAATAGCCTAGAGTAAACTACAACACCTTTATTGATGCAATAATTTGGTGTAAGAACAATGTTGATTATTAAGGCCGTATTTCATTTCCCTCTCATATTGGGCCACAGTTTTGAAGTGACATAAACTACACCTCTTCATGGGGTTGTTGACCTTAACCCCTAATGCTGTATGGTTCTGCAGCAAGGTCCCTGTTACACCCTCTCTGATTTGTTGTTGTTGGGCCCTCTGCAGGGTGCAGAAACCAGAGACCTATTGGAACTGGCTGTCTGAGAGCAGTCTTTTGACTCGGCTTGTGCTCATAGGCTACCAATGTGCTGCATACTAGCTAGTTACAAGTCGAAATACTCTTAAGATTTATGATATGGATTGTCGTGTAAGTGTATTGGCGCATGCGCGGCTAATGGTACCTGTGGAAGAGGCGGAAGGTCCCTCCGTCGCAAACTTTGTTCCTAAATAAATATTTGGATTAAAAAACAAACTGCACACACTGGGCAACTGGAATAGGACAAAAATCACTAGTTATAACGAATTTATGGATAAATAGTAATAGCTAACTAAGACAGAGCAAAATAATAACTAGCTGGTCAGCTAAATTAGCTAGCTAGCACATTTAGGCTAGAGCAACCTTTACAAGATTAGTAAACTACATACCTGGAATCCTCCTGTGTCCATTTCTGCGGGATACCCTATTAAAACAACCCCGATAAGAGATAGCTAGTTAGCTACCTAGCTGTTAAAACGTTTTGGGCTTGTAACGTCCGCATGTTGGTAGCCACGGTGTTTACCCGACCACTTTGTTTACACTCGTTGCCTTGCCATTACAGTGATTTTTAGCTGAGAAAACAAAAAGGAACTTCCGGTTTTCAAAATAAAAGCCTATCTTCTACACATGTTGACACAAAAAGTCACACAAGCACATATTAAATAACACGCGTTCACACATAAAATTGTATTTTTATACAATTTATACAATTTTACATCACATATTTTACCATTATTCCATATCCCATTATGTTACACAAAAAAATACGATGTATAATAATAGCCTGGGATTACAGCCTGTGCTGAAGGTATCCTTCAGTACTATGAAAACATTGTGTTAAATGGTGAGCACACAACTCCACTAACTTGCTCACCTTCCTACTGAAACATCGTACCAATCTAGAGCACTTGAATATACGTTCTTTGGCGTTAACATTCATTTTATTAAATCAAATAAAAACATTAAGAAAATACAGAAATTCAGCACGGACAATTATTTGCTCTGATTGTAAACGAAAGATGAGAAGTTAACCTACAACCTCCCATAGCATACCTATGTAGCACATCAATACATTATCTCCAACTATGCACACAATTTCAGAGAAAAACAGACACATGATTTTTGGTTTAATCCAGCGCCATCATAGCCTTGAATAGGCAAATTAGTCAACAACAGATTCAAGCAGACACAAGGACAGTATCTGTATGAGTCTCTCAAACTCACACTAAACAAAACAAAACAAGAAATCCAATCTAAAACCAATTCCACTGAAGAGCAGAGGGCATCTTCAGAAGTAGCAGCCAAAGGTGACAGACACTCCACATCCATGTTGTTCTCCATTCCCTCTTTTACGATGCCCTGTTTGTGATCCTTTCATGTTCTCTCCTCTCCTCTTTTCTCATCAAAACTCCTCTGTGGGTCGTATCTAGTTGGCAGGAACCCACTGTGTCTCGTCCTGAGCCCTCCTCACAGCCCTCAGTTGCTGAACACAGGAGTCTTGCAGCCTGTCGTTCACCATCACATTTTCAAAGAACTAGCAGTTGTGAAACTCCATCTTTCTGGCTGTCTCCTCAATCTCCTGGAAGTCTTCCTCCTATTGGGAACAGAATAACATGACAGTTGGTTACTATCCTAACTATGGCATGATGGTCAGTATTTCAACCAATTGATCACCATAGGGATGGCATATTATTACCAGGTATCTTTGGAAAAAAGAGGTTCAAACCGTGAGCGACTTCCTGGTCAATAAAAAAAATGAGAAATGATAATAAAACCATAAGAGGGCTTATTTAGAAAGGGATGTTGACGTAGTCATTTGTGGCGATCTGAGTGTCCTTTCTGGTCTCCTTAATTTGTTCTGCGGTGGGCGGCTTCACATAGATGATGTAGGCCTTGAGCTCATGTGTCCTCACTGACTGGATGGCCTAGAACGGGACAGTCATCATACATGGGTCAATTGAGAACTAATTCTCATTTTCAATGAAGACCTGGCCAAGATGCAACTGAGGTCAACACAGAGCTAACTCCACAATAGGGCCAAGTCAATGATGAAGCCCCACTGGGGAAGAACCCCAGCAGGACCCACATGAGGCTCGATTTCGATGACACAGATCCTTCCACTGTTCAAAACATCCTTCACAGCGTCAAAGCTTGTGCTGTAGAAATGACCTTTGTACTCCCCATTTTCCAGAAACATGGTTTAAAACAAACGCAACACAAAACCCTGGCTTAATATCAGGTGGTCCACATCAATGTTATTAACTTACTTAATCCTCTTTGTCCCCATTCATGTGTTTGTGAGAGGAAAGTGATAAGCTGTTATTCAGTGAGTACCTACTTGTTGTTGTAAACCATGTTCTCAAACAGTTCTCTGTTGATGAAGTGATACTCTTTATCAGACTCCTCATGGCTCTTAGCGACTCGTGTTGTGTCTGGAGCAGGAAGGACAAATATTTCAGATGACATCATAGGAAGAAGACAAGACGTCATATCATCATATCAAGACATCATAGGACGACATCAAACAAGACATTGATTGTATCCATGTCAACAATGGAAGAAAGTCAAATAGACTGGCAGGTTCACAGAGGTTAGGTGGTTTACTTACGAGGCACGGCCCCTTGAAAGGTCACTGGATTGATTTTGATTAACCGCCTGTGAAGTTCGTTCACTCCAATGCCAGAGGGACCTGAGAGAGAAGAACACACTTGTGAGGTCTCTGTCATGTCGTCACACATATTCTGCGCCAATACAAGTAGAGGCACACTGCCCATGTACAAAAACAGTGACAGCATGAATCATACTGCATTATTGGCCACAGAACCATTTACGCGTTAGCACGTACTCATGACAGTCAATACATATTTGAATCTTGTGCCAATCTATTTGTGTAGCTGGTTAGTGCCAGACTGATGAATTACCCACCAGGGTGATCAGGCGGTGCTTGTCCTGTGGGTTGCACTGGTATCGTACCACCTCTTCGTATGGGTTGTTGAGGGCACTGTAGCAGCTGCCGGAGCAGCGGGTGTAGCAGGACTGCTGACTGGAACCTGTGCTTAGGGACTGGCGCCGGCACAGACGCAGGCTACGTCTGAACCCAGTTAGATAGATCCCCTCGATTTTAGTGCTGAACTCACCCTCCTCTAGGAGCGGGGGGAAAAAGGAAGGGGGAGAGCATGATAATGGGATGAATGTGTATGTCACTAGACATGGTGTTGGAATTTATTCTAATTGAGATCAAAGGAGAGCTCAGTAGAGCAAGTTATGTTCACCTTCTCTTAGCTCCTCTCACATTCCAAATTGTAATTCAGAAATGATTGAAATAAAGTAAACAGTGTTATAGTTGAGTGATACTGTATTTTGTATACCACAGGCTACATGAAGAACTTACTTCAACAAAGACTTACCTAAAAGATTAAAAATCTTCCTCATCTCTTAGAATATAGAACAAAAACATACAAAAAAATCCACCAAATCTTGAAGTAAACAAATGAGTGAAACAATATGATTCATTGTAGAGGAAATTTGGGAAATCTTACCAGCTTCGTCAGACTTTTCATCAATGGCCATCAGGTCTTTATCTGAAAGAGCCAAGTATGACAGGTCAGTGCAAAGTCAATAATGAAATGCACTAGATATACAAAAGTACGTGGACACCCTTTCAAATTAGTGGATTTGTCTATTTCAGCCACATCTGTTGCTGACAGATATATAAAATGGAGCACACAGCCATGCAATCTCCATAGACAAACATTAGCAGTAGAATGGCCTAGTAGTAACTGAAGAGTTCCGTTACTTTCAACGTGGCACCTTCATAGGATGCCACCTTTCCAACAAGTCAGTTCATCAAATTTCTGCCCTGCTAGAGCTGCCCCAGTCAACTGTAAGTGCTGTTACTGTGAAGTGGAAACGTCTAGGAGCAACAACGTGCCGCAAAGTGTTAGACCACACAAGTTCATAGAACGGGATCCCCTAGTGCTGAAGAGCGTAGCTCATAAAAATTGCCTGTCTTCTGTTGTAACACACACTACCAAGTTCCAAACTGCCTCTGGAAGAAATGTCAGCAGATGAATTGTTCGTTGGGAGCTTCAGGAAATTAGTTTCCAAGGCTGAGCAGCTGCACACAAGCCTAAGATCACCATGCGCAATGCAACGCGTTAGCTGTAAAGCTCGCCGCTATTGGACTCTGACAGACAAATCTGGGTTTGGCAGATGCCAGGAGAACGCTACCTGCTCCAATGCATAGTTCCAACTGTAAAGTTTGGTGGATAAGGAATATTGGTCTGGGGCTGCTTTTCATTGTTCGGGCTATGCCCCTTAGCTCCAGTGAAGGGAAATCTTAACGCTACAGCATACAATGACATTCTAGATGGTTCTGTGCTTCCAACTTTGTGACAACAGTTTGGAGAAGGCCCTTTCCTGTTTCACCATGACAATACCCCCTTGCAGAAAGTCAGGTCCATACAGAAATGGTTGTTCAAGATCGGTGTGGAAGAACTTGACTGGCCTGCACAAAGACCTGACCTCAATCCTATTGAACACCTTTGGGATGAATTGGAACGCCGACTGCGAGCCCAACATCAGTCCCCGACCTCACTAATGCTCTTGTGGCTGAATGGAAGCAAGTCCCCACAGTAATGTTCCAACATCTAGTGGAAAGCATTCCCAGAAGAGTGGAGGATGTTATAGCAGCAAAGGGGAGACCAACTCCATATAACGTCCATGATTTTGGAATGAGATGTTCGACAAGCAGGTGTACACATACTGTACTTTTGGTCATGTAGTGTAACAATAACTGCCTCAAATTGAGAACTGGCACCATAAAAAAGGATCATAGTTCTTACCTTCATTCACAGTGCTCAATTCAGGTAAGCAAGAGGAATAAGATCATTGGCATGTGTATTACTGTTATGGATATACAGTAATAATTGTTACCAGCTGCTTATAATTTGGTCTACAAGAGCTGAAAAGCCAGATGTAAAGATGAGTAGGGAACTCTACTCACAGGGTTTGATGTAGGCTGGTAGTGCTGAGACCACCAGAACTCGTTCTGTTTCCTCCTGAGCAGGTTGGTGGAGGGGATAAGTCCAGCGCAGGCCGAGGTGCTGGGTAGTTTCTTGGCCTGCCACCAGAGGGTGTCTGACTGGCCCACGATCTCCAGCAGGTCTCCCTTCCTGAAGTCCATACCTGCCTCGGCGCAGGGAATGGCCGGGTCCTGCTGGGGACTGTAGTCTGCCATGACAAGCACATACAGCTGGGACACCAGGAGACACACTACAACAGATAACAAGACACAAGGACAATGCAATGAAAAGATCTTTACTACAACACTGAAGACAGGAACTGAGCCATAGGTTTTCTTGGTAATAGTAACCTCCTATTGTCAAGAGAAAGACTTTGGTTTTGGTGCCATTATGGTTCAATCAGCTTACATGACTTGTCTGATACTGTTACCAGGGAAGGGTAAGTCGATAAACATGCCATTACTCACTATCGTCTGGTTGCTGACTGGTCTATCTGTGATGGGAACCACTTTGGACATGAGAGTGCCTTGCGACTGGGCCTGTGGGTCCAAAGACAGATAAACACCCATGTACATCACTGGTGGATAAAGACGTACTACAGACACTATCTGTGTTGACTGTGTGAAATGTGTGCATGTTTGGGCAGCCAGGCAGTGTTCTGCTACTCACCAGTGTCTCAATGACCTACTCAGGCTCCAGGCCATCTACAGAGTAGCCATTCACCCCTGTGATCCTGTCCCCTGCATGCAGCAGACCTAGAGGGAGAGGGGGGAGGGCACAAATGAGAAAGAAGAAACAGATTAAAGGCAGAGTGAGAGAGAGAGAGAGGTGGTCTCACCGCCACGATCTGCCAGTCCTCCATGGATCATCCGTGCCACAAAGATCTCCCCTGTTATCCCATTTCGCTTTATCGTGGCTCCCTAAGAGAGAGACAGAGAGGGGACATGAATCCAGGGTTAAAACCTTTTCCTGTAGCTCTCACACATAGAGTGAGCTCCAAAAGTATTGGAACTTTGGCAAATGTTTAGTTGCTTTGGCTCTGTACTCCAGCACTTTGGTTTTTAAATGATGCAATGATTATGGGGTTAAAGTGCAGACTTTAATACCATAGTTGTGCATCTAACTTTCTCACTCATCATTATTCATGATTCATTCAGGATTATCATTAATCATGGTAGCATCCACATTAATGTAGAAGTGTTTAAAAACATATTCTTATTTACAATAATAGTGACTCCAAAATGACACAATACATTATTTACCATTCTTCTATTGGGCACAAAATAATATGAAACACAAACATTACAAACAGGAAATGCATCCAACATATGTTTAGACTCACAAGCTTGATGTAGTCATTGCGTGCTATGAATTTGGGACCAAATACTTAACTTTTTACTACTTTAATACACAAAAGTGAATGTGCAAAAACTGCTGTCATTTCTAAACGATTCACCCGGTATGGATGAAAATACCCTCAAATTAAAGCTGACAGTCTGCACTTCAACCTCATTGTATCACTTCAAATCCAAAGTGCTGGAGTACAAAGTCAAAACAACAACAATTGTGTCACTGTCCAAATACTTTTGGAGCTCAATGCAAACTGAGGATTATCGCTGGGGTGGAACAGCAACAGTGACACATTTGGCCAATTACAGGTTATGGAGGGTGTCATGTGATATGAGATGAAAACATCATGAGTCATCAAGGAATAATGGACATGCTTTATTTACAATTACAAAATGAAATAATGTGAAAATAACAGATGACATTCGGGAAACAGAGTAGCATGAAACACAGACGGATTGCTTGAGGATGGAAACGCAACAATGAACATAGCCAACACATAACAATTGTGGGATGAATGGGGGGGGCGACATGATGGTGACGAAGATAACAGAAGGTTAAATGCCTTTTGAAGCCGAGATCTCTGAGGGAATCTTGAGGAGAGGACCATTCCCTGAAGCAGAGGAATATAAGATCTCCTGAAGATACCAGAGCACCACTGTCCTCCTGGCTGGTTCACTTCCTCTTCTTCTTCCCCTGGCTGGAGCTGGAGCAGCAGCCAGTCTTGTTGTGGTTGGGGGCAGGTGGGGCAGGTGGTGGAGGTGTTGAGAGGCTGTTGTAGAGGTGGGGTTGCTGGGGCTCCACATGCTTCTTTTGAGATGTGGGGGAAGCACCAACATGCTTTTTGGGAGACATAGGCGGAACCCTGGTCTTCAACCCTGCTTTGGGTGACCCATTACAGGCTGGGGGCCGAGGCTGAGAGATCTTCCCCTGGGATGTGGATATGCCATCCATAGAGCCAGTGAAGGAGCTGGAGGAGGAGGAAGAGGTGTTCAGGGAGCATACTCTGGACTGGTGTGAAAGGGACGTCTGAGTCTTCAAGCTGCTGGCTGTGTGTTCTTGTACCCTGGCTGATATGTTGACTGGCAGGCTACTGCTGCTGGTTCCTCTGTGTGGTTCCGGTGTATCTGCTACCGCCCTGCTGGCAGCGATGAGTGTCTGCAGTCTGCTCACCACCTGGGCCAGCAGTGTCAGGGCCTGGGCATTCTCCTGGACACTCTCAGACATGCGCTCTGTGGCGGCGGCCATCTTCTGCCCCAGCAGCCGGACATCATTGGTGCTGCGCTCCATAGAGCTGGCAGCCTGCTGCACTGTGGACCTCAACTCATCCAGGCTCTTCTGCTTAGCCAGCTCCACAGGGGGGTTGAGAGGCATCTCATCTACCCGCCGATGCTGCATGGGGCTGGGGGGAGCCGTGCGCACCCGGGGACTGACGCTGTAGCTCCGGAACCGCGGAGGAGTTCCAGGGGAATGGTGGTAGTTACCCATGGAGAGATGGAATGCAGCCATGCAGGGAGGGGTGAGAGTCCGGGGCTGGAGGGGTGGATTGTGGTGTGGGAGAGGGGACAGGGTGTTAGCTGACTCTCTGTCTTCGTCGCTGTCTAGCTCCTCGATCACATTATCTCCAGAAGCAGGGAGGAGAGAGAGGTTGGAAAAGGTAATCTATTAGCCTGAATTAGAGTAGAAGTTCCATTGTGTTGTATTATAATGTACTGAACTGATATGTATTGCAGTGTACAGCACTGTACAACTCATGGCAGTAGATACAGTATTGCATCATATTGTTTTCAGGGTCTTTTCAACTGTAGTTCTTACCAATCAGGACAGAGCTACAGACCGAGGGGGCAGAGCGATTAAGACCTTCTTTCCAGAGTGCATCAGTCTGGTACGTTCTGCAGTTACTCATTGGCTTAAAATGTGGCAGAGCGCGGGGCTTGCCCAGGGGTGGTGGACCCGCAGAAGATAGCAATTCAGCTGGTGGGTAGCTGACTCTCCTTGTGCTGGGCATGACTGGTCGCTCCCCGGGCACTACGTCCCCCAGAGCCCCCACACCGTGCCAGGGGCCCTCCACAGCCCTGGCCCCACCGTGGATCAGCCTTCGGCGAGTCATCTTCCTCAGGGTATCCCAGCGACTGCGGATCCCCTCTCCCGAGCTCCTCTTTCAGGGGGAGAGACAGGGCTAGACAAGATTACCTCTGTCTGAGACCACAGATACCTCTATAGCCCTGAAATAGGGATATGGGTACACAGGGTACTGCTAAAACTGTCTGCCACCAGGATTGGATTTAGATTTGTTCCAAATGGGTTCCAAAAGAGGTCGCAATGTCAGATGTGGATGGGTAGGAGCTTCCGAGTATATACAGCTTAATAACTATAGGAAAGCATTTTGTGTTCAAATTGAGTGACTGGAAATGTTATATTTTGGTGTCCATAACTGACCCATCGTGACACTAATCATAAGCCATCCTGAAATGTTGAAGTATTAAAACCATCTCTACTACTATTACTCTGATTGAAGTCATCTGTCACACAATTTAACAATCAAAAGAAGGACATGTTATGAAAGAATCATCTGCTCTTTCTTACAGCTTCTGTCAGGTCCTCAGGAGTTGATGCTTTGCACGCGGTGTGCATAAAGTACAGCATTTCTGTAACCTTGCAATAAAAACGTTCAGTTGTATCCAATCCACGACTCACCAGCTGCTGCTTGTTCTTCACCAGACAGACTATCCTCATGGCCTCCTCATCGTCAGCGAGGTTGTCAGGGATAGGAGGCAGCACAGGGTTATAGTCCTTCTGGGCCACCGTATCATGGGCTGATGTCAGAGCCTAGGACAGAGCACAGCTATTAAGTACATTCATTCATTCAGGCGGACTCAACACACATAAATAACTCACACAACCCAGAAGACCTTAGTTACTGCAACAACAGATACAAAGGTTAGGATCATAGGAGCCCTTGTTGCCTCAGGATCTCTCACCTGGAAATGTGGTCCTCTGAGGAGACTGTAAAGCTCCCTGGCCTCAGCAGAAGTGTTCCGAACTGTTCTGAGGTCAGCCAGAATCTAGAAGAGAAGCAGAAAGACGGGTTGGAACACAGACAGCAGCAGAGTGGACACAGGACAGGACTGACACCACTGACACTTCTGACAAGCCAAAGAGGGAAGGAGGCAAAGCAGCAGAGGGAAAGGTCCTACCTGTTGGATGAGCTGTGTTGTGTACGGTAGGAAGGGAGCAGCTGGCTCTCTCTGGTGTTGCTGCAGACACTCATACACCTGGGTGGTGCAGAGACAGAGAAAAGGTTAAAACCTACACCGAGAACAAGACAAGAGTATGGACAAACACAAGTCAAAGACACCCTCCACTCACTGGGTGGAGCAGAGACTGAGAGAACATAGAGATATAGTGAAACACAGCTTTTCTAAACCCCAGATGAGAGTATATCACAAACTAGACTCCCAGACTAACTTGGAGCAGAGACTTAAGCCAGGGGGCGTTGAGGAGGCTGTTTAGGAGCTTTGCTCCGTTGATTTCCTTATTGATGGAATGTTTCACCTCCTCTACCACGTCAGACAGGATCTGCCTTAGGCCTGGAGGACAACAGCAACAAAAACGTAAATCGTAAAGATGAACAACCATAGGATTATCACAACATACAGGAGAGAAGTGCATTGCCATCAGCTAGTTGAGAGAGAGGCTGTTTCCTATTACTGACCATGTTCACTCGGTCTAGGGGACAACATCACCCTCTCGGCTTCCACAGCCTGCCTCATGGTGATCACCCAGCACTGACTGCTGGAAATTCACCCCAACCCAGACATTGGAACGAGAGAAATGAACAAAGAAAATGTAATACATTTTTTTTTTTTTTAAGAATCTTGCTTAATAGTTCATCTAAAAGCTGAATGATAACATCTAATCTTTGTACACATTTTAGATAACAATAACATAACATTAATCCTGATTAATAAGACTCCATGTCTAGTACATAGTCATCAGTTCTGCTATGATGGATGTCAACGGGGTGTTAATAACTGTCACACATTAAAAGCCCTAGGGGTAATTTAAATGCCCTGAGTGTGAAATAAACTCAGGGTTCAAAGGTCAATGGCACACTTAAACACAGTCTCTTCTAATTCCGTATTCTACGTGCTACCATGTCCCTGTGTGGGTCAATGTCACCCATTCAACAGAAAGAAAAAAACAATACTCGTAGTATTACATCTTAAACCGAAGTATGAGGATTTTTCATCATGTTACTTGACGGGTGGGTGCGTCAAATTGACTCTAATATGTAGTAATACTTGGATTAAAAACAGTGGATCCCCTTGATGGGAAAACAATGAAAATCCTGAAAACGGTCAGAGTGAGAGTCTACTGTATCTGGGCTCGTGCCAACTATAAAAGACTTAACACACATTCCTGCGTGCGCACTACTTACCTCTGTGGTCTCCTTTCTTGCAGTCCCTTTGACCCGCTTCCTCAACCCTTAATATTTAGCTCCAGAGGAGGATTTGTCATCTGTATAATACAGTTCACCGATTTTTGCCGCAGAGTGAGAATCCCCAGGGGATCTGCTGGTAACAGGTCTGTGCTTTTACTACGTAGCGAGCCGGAAAGAAAGGAGAGAAGAGCGTAATCCTCTCTCTATCCCAGTTAATCCTGGGCAAGTGAGCCGTTGTCTCTCACTCTCCGGAATTGACAGAAGCATGTCCAACCTGCTGCTGGCCTGTCCAAGGCTATGCTACAGCTCTGCTCCCAAAGCTTCAACTCTTTCTGCTTATAAAACCCGCCAGACCGTGGCCTGATAAAGCTTGTGTCCTAAATGGCACCCTTTTCCCTATACAGTGCACTACTTTTGACCAGAGCCCTATGGGCCCTGGAGGGCTCTGGTCAACAGTTGTGCCCTATATAGGGAATAGGGTGCATTTGGGACGTAACCATGGCCACACAGCTACCCTGTGTTGAATAGAGGGAAAAGAGGGGATATCCCACAGTGTGTAATTAAACACATCACTGTACTGAGCTCCCAACAGCTGGAGGAGATGGGGACAGAACATGATGATGTCATTATATACTTTAGTACCCTACAACTACTTTTGCTTCTCTAACCATACAAATGATCATGGAAGTCTGTCGCACACTCATCTCCTTGCTGTGGACTTATTAGACTTATTTGATCAGAAACTGGTGGCCGATGGTGATTTTTGAAGTAATCTGCCAGGGAAAAAATGTGATTTAATGTTGAGGACAATCCAGAATTGATTTTAGAGATGAACTTTAACCTAAGATTATCTTGCTGCACTGTAAAAAGCTTTGGCTTTAAAATTCTTATTTTTGTATTGTCATTAATTTACCCTCCGTCTGGGTAGCTTTTTAGGAAGAGAAATAGGTCAAAGCTAGAGGATTATCAGCAGCACTAGAGATATTTACGAAATAGTCATCTTTGACCTCTAATGTGACTGTTAAAACCAAAGCATTATTATTATCACGTTTATTTGTAAGGGATCGTGTACAACATTCCATTGCACCAGATTTAGCTAGATAGCCAATTTTCATCTGTAGTCCTTGGGCAGAAAACAATCAACATTAATACATCAATACAATGCTACAGTATAACACACTATAAATATAGGACACAAGCTTCTTGATATGCCACACCTGTCAGGTGGATGGATTATCTTGGCAAAGGAAAAATGCTCACAACCAGGGATGCAAACAAATTTGTGCACAACATTTGAGAGAAATATGCTTTTAGTGCAAATGGAAAATTTCTGGGATCTTTTATTTCAGCTCATGAAACATGGAAAATTTCAGAAAATGATGTCATGGCTTTAGAAGCTTCTGATGGGCTAATTGACATCATTTGAGTCAATTGGAAATGTACCTGTGCATGTATTTCAAGGCCTAGCTTCAAACTCAGTGCCTCTTTGCTTGACATCATGGGAAAATCAAAAGAAATCAGCCAAGACCTCAGAAAAAAAACTGTAGACCTCCACAAGTCTAGTTCATCCTTGGGAGCAATTTCCAAACACCTGAAGGTACCACGTTCATCTGTACAAACAATAGTACGCAAGTTTAAACACCATGGGACCACGCAGCCGTCATACCGCTCAGATGCGTTCTGTCTCCTAAAGATGAACGTACTTTGGTGCGAAAAGTGCAAATCATTCCCAGAACTACAGCAAAGGTCCTTGTGAAGATGCTGGAGGAAACAGGTACAAAAGTATCTATATCCACAGTAAAACGAGTCCTATATCGACATAACCTAAAAGGCCACTCAGCAAGGAAGAAGCCACTGCTCCAAAACCGCCATAAAAAAGCCAGACTACGGTTTGCAACTGCACATGGGGACAAAGATTGTACTTTTTGGAGAAATGTCCTCTGGTCTGATGAAACAAAATAGATCTGTTTGGCCATAATGACCATCGTTATGTTTGGAGGAAAAAGGGGGATGCTTGCAAGCCGAAGAACACCATCCCAACCGTGAAGCATGCGGGTGGCAACATCATGTTGTGGGGGTGCTTTGCTGCAAGAGGGACTGGTGCACTTTACAAAATAGATGGCATCATGAAGAAAGAAAAGTATGTGGATATATTGAAGCAACCTCTCAAGACATCAGTCAGGAAGTTAAAGCTTGGTCGTAAATGGGTCTTCCAAATGGACAATGACCCCAAGCATACTTCCAAAGTTGGCTTAAGGACAACAAAGTGAAGGTATTGGAGTGGCCATCACAAAGCCCTGACCTCAATCCCATAGAAAATGTGTGGGCAGAACTGAAAAAGCGTGTATAAGCAAGGAGGCCTACAAACCTGACTCAGTTACACCAGCTCCATCAGGAGGAATGGGCCAAAATTCACCCAACTTATTGTGGGAAGCTTGTGGAAGGCTACCCAAACATTTGACCCAAGTTAAACAATTGAAGGCAATGCTACCAAATACTAATTGAGTGTATATAAACTTCTGACCCACTGGGAATGTGATGAAAGAAATAAAAGCTGAAATAAATAATTATTTCTACTATTATTCTGACATTTCACATTCTTAAAATAAAGTGGTGATCCTAACTGACTTAAGACAGGGAATTTGTTCAAGGTTTAAAATGTCAGGAATTGTGAAAAATGAGGTTGAAATATATTTGGCTAAGGTGTATGTAAACTTCCGACTTCAACTGTATTAACTTTTGTATTATGGGGGATAGTAGATTGACATAAGCTAGCACTTTTTCTGTTCATTAGGCCTACTTATCTTGTTGGCTGACGAAAAGCCAATATGGGCCTTGGAATTCGATAAGAGGGACGGGTGCAGTTGCGTCCCCGATGTGTCTGTCTTCACTTGTAGCCTACCTCTTAGTTGATATTCCTGTGAGAAGGACCCGATCACGTGACAAGCATTGGCTAATAAGAATTTAGATATCTGATAGAGCCATGGGAGTGAGAGGTGCTTCGGAAGCGTGGCAGCCGGAAGAAGGAAATTAGAATTGTTATATTCAACCCAAGAGCCACCTTGGCCTCAAAAGGCATGGATTTTTTAGGGGGGCATTATGGCTACACAAGGGAGAATATTATCAAGTGCTTGTGAATGAAAGACTGATGAAGTGGGTGCAGCCATCACAAGATCATCATCAGAGTTGCGTCATGCAGCCTTGGAATGTATTGAAAATCAAAACATATAGCCCAACATTTGTATCACGACTAAAGTTGCATAACTAACTCTAAATTAAGCATACAGGAGGACCTGTTTTTTTGTTAACCGCTCAACACAAAATAGCCACGTGCACACTTCCTTGGAACTTGTTTGGAGAAAATATCCTTTCTATTTTATTCAGCTTTGTCCAATTGTATTCCTCATACTGTAAAATAATATAAAATAATGTCATGGAATTCTAAGCAAATCTTGTCTGCTAAACGAACTAGTGTAGCCCACAGCCGTTGTAGGTCTCATGTCTTGTAGGTCTCATTTCATAGAACTTCTAAACAATGGCGGTTTGTCTACTTCATTTCTTTAGTCTACTCTCTGATCACTCCAGACAGCCCAGTGAATAAAACATGCTGGCAATACTAGTGTCAAACCAAGTTAGTCTTAGTAGAACGAAATAACATCTAACTTGTCATTGAAACAGTTCATCATAAAACAATAAACTTTTCATGCACAGTGGGAAGTTGCAATGAACAACAAGCTTTGCTGTGCAGTCTGGAGTTCATCAAGGACATGTAATGTCAGAACTGCAGATTTCAACCTAGCAATAGACTGGGTCATAACTTATGGAGGTCTAACTTGTGAAGATAACTTATAGACAGATAGAACCTGCTCTTACCATGATAAACAGATTTCCCAATCTCCCCCTCTTCTTCATCTTTAATGTTGACATTCAGCTCCAGTGTTTGACTGCGTTCTTCTAGCTTCACTGATGCCATCACTGGTTCCTACGGTGCAAACTGCACTCCACTGTCACAATCAGGACACAGTGACTTTAGGTTTGGACTCTGTGTGGAAGGATCCTAGTCATTAATAGATTCTGAGATCAACCTCCTGGTCTACTTCTGTGCATGTTACACCCCCTCGCTTTGTACTGTACGTATGAACACATTTTGAACAATGGCTGCCTTAAATGCTGTGGTGCGTACTAACACACTAGGAAAGGCTGTGGTAGACATGAGTCACCACAGGTGAGTTCACAGCTCTTTCACTCTGAGCATGCATATCAATGAGTCAACCTCAAATTGACCGTCAATACCAGTTCTACAAGACTACTAGCATAATCAACTGGGCATTTCAACAGGGTCTGTTGAAATGAATACTGTAGTGGTGTGAGAAAGGTTACACAAGCTTCCTCTCTGGTTCCATTCCCCAATAGTTAGTCGATCATTCCCGAATTATGGTGGTAATGCTGTCCCTGAACTTTGACACCATATAAAACCCTTTAAAAATGAGAAATAATATATATACAGTACCAGTCAAAAGTTAGGACACACCTACTCATTCCAGGGTTTTTCTTTATTTTTACTATTTTCTACATTGTAGAATAATAGTGAAGACATCAAAAATATGAAATAACACATTTGCAATCATGTAGTTTACAACAAATTGTTTAAAAAAATCAAAATTTATTTTAAATTTGAGATTCTTCAAAGTAGCCACCCTTTGACTTGACGACAGCTTTGCACACTCATGGCATTCTCTCAACCAGCTTATTTTGGTAGTCACCTGGAATTAATTTCAATTAACAGGTGTGCCTTGTTAAAAGTTATTTTGTGGAATTTCTTTTCTTCTTAATATGTTTGAGCCAAATCAAATCAAATTTTATTTGTCACATACACATGGTTAGCAGATGTTAATGCGAGTGTAGCGAAATGCTTGTGCTTCTAGTTCCGACAATGCAGTAATAACCAACAAGTAATCTAACTAACAATTCCAAAACTACTGTCTTGTACACAGTGTAAGGGGATAAAGAATATGTACATAAGGATATATGAATGAGTGATGGTACAGAGCAGCATAGGCAAGATACAGTAGATGGTATCGAGTACAGTATGTACAAATGAGATGAGTATGTAAACAAAGTGGCATAGTTTAAAGTGGCTAGTGATACATGTATTACATAAGGATACAGTCGATGATATAGAGTACAGTATATACGTATGCATATGAGATGAATAATGTAGGGTAAGTAACATTATATAAGGTAGCATTGTTTAAAGTGGCTAGTGATATATTTACATCATTTCCCATCAATTCCCATTATTAAAGTGGCTGGAGTTGAGTCAGTGTCAGTGTGTTGGCAGCAGCCACTCAATGTTAGTGGTGGCTGTTTAACAGTCTGATGGCCTTGAGATAGAAGCTGTTTTTCAGTCTCTCGGTCCCAGCTTTGATGCACCTGTACTGACCTCGCCTTCTGGATGATAGCGGGGTGAACAGGCAGTGGCTCGGGTGGTTGATGTCCTTGATGATCTTTATGGCCTTCCTGTGACATCGGGTGGTGTAGGTGTCCTGGAGGGCAGGTAGTTTGCCCCCGGTGATGCGTTGTGCAGACCTCACCACCCTCTGGAGAGCCTTACGGTTGAGGGCGGAGCAGTTGCCGTACCAGGCGGTGATACAGCCCGCCAGGATGCTCTCGATTGTGCATCTGTAGAAGTTTGTGAGTGCTTTTGGTGACAAGCCAAATTTCTTCAGCCTCCTGAGGTTGAAGAGGCGCTGCTGCGCCTTCTTCACAATGCTGTCTGTGTGAGTGGACCAATTCAGTTTGTCTGTGATGTGTATGCCGAGGAACTTAAAACTTGCTACCCTCTCCACTACTGTTCCATCGATGTGGATAGGGGGGTGTTCCCTCTGCTGTTTCCACAAGCCAATCAGTTGTCTTGTGACAAGGTAGGGGTGGTATACACAAGATAGCCCTATTTGGTACAATACCAAGTCCATAACATGGGAAGAACTGCTCAAATAAGCAAAGAGAAACAACAGTACATTACTACTTTAAGACATGAAGGTACATCAATCCAGAAAAGGTCAATAACTTTCACATTCCTACAAGCGCAGTCGCAAAAACCATCAAGCGCTATGATGAAACCGGCTCTCACGAGGACCGCCACAGGGAAGGAAGACCCAGAGTTACCTCTGCTACAGAGGATTAGAGTTCATTCGAGTTACCAGCCTCAGAAATTGCAGCCCAAATAAATGCTTCACAGAGTTCAAGTAACAGACACATACAGTGGGGAGAACAAGTATTTGATAACCTGCCAAATCGGCAGTGTTTCCTACTTACAAAGCATGTAGAGGTCTGTCATTTTTATCATAGATACACTTCAACTGTGAGAGACGGAATCTAAAACAAAATGCAGAAAATCACATTGTATGATTTTTAAGTAATTAATTAGCATTTCATTGCATGACTTGTTTTAGATTCCATCTCTCAGAGTTGAAGTGTATCTATGATAACAATTACAGACCTCTACATGCTTTGTAAGTAGGAAAACCTGCAAAATCGGCAGTGTATCAAATACTGTCCGGCGCCGACAGAGATGGCCGCCTCGCTTCACGTTCCTAGGAAACTATGCAGTTTTTTGTTTTTTTTACGTGTTATTTCTTACATTGGTACCCCAGGTCATCTTAGGTTTCATTACATACAGTCGAGAAGAACTACTGAATATAAGAGCAGCGTCAACTCACCATCAGTACGACCAAGAACATGACTTTCCCGGAGCGGATCCTGTGTTCTGCCTTTCACCCAGGACAACGGAATGGATCCCAGCCTGCGACCCAAAACAACAACGTCGTTAAAGAGGCAAACGAAGCGGTCTTCTGGTCAGGCTCCGGAGACGGGGCACATCGCGCGCCACTCCCTAGCATACTACTCGCCAATGTCCAGTCTCTTGACAACAAGGTTGATGAAATCCGAGCAAGGGTAGCATTCCAGAGGGACATCAGGAATGCATCGCGCCGACAGAAACAAACATCTTTCTGGTAAGAAGAGGGGTGGGGGTGTATGCTTTATGGTTAACGAGACATGGTGTGGTCACAACAACATACAGGAACTCAAGTCCTTCTGTTCACCTGATTTAGAATTCCTCACAATCAAATGTCGACCGCATTGTCTACCAAGGGAATTCTCTTCAATTATAATCACAGCCGTATATATTCCCCCCAAGTAGACACATCGATGGCTCTGAACTAACTTTATTTGACTCTTTGCAAACTGGAATCCATATATCCTGAGGCTGCATTCATTGTAACTAGGGATTTTAACAAGGCTAATCTGAAAACAAGACTCCCTAAATTGTATCAGCATATCGATTGCGCAACCAGAGCTGGTAAAACCTTGGATCATTGCTATTCTAACTTCCGCGATGCATATAAGGCCCTCCCCCACCCTCCTTTCGGAAAAGCTGACCACGACTCCATTTTGTTGCTCCCTGCCTACAGACAGAAGCTAAAACAAGAAGCTCCCACGCTGAGGTCTGTTCAACGCTGGTCCAACCAATCTGATTCCACGCTCCAAGACTGCTTCCATTACGTGGACTGGGATATGTTTCGTATTGCGTCAGACAACAACATTGACGAACACGCTGATTCGGTGAGCGAGTTCATTAGAACGTGCGTTGAAGATGTCGTTCCCATAGCAACGATTAAAACATTCCCAAACTAGAAACCGTGGATTGATGGCAGCATTCGCGTGAAACTGAAAGCGCGAACCACTGCTTTTAAATCAGGGCAAGGTGACCGGAAACATGACCGAATACAAACAGTGTAGCTATTCCCTCCGCAAGGCAATCAAACAAGCTAAGCGTCAGTATAGAGACAAAGTAGAATCGCAATTCAACGGCTCAGACACAAGAGGTATGTGGCAGGGTCTACAGTCAATCACGGATTACAAAAAGAAAACCAGCCCCGTCACAGACCAGGATGCCTTGCTCCCAGGCAGACTAAACTTTTTTGCCCGCTTTGAGGACAAAACAGTGCCACTGACACGGCCCGCAACCAAAACATGCGGACTCTCCTTCACTGCAGCCGAGGTGAGTAAAACATTTAAACGTGTTAACCCTCGCAAGGCTGCAGGCCCAGACGGCATCCCCAGCCGCTCCCTCAGAGCATGCGCAGACCAGCTGGCTGGTGTGTTTACGGACATATTCAATCGATCCCTATCCCAGTCTGCTGTCCCCACATGCTTCAAGGGGGCCACCATTGTTCCTGTTCCCAAGAAAGCTAAGGTAGCTGAGCTAAACGACTACCGCCCCGTAGCACTCACCTCCGTCATCATGAAGTGCTTTGAGAGACTAATCAAGGACCATATCACCTCCACCCTACCTGACACCCTAGACCCACTCCAATTTGCTTACCGCCCAAATAGGTCCACTGACGATGCAATCTCAACCACACTGCACACTGCCCTAACCCATCTGGACAAGAGGAATACCTATGTGAGAATGCTGTTCATCGACTACAGCTCAGCATTTAACACCATAGTACCCTCCAACCTCATCATCAAGTTCGAGACCCTGGGTCTCGACCCCGCCCTGTGCAACTGGGTACTGGACTTCCTGACGGGCCGCCCCCAGGTGGTGAGGGTAGGTAACATCTCCACCCCGCTGATCCTCAACACTGGGGCCCCACAAGGGTGCGTTCTGAGCCCTCTCCTGTACTCCCTGTTCACCCACGACTGCGTGGCCACGCACGCCTCCAACTCAATCATCAAGTTTGCGGACAACACAAGTGGTAGGCTTGATTACCAACAACGACGAGACGGCCTACAGGGAGGAGGTGAGGGCCCTCGGAGTGTGGTGTCAGGAAAATAACCTCACACTCAACGTCAACAAAACTAAGAAGATGATTGTGGACTTCAGGAAACAGCAGAGGGAACACGTCGATGGAACAGTAGTGGAGAGGGTAGTAAGTTTTAAGTTCCTCGGCATACACATCACAGACAAACTGAATTGGTCCACCCACACAGCAGCGCCTCTTCAACCTCAGGAGGCTGAAGAAATTCAGCTTGTCACCAAAAGCACTCACAAACTTCTACAGATGCACAATCGAGAGCATCCTGTCGGGCTGTATCACCGCCTGGTACGGCAACTGCTCAGCCCACAACCGTAAGGCTCTCCAGAGGGTAGTGAGGTCTGCACAACGCATCACCGGGGGAAAACTACCTGCCCTCCAGGACACCTACACCACCCGATGTCACAGGAAGGCCATAAAGATCATCAAGGACAACAACCACCCGAGCCACTGCCTGTTCACCCCGCTATCATCCAGAAGGCGAGGTCAGTACAGGTGCATCAAAGCTGGGACCGAGAGACTGAAAAACAGCTTCTATCTCAAGGCCATCAGACTGTTAAACAGCCACCTCTAACATTGAGTGGCTGCTGCCAACACACTGACTCAACTCCAGCCACTTTAATAATGGGAATTGATGGGAATTGATGTAAAATATATCACTAGCCACTTTAAACAATGCTACTTAATATAATGTTTACATACCCTACATTATTTATCTCATATGTATACACTGTACTCTATATCATCTACTGCATCTTTATGTAATACATGTATCACTAGCCACTTTAACTATGCCACTTTGTTTACATACTCATCTCATATGTATATACTGTACTCGATACCATCTACTGCATCTTGCCTATGCCGCTCTGTATCATCACTCATTCATATATATTTATGTACATATTCTTTATCCCTTTACACTTGTGTGTATAAGGTAGAAGTTTTGGAATTGTTAGCTAGATTACTCGTTGGTTATTACTGCATTGTCGGAACTAGAAGCACAAGCATTTCGCTACACTCGCATTAACATCTGCTAACCATGTGTATGTGACAAATAAAATTTGATTTTGCTGCAAAGAGGGCCTCCCGAGTGGCGCAGTGGTCTAGGGCACTGCATCGCAGCGCTAGCTGTGGCACCAGAGACTCTGGGTTCGCGCCCAGGCTCTGTCACAGCCGGCCGCGACCGGGAGGTCCGTGGGGCGATGCACAATTGGCCTAGCGTCGTCCAGGTTAGGGAGGGTTAGGATATCCTTGTCTCATCGCGCACCAGTGACTCCTGTGGCGGGCCGGATGCAGTGCGCGCTAACCAAGGTAGCCAGGTGCACGGTGTTTCCTCTGACACATTGGTGCAGCTGGCTTCCGGGTTGGAGGCGCGCTGTGTAGCAGTGCGGCTTGGTTGGGTTGTGTTTCGGAGGACACATGGCTTTCGACCTTCGTCTCTCCCGAGCCTGTAAGGGAGTTGTAGCGATGAGACAAGATAGTAATTACTAACAATTGGATACCACGAAAAGGGGGTATAAAAATACAATTGCTGCAAAGAAACCACTACTAAAGGACACCAATGAGAGGAAGGGAGTTGGGACTTGGGCCAAGAAACACAAGCAATAGACCAGTGGAAATCTGTACTTTGTCTGATGAGCCCAAATGAGATTATTGGTTCCAACCGCCGTGTTTTGTGAGACGCAGAGTAGGATGATCTCCGCATGTGTGGTTCCCACCGTGAAGCATGGAGGAGGTGGTGCGTGGGTGCTGTGCTCATGACACTGTCAGCAATTTATTTTGAATTCAAGGCACACTTAACCAGCATGGCCACCACAGCATTCTGCAGCGATACACCATCCCATCTGGTTTGCACTTAGTCGGACTATCATTTGTTTTTCAACAGGACAATGACCCAACACAGCTCCAGGCTGTGTAAGGGGTATTTGACCAAGGAGAGTGATGGAGTGCTGCATCACCCGACCTCAACCCAATTGAGGTGGTTTGGGATGTTTTTTTTCATTTAACCCTTATTTTACCAGGTAAGTGGACTGAGAACACATTCTCATTTACAGCAACGGCCTGGGGAATAGTTACAGAGGAGAGGAGGGGGATGAATGGGCCAATTGTAAGCTGGGGATGATTAGGTGACCGTGGTGGTATGAGGGCCAGATTTGGAATTTAGCCAGGACACCGGAGTTAATACTCCTACAATATGTTTCATGGGATCTTTAGTGCCCAGAGAGTCAGGACACCCATTTAGTGTCCCATCCGAAAGACAGGACCCAACACACGGCAATATCCCCAATCACTGTCCCCTGGGGCATTGGGATATTTTTTTATTTTGACCAGAGGAAAGAGTACCTCCTACTGGCCCTCCAAAACCACTTCCAGCAGCATCTGGTTTCCCATTTAAGGACTGACCAGGAGTGCTGTGAAAGAAACACAGCCAACGAGTGCTCAGCATATGTGGGAACTCCTTCAAGACTGTTGGAAAAGCATTCCAAGTGAAGCTGGTTGAGAGAATGCCAAGTGTCCAAAGCTGTCATCAAAGGGTGGCTACATTGAATAATCTAAAACATATTTTGATTTGCCCAGTTCCACCCGGGCAAGCATAATAGAACACCAGAACAGCTGCTCACCAATTTGACGGCTCCAACGCAGTTCCACTTCCGACACCACCAAAACATCCTCTATCCGATTGAATCTAAGCCTGTCACACAGTCAACTCCTTACTGTGGATTTATTTACCAACGTTTCATCAAACATCAGAAACTGGTTGTTGATGGTGATTTATGAAGTAATTTATTAATCTAAGATTATCTTGCTGCACTTTAAAAAGGCTTTGGATTTAAAAAGTTATTTTTGTATGGTCATTAATTCACCCCCTGCCTCTAGCTTTTTAGAAATGGGACAAATCTTAGAGGATTGTCGGCAGCACTACAAATATTTACAAAACAGTCACCTTTGGCCTCTAATCTGACTGGTTGTAACAAAGTATCTAAACAATTAAACCAAACAGGGAACAGACGGTTTACTTTTTAAAGGCAAACTTATACAGACACAAATGTCATTTAAAAGGGAAATTTGTCAGCTCGCTTTATTGCCCTTTCTTTACATTAAGATGTACATTAGACAAATGGTGACATCATTCCCCTAAAAAAGACCGTGACAACATACAGATAACGCTACCCAATTGAACACACCTTGGAAGTACAAGCAGTCACATCATAATCTATGAAGGAAGATGTGTTAGTCAGTCTATGGGTCAAACACTTGATACATTTCCTATCATGAAGCATGTCATGTGTTTCAGGTGTAAACAAATATACAGATAAATAACCAGTCCTTGCCAAAGGAATTATTGGGGAAAATGGAGGTAAATCTTGGAATGACCATACAAATTACAAACAAGCTGAATAAACCAAATACCAGGCTACAATCAAATTCTGTTTAAAATAGCAATTCTTATGTACTGCGTGTCCCATCAAACACTCAATTCATAGTTGTAACAAACTATATTCCCCAGATTAATAATTCTGCCTAGATTTGAGATATAAAAAAAGAAAATTGCTTTTGGTCAACTTCAATGTCACTGTATAACCACTGTCTAACCATCACAATGCCACTACAGCATGATCAGCCCCCAACTAGTTGAACAGAGACAGTTTTTTCAGGGTAGTGATTGCCTTGCAGGTAGTAACAAATACTGCATCATACTGTCATAAGTCTGTCTGCATGAAAGGAGCACACCAAACAAATACATTAACAATATTGCTTCCTGGTAATAGCCTCAATCTGATTTGACAAACCCCAAACATGAACATTACATGAGCTATATTGCAGGAAGAGATTTATAACAAAAAAAAAGAAAATGGCTTCTACTGTGTGTTACCCATCAAATGTCAACATTTCATATAGGTGCTCATTTGAATTACAGCTCTGGTGTACAATAACAAAGTGACCTGAAAAAACAAACACCTTGTAGCATTATAAATACCGCGCAAACAGAGTGGTTATAAATACATATGACGCAGTACGAATGGAAATATTTTAAAAGGCTAGCATTTGAGGTGCACATTAGCTGGCTGTCATTTAACTGCATCACGTGAGAAAAATTAGAGCGTCACCCAACCTCACATCTTCAAAAATCACCTGAATACAGAGCTGTTCCCCCCCCGAACAATGAACACAACAATAACACCAAAACTGTACCGAGTGTGCATTTGACATTTCAACTACAAAACAGCGCAGGCTAGCGCAGGCTAGCGATCCGTACACAGCCTCAGATATCACGGAGGTTAAATCCTTTTCCGTGTTTTAAGTGGCATCAATGTGACATATTGCGTTGGTCCATTAAATAACATGTGCTTTTGAGGGCTGAGGTCCAATGGAAGTTGCCACCTTATACTGTACATACAGGATGGTGTCTTGTTATTAGACAGGCTCCAAGTTCAGGGTGAGTCTCACTTGGATTTTAAACGTTGCAGTTTCTCTTCATAGACTTCCATTTCACTACCAGAGCTGGGTGACAAACGAGGCGGTTATCATCTCTGCCACTAGTGTAGCGCGAATAGGAAATAGCCAGTCATATTCACAACAGTCCACGATCAAGCTAAATCGCCACTGGCTCGGCGCACATCACAGTAAGCCCCTATTCTAGACGGCTCGAGGAGCAGGTTCCTTCATTCAGGGGCTAAGGAGTCACAAAGCCTATGGACAGATGAACTGGCCAAACTGCCAATACAGTTTTACAACACCTTGGGTTTACAGAGGTCAACCTGATCAATCAAGTAGGTGTATGAGCCTGATGACATGGTCACCAAAAGGTAGTGGTTAGAGCGGGGAGCTGTGTAGTGTGTGGGTGTTTACGTATGTGTGTGTAAGCGCATGCGTCAGTGTATGTGTGTATGTAAGGGGGAGGTGGTCCTGCTACGGGGGAACAGATGGACACTCAGCAGCCTGTCTGTCAGTCATCGTGACCCTCCTGTGACGACCCTGAGACAGCATCACTCCAAACCTCTCCCAACCCTGCCCTCTAATTGGCTGACTGCCACTACATAGAGCTGCTGCAGTATACAGTACAGAGATTCTCTGTGGTTCTTATGTGGTCTTCTCATGCTGGATCTGATAGTAACACGCCTGACGGACAGGGAAATAAAAATGAATATATTATACAGATAGGGAATAAATGAATCTATGAAGCAGTGTGTTAAAGTCTGCATCAATCACATTAATATGTTATGAGTATCTGAATAAGTTGAGTTTGAGTGCATGCATTTGGATGGTATCTGCCATAGAATGTATGCTGTGTGTGTGTGTGTGTGTGTATATATATACCTTGAGTGTGGTGAACATGATGCCGTGTTCTCCGTGCTGTACACAGGGGTCCATCAGGTCCTCTATCAGACTCACCTCTGACCCCAGGTTCCTGATCCTTAAGAGAAACATAGCCTTGGTTAACACAACGCAACCAGTCAAAAGTTTGAACACCTACTCATTCAAGGGTTTTTCTTTATTTTTTTACTATTTTCTACATTGTAGAATAATAGTGGAGACATCAAAACTATGAAATAACACATGACTCATGTAGTAACCAACAAAGTGTTAAACAAATCAAAACAGATTTTATATGAGATTCTTCAAAGTAGCCACCCTTTGCCTTGACAGCTTTGCACACATGGCATTCTCTCAACCAGCTTCACCTGGAACGTTTATCCAACAGTCTTGAAGCGGAGCACTTGTTGGCTGCTTTTCCTTCACTCTGCCCTCCAATTCATCCCATTTGGGTTGAGGTTGGGTGATTGTGGAGGCCAGGTCATCTGAAGCAGCATTCCATCACTATCCTTCTTGGTCAAATACCCCTTACACAGTCTGGATGTGTGTTGGGTGTTTGTCCTGTTGAAAAACAAATGATAATCCCACTAAGCCCCAACCAGATGGGATGGTGTATCGCTGCAGAATGCTGTGGTAGTCATGCTGGTTAAGTGTGCCTTGAATTCTAAAATTATACAGACCAAAGCACCCACACACCTCCTCCTCCATGCTTCATGGTGGGAACCACACATGCGGAGATCATCCCTTCACCTACTCAACATCTCGCAAAGACACGACGGTTGGAACCAAAAGTCTCAAATTTGGACTCAGACCAAAGGACAGGTTTCCACCACAATGTCCATTGCTTGTGTTTCTTGGCACAAGCAAGTCTCTTCTTATTGGTTTCCTTTAGTGGTTTCTTCTTCAGCAATTCGACCATGAAGGCCTGATTCACACAGTCTCCTCTGAACAGTTGATATGTGTGTTACTTGAACTCTGAAATATTTATTTGGGCTGAAATTTCTGAGGCTGGTAACTCTAATGAACTTGTCCTCTGAGGCAGAGGTAACTCTGGGCCTTCCTTTCCTGTGGCGGTCCTCATGAGCAAGTTTCATCATAGCGCTTGATGGTTTTTGCAACTGCAGTTGAAGAAACGATCATAGTGCTTTAAATTTTTGGGATTGACTGACCTTCATGTCTAAAATAATGGACTGTCTTTTTTGCTTATTTGAATTGTTCTTGCCATAATATGGACTTGTTATTGTACCAAATAGGGCTATCTTGTGTATACCAACACTACCTTGCCACAACGGATTGGCTCAAACGCATTAAGAAAAGATATTCCACAAATTAACTTTTAACAAGGTACACCTGTTAACTGAAATGCATTCCAGGTGATTACCTCATGAAGCTGGTTGAGAGAATGCCAAGCGTGTACAAAGCTGTCAAAGGCAAAGGGTGGCTACTTTGAAGAATCTCAAATATATTTTGATTTGTTTAACAATTTTTTGGTTACTACATGATTCCATGTGTGTTATTTCATAGTTTTGATGTCTTCACTATTATTCAACGATGTAGAAAATAGTAAAAATAAAGAAAAACCCTGGAATGAGTAGTTGTGTCCTAACTTTTGACTGGTACTGTAAATATATTTGTAGTTCTGATTGTAATTTGATGAAAATCAGATTTCTGTGCATCTCTCAGGAACAGAGACGTGTGTTCTCATCGACTCACCGGGCGCGCAGCACCACGTAGAGGAACACAGGAAACAGGTCGTCCATGGACCACAGGAAGTTATCCTCCAGAGATGACATCACTTCCTTTGTGATCTCCTCGAATGTCAGCTGGATCACCTGCAGCTTGTCGGATGGGGTGAACGTTGTGCTGACAAAAGAAACAGTCTTAATATACATCAACCACATTGAACTGCAATATCATAAGAGTGCATGAGACCCATTTATTCATGACGATATAGTACTGCTCTGGATAAAGCGTACCTGATCTGCTGTAAGGTCTCCGTTGCAGAGGCAAAGCAGGCGTCTTTTGTGCTGGACACAACCTAGAAAGACGACAATCTAATATGTACTTGATGTAATGTTGTAATTCACCCACAGGAGGGCAGTGTGATTCAGAATGTACTTAGTGTCATACCTCGGTCTTCTCCCCCAGCACTGGAACCGAAACCGGCCAAAACTTACTGAAAGCAAAAAGAGATGCATTTTAACATGCTATAATTACAGTTTTTTTCCAGGTCAGGACAGTCAGGTTACATGATTGATAAAAAAAATAAAAACTTGTGTCCTTTTCATTTAGCCTCGTACAACTATCCTGACCTCGCAAGCTTACATTCTGTTTCGCTACACGGATTCAACAGAATGTAAGATGGCGAGATCAGTAGAGGCTACTATTCATTCCCAACCTCATTGGTCAGTCCGAGAGAGACTCACTGTTGCACGCCGAGGAAGGCGAGCAGGGCCACGTCTGGCTGTTTGTTGAGGCGGAGGACACACTCCCAGTACACGTCGTCCTCCTTCTCCTTCTCCAGGGCGTACAGGGTGAAGAGAGGGGGGTAGAGACGAGGCAGCAACACCGGCAGGAGCAGAGCGGAGCTACTCACCACACGCCTGGGGAAACCCCACACACACACACAGGACATCATTCAACACACATTCAGGGGCTTAAATACGTAATTTTTCTTCTAGAAGGAAACAGTATTTAAAGAACAAGTGACATGTGCTCTTTTTACATAAGACATACTGTAACGTAATCTTCTATAGTTTTGTACATAATCCTCCATAGGTAGCACCCATTGGACCCTCCACTGCAAAACAGATCCATGATATAGATGTGTTCTCAATCAAATAAACACCCAAATACATAGCCTACATATTTATCTAGAAGTCATCTCTAAGACTATGGCTTCAGTATATGACTGCTGCGTAGCCACACCACTGAAGACTCTCCACAGGCTCCAACCAGGGAGGGTGGATATGCTATTGTCGTACCCAGGTTTGGGGGATTCTAGCTGGGTGTCTGCGCAGTTGGAGTCCTTCTTGTCCTGGGGGTCAGAGGATGGTTCAGGGATCGCTCCACCCTCCTCAGGCAGATCTGGAAACAGGAACCTGAAAGACAATCACCACACATTCAGTACATCACATGGCTTAAACAGGCTAGCCTAGGGCCAAACTGAATGGAAAAATAGTATCCAACTGTTTAAGGCAACACACACCTGACGAGCTGGAAGATGCGGGCCAGGTAGGACATGATCTCGTTGACAGCCTGCAGCAGAAGGCGGCGGTTGGCCCCCACCCCCACGTAGGTCATCCTGTAGACAGCCACCAGGGTCTCCATCAGCCTGCCCAGGGGGTGCAGGGGCATGTCACACGCCTGGGGGGGAGGGGCACAGAATGGAGGACAGAAGGTTCATGTGTGAGTTTCAGGATATTCATGTTTTGTGGTGTTAAGTCAGAGGTTAGAACTAAAGAGTAAATCAGTATGAACAAGGACACCTCAGGACGACGGTTCAGACATCTCTTCATGATTATTAGAAAAACAACTTCACCCATACTGAAAGATATTGCTTGTCAGACACGTTGGTCCATCAGCTGAGGGGGATTAGGCGGGTTAGTAAGTCACCTGGGGTCGTTGGCTCACCTTGATGAGGTAACGCCGGATACTGTCATACTTCTCCATGGTAACAGGACCAACATGATGCTGAGGGATGAACTCCAGACTCTCCAGCATTCTGTTTTGAGTCCGACTCAGGTTCATCTCCGGGCTGCAACACACACACCAATATCACTTAGACTACTGCACTGTGTGTGAGTGAGAGTGAAATAGCGAGTGAATGTGAGATGGAAGTACTGTGTGTGGTCTCTGTTCTCTCAACCTGTCTCTGTGCTGTCTCCTGCTGGTGGTCAAGGCTACAGCGATGTTCTCCCAGGCTCGCTGGTTCTCTCCCTGGCCAGGGGCCTCACAGCCCAGCCTCATCCAACACTCCTCAAACACTACCCTCCACTTCTCCTCCGGAGGCACTGCCAGGCGCCCCAGCTTACTGGAGACACACATACAAGGAATTAATACACATTTTCTATGTACACATTCACTTGACCGGGTTCATTTCAAAACGATCAAACCTTTTTTCAAGGCATAGATGCAAAAAGATGTCCTGCAGACAGACAGCCTTGCAATTTATTTGTACACACACACATACATACACACACATATATATACACACATATATATACACACATACATCTTTTTTTTAAAACACTAAAGATCAAAACCAAAAATCTTTGAATATGCTAATCCTCCACCATACTAAAACCAATGGCACAGAGACGTACACAGCGCGACCCTTGTCCCCGTCTGAGTCGTAGAGGTTGGGTTTGAAGAAGGATCCGGTGACCTTCAGGCCGGAGCCCCACTCCCCGGTGAAGGAGCCCTCAAAGTAGTCCCCATTAGGCATAGTCAGCACACCCTGAGAGATAGGGACAGCAATGTGCTGTATTATACACGTGTCTGCTTAAATGTATGTGGCTAAGCGAAAATATGTATGAGTGCAAGCTGTGTGTGTGTGTGAGAGACAGACAGAGTGTTCAGGCTTGTTTGTGTGCCGCTCCTCTTTCACTGACCTTTCCGTTGAGAGTCCAGTCCTCCGAGAACTCTCCTTCATATGTGGTGTTGTCCTCAGACAGCAGGACCCCTGTGCCCTGAGACAGCGAGAAAAAAAAAAGAAGCAAAATGGAGAGGTGATCTTCTTCCTCTCCTCTAACACCTTGGTGCTAACGTTCAGCTAGCATCAGGAGGAAGAACCGCACTGACCAGAACTCACCTGCATCTTGTTGTTGTTGAAGGCTCCCTCGTAGTACAGGCCAAACTGGGTTACTATGACGCCCGTGCCCTGCCGCTGGTCATCCTGCCACATGCCCATGTACTTCTCTCCTCTGACGGAACAACACAGGTCACCACGTAACATCAGTACTTCAGATACACTAATACCCCTTTCACACTATCAATCCAACCCCAACCGTACTGAGCTAGCTGGATGCGTAACCAGGCCAGTTCGGTACAGTTTAGCGCGGTAGGATGAAAAGGGAGGGCTGGAGCGGTCCACTACCTGATGATGTCATCAAAGACGCCGTAGCCCGTCTTCTTGTCGTGCACCCATTGGCCGATGAAGACGCTGGGGGAGGAGGAGTTCAGCGTGCCGCTGCGCAGCATCCCGTGACCGTGGCGCATGTTGTCCTGGAACGAGCCCTCGTACAACTCACCTGTAGCATACCTGCATAGATGACAGTCACATTGGTAGGATACACAGCGGAAACCCTACAGCCGATGTACACATAGACATGCCTGCAAACTCCAGGTCAAGCTTTTTTTTTTTTTTTTTAAGTGATTTTTAATCTTAAGGGTCTTTGTTAAATAACGTTGGAACTCGTCACAAAGGCAAACAGACTCACTTGTACGTTCCGATGCCGTGCATCTTCCCTTCTTTCCAGTGGCCTTGATAGTGGTTGTTCAGGTTCAACGTCTTGCTGGGCATAACGTAATCTCCAAAACTACGACCCATAAACAAATAGCAGAACAATGAGAAATGCCTTTATTTCTGACTAGGGTGATTGATACATTGATTTATTGATCGATTTACACTGACTGACCCATCCTCCAGTCCGTTCTTGAACGTCCCCGTGTAAATTCTCCCATCAAGCCACTTCACCATACCCCTGGAAACAAGGACACATACACAACAAGTCAGCGCTTTCCTACAACCCCTCAATTTTCAATTCATTGTGACTGTACAGAAGTGGAACCAGAAGTACAAGGTCTTGATTCCCTCCTTCCCCAGCTAGACCCACCTCCCATTGGGCTTGCCGGCCAGCCAGCGACCCTCGTAGGTGGCCTCCTTCAGACGGCTGTCCTTGTAGAAGGTGTAGGAAGCGGTCCGGGAGATGGGAGGCTCCGCCCTCTGCCCTGCCCCTGAGCCTGACTGCCCCGCCCCAGTCATGGCCTGGTCCACCGCCTGGTTGATTGAGCGAAGCCACTTGGCCTGGAGAACACAGGTCGGTTAATAGTCATATTGAAGTGAATTTTATTTAACTGAATGGGTTGTTACACCATCTGTCACCACACGCTCCACAAACAGAACCCAACTAGGCAGCTTTAGCTCTACAAAGACAACCACTACATACTTGTAACCTGAGCAGGTGAGTAGTGAAGCCTGGCTATTGGCTAGTGGCCTACCTTCTCCATGGAAGAACAGGCCAACAGGGTGAAGGTCTCCTCAGGTGAGATCAACTTCAGTCCATGCCTGGATGGAACATAGCACAGCTCAGCTGAGGCAGCGTTTCCCTAACTCGGTCCTGGGGACCCCAAGGGGTGCACGTTTTGGTTTTTGCCCTAGCACTACACAGCTGATTCAAATGATCAAAGCTTGATGATTAGTTGAATCAGCTGTGTAGTGCTTGGGAAAAAAATAAAATAAATTGTGCACCCTTTGGGGTCCCCAGGACCGAGTTTGGGAAACGCTGAGCTAAGGGGTCAACAACACACCAGTTAAACACTGATTGGACAGATAGGGTGATTGACAGACTCACAGGCCAGTGTTCTCCTCCGGGATGGGCTCGACCCACAGTGTGGCCAATGGGAAGACGTGGTGGGTGGAGAACTGCAGGAGAGGGAGGGGAGAGCGAGACCTCAGTATGCCGATACACTCAGCTACAGTACACTGGTTCAACAGTCAGGGAAGTAGTCAGGGCACTGGAGCTAACACAGTCACATGACCTAGGAGATGCCAATATGCATGGCACACGGAAAGGCGAGGGCGACAGGGCACGAGGCAGGCCGACAGACAGCACACATACGGTGGAACCGACGGGGATTAAAAACGCTCACTACGTCATCAAAACACAAGAAAATGCTCTCCTGGGAATTAAACATAAATCAAAAAGGAACAGAAACTGTTTGAGAGAAGTGAACCTGAGACGGCTGATCCTCACGTGTTGTGTCACATGGTTTCAGAGTAATGATAACTAAGGCTCCAGATAGCAAAAACAAACAAAAAAAAAGGTTTTAAAAATGGCCCAAATGGCATCTTAGTTAAATAACCAAGACGCACACGTTGGGAAGACCCAATAACGTCAGTCTTAACTTTTTAGATTTGTGTTTATATTGATGTCTATGTTGCTATGACGAGGTCATAGAAGTAGGCAATATACTACAGAGCCTTAGTTATTAAAAAGTATCAGTTCAGCTTTAAAAACACAGTATCCTGAGGCTAGCATCAGAGGGCAAGGGGGCACTGGGCTCGGCTGAGGAGAAGCTGCACACTGTAGAGTGGGGTACAGATCCCGCTCTGGGGCTCCTGATGTTCAGGAGCAGTTGTATTAGTTAAAGCCTGAGGGAGAAGGCAGAGAAGGTAAATAACCACCATTTTTTACGCTTTACTGCGAGCTTCAAGAAATCAAGGCTTATTCCAGCCAGGTGTTAGTACACCATATGTGCATGAAGAAGATCAGAAAAACTGTGTCTGTCTGTCTGTCTGTGTGGGTGTTGCTTCAAGCTGGGAAGCCAGTGTTTGTGGTTTAGGACAGGCAGAAGGTGCCTAAAGAGCTGCTACATCAAACCTACATCCTAAGCCAAGCCCTGGCCACATGGGGGCGCTGCATATGACTAGGGGTCAGTACACTGGCTGCTGCATACTTACAAGGCTTTTATAGGGAACCACTCCCTGATAGGACAAAGACAAACACACAACTTGATAGGAGTCAGTCAACACACCAGATATATTCATATCAAATGCTCTGAGGGTGTTAACCCATTTTTTTTAAGTGAAAGAAAGAACGAACAAACTAAAAGGACATTGGCACCTTTGTAAGAACCAGCTGTAAGAGCTGTGAGGAGCTGTGTTTACCTGAGCGTGGACGAGTGCATCGTTGAAGAGGATGAACCAGTTGACAGAGAACCTTCCAGAGTTCTGTAGCGTCAGGGCCTTGTTACTGCTCTCACAGATCAGCCTCCGGCGGGGCTTACGCAGGGAATCCTGGAACAGGATCGCCAGGTTAAATGGGATAAGAGGTTGGTAAACTGGAGATTTTGGGCTGAATAAAAGCTCTTATACCCATTTCACACTATGGAGCCAAACCCAAACCAAGCTGTACTGTGGTGGCCTGACTATAAATCCACCATAGTTGCTGGAACCATTGAAAGGACAATGTGAAAAGAAAATATCTGAGCGAGCACAGTATGGTTGGCATTGGCTCAATAGTGTGAATCTGGCACGGACTACTGTGGTCAAACCAACTGACCAGGCCACTGACCGTCATCTTGCCAGGGAAGCTCTTCCAGAAGTGGTATGTGTACTCTGCCTCTTTCCTCCTCCTCTTCAGATGAAGAGCCAGGGCCTCAAACTTAGAGCAGCCGTCCTGCAGCTTCTGGTAGTCCACTGAGCTCTGGAGAGACCGAGAGAAAGAGAGACCGAGAGAGAGAGAGACACAAGAAAGTGAGAGTATGTATGAAGGTGTGTGAGCGTGTGCGTGTGTGTGTGTGTGTGTGCACGCCCCGGTCCTAGTTCCTCTACGTACCACCTCGAAGCAGGTTCCCAGTTTGAGCAGCAGCCTGCCATACTCGTGAAGGTGTCTCATGGGCAGGTAGAAGAGCGTCACCAACAGGTCACTCAGAGGAATGTTCTCCTCGCTGGACTCTGCCAGCCGCTGCAACAGCTCTGGACACTTCCCAAAGAATTCTCTGAGCAGAGGAACAGAAGATGGTGGAGGGGATGGAGGGAGGACGGGGAAGAGAGGAGAGATGGAAAAGGAAATAAGAGATTTCCTGTTTTAATTCACTGTTCCAGTTAAAAGCATGAGAAGGGTAATTTAGTCACTCTTGGTTGAAGCCTTGATGAAGAAACACATTGGTTTATAATTAAGCAATAAGGCACCTCGGGGGTTTGTGGTATATGGCCAATATACCACGACGCAACATGGAGTCCCTGGATACAGCCCTTAGCCTGATATATTGGCCATATACCACAAACCCCCAAGGTGCCCTATCGCTATTATAAACTGGTTACCCACGTAATTAGAATAGTATATATAAAAAAAAAAAATGTTTTGTCATACCCGTGGTACTGTCAGCCAATCAACATTAAGGACTCTTACCACCCGTTTCATAATTAAAAATAATCCATAAGAATTAATCCTTTGACTTTTCCCTTTCCAATTAAAGCTGCATGAGCTTCCTGAGTCTCGTGTGCAGAATTACGAGGCATCAAACAGCTGTCCTCTGACACAGGCCTAGGTCAATGTCAAGGATAATGAGCACACAGGTCAATGTCCAGGATAATGAGCACACGGGCCTAGGTCAATGAGCACACGGGCCTAGGTCAATGAGCACACGGGCCTAGGTCAATGAGCACACAGGCCTAGGTCAATGAGCACACAGGCCTAGGTCAATGTCAAGGATAATGAGCACACAGGCCTAGGTCAATGTCAAGGATAATGAGCACACAGGCCTAGGTCAATGTCAAGGATAATGAGCACACAGGCCTAGGTCAATGTCAAGGATAATGAGCACACAGGCCTAGGTCAATGGTAAAGATAATGAACATATAGTATAATGGGCACGCAAATGGTAAGGATAATAAGCTAGGGCTGCTAGATGTCCTAGTGTGTGTACACACTCACAGCGAGGGCTTGGCCAGAGCCTGGAAGCCCCCCATCACCAGGAAGTTACCCACAGAGCAGCAGTACCTGGCAGGGAGCGATGAGGAGGGAGAAGGAATGGAAAGAGGAGAGAAGGAGAGGTCATTATCCACACAGAACTGCATGTAAACAACCTGTTAAAAACCAGTGGGAGTGTCAGACATTGTGCGTTTGTGTACACAACAGTACATACTCATTGTACGTGTCCAGGAAGATGCTGGCATGCTCCAGCATAACCAGGCTTTTAAACTCCCGGCGGCGGCGAAGGTTGGCGGTGAGGGAGGCAGAGTGCTGGCCAGTCAGGTGACACAGGCGGCTATAACACCTCGCCAGGCTCCGTAGCAGCACTGTGGACGCCGGGCCTAGAGCTGTACTCAACGACTCTGAGAGGTAGACGGAGAACACACCACACACACACTCCTGTTAACAAACACCATGTGAAAGAACACACACATCCAAGAGAAATCAACCTAATACTTACTAACTTTATTTCAGCACACAGTTAACCAAAAGTTACAGGTCTGTACGAACAACAACATTATGTAAGCTTTATGCCAGATCTTTTTGAACACGGACTGTTCACTTTTTTTTGTTGCTTTTGATTGGACATGGTTACCATTATAATAAAATTAAAAAAAACGAATCCTTCCCTCTCTCCCTAACCTCTGACCCATGGCCTCTGTCCAGCGGAGCTGTAGCGGCAGCAGTAGTTCTCACCCAGGTCCAACAAGGGGCGCAGGATGTGGTTCTTCACAGAGCTCAGCTTGCAGTAGAACTTCCTCTCAGCAGCAGCCAGCTCGTGGAGGCTGGCGATGAAACCCATGACGTTGCGGTCGGCTAGCGCCACGCAGCTCTGGCCCCCCGCAAACACACCGCTCACGTAGCCCAACTAAAACACGGATACACAAACCCACACACACCACCGTCAGGCCAAATGGCAGTTGAAATCACAAAGCAGATGCTTACTACAATAAAAGTGGAACACAGCAGGGGTTCAGTACTGTGTGTGTGTTATCCACTACTCACGTTCATGCAGAAGGGGAGCAGCACTGGTTGCTGGGTGTAGCTGTACCCCTCCGTCTGGTCCTGGGTTGCGTCCTGCGCCCCCTCTCTGACCTGCTGTCCGCTATAGTAAAGGATGGGCTGATAACAGTCCCCATCGGCCAGGAGGAGGGTGTGCTGCGCCCCCGCACCCACGTCCCAGACACGGATCCCCTCAGACAGCTACAGGGTCACACCAGGGACAAACAGAGCAGATCAGATCACTGTACATACAGTCTTGTGTTGCGCTAGGCTTCTACAACTCGGTGGCCTTGTGGTTAGAGTCAACCCCGAGAATGGAAGGTTGGGAGCTCGATCCCCGGCCAAGTCATACCAAAGACTGTAAAAATGGGACCTGACGCGTCTCTGTTTGGCAATCAGCATTAAGGAGATAGATTGGAGGGAAGGCTCTGCGATAGACTAGTGTCCTGTGAAGGGGGTGTATTTGTACATCAAGCTGCCTTATGCTACAAATAAAGGAGATACACGCCAAGGCTACTCACGCTTATACAAACAGTCCTGCACAAATTCAATAGTTATATATTTGTCCTATGATATGCGATCACTAAGCAGCGGAGGGTGCTTTTCCATTGAGACTTAGCCCCACACCAGGGTGTCTCCTGTGTTTTATGTTGAGGTAGTCTTATTGTGTTTCCATCAGAAACAACAACCTCCGCATCATTCAAGACCGTTGCTTCGTGAGGTGTTCAAGTTCACAGTTAGTTAAATAAAAATCAGAAAATAACCCAGGGCTTGGCTCCAAGTCAGAGCAGGGCCGCTGGAGCCATGGCCCAGTGAGACGCAGGAGCAGGCGAGCGTTGAAGGAAACAGAAAAGTCTCAGCCTTTGGGGGTAAAACACTGGGTTAAATCCCCAGTGGAAATGTGGCGTTATTGTTCTACGACGGAGAGTGCTTTAAATCGCTGTTGCAGAGTTTAGTCATGTGGGTATATAAGGTTAGCAGTGTTTCTCCTAAGACTGTTTTCAGCAGCCGTGGCCAAGGTAGCAGGGAGCCAAAGAACACCCTTCACATGCATTGCCCAGCGGTGGGGCATCGCTGGTGAATGAATAAAGGAGGAACACTGGCTTAGTGTGTGGTAAAGATTACTGTATGGGCACCATTTTCCTCAATTATAGAAACACACTTACCTTGGCAAGGCGAGGGATAGTAGTAGGAGATGCCATGTGTCCCAGCTGGCCAGAGCTGTTACTACCCCAGGAGAAGACCTTGAACACACACACACGCACACAAACACACAAAATGTTCACACAGTTGGGAGGAATCCCTCAAGACTCCCATGAGGAGTGATAATGTAGTTTCTGACCTGGGACTGTGCAGTCAGGGCCAGGGAGTGATGTGCCCCAGCAGCCACAAGCACCACCTCCTTACTGCTCAGGCACTTGATGCACAGTGGCTGCAGCCTGCAGGTCAGAAACACCTCTCAGTCAACAACCAGGGCCAAAGCATTTCAGAGTAGGAGTGCTGATCTAGGATCAGGTCCGACCTGTCCATGTAATCTTATTTATCTCAAAAGCCAAACAGATTCTAGGTCAGATTTAGCGTTCATACTATGATGCTTTAATGGCCTACACAACTGTCAATCATCATGGTTCTCATCCCCCAGCGATTGATGAAGTGGACACTGACCTGGGGAGGTTGTCCCCGTGGCCTAGCTGGCCCTCCTCGCCCCGCCCCCAGCTCCACACCTCGGTCTGCAGGGAGGGGAGCAGCTCCCCCGCCTCTGGGAGCCCTCCCACAGGGGTGAGGGGCACCGCTCGCACCCTGGGCCGGCTGGCCCTCCGCAGCAACCTGGGGGACACTAGACGGAGACAGACCAATATGTTTCTTAAAATGGTACATTTTCTACGCTTCCTCTCAAACCATGTTCAGTTACGACGGTCAACTGCTGTTAATGTTACAGATGAAGTCCTCTCTGTTCCACAGGTGAGTGTAAACAACTAAAGAAATGCTCAGGATGACTGGTTTAGTCATGGAGTGATCTTCGTCTACTCTGGAAATACAAAACATTTCTAAGCCCCTGCAATAACCCAGAAACGCAGCCCTCACAGCATCCTCCAGACGACGAGGCATTGAGCCCCGCTGGAGACAGGTCCTGCACCACAGTAAGAGTATGGGAGGGACTGTTAATGATGATGATGAGAGAGCGAGAGAGCGAGAGGTCTGCCAGCCCAGAGAGAGAGAGAGCGGTCTGCCAGCCCAGAGAGAGAGAGAGAGCGGTCTGCCAGCCCAGAGAGAGAGAGAGAGCGGTCTGCCAGCCCAGAGAGAGAGAGAGAGAGAGAGAGAGAGAGGTCTGCCAGCCCAGAGAGAGAGAGAGAGAGCGGTCTGCCAGCCCAGAGAGAGCGGTCTGCCAGCCCAGAGAGAGAGAGAGAGCGGTCTGCCAGCCCAGAGAGAGAGAGAGAGAGAGCGGTCTGCCAGCCCAGAGAGAGAGAGAGAGAGAGAGAGAGCGGTCTGCCAGCCCAGAGAGAGAGAGAGAGAGAGAGAGAGCGGTCTGCCAGCCCAGAGAGAGAGAGAGAGAGCGGTCTGCCAGCCCAGAGAGAGCGGTCTGCCAGCCCAGAGAGAGCGGTCTGCCAGCCCAGAGAGAGCGGTCTGCCAGCCCAGAGAGAGCGGTCTGCCAGCCCAGAGAGAGCGGTCTGCCAGCCCAGAGAGAGCGGTCTGCCAGCCCAGAGAGAGCGGTCTGCCAGCCCAGAGAGAGCGGTCTGCCAGCCCAGAGAGAGCGGTCTGCCAGCCCAGAGAGAGCGGTCTGCCAGCCCAGAGAGAGCGGTCTGCCAGCCCAGAGAGAGCGGTCTGCCAGCCCAGAGAGAGCGGTCTGCCAGCCCAGAGAGAGCGGTCTGCCAGCCCAGAGAGAGCGGTCTGCCAGCCCAGAGAGAGCGGTCTGCCAGCCCAGAGAGAGAGAGAGCGGTCTGCCAGCCCAGAGAGAGAGAGAGAGCGGTCTGCCAGCCCAGAGAGAGAGAGAGAGCGGTCTGCCAGCCCAGAGAGAGAGAGAGAGCGGTCTGCCAGCCCAGAGAGAGAGAGAGAGCGGTCTGCCAGCCCAGAGAGAGAGAGAGAGCGGTCTGCCAGCCCAGAGAGAGAGAGAGAGCGGTCTGCCAGCCCAGAGAGAGAGAGAGCGGTCTGCCAGCCCAGAGAGAGAGAGAGAGCGGTCTGCCAGCCCAGAGAGAGAGAGAGCGGTCTGCCAGCCCAGAGAGAGAGAGAGAGCGGTCTGCCAGCCCAGAGAGAGAGAGCAGTCTGCCAGCCCAGAGAGAGAGAGCAGTCTGCCAGCCCAGAGAGAGAGAGAGCGGTCTGCCAGCCCAGAGAGAGAGAGAGCGGTCTGCCAGCCCAGAGAGAGAGAGAGCGGTCTGCCAGCCCAGAGAGAGAGAGAGCGGTCTGCCAGCCCAGAGAGAGAGAGAGCGGTCTGCCAGCCCAGAGAGAGAGAGAGCGGTCTGCCAGCCCAGAGAGAGAGAGAGCGGTCTGCCAGCCCAGAGAGAGAGAGAGCGGTCTGCCAGCCCAGAGAGAGAGCGGTGAGCTGTCTATCCCCTTCTTGGCTGCAGCAGAGAGCTAATAATAATCATTTGGTGGGTGTTTAATTTGTACTGTTTCACAGTACATGTTCAAGCGTGTATTATACCCATGTGTCATATTAGTTTCTTGCATATCCAAAATTCACTTAAGACAACCTCAGAGAGCTAGGGACAAATCCTACTTTTCAGCTTTCACCCTACCAAAGTGACAATAGAGGATTCCTCCGTTACTGCAGGCCCTACCACTGACTGTGTTTCTCAAGAGATTATTAGGCAATCTTGCCCCCCCCACACACAGATATATATTTTTTCACACCGACTTACCCAGCTCTCTCTCTCCTTCCCTCTCGCTCCCTTCTCCATCTTATTCTCACACCCTCCCCTCCTCTCTCTCATTCCTTACTGTAACCCTTCTGGTTAAGTCCTCACATTAATATGGCCTCACATTCCTCTATGGCGGAGTGCTTTAATCTCAGAACAAAAACCACCGTACACACACACACACATAGTTCGCAGACTGGATGAGTGGGGGGACACACGCATACTTACACATCAGAGTATAGGAGGAAGATAAGGATAAGAGGCGATGAGCAGAGAAGGAGGATAAGAGACGAACAGCGTATCTACCCTGAGAGAGGAGTCCAGGCAGAGAGAGACGTCGACTCAGGCCCTCGGCTTCTTCCTCACGGATATCCCCCGTGCTGCAGCTCTTCTTCCCCTGCATGGACTCCTCCAGACGCACCCGCACCTCCGCGGGTCCCCCTGGAAACCCACCGGGTACTCCTGCTACACCCCCAACCCCAGGGTAGTAGTAGTTAATCATCTTCTTCAGGGACAGAGCCTCGTAGGTGGAGACCACTCTCTCGCCCACGGCGGAGGCACAGGATGAGACCAGGTTGTTGAGGGCAGAGCTGGTGGTCACTGGCATGCCCCCGGGGATGAGGTCAGAGGTCAGGAGGTCAAGGCTATCTGCTGGGGGCTGAAACAAACACAAGGTGCATTAGGCAACACACAAAAGAAAACTGACAGAAACAGGAAGAGTTCCTATGACCTGTAAGAAAAGCGTATTTTGCGTGCCTTAATGAACACAACCCAGGAAACACAGCGTGACAGCTCATTGTCACTTTTCAAAGACCTCAAACTACAAGAAAGTCAATTTGTCACCCACCAAGTACGCACATATGGGTAACTTTAGGCTTAAAGCATCAACTCATCATTACTAACCTGAAAACTTGCTCCTGCTATGGTCATCTTGGCAGTCTCCTCAGCCAAAGAGGTGTCAGACAGTTTCTTGAGATATTCTTTCACTGCCTGATCATCAGGGTAGGGGGAGTTCTGAGACCTTGCACCCCCCACACCTCCAACAGCTCGATCAGAGTCTGTCCCAGAAGCAGAGATGTCAGCATCTGTGGTGGTCAAGACTTCCCCATTCTGTGCCACTGTCCTCCCCCTCTCATAGTCTGTATGTTCTGTTATGGAGGGATGGGGACCTGGCGCTGAGTCAGAGGCATGAGAGGAGAGGAGGGGCTCTGAAGGGGAGCTCAGAAGCCCTAGTGGAGGGGACCTTCCAGGCCCCAGCCTGGTCTCTCCTTCAGCCAGCAACTCCACCCCTAGGGGGCAGTAATGACTATCTGAGATAATGACGTGGTCCTCCTTGTCCGTCATGGTGTAGAGCAGCTGGTTGCACTGGCCACACTTGTCTGGCAGGGGCCGCCGGGACTCCTGAGGTGGTAGGCAACGCACCAAGGCAAGGCTGTGGAAGGCCCCACAGGCCACCTGAAGGACGTATCTGCCCACCAGGTGCTCCACCTTTTGGGGCTTCCAAACGGGGAAGATGGTGGTGACCAGGCCCAGCTGGCAGCCGCTGCCCCAGGCCCACACCTCGTGCTGGGCAGAGAGAGCAAGGGAGTGCTGCTCCCCGCAGGCCAGCTCCAGGACCCGGATGGTATGGGGGGGGCTGGTGTCGGGGTCCATGACAGCCACTGGAGTAGGATTGGGGACTACAGTGAGGCTGGACAGGCCACACTGGCCAAACGAGTTCTCCCCCCACATGTGGACCCCGCCGTCCTCAGTAAGCGCCCCGCTATGGAAACTGCCCGCTGCCACGGCGACCACGCGCTGGCCACTGAGAGCGCTCTCTAGGACAGGCTTCAGGGGGCCCACCTCTGACACCTGGCTCTGTTTCCATGGGAACTCACCGAAGCTGTACACCTGCCCGCCTAAATACATCACAACATTCCAGTTATTAGACAAGAGGATCTGTTAGAAATGATTGCCAGTAGTATGTGTACATAAGTAATTTTAAAAAACAAAGCAAAATAAATTTATATTTTAATTATAGATCAAGCAGGCTAATCATAAATGTCAGAGTTTTGCCATTATATCAAAGGCTGTCCATTGACTCTCACCCTCCACCAGTAGAACCCCATGGCGTGTCCCCAGGGCAGCCTGCAGCACAGGCCTGGACAGGAGCACTCTCTCTGGGGTGACACTATAGGAGTAGCCCTTCCAGGTGTGGAGCGACCCTCGCTCCCCTGAACTGTCCTCCTCATCAGAGCTGTAGAATACATACAGAAGTAGACAGTCAGTCAAACAGACAGACAGAGACAAGTCATGTCTCAAGGATTCTGAACAACCACACTGATAAAGCATACATTGTTTTTGAATTACCAAGACAAAACATGCCCTGGAACAGAAGTTATAGTAGCTAGCTAGAGAAACAACAAGAGCTTTGTGAGGACAGACTTACACAAATAATATTATTTGTTGTCATACGATGATCACATAACATTTATTGACAACACCCTACCTACGGGCTACATACCTTTTCCTCTGGGACTCCATCACTGAGATTTATCCATGGCAATGCTGATGCATAGACTGGTGAAATTCAACTTGAAAAACTCCAAATCCGTTTCTAAATTCAGCCCTGTATCGAATACGGTAAACAACATTGGACACAAGACAACTTACAAAAATGACTAGCTAATGGTAACACTGCCTAACTGAATTGCATACAGACCCTACAGGTAGCTAGGGTGGCTTCAGAATAACCAGCACGAGTGACAGTACGCGAAAGCTTGTGTTGTTGTTGACAGGAGAGAGAGAGAGCGAGAGAGAGAGTTTCTTTTCACGGTTTACATGGCTAGCTGTCAATCATGTGGGAGTGAGGTAAACTAGCTAACACTGACCCCCCCCCCCCCTATTTGAGTAGCCAGCTAACTAACGTTAGCTAGATACTATTAGCTATTTATTTGATGAAATACTATTTTCAGTCCATTAGCTAATGCGTTTGCTTGAAATGACGCAACTAGCTAGGAGAATTACGTCATGCCATAATTACTAGATGCCTACCAAAGCCTTTGACAGTCTCAATACTGTATTGACTTCGTTATAGTCTCCGTATAACTAACGTTAAATAGCAACCCGGAGCTGACATGTATCCTCCCACTTGCTCCTTGTACTGTAGCTACTAACCATGTATTATTTACAATCTGAGATACAATTGTCTTTCACTTACCGGTCCCCTGACCATATCCATTTTTTCATAAACCTGTGAAATGTACAGCGACTGAGTCATGCAAGGGATTAGCTGGCTAGCTAATTGCTATCCTTTTTATTTTCGCTTTGTCGTTGTGACCACAAGTTGAACGGAAGCCGAGAGGCCTCAAAGCGTGCGTATTTTCTTGCCTTTCAAAAAATAAATTATTACATCGATTCTGTCAAGTAGCTTAGCTTTGTTAGCTATCTATTTTGAAATACACCAGATATGGAATTCTGCTGTTTTACACTGTAATTTCCTATTTGATTAATGTGTGTCAATGTCAAGGTGAAAAACGGGTGCAGGTACAAGGTGCAGGTAGGTGATACGTTTTTTTTTTTTCAATTTGTACATTTTGGAAAAATATAGCTGCGAGCAGCAATGATCGGGGTCCACAAGATGAGAAAGGACAATATCAGTTGGATAACAAAGCAAGCACTCTGTCATGTAGGAACTATCTTTCTTTATGTGCAATCAGTGAAAAAATTATGATAAGTATTTTTAGATTTAGAGTATGTGCTAACTTGTATCTATAGGTACAGTGCAGTCATATTTGAATGACTCTAAATACAAAATCTGGAGTGACTCTGACATACAGTGGGAAGAAAAAGTATGTGAACCCTTTAGAATTACCTGGATTTCTGCATAAATTGGTCATAAAATTTGATCTGATTTTCATCTAAGTCACAACAATAGACAAACAGTCTGCTTAAACTAATAACACCTTCCTTTGGCAGCAATAACCTCAACCAAATGTTTTCTGTTGTTGCGGATCAGACCTGCACAATGGTCAGGCTAAATTTTGGACCATTCCTCTTTACAAAACAGTTTCAAATCCACAATATTCTTGGGATGTCTGGCGTGAACTGCTCTCTTGAGGTCATGCCACAGCATCACAATCGGGTTGAGGTCAGGACTGACTGGGCCACTCCAGAAGGCACATTTTCTTCTGTTCAAGCCATTCTGTTGTTGATTTACTTCTGTCGTTTGTGTTGTTGTCCTGTTTCATCACCTAACTTATTTTGCATTGGCAGACAGATAGCCTTACATTCTCCTGCAAAATGTCTTGATAAAGTTGGGAATTCATTTTTCCATCGATGATAGCAAGCTGTCCAGGCCCTGAGGCAGCAAAGCAGCCCCAAACCATGATGCTCCCTCATAACACACTGTGTGCCCTCAGGTCCCTACTCCACCACTACCACCTATCTACAGTACTAAATCCATGTGTATGTATAGTGTGTGTGCGTGTGTCTGTGCCAGTGTGTGTGTTGCTTCACAGTCCCCGTTGTTCCATAAGGTGTTTCTTATCTGCTTTTTAAATCTAATTTTACTGCTTGCGTCAATTTCTTGATGTGGAATAGAGTTCCATGTAGTCAAGGCTCTATGTAGTTGTCACGACTCCCGCCAAAGTCGGTCCCTCTCCTTGTTCGGGTGGCGTTCAGCGGTCAACGTCACCGGTCTTCTAGCCATCGCCGCTCCACCTTTCATTTTCCATTTGTTTTGTCTTGTTTTTCCGCACACCTGGTTTATATCCCCTCATTACTCTACGTGTATATTATCCTCTGTTCCCCCCATGTCTGTGTGTGGTATTGTTCGTTTCATTACGTGTGTGACGCTTCAGGCTGGTTTTGCCCCAGGGTATGGTTGTACCCGTGGTTTTTGTATTTTGTATCATTTTGTGTCATTTGTGCGCATTCACTTTTTTCCCTTGGGCAGGAGTGTTGTGACGCAGTTGCGTCTGGCTGTTTTCCTCTGCCTGAATAAAGTGTGCCTGTTCACTCATCTCTGCTCTCCTGCACCTGACTTCCTCCGACCAGTTGCGCACACTCTGACAGTAGTACTGTGTGCCTCCCATAGTCTGTTCTGGACTTGAGGACTGTGAAGAGACCTCTTGTGGAATGTCTTGTGGGGTATGCATGGGTGTCCGAGCTGTGTGCCAGTAGTTTAGACAGACAGCTCAGTGTATTCAACATTTCAATACCTCTCATAAATAAAAGTAGTGTTGAAGTCAGCCTCTCCTCCACTTTCAGCCATGCATGTTATTCATATTAGCTCTCTGTGTACATCCAAGGGCCAGCCATGCTGCCTTGTTCTGAGCCAATTGCCATTTTCCTAAGTCCTTTTTTATGGCACCTGACCACACGACTGAACAGTAGTCAAGGTGTGACAAAACTAGGACCTGTAGGACCTGTCGTGTTGATAGTCTTGTTAAGAAGGCAGAGCATCGCTTTATTATAGACAGACTTCTCCCCATCTTAGCTACTGTTGTATCAACATGTTTTGACCATGACAGTTTACAATCTAGGGTTACTCCAAGCAGTTTAGTCATCTCAACTTGCTCAATTTCCACGTAATTTATTACAAGATTTAGTTGAGGTTTAGGGTTTAGTGGGTGTTTTGTTCCAATGCTTTAAGTTTTAGAAATATTTAGGGCTAACTTATTCCTTGCCACCCATATTGAAACTAACTGCAGCTCTTTGTTGAGTGTTGTAGTAATTTCAGTCGCTGTAGTAGCTGACGTGTATAATGTTGAGTCACCTGCATACATAGAAACTCTGGCTTTACTCAAAGTCAGTGGCATGTCGTTAGTAAAAATTGAAAAAAGCAAGGGGCCTAAACAGCTACCCTCGGGAATTCCTGATTCTAACTGGATTATATTTGATAGGCTTCCATTAAAGAACCCCTTCTGTGTTGTTAGATAAGTAACTCTTTATCCACATTATAGCAGGGGTGTAAAGCCATAACACATACGTTTTTCCAGCAGCAGACCATGATCAATAATGTCAAAAGCTGCACTGAAGTCTAACAAGACAGCCCCCACAATCGTTTTATCATCAATTTCTCTCAGCAAATCATCAGTCATCAAGCATAGTGCTATGCTTGCTGAGTGTCCTTTCCTATGAGCATGCTGAAATTCTGTTGTCAGTTTGTTTACTGTAAAATAGCATTGTATCTGGTCAAAAACAATTCTTTCCAGAAGTTTACTAAGGGTTGGTAACAGGCTGATTGGTCGGCTATTTGAGTCAGTAAAGCTTCCCTCCAGGCCTGAGGGCACACGCTCTCTAGTAGGCTTAAATTGAAGATGTTGCAAACAGGAGTGGCACATTTCTGCTATTATCCTCAGAAATGTTCCATCTAGATTGTCAGACCCTGGTGGCTTGTCATTGTTGATTGAGAAAAATATTTATTTTCACCTCTTCCACACTGACTTTACGGAATTCAAAAGTACAATTCTTGTCGTTTATAATTTGGTCTGATATATTTGGATGTGTAGTGTCAGCGTTTGTTGCTGGCCTGTCATCCCTAAGTTTTCTCATCTTGCCAATGAAAAAGTCATTAAAGTAGTTTCCAATATCAGTGGGCTTTGTGATGAATGAGCCATCTGATTCAATAAATGAAGGAGCCGAGTTGGCTTTTTTCCCCTAAATTTAATTTAAGGTGCCCCGAAGCTTTTTACTATCATTCTTTATATAATTTATCTTTGTTTCATAGTGTAGTTTATTTTTTTTATTTTATTTAGTTTAGTCACATGATTTCTTAATTTGCAGTACGTTTGCCAATCATTTGGGATGCCAGACTTAATTGCCATACCTTTCGCCTCATCCCTCTCAACCATCCTCATCAATCCAAGGGGATTTTAACCGTTTTTACAGTCATTCTCATAATGGGTGTGTGCTTATTAGTAACTGGAATAAGTAGTTTCATAAATGCGTCAAGTGCAGCGTCTGGTTTCTCCTCATTACACACCACAGACCAGCAAGTATTCTTTACATCATCAACATATGAATCACTACAAAACTTCTTCTATGACCTCTCTAACACTATATTAGGCCCAGCCTTTGGAACTTTGGTTTTCATAGATATGGCTATTATATTGTGAACACTACATCCTCTGGATTTGGATACTGCTTTAAAGCAAATATCTTTACTGACACTGCAGATGTGATCAATGCATGATTTAATTCCTGTGCTGTTTGTAACTACCCTGGTAGGTTGACTGACGACCCGATCCAGGTTGCAGGCACTGGTTACCGTTTGAAGTTTTTTCCTGAGGTGGCAGCTTGATTATAGCCAGTCAATATTTAAATCACCCAGAAAATATACTTCCCTGTTGACATCACATACATTATCAAGCATTTCACACATATTATCCAGATACTGACTGTTAGCACTTGGTGGTCTATAGCAGCTTCCCACAAGAATAGGCTTTAGGTGAGGCAGATGAACCTGTAGCCATATTACTTCAACAGTATTTAACATTAGATCGTCTCTAAGCTTTACAGGAATCTGGTTCTGAATATAGACTGCAACATTTCTGTCTTTTCGGTAGATGTTATAACCATCTATTGCTACCACTGTATCATCAAAGGTATTATCTTAGTGAGTTTCAGAGATAGTCAGAATCAGTGGCTTCTTCCATGGTGTCCTCCCATGAACACCATTCTTGTTTAGTTTTTTACGCATTGTAGACTCGTCAACAGAGATGTTAGCATCTTCCAGAGATTTCTGTAAGTCTTTAGCTGACACTCCAGGATTCTTCCTGTTTGGCCCTGTCCGGAGGTATCATCGGACGGGGCCACAGTGTCTCCTGACCCCTCCTGTCTCAGCCTCCAGTATTTATGCTGCAGTATTTTATGTGTCGGGGGGCTAGGGTCAGTTTGTTATATCTGGAGTACTTCTCCTGCCTTATCCAGTGTCCTGTGTGAATTTAAGTATGCTTTCTCTAATTCTCTCTTTCTTTCTCTCTCTCGGGGACCTGAGCCCTAGGACCATGCCTCAGGACTACCTGGCATGATGACTCCTTGCTGTCCCCAGTCCACCTGACCGTGCTGCTGCTCCAGTTTCAACTGTTCTGCCTTATTATTATTCGACCATGCTGGTCATTTATGAACATTTGAACATCTTGGACGTGTTCATCACCGGACGTGCACCGGACGTGCTACCTGTCCCAGACCTGCTGTTTTCAACTCTCTGGAGACAGCAGGAGCGGTATAGATACTCCTAATGATTGGCTATGAAAAGCCAACTGACATTTACTCCTGGGGTGGTGACCTGTTGCACCCTCGACAACTACTGTGATTATTATTATCTGACCATGCTGGTCATTTATGAACATTTGAACATCTTGGCCATGTTCTGTTATAATCTCCACCCGGCACAGCCAGAAGAGGACAGGCCACCCCTCATAGCCTGGTTCCTCTCTAGGTTTCTTCCTAGGTTTTGGCCTTTCTAGGGAGTTTTTACTAGCCACTGTGCTTCTACACCTGCATTGCTTGCTGTTTGCGGTTTTAGGCTGCGTTTCTGTGCAGCACTTTGAGATATCAGCTGATGTAAGAAGGGCTATATAAATCAATTTGATTTGATTTGACAATTTGTCTTAACGTGGACTGACTTTTAGAGATACTTTTGTCACCCTTTCCAGCTTTATGCAAGGCAACAATTCTTCATCTTGGGTCTTCTGAGATCTATTTTGTTTGAGGCATGGCTCACATCAGGCAATGCTTCTTGTGAATAGCAAACTCAAATGTTGTGAGTGTTTTTTATGGGTCAGGGCAGCTCTAACCAAAATCTCCAATCTCGTCTAATTGATTCGACTCCAGGTTAGTTGACTCCTGACTTCAATTAGCTTTTGGAGTCATTAGCCTTGGGGTTCACATACTTTTTCCAACCTACACTGTGAATGTTTAAATGATGTATTCAATATTTTTTTTTATTTATTTATTTTTTTATTTTTTTTTACCTTTATTTAACTAGGCAAGTCAGTTAAGAACAAATTCTTATTTTCAATGACGGCCTGGGAACAGCGGGTTAACTGCCTGTTCAGGGGCAGAACGACAGATTTGTACCATGTCAGCTCGGGGGTTTGAACTCGCAACCTTCCGGTTACTAGTCCAACGCTCTAACCACTAGGCTACCCTGCCGCCCCAATATAGACAAGAAAAATACAATAATTTGTGTGTTATTAGTTTAAGCACACTGAGTTGGTCTATTGTTGTGACTTAGATGAAGATCAGATGAAATTGTATGTCAAAGTTATGCAGAAATCCAGGTAATTCCAAAGGGTTCACATACTTTTTCTTGCCACTGTATGGTTCATGAGGAGAAGATGATTGCAGATCATTTGGAGCGTTAGAGTTACATATGCAATGAATGAGTTGTTCATAGTTTCCTTGTTTTTTTCAGGTATCAAAACCAAATTCAGCACGGTTCATCTTAGGGACGTCCACGATAGTGGTGACACATTTCAAGTCGATAGGCCGCTATGGAGTAGATTTACAGTGGTTTAAATGGACACATAAAATCTGATTTTGGATTTGTTACTAACTCATTTGATTTGTTAATTGGTCCTATGGTTCATGAGAATAAGTTTTTCAAATGTTTAAAAATGTATCTATTTTTGGCATATTTTAGCATAGATGCTAATATGCATCTGCTCTTATCGTGCGGCCATCTTTGAATGCGTCAGTGTTCTTTTCTCATACTCCTTAGCAACTAATTTGGAGTGAATCTGACTTTTAGTTAATGAGAAGATTTTTTTTTGATTATTCAAAGCATTATCATTACATAATCAAAACTTAACATGGTTCACCGTGGTAATGTCTGTGATGACCCTACAATGTTTCAAGTTGATAGACCATTGTGAAGGGGATTTACAAAGGATTTATTTTAAGTGGACATGTCACATCAGATGTCTGAGTTATCTCTTAACCAATCAAGCGTTTCTCAAACTAAGTTAAGCAATGTACCATGGACCTACATACCAAACTTGGTGTTCTTTGGACATATGGTTCGTGAGAATATGTTTTTCAGGTTTTCCAAAATGTCCAAGATGGAGGAAAATCTATCCTAATGGACCTTACGGGTCCTTGAGGCAAGTTTGTTCAGCATGAGGAAAGACCCCTGTATTTCAAGTCTCGAGGTCAAACGGGTCGGTGAATATGAGGGTTTAAGTGCCATTCTTTTTGACCAAGTTACTCACGGCCTCTAGTTTCTGTGTGCCGAATTAGGTGTTGTTTTTTTAACCAATCTATGCTTGAGTTATTGGAATGAAGATGATCAAAAGTGTGGCTCACTTCTGCCCACAGCACACACACACATTAGTGACTCCCTGAACACAATGCTCAAGCTCCAACCTTTCAAAACACACCAGCAGCCCCGGCTCTCTCCTCCACTGAGAGCTCATTGGGCAGTGCCTCCTATCTGACTCCGCTGATTGGCTATTGAATGTTGTCTACCAGGCAGCAGAGGAACTGTCAGCAGGAGGGGACAGGGAGAAAGAAGGGAAAGAGAGAGAGGGAGGATACAGTGCAATATTGTGAGAGGGAGAGAGCAAAACAGAGAGAGTAATAGAGGAAGCAAGAGCACCTTCAGGCAAAAGGAGGAAGAAGAAAAAGGGAAAGTAGGAAAATCCTGTCTGTGTTGCTAAAGCTGTTTACGTCCGAGGTTGCTGAAGACAAGGAGGGGCTGTGACTGAGATGAGAGCGCTGCTGTAGCTGGGTCCAGTTCTAAGGATGCCGGGGTGGAAGTGAGGTTCTATAGCGGTTCCACAGCAGTTCCACAGTACCACCAGGCAGGAACCAACGCTGGGATGCAGAACCTACGACAAGCAGCCACGGAGGCTTTCCATCGACTGGGTGAGTATCAGTCAAACCTACCCTCCCTAGAAACAGTAGCACACTGGCTCCAGTCGGGTTAGGGGATCGAGCAATGCTTGCTCAAGCTTCCTCATACCCACAAACAGTATTTACAGAGTTCTCGTTGGTAGCCTGCTATGCTTATTGTGTTCCATCTTTGTACTATGCCAGATTCCAGGATACACTGCATGGGGAATGTACTGTATGTTACCTAGGGAACACAATACCTAACTTGTTGGCAGGACAACTATCCTTACACACTCTACAGGTAATGACAGGCAGCAGCTTGTTAACAGGGTCTGGTGTTGTAGTGTGGTATGTTGCCGTGTTCCAGGGATGCGGGCACCCTTAGGGACTGGACTTTTCCAAGCGTCAGTAGCTTGGCACGGACTGGCAAGTTATACTGCTGATCTGCAGATACAGCTTGGAAGCCCACAGCTTATTGAATAAAGCATAAAAATGATGATGAGCAAAGGGGCTGTTTTGCTCCCAAAGTGGGAGAGAAGACACGTGAGGGGTGACGTGATGACGAGGGGAGAGAGGAGAAGAGAGGAGGCAGCCCCAGCGGGAGCATAGGGGTATTTTGCTCGCTAAGTGGGAGAGGAAAGGGGTGAGGAGAGAGGTGAAGGATGAGGTAAGAAGCAGAACATGTGTTTGTCTCACTGAGTGGGAGAGAAGACGGGAGAGGAGTGAGATGGTAACCCACATCTCCCCCAGGGTGGGTGCAGGTTCTCAGGGGGAGGGAAGGTAGGCAGCTAAGGCATCAAGGTGCAGATTGTCAGGGGGAGGGAAGGTAGACAGCTAAGGTATCAAGGTGCAGGTGGTTCCAGTCCCTAGGGGGGAGGTTGGTTATCAGGGGGGATGGGTACTGGGTAGTTATAGTGCTGTTATACACTCAGGGTAGTTATAGTGCTGTTATACAGTCAGGGTAGTTATAGTGCTGTTATACAGTCAGGGTAGTTATAGTGCTGTTATACAGTCAGGGTAGTTATAATGTTATAGAGCTGTTATACACTCAGGGTAGTTATAATGTTATAGAGCTGTTATACACTCAGGGTAGTTATAGTGCTGTTATACAGTCAGGGTAGTTATAGTGCTGTTATACAGTCAGGGTAGTTATAATGTTATAGTGCTGTTATACAGTCAGGGTAGTTATAGTGCTGTTATACACTCAGGGTAGTTATAATGTTATAGTGCTGTCATACACTCAGGGTAGTTATAGTGCTGTTATACACTCAGGGTAGTTATAATGTTATAGTGCTGTTATACAGTCAGGGTAGTTATAGTGCTGTTATTCACTCAGGGTAGTTATAGTGCTGTTATACAGTCAGGGTAGTTATAGTGCTGTTATACACTCAGGGTAGTTATAGTGCTGTTATACACTCAGGGTAGTTATAGTGCTGTTATACACTCAGGGTAGTTATAGTGCTGTTATACAGTCTGGGTAGTTATAATGTTATAGTGCTGTTATACAGTCAGGGTAGTTATAGTGCTGTTATACACTCAGGGTAGTTATAGTGCTGTTATACAGTCAGGGTAGTTATAGTGCTGTTATACACTCAGGGTAGTTAAAATGTTATAGTGCTGTTATATACTCAGGGTAGTTATAATGTTATAGCGCTGTTATACACTGTGGGTAGTTACAGTGCTGTTATACACTCAGGGTAGTTATAATGTTATAGTGCTGTTATACAGTCAGGGTAGTTATAGTGCTGTTATACAGTCAGGGTAGTTATAATGTTATAGAGCTGTTATACAGTCAGGGTAGTTAGAATGTTATAGTGCTGTTATACAGTCAGGGTAGTTATAGTGCTGTTATACACTCAGGGTAGTTATAGTGCTGTTATACACTCAGGGTAGTTATAGTGCTGTTATACACTCAGGGTAGTTATAATGTTATAGAGCTGTTATACAGTCAGGGTCGTTATAATGTTTTAGTGCTGTTATACAGTCAGGGTAGGTATAGTGCTGTTATACAGTCAGGGTAGTTATAGTGCTGTTATTCACTCAGGGTAGTTATAGTGCTGTTATACAGTCAGGGTAGTTATAGTGCTGTTATACACTCAGGGTAGTTATAGTGCTGTTATACACTCAGGGTAGTTATAGTGCTGTTATACACTCAGGGTAGTTATAGTGCTGTTATACAGTCTGGGTAGTTATAATGTTATAGTGCTGTTATACAGTCAGGGTAGTTATAGTGCTGTTATACACTCAGGGTAGTTATAGTGCTGTTATACAGTCAGGGTAGTTATAGTGCTGTTATACACTCAGGGTAGTTAAAATGTTATAGTGCTGTTATATACTCAGGGTAGTTATAATGTTATAGCGCTGTTATACACTGTGGGTAGTTACAGTGCTGTTATACACTCAGGGTAGTTATAATGTTATAGTGCTGTTATACAGTCAGGGTAGTTATAGTGCTGTTATACAGTCAGGGTAGTTATAATGTTATAGAGCTGTTATACAGTCAGGGTAGTTAGAATGTTATAGTGCTGTTAAACAGTCAGGGTAGTTATAATGTTATAGTGCTGTTATACAGTCAGGGTAGTTATAATGTTATAGTGCTGTTATACAGTCAGGGTAGTTATAGTGCTGTTATACACTCAGGGTAGTTATAGTGCTGTTATACACTCAGGGTAGTTATAGTGCTGTTATACACTCAGGGTAGTTATAATGTTATAGAGCTGTTATACAGTCAGGGTCGTTATAATGTTTTAGTGCTGTTATACAGTCAGGGTAGGTATAGTGCTGTTATACACTCAGGGTAGTCATAATGTTATAGAGCTGTTATACACTCAGGGTAGTTATAGTGCTGTTATACACTCAGGGTAGTTATAATGCTGTTATACACTCAGGGTAGTTATAATGTTATAGTGCTGTTATACACTCAGGGTAGTTATAGTGCTGTTATACACTCATGGTAGTTATAGTGCTGTTATACACTCAGGGTAGTTATAGTGCTGTTATACAGTCAGGGTAGTTATAATGTTATAGTGCTGTTATACAGTCAGGGTAGTTATAGTGCTGTTATACACTCAGGGTAGTTATAATGTTATAGTGCTGTCATACACTCAGGGTAGTTATAGTGCTGTTATACACTCAGGGTAGTTATAATGTATATAGTGCTGTTATACATTCAGGGTAGTTATAATGTATATAGTGCTGTTATACAGTCAGGGTAGTTGTAATGTTATAGTGCTGTTATACAGTCAGGGTAGTTATAATGTTATAGAGCTGTTATACAGTCAGGGTAGTTATAATGTTATAGTGCTGTTATACATTCAGGGTAGTTATAGTGCTGTTATACAGTCAGGGTAGTTATGTTATAGTGCTGTTATACAGTCAGGGTAGTTATAGTGCTGTTATACAGTCAGGGTAGTTATAGTGCTGTTATACACTCAGGGTAGTTATAGTGCTGTTATACACTCAGGGTAGTTATAATGTTATAGAGCTGTTATACAGTCAGGGTCGTTATAATGTTTTAGTGCTGTTATACAGTCAGGGTAGGTATAGTGCTGTTATACAGTCAGGGTAGTTATAGTGCTGTTATTCACTCAGGGTAGTTATAGTGCTGTTATACAGTCAGGGTAGTTATAGTGCTGTTATACACTCAGGGTAGTTATAGTGCTGTTATACACTCAGGGTAGTTATAGTGCTGTTATACACTCAGGGTAGTTATAGTGCTGTTATACAGTCTGGGTAGTTATAATGTTATAGTGCTGTTATACAGTCAGGGTAGTTATAGTGCTGTTATACACTCAGGGTAGTTATAGTGCTGTTATACAGTCAGGGTAGTTATAGTGCTGTTATACACTCAGGGTAGTTAAAATGTTATAGTGCTGTTATATACTCAGGGTAGTTATAATGTTATAGCGCTGTTATACACTGTGGGTAGTTACAGTGCTGTTATACACTCAGGGTAGTTATAATGTTATAGTGCTGTTATACAGTCAGGGTAGTTATAGTGCTGTTATACAGTCAGGGTAGTTATAATGTTATAGAGCTGTTATACAGTCAGGGTAGTTAGAATGTTATAGTGCTGTTAAACAGTCAGGGTAGTTATAATGTTATAGTGCTGTTATACAGTCAGGGTAGTTATAATGTTATAGTGCTGTTATACAGTCAGGGTAGTTATAGTGCTGTTATACACTCAGGGTAGTTAGTGCTGTTATACACTCAGGGTAGTTATAGTGCTGTTATACACTCAGGGTAGTTATAATGTTATAGAGCTGTTATACAGTCAGGGTCGTTATAATGTTTTAGTGCTGTTATACAGTCAGGGTAGGTATAGTGCTGTTATACACTCAGGGTAGTCATAATGTTATAGAGCTGTTATACACTCAGGGTAGTTATAGTGCTGTTATACACTCAGGGTAGTTATAATGCTGTTATACACTCAGGGTAGTTATAATGTTATAGTGCTGTTATACACTCAGGGTAGTTATAGTGCTGTTATACACTCATGGTAGTTATAGTGCTGTTATACACTCAGGGTAGTTATAGTGCTGTTATACAGTCAGGGTAGTTATAATGTTATAGTGCTGTTATACAGTCAGGGTAGTTATAGTGCTGTTATACACTCAGGGTAGTTATAATGTTATAGTGCTGTCATACACTCAGGGTAGTTATAGTGCTGTTATACACTCAGGGTAGTTATAATGTATATAGTGCTGTTATACAGTCAGGGTAGTTATAATGTATATAGTGCTGTTATACAGTCAGGGTAGTTGTAATGTTATAGTGCTGTTATACAGTCAGGGTAGTTATAATGTTATAGAGCTGTTATACAGTCAGGGTAGTTATAATGTTATAGTGCTGTTATACATTCAGGGTAGTTATAGTGCTGTTATACAGTCAGGGTAGTTATGTTATAGTGCTGTTATACAGTCAGGGTAGTTATAGTGCTGTTATACAGTCAGGGTAGTTATAGTGCTGTTATACAGTCAGGGTAGTTATAATTTTATAGTGCTGGGGAAGCAGGATGCTGGTGGTTCTGTAGACAGAGATGAATAATGCATCACTCTCACAGCTGCAGTGTAAACAAAATAAAGTAAGTGCTCTGTAGTCCTCTAAAAGACTCAGGGCAAATCTGTAAGGGGTCACTGCCAATTCAAATGCAATGGCACGTCCACTAACCAGTTTCCGCCACATTGGTTGTGTCTTGTTCGAATCAGAACTGTGCTAAGTGATTTTGTTATCGTACACAGACAGGACAGCCGATATTCCTCCTCTCTATTGTCCTGTCAGTTTGAACAAGGAAACTGTTGTTTCCTGTGATCTGAAGAGACTCGGATGAGCGTTGCACATTTCTATCAGAGAGAGAGAGCAGCTGTACTGCTCAGCTGCTTGGCCTGGGAGCATAACTCACAGGGTGTCCAAACGAGCGCCTATCTCTACGCTATTCAGAGATGCTGATAGTATGTCTGAACACTAGGCTGCTAGTACACTGCTTCTGCACATGATTGCATGTTTACTCATGTCTTGAATAATTACGTACTTGTGCTATTTTCCATGTATCCCACACAACACAGTATGATAGTATGCCAGAGGTAAGATTACAGAGGACAGGACTGGCTTAGACTGGCTACGAGGGACACGCCACAGGGCATTCCAATTCCAATAGAGCTCAGAGGAAATAGTATAAGAGCATCAATGACACATCGACTCCCCCCAAAAATGCCTCAACCTCAATTCATTGAGGAGTGGGTACTTGAAGAATCCAATCTGTGTGTGTGTGTGTGTGTGCTTTTTCAGCTTCGCTCTCTCTCTCTCTCTCTGACACATCTCATCACCTCCTCAATACCCCCACTCCCCCCTGGGTGAGTTGGACAATAGACAAAGTCGCACAAACGTTTTTCGACACCCCTCAAAGCTGTACCTGTGTAGTGCCCATCTGTGTGATGTCTATCTGTGTGTGACTGTCTGGTAGACCTGGCTGGAAGGCTACAGCGGCTCGGTCCGTTCAACATATGCCTGCCTGAGCCCCCCAGGCTGCTCCCAGTGGGTAGTGGATTAACAAGCTGCCTGGAAGCAGCCTGCCATCCTGTGACAAGTGTCCACCTCCAACAGCTACGGCCCACTCTGCTCTGCTCTGTTCTGCCTCAGGAATACTGATGAGGGCTATCTGTATGTACGGGTCTGTATGAGGGCGAGATGGAGGGATAGGAATGGAGGGAGGAGGGTAGGTGGGCTCGGCGTGTGATGGAGCATGAGTGACTGTCTTTCTGTGCCTCCATAAACAACCCTGACGTGCTGTACCAAGGCAGAGCTAGTGGCTATAATATAATATCCTAATATCCTAACCTACTTTTCCCCCTTTTTCTCCCCAATTGGTAGTTACAGTCTTGTCCCAACGCTGCAACTCCCGTTCGGACTCGGGTCAGGTGAAGGTCGAGAGCCACGCGTCTTCCGAAACACGACCCTGCCAAGCCTTACTGCTTCTTGACACACTGCTCGCTTAACCCGGAAGCCAGCCGCACCAATGTGTCGTTGGAAACGCCAAACTGGCAACCGTGGTCAGCTTGCAGGTGCCCGGCCCGCCACCAGGAGTTACTAGAGCGCGATGGGACAAGGACATCCCGGCCGGCCAAGCCTTCCCCTTACCTGAACGACGCTGGGACAATTGTGTGCTGCCTCATGGATCTCCCGGTCACGGCTGGCTGTGACACAGCCCGGGATCGAACCAGGGTCTGTAGTGACTCCTCAAGAACTGCAATGCAGTACCTTAGACCGCTGCACCACTCGGGAGACCTCCGTTCTAGGGATTCTATTTCTATGGTAGCTACTTTACCTCACCTTAGTCCAATGCCCTTCAGTCAGAGTCATACCAGAACGTCCCTACCCCAGGATGGCTGCACATACTGCAGAGATCGTGACCTCCATTTTCTGGTTGGCATTCCTAGTTTCTACCCAATCTAATTATAGCTTGACTTTGTCGATGGCTGCACATGCTGAGCCAAGAGGAGTTTTAGTTAGTTGGAAAAGGCAATGTGCCAGCTGTACTGTATTCTTCCAAGACAAATATATTTAGACTGGATGGGTTTAATTACCCAATGTGTCAATTTATAGATGTGGCTTTTATATGAACAACAACATACATTTATACCCTCAATAATTTCCCATATCAAATTGGTTGTTGACAAACAATTATAGCTTTATATTACAGTATCTTTTCCTGTTTAAATACTATATAGTGGGGAAAAAAAGTATTTAGTCAGCCACCAATTGTGCAAGTTCTCCCACTTAAAAAGATGAGAGGCCTGTAATTTTCATCATAGGTACACTTCAACTATGACAGACAAAATGAGAAAAAAAATCCAGAAAATCACATTGTAGGATTTTTAATGAATTTATTTGCAAATTATGGTGGAAAGTAAGTATTTGGTCACCTACAAACAAGCAAGATTTCTGGCTCTCACAGACCTGTAACTTCTTCTTTAAGAGGCTCCTCTGTCCTCCACTCGTTACCTGTATTAATGGCACCTGTTTGAACTTGATATCAGTATAAAAGACACCTGTCCACAACCTCAAACAGTCACACTCCAAACTCCACTATGGCCAAGACCAAAGAGCTGTCAAAGGACACCAGAAACAAAATTGTAGACCTGCACCAGGCTGGGAAGACTGAATCTGCAATAGGTAAGCAGCTTGGTTTGAAGAAATCAACTGTGGGAGCAATTATTAGGAAATGGAAGACATACAAGACCACTGATAATCTCCCTCGATCTGGGGCTCCATGCAAGATCTCAACCCGTGGGGTCATAATTATCACAAGAACGGTGAGCAAAAATCCCAGAACCACGCGGGGGACCTAGTGAATGACCTGCAGAGAGCTGGGACCAATGTAACAAAGCCTTCCATCAGTAACACACTACGCCGCCAGAGACTCAAATCCTGCAGTGCCAGACGTGTCCCCCTGCTTAAGCCAGTACATGTCCAGGCCCGTCTGAAGTTTGCTAGAGAGCATTTGGATGATCCAGAAGAAGATTGGGAGAATGTCATATGGTCAGATGAAACCAAAATATAACTTTTTGGTAAAAACTCAACTCGTCGTGTTTGGAGGACAAAGAATGCTGAGTTGCAACCAAAGAACACCATACCTACTGTGAAGTATGGGGGTGGAAACATCATGCTTTGGGGCTGTTTTTCTGCAAAGGGACCAGGACGACTGATCCGTGTAAAGGAAAGAATGAATGGGGCCATGTATCGTGAGATTTTGAGTGAAAACCTCCTTCCATCAGCAAGGGCATTGAAGATGAAACGTGGATGGGTCTTTCAGCATGACAATGATCCCAAACACACCGCCCGGGAAATGAAGGAGTGGCTTCGTAAGAAGCATTTCAAGGTCCTGGAGTGGCCTAGCCAGTCTCCAGTTCTCAACCCTATAGAAAATCTTTGGAGGCAGTTGAAAGTCCGTGTTGCCCAGCAACAGCCCCAAAACATCACTGCTCTAGAGGATATCTGCATGGAGGAATGGGCCAAAATACCAGCAACAGTGTGTGAAAATCTTGTGAAGACTTACAGAAAACTTTGACCTCTGTCATTGCCAACAAAGGGTATATAACAAAGTATTGAGATAAACTTTTGTTATTGACCAAATACTTATTTTCCACCATCATTTGCAAATAAATTCCTACAATGTGATTTTCTGGATTTATTTTTTTTACAGGCCTCTCTCATCTTTTTAAGTGGGAGAACTTGCACAATTGGTGGCTGACTAAATACTTTTTTGCCTCACTGTATGTGTTGCTATACAGGGAAAAAGGCTTTCTGTAAAGCCTATTGTTATTAAAGTCAAGCAGCCCTAATGGTAATGTCTTGTCTGGATGGGTACAGTGAAGCCTTCCCATTTAGAAGATAAGGAGCAGTCATGTTCCTGCAAATTTTGACTGTCACTTATGAGAAAGAGCTACTGACCCAGACTCCTCTCGAAGTTCTCTCTCTCTCTGTCTTTGTATCTCTTTCTTTCTCTCTCTCCCCTTCTGTCTGAGTCTCTGTATCTCTCTGTGTCTCTGTGTCTCTCTCCAAGTCTCTCTGTCTCTCCATGTCTCTCTGTGTCTCTGTCTCTCTGTGTCGCTCTCTCTCTGTCTCTCTGTGTCTCTCGGTCTTTCTCTGTGTCTCTGTCTCTCTCTCCAAGTCTCTCTCTGTCTGTCCGTGTCTCTCTCCAAGTCTGTGTATCTCTCTCTCTGTCTCTCTCTCTCTGTCTCTCTGTCACTGTCTCTCTGTCTCTCTCTGTCTCTCTGTATCTCTCTCCAAGTCTCTCTCTGTCTCTCTATCTGTCCGTGTCTCGCTGTCTCTCTCTCCAAGTCTCTCTCTGTCTCTCTGTCTCTCTCTCCCTCTCTGTCTCTCTCTCCAAGTCTCTCTCTGTCTCTCTGTCTCTCTCTCAAAGTCTCTCTCTGTCTCTGTCTCTCTCTCCAAGTCTCTCTCTGTCTCTCTGTCTCTCTCTCCAAGTCTCTCTCTGTCTCTCTGTCTGTCCGTGTCTCTCTCCAAGTCTCTCTCTGTCTGTCCGTGTCTCTCTCTCCAAGTCTCGCTCTGTCTCTCTGTCTGTCCGTGTCTTTCTCCAAGTCTCTCTCTGTCTCTCACTGTCTCACACTCCCCAACTTATATCATCATCATCACTCACGTCACACGCTCACATTTCCATCTCTTCCTCCTGTCACTCATCCTCTTCCTCTCCCTCCTCCTCCTCTCCTTCCTTCCCTGCTCCACTCTTCTCTCATTTGACTTCTCTGCTCCACTTTTCACATTCCATTAGAATCTCTCAGCTACAGAATTTTACCACAATGGACTTAACGTTCAATGTTATCTTCAGCTGAATTCTTATAAAGCAACGATAGCAGCAGTAGACATTGTAGCATCCTTGTAACACAGGACCTTAAAGTTTATGGTTTGGTCCAAATGGTTTGGTCCAAATGTTGTTTCCATGTGTTCCAACCATGTGTTCTATCCAAGTGTTCTATCCAAGTGTTCTATCATAGTGTTCTAGCCATGTGTTCCAACCATGTGTTCCAACCATGTGTTCTATCCAAGTGTTCCAACCATGTGTTCCAACCATGTGTTCTATCCAAGTGTTCTATCATAGTGTTCCAACCATGTGTTCTATCCAAGTGTTCTATCATAGTGTTCCAACCATGTGTTCTATCTAAGTGTTCTATCATAGTGTTCTAAACAGTGTTCTATCCAAGTGTTCTATCCAAGTGTTCTAACCAGTGTTTCTATCCAAGTGTTCTATCCAAGTGTTCTATCATAGTGTTCTAACCAGTGTTCTATCCAAGTGTTCCATCATAGTGTTCTAACCAGTGTTCTATCCAAGTGTTCTATCATAGTGTTCTATCCAAGTGTTCTATCCAAGTGTTCTATCATAGTGGTCTATCCAAGTGTTCTATCATAGTGTTCTAACCAGTGTTCTATCCAAGTGTTCTATCATAGTGTTCTAACCAGTGTTCTATCCAAGTGTTCTATCATAGTGTTCTAACCAGGGTTCTATCATAGTGTTCTATCATAGTGTTCTAACCAGTGTTCTATCCAAGTGTTCTATCATAGTGTTCTAGCCATGTGTTCCAACCATGTGTTCCAACCATGTGTTCTATCCAAGTGTTCCAACCATGTGTTCCAACCATGTGTTCTATCCAAGTGTTCTATCATAGTGTTCCAACCATGTGTTCTATCCAAGTGTTCTATCATAGTGTTCTAAACAGTGTTCTATCCAAGTGTTCTATCCAAGTGTTCTAACCAGTGTTTCTATCCAAGTGTTCTATCCAAGTGTTCTATCATAGTGTTCTAACCAGTGTTCTATCCAAGTGTTCCATCATAGTGTTCTAACCAGTGTTCTATCCAAGTGTTCTATCATAGTGTTCTATCCAAGTGTTCTATCCAAGTGTTCTATCATAGTGGTCTATCCAAGTGTTCTATCATAGTGTTCTAACCAGTGTTCTATCCAAGTGTTCTATCATAGTGTTCTAACCAGGGTTCTATCATAGTGTTCTATCATAGTGTTCTAACCAGTGTTCTATCCAAGTGTTCTATCATAGTGTTCTATCCAAGTGTTCTATCATAGCGTTCTATCCAAGTGTTCTATCATAGTGTTCTATCCAAGTGTTCTATCCAAGTGTTCTATCATAGTGGTCTATCCAAGTGTTCTATCATAGTGTTCTAACCAGTGTTCTATCCAAGTGTTCTATCATAGTGTTCTAACCTGTGTTCTATCCAAGTGTTCTATCATAGTGTTCTAACCTGTGTTCTATCCAAGTGTTCTATCATAGTGTTCTAACCAGTGTTCTATCCAAGTGTTCTATCATAGTGTTCTAACCAGGGTTCTATCATAGTGTTCTAACCAATGTTCTATCATAGTGTTCTAACCAGTGTTCTTAACAAGTGTTCTATCATAAGTTCTAACAAGTGTTCTATCCAAGTGTTCTATCATAAGTTCTAACCAGTGTTCTATCCAGGTGTTCTATCATAGTGTTCTAACCAGTGTTCTATCCAAGTGTTCTATCACAGTGTTCTAACCAGTGTTCTATCCAAGTGTTCTATCATAAGTTCTAACCAGTGTTCTATCCAGGTGTTCTATCATAGTGTTCTAACCAGTGTTCTATCCAAGTGTTCTATCATCAGTTCTAACCAGTGTTCTATCCAGGTGTTCTATCATAGTGTTCTAACCAGTGTTCTTAACAAGTGTTCTATCATAAGTTCTAACAAGTGTTCTATCCAAGTGTTCTATCATAGTGTTCTAACCAGTGTTCTATCCAAGTGTTCTTAACAAGTGTTCACTCTTTCTGTTTTTTGTTCCTGGCAGGTCTGAAGCAAAGACAGCTGGGATATGAGGAGGTAAGATACCCTATGTTATTGTCTGTGACTGAAACACTTACGAAATACTATTTTTAAGGGTCAGATTCGACTATGTATCACAAGAGTTTTAGACAGTTAGACGTACTTTGTTGTTCCCTCTCTCTGGTTCTCTCTGGCGTCCTCCGTCCCTCCTGGGAAGAGAGAAGATGAACAGAATAGTCAACACTGCCCCCTGCTGAGAAGAGTGGGTGGAGGAGATGGAGGGAGGGAGGGGCTGTAGATACATACACACACACACTCCACCACCACCACCACCACTCAGCGTTGCTCCCGCTATCACGTTGAAGTTGGAGAGGCATTTCATTTCAAGGGCCATTAAGTCCTGTCTCCTCCCCATAGTGGAAAGAGCACCGTCAGATTCGACATTCTACGTCTCTGAAAAGAAAGCGAGACAAAAATAGCCTTGTCTCCCCTCTGAGCTCTACATCCTAGCCTGCCCTGACCTCGAATACTAAAACAGTAATTACACTCTTTATGGAGCTAATTCCCATTTGATGCTGCTCTACATGGACCACTCAGCACTCACAGAAAGCATCATTATGTGGTGGTACTAACTGCCCTGTGTCCTCCAAAACCTACACAGAAATGTTATGTATGCAGTTAAGAAAATGTTTTCAGGGGATGGAAAATGGGGAAAATAGACCACATACAGTAAAAGCTGCTCGTGGTTCAGATTGGCAGGTTATGGCAGCACTGTGGGGGACTGTTTTCACCCGCTGGTCTCTCCTCTCACACGCAGTCCCCCTCAGTCCTCACACCTCGCCCTGGGTCTGGAGCTAGCTTGTGTTAGGCCTCAAACTGTGTTTTCGGGCACGCCACGTCTTTCTGGAGGGGTGGATGAGCAATGAGCGCTGGCGGTTGAGGGATAATGGAGGAATTCTATCAATCACTCACTGTATTGTATTCGGAACGCCCCATGCAAATATTTGTGATTCCATTCAAATAAATACCAGAGAAGAAGACAGGAGAGAAGCCTCCGGTGGTGTGTAGAGGAAATGAGACAGAACCCCTTCCCCCCTCCACCAACCCCTAAATGGAACAGAAATAGAATGTCAATTCGTATAAAACACTCAAATTAGATTTCCCTCCATGAGTTCCTCTCTGTCCCCTTCCCTTTGCGTCTCTCTTCACACACACACGCACTCCGAGACACACTTGTCATCTCTTCTTCAGCTTGTGCTGACTTGAATGTACACTCTTGTTCAAATTAGGTCGAGTTACCATGGTGTTTGCGTTTATCTGCTACTGGGATAGGGAGGGGGTCATGGGACTGTACTCCTGGAGCCAGACTCACGCTTGTCATATGAGATTCAGGGCCAACCCACCGCACCGAAAACAGGAAAGAAAGAGAGACCGAGAGAGGGAAGGAGTGTGAGGAGAGATGAAAGTGCCTAGAAAGTAAGAGAGGAGGGAAAGGAAGATTAGAAGATTTGAGATGGGTGGTCAGGGCCACAGCTACTCTGTGTGCCCGGAGTTGCTGCTGGTGCTGTGTTGTGGTCGAAGAAGATGGAGAAAGAGGAGAAGGAGGGGGGAGGGAGGATGAGCAAGAGGAGGAGGGAATGGAGGAGCCCCCATCTCCCCAGAGCAGGAGTGTCACGTCCTTACCGTCTGCTGAGGTAGCAGTGAGCGTGTGCGTGTGTGTGTGTGTGTGTGTGTGTTTGTGTGTGTGCGCGCACGTGCGTATGTCTGATTCTGCAGGCTTGGTTAAGGTGACGGCTGGTGCCACTGTGTTATTACTGTCAGTGTCCTTGGATTATCACACCAACACTGAGTGTCACATGATGTCAATGTTGTCGTGACTTTAAGGATCTCTCTCTGGCTGTCAGTGTGCCCTGTGCGCACACCAATTAAGTTCAATGAAATGCTCCTGACGGGAATTCTCTCTCGGGGAAAACGCTCCTACCTCTGCATTGACAGTAACCTTTTCTCTCGGGGAAAACGCTCCTACCTCTGCATTGACAGTAACCTTTTCTCTCGGGGAAAACGCTCCTACCTCTGCATTGACAGTAACCTTTTCTCTCGGGGAATTCCCCTTTGTTTTTATGTCAAAGTTGTAAACCAAGCTGGTGGGTAATGTATTCTAGCTGACTAGCTGCAAGATGGCCAGTTACGATAATAGAGGTGTCATCACAACAGCGGGCTGCCTGTCTCTCTTGGCACTTTCTCCGCCCACGCCTGTCCACAACATTCAGAGAATCCACAACACACATTCTACAGAGGAAAGCGTTTCAATTGAGTAACGTAGCGGTGGGGAGGTGATGGATAGTGTTCCCGTGGGACATCACAGTCCTCTAGATCAGCACAGCTCACATTGAAACATCCTGTACTCTACTGTGACTTTTACACTGAGTACACCAAACATTAGGAACCCCCCCTCTTTACCCTCAGAACAGCCTCGATTTGTCGGGGCATGAGTTCCACAAGGTGTCAGAAGTGTCACACAGGGATGCTGGCCCATGTTGACTCCAGTGCTTCCCACAGTTGTGTCAAGTTGGCTGGATGTCCTTTTGGTGGTGGACCATTTTTGATACACAGGGGAACCTGCAGTTCTCGACACTGCGCCTGGCACCTACTACCATATCCCCGTTCAAAGGCACTTAAATATTTTGTCTTGCCGATTCACACTCTGACTGGCACACCTACACAATCCATGTTTCAATTGTGTCACGGCTTTAAAATCCTTCTTTAACCTGCCTCCTCCCTTTCTGTCTACACTGACATCAACAAGGGATCATAGCTTTCACCTGGATTCACCTGGTCAGTCTATGTCATGGAAAGAGCAGGTGTTCTTAATGTTTTGTATACCCAGCATCCTCTGTGTCTCTGTGCCACAGTTTGGTGGGGAGACTGAGAAACTTTTCAACCCATAACAGTCTCCTCATATTGCCTCTTGTGTCTGTCCTTCTGTGTCTATCCGTCTCTCTCTCTCTCTCTCTCTCTGTCTCTGTCTCTGTCTCTGTCTCTCTCTCTCTCTGTCTCTCTCTGTCTCTCTGTCTAGCTCTCTCTCTCTCTCTCTCTCTCTCTCTCTCTCTCTCTCTCTCTCTCTCTCTCTCTCTCTCTCTCTCTCTCTCTCTCTCTCTCTCTCTCTCTCTCTCTCTCTCTCTCTCTCTCTCTCTCTCTCTCTCTCTCTCTCTCTCTCTCTCTCTCTCTCTCTCCTGCCATGTGTTTATTTGCCTCCACCACTCTCTCTCTCCTGTCTCCTTCTATTCTCTCTCCTTCACCTGGCCAGTTGGATGAGACAGACCCGTCCTACTCCAAGCCCCGGCCTCACTGGTTCCACACGATGCAGGTCGGCAGGCTGGCGGTCCAGAGAGGACGCAGCAACAGTGACCCTATGGGAGGGAAAAGTTTCGATCAGGACTTCCAATGGGTGAGCACTGGGAAGTTTAGCCTGATCCCAGAATCTGTTATCAAATCAAATGTTACTACCCAATACACACAAATCTAAGTAAAGGGATGAAATAAGAATATGTACTTATAAACATATGGATGAGCAATGACCGAGTGACATAGGCAAGATGCAATAGATGGTATAAAATACAGTATATACATATGAGATGAGTAATGCAAGATATGTAAACATCATTATTACAGTGACATGAATAATGTGACTAGTGATCCATTTGTTAGAGTGGCCAATGATTTCAAGTCTGTATGTAGGCAGCAGCCTCTCTGTGTTAGTGACGGCTGTTTAACAGTCTGATGGCCAAGAGGTAGAAGCAATTTTTCAGTCACTCGGTCCCAGCTTTGATGCACCTGTATGATGTGTGACAATGACTTTAGGATTTGGCAAGATAGTACAAACAGATCTGGGATCAGGCTTGGTCAGGTAGGTGGGCACCTGGTTATATCTGTAATGTACCTGCAGTTACCGCACTCTGTCAATATGAAGATGTACTGTAAATGTTTGAGGTCGGCACCTTACCCCACCTAACACACGCGTGTCCGTCCTCACAGAAAACAGGCCTACAGTTTGGCACAGCTAACTCCTACCTGAACCTGGAGAAGATAGGGGAGGGGACATACGCTACAGTCTACAAGGGAATCAGCCGGTCAGTATCAATCAATCAATCAATCAGTTGTCATCAAGTGCTTATGCTGTAACCCGACCTTGACCCCGAAGAGCAAGCGGAATCTGAAGTCAGTACAGGTGCTATTGTTACGGTGAGTGAATGAGGACCCAAAAGCGAACTAACTTAAACAGAGCTTCTTTAATAACCAAACATAGGTAGGCTCAGATAGACCGGCAGATTCCGACAGGACAGGACAAGGTTACAGCAAACATGACGATAGTCTGGCTCAGGCATGAAACACAACAAACAAGAATCCGACAAGGACAGGAACAAAAACAGAGAGAGATATAGGGGACTAATCAGAGGGAAAAGGGGAACAGGTGGGAGAAGGGGTGACGAGGTAACCTAATACGACCAGCAGAGGGAGACAGGGTGAAAGGAAAGGACAGAAAGACACAACATGACAATACATGACAGTACCCCCCCCCACTCACCGAGCGCCTCCTGGCGCACTCGAGGAGGAAACCTGGCGGCAACGGAGGAAATCCTCGATCAGCGCACGGTCCAGCACGTCCCGAGAGGGAACCCAACTCCTCTCCTCAGGACCGTACCCCTCCCAATCAACGAGGTACTGGTGACCACGGCCCCGAGGACGCATGTCCAAAATCCTGCGGACCCTGTAGATGGGTGCGCCCTCGACAAGGATGGGGGGGGGGGGGGAAGACGAGCGGGGGCGCGAAGAACGGGCTTAATACAGGAGACATGGAAGACCGGGTGGACGCGACGAAGGTATCGCGGAAGAAGAAGTCGAACTGCGACAGGATTAATGACCCGAGAAATACGGAACGGACCAATGAACCGCGGGGTCAACTTGCGAGAAGCCGTCTTAAGGGGAAGGTTCTGAGTGGAGAGCCAAACTCTCTGACCGCGACAATATCTAGGACTCTTAGTTCTACGCTTATTAGCAGCCCTCACAGTCTGCGTCCTATAACGGCAAAGTGCAGACCTGACCCTCTTCCAGGTGCGCTCGCAACGTTGGATAAAAGCCTGAGCGGAGGGGACGCTGGACTCGGCGAACTGAGATGAGAACAGCGGAGGCTGGTACCCGAGGCTACTCTGAAAAGGAGATAGCCCGGTCGCAGACGAAGGAAGCGAGTTGTGGGCGTATTCTGCCCAGGGGAGCTGTTCTGACCAAGACGCAGGGTTGCGAAAAGAAAGACTGCGTAAGATGCGACCAATAGTCTGATTGGCCCGTTCTGCTTGACCGTTAGACTGGGGGTGAAAGCCGGAAGAGAGACTGACGGAAGCCCCAATCAAACGGCAAAACTCCCTCCAAAATTGAGACGTGAATTGCGGACCTCTGTCCGAAACGACGTCTGACGGAAGGCCATGAATTCTGAAAACATTCTCGATGATGATTTGTGCCGTCTCTTTAGCAGAAGGAAGCTTAGCAAGGGGAATGAAATGAGCCGCCTTAGAGAACCTATCGACAACCGTAAGAATAACAGTCTTCCCCGCTGACGAAGGCAGTCCGGTGACAAAATCTAAGGCGATGTGAGACCACGGTCGAGAGGGAATGGGAAGCGGCCTGAGACGGCCGGCAGGAGGGGAGTTACCGGACTTAGTCTGCGCGCAGACCGAACAAGCAGCCACGAAACGACGCGTGTCATGCTCCCGGGTGGGCCACCAAAAACGCTGGCGAATGGAAGCAAGCGTACCCCGAACGCCAGGGTGGCCGGCTAACTTGGCAGAGTGAGCCCACTGAAGAACGGCCAGACGAGTAGGAACGGGAACGAAAAGAAGGTTCCTAGGACAAGCGCGCGGCGACGGAGTGTGAGTGAGCGCTTGCTTTACCTGCCTCTCAATTCCCCAGACAGTCAACCCGACAACACGCCCCTCAGGGAGAATCCCCTCGGGGTCAGTGGAGGCTACTGAAGAACTGAAGAGACGAGATAAAGCATCAGGCTTGGTGTTCTTAGAGCCCGGACGATAAGAAATCACGAACTCGAAACGAGCGAAAAACAGCGCCCAACGCGCCTGACGCGCATTAAGTCGTTTGGCAGAACGGATGTACTCAAGGTTCCTATGGTCAGTCCAAACGACAAAAGGAACAGTCGCCCCCTCCAACCACTGTCGCCATTCGCCTAGGGCTAACCGGATGGCGAGCAGTTCGCGGTTTCCCACATCATAGTTACGTTCCGACGGCGACAGGCGATGAGAAAAATACGCGCATGGGTGGACCTTGTCGTCAGAGAGGGAGCGCTGAGAAAGAATGGCTCCCACGCCCACCTCTGACGCGTCAACCTCGACAACGAACTGTCTAGAGACGTCAGGTGTAACAAGGATAGGAGCGGATGTAAAACGATTCTTGAGGAGATCAAAAGCTCCCTGGGCGGAAACGGACCACTTAAAGCACGTCTTGACAGAAGTAAGGGCTGTGAGAGGAGCTGCCACCTGACCGAAATTACGGATGAAACGACGATAGAAGTTCGCGAAGCCGAGAAAGCGCTGCAGCTCGACGCGTGACTTAGGGGCGGGCCAATCAATGACAGCTTGGACCTTAGCGGGATCCATCTTAATGCCTTCAGCGGAAATAACAGAACCGAGAAATGTGACGGAGGAGGCATGAAAAGTGCACTTCTCAGCCTTCACAAAAAGACAATTCTCTAAAAGGCGCTGGAGGACACGTCGAACGTGCTGAAGATGAATCTGGAGTGACGGTGAAAAAATCAGGATATCGTCAAGGTAAACGAAAACAAAGATGTTCAGCATGTCTCTCAGGACATCATTGACTAATGCCTGAAAGACAGCTGGAGCGTTAGCGAGGCCGAAAGGAAGAACCCGGTATTCAAAGTGCCCTAACGGAGTGTTAAACGCCGTCTTCCACTCGTCCCCCTCCCTGATGCGCACGAGATGGTAAGCGTTACGAAGGTCCAACTTAGTGAAAAACCTGGCTCCCTGCAGGATCTCGAAGGCTGAAGACATAAGAGGAAGCGGATAACGATTCTTAACTGTTATGTCATTCAGCCCTCGATAATCTATGCAGGGGCGCAGAGACCCGTCCTTCTTCTTGACAAAAAAAAACCCTGCTCCGGCGGGAGAGGAGGAGGGGACTATGGTACCGGCGTCAAGAGCTACAGACAAATAATCCTCGAGAGCCTTACGTTCGGGAGCCGACAGAGAGTATAGTCTACCCCGGGGGGGAGTGGTTCCCGGAAGGAGATCAATACTACAATCATACGACCGGTGTGGAGGAAGAGAGGTGGCCCTGGACCGACTGAACACCGTGCGCAGATCGTGATATTCCTCCGGCACCCCTGTCAAATCACCAGGCTCCTCCTGTGAAGAAGAGACAGAGGAAACAGGAGGGATAGCAGACATTAAACATTTCACATGACAAGAGACGTTCCAGGAGAGGATAGAATTACTAGACCAATTAATGGAAGGATTATGACAAACTAGCCAGGGATGGCCCAAAACAACAGGTGTAAAAGGTGAACGAAAAATCAAAAAAGAAATGGTTTCGCTATGATTACCAGAAACAGTGAGGGTTAAAGGTAGCGTCTCACGCTGAATCCTGGGGAGAGGACTACCATCCAGGGCGAACAAGGCCGTGGACTCCCTTAACTGTCTGAGAGGAATGTCATGTTCCCGAGCCCAGGTCTCGTCCATAAAACAGCCCTCCGCCCCAGAGTCTATTAAGGCACTGCAGGAAGCTGACGAACCGGTCCAGCGTAGATGGACCGACAAGGTAGTGCAGGATCTTGAAGGAGAGACAGGAGTAGTAGCGCTCACCAGTAGCCCTCCGCTTACTGATGAGCTCTGGCTTTTACTGGACATGAAGTGACAAAATGACCAGCAGAACCGCAATAGAGACAGAGGCGGTTGGTGATTCTCCGTTCCCTCTCCTTAGTCGAGATGCGGATACCTCCCAGCTGCATAGGCTCAGCTCCCGAGCCGGCAGAGGAAGATGGTAGTGATGCGGAGAGGGGGGCAACGGAGAACGCGAGCTCCTTTCCACGAGCTCGGTGACGAAGATCAACCCGTCGCTCAATGCGAATAGCGAGTTCAATCAGGGAATCCACGCTGGAAGGGACCTCCCGGGAGAGAATCTCATCCTTTACCTCTGCGCGGAGACCCTCCAGAAAACGAGCGAGCAAAGCCGGCTCGTTCCAGCCACTGGAGGCAGCAAGAGTGCGAAACTCAATAGAGTAGTCTGTTATGGATCGATTACCTTGACATAGGGAAGACAGGGCCCTGGAAGCCTCCTCCCCAAAAACAGATAGATCAAAAACCCGTATCATCTCCTCCTTAAAGTCCTGATACTGGTTAGTACACTCAGCCCTTGCCTCCCAGATTGCCGTGCCCCACTCACGAGCCCGTCCAGTAAGGAGAGATATGACGTAGGCGACACGAGCAGTGCTCCTGGCGTAAGTGTTGGGCTGGAGAGAAAACACAATATCACACTGGGTGAGGAACGAGCGGCATTCAGTGGGCTCCCCAGAGTAACACGGCGGGTTATTGATTCTGGGCTCCGGAGATTCGAAAGCCCTGGAAGTGGCCGGTGGATCGAGGCGGAGATGGTGAACCTGTTCTGTGAGGTTGGAGACTTGGGTGGCCAGGGTCTCAACGGCATGTCGAGCAGCAGACAATTCCTGCTCGTGTCTGCCTAGCATCGCTCCCTGGATCTCGACGGCTGAGTGGAGAGGATCCGAAGTCGCTGGGTCCATTCTTGGTCGGATTCTTCTGTTACGGTGAGTGAATGAGGACCCAAAAGCGAACTAACTTAAACAGAGCTTCTTTAATAACCAAACATAGGTAGGCTCAGATAGACCGGCAGATTCCGACAGGACAGGACAAGGTTACAGCAAACATGACGATAGTCTGGCTCAGGCATGAAACACAACAAACAAGAATCCGACAAGGACAGGAACAAAAACAGAGAGAGATATAGGGGACTAATCAGAGGGAAAAGGGGAACAGGTGGGAGAAGGGGTGACGAGGTAACCTAATACGACCAGCAGAGGGAGACAGGGTGAAAGGAAAGGACAGAAAGACACAACATGACAATACATGACAGCTATAAGTTGTAAGACATTACCACAACTCAACACTGATCAACAGCTCAATAATTACGTCACCCACCCTGACAACGTCCAATAGGTCAGTGTAGTCATTCGTCTATGACACATCTTTTATATTATCCCTACAAACTAAACCGCTATGTCAGCTGGTATTGATTTGACTGACCCTATTTGCCCCCTGTGCTGTTTGTTTGACGAAGGACAAGGTTTTTTTTTTTTGTGAGGGTCTATTGGACGGTTCTACGCTGACGAGCAAAGAGCGTATAAAGCCTCTCACAGTGGTTTCCCTTCATACGGTCACACAGCACACAGTCGAGGCTGCCCGAGGTCACGTCACAGATAGAACAGGTATTTCACCGGATTTCACCAAATATGGTAGTGAGAGGAAGCCCAGTGGCCGGCAGTGGGAGAAGATGGAACGAGATGGATTTTGGCCGACAAATAAACGATTGATCTCAATACAGTTTATGGTTTCCAAAAGTATCATCTGTTACGAATAGAGTGAGACTAAGTTTTGTAGACTTTACCCTTGTTTAGAAGGCAAATGTAGTTATTTAGTTATTGCACACGCACACTTCACAGAGTAGGCTTTCCCTAACGGAAATATGCAAGTGTGTGCTAGAACGTGACAACAGGATCTCGCAAGCTTGTGCTTGGCTCTGCCCACCCATTTGAAACGACAGGCTGTGTGTCTGTCCTGCTTCAGTTATACAAATCGTTGGTGACGTTATGCTAATGTTCAGGACAAAGAGCTTTATTAACTCATTAAGTCAGACTCCAGAAGACCAGGCAGAGAGCTTAATTAACTCATCAAGTCAGACTCCAGAAGACCAGGCAGAGAGCTTTATTAACTCATCAAGTCAGACTTCAGAAGAGCTGGCAGAGAGCTTTATTAACTCATTAAGTCAGACTCCAGAAGACCAGGCAGAGAGCTTTATTAACTCATCAAGTCAGACTCCAGAAGACCAGGCAGAGAGCTTTATTAACTCATCAAGTCAGACTCCAGAAGACCAGGCAGAGAGCTTTATTAACTCATCAAGTCAGACTTCAGAAGAGCTGGCAGAGAGCTTTATTAACTCATCAAGTCAGACTTCAGAAGACCAGGCAGGGAGCTTTATTAACTCATCAAGTCAGACTTCAGAAGAGCTGGCAGAGAGCTGCCAAAAGCCACAGCTGCACTAAGATAAGGGTTTTTTCGGTCAGGTAGGAGATGTGATTTGATTGGTTGGCAGCAATGCAGAAATGGAGGGCGAGGTTTGATTGTGTTTTTCTTGACATTTAATGAGGTCCTTAATTGTATCTCTCCGTTATAAATTATAATAGATTACTGTATTTGCCTGTATCCTCTCTTACCATAACTGAGCCGTGGGATGTTCACCTTCTCTGTTACTCTCCTCTACTCTGCCCTCAGGATAAACGGGCACCTGGTGGCCTTGAAGGTGATCCGTATGAAGACGGAAGAAGGCGTACCATTCACTGCCATCCGAGAGGGTGAGAGCTTTTCCAGGAGGCACATGCTGTACATGCGAAACAGGATTGATACTTTGACGTCTCAGAGCAACCACCCAGGAAATGAACTGAAGTCAAGTCATGTTAGCTTTAGCATGTTAAGGAGAATTGCAGGTGCTTATCGAATTCCATTTCCACTGTGAGCAAGGTGAATTAGTATTCGCTCTGTGTCTCTGTCCAGCCTCCCTCCTGAAAGGCCTGAAACATGCCAACATTGTCCTGCTCCATGACATCATCCACACCAAAGAGGCACTCACATTTGTCTTTGAGTACGTACAAACAGACTTGGCTGAGTATATGACGCAGCACCCAGGGGGCCTGCATTCCTACAATGTCAGGGTAAGTTCAATATTTTGATCAACAGAACCTCAACAAATACCATACCTTTTCCCTCTCACCCGAAAATCTGTCCTCTTGTTTTTTCAGTTGTTTTAATTGTTCACCATTGACCATACTCTTCCTGCATGTCTGTCTGTCTGTCTGTCTGTCTGTGTGTCCATCAGATCTTCATGTTCCAGCTGCTGCGGGGTCTGTCCTACATCCACGGTCGGAGGATCCTGCATCGGGACCTCAAACCCCAGAACTTGCTCATCAGCTACCTGGGGGAGCTCAAACTGGCCGACTTCGGTAGACCAAACCCTAGCTTCATGTCCACATTCTGGTTCAACCCTAACCTCAACCCTAATCCTAGTTTCATGTCCACACCCCGACTCTACACTAACCCTCCACCACAACCTTAACCCAAGCTTCATGTCCACATCCCGGTTCTACCCTAGCCCTAGGTTCATGTCCACATCCAGGTTCAACCCTAACCCTAGCCTCCACCACAACCCTAACCCTAGCTTCATATCCACATCCCGGTTCAAACCTAACCCTAGCCTCCACCACAACCCTAACCCTAGCTTCATATCCACATCCCGGTTCAAACCTAACCCTAGCCTCCACCACAACCCTAACCCTAGCTTCATATCCACATCCCGGTTCAAACCTAACCCTAGCCTCCACCACAACCCTAACCCTAGCTTCATATCCACATCCCGGTTCAAACCTAACCCTAGCCTCAACCACAACCCTAACCCTAGCTTCATATCCACATCCCGGTTCAAACCTAACCTTAGCCTCAACCACAACCCTAACCCTAGCTTCATATCCACATCCTGGATATATATATATCTTGTTAACAAACTATAGTTTTGGCAAGTCGGTTAGGACATCTACTTTGTGTATGACACAAGTCATTTTTCCAACAATTGTTTACAGACAGATTATTTCACTTATCATTCACTGTATCACAATTCCAGTGGGTCAGAAGTTTACATACACTAAGTTGACTGTGCCTTTAAACAGCTTGGAAAATTCCAGACAATGATGTCATGGCTTTAGATGCTTTTGATAGGATAATTGACATAATTTGAGTCAATTGGAGGTGTACCTGTGGATTAATTTCAAGGTCTACCTTCAAACTCAGTGCCTTTGCTTGCCATCATGGGAAAATCAAAAGAAATCAGCCAAGACCTCAGAAAAAAAATTGGAGACCTCCACAGGTCTGGTTCATCCATGGGAGCAATTTCCAAACGCCTGAAGGTACCACATTCATCTGTACAAACAATAGTACGCAAGTATAAACACCATGGGACCACGCAGCCATCATACCGCTCAGGAAGGAGTTCTGTCTCCTAGAGGTGAACGTACTTTGGTGCAAAAAGTGCAAATCAATCCCAGAGCAAAGGACCTTGGATCTTGTGAAGATGCTGGCGGAAACAGGTACAAAAGTATCTATATCCACAGTAAAACTGAGTCCTATATCGACATAACCTGAAAGGCCGCTCAGCAAGGAAGAAGCCACTGCTCCAAATCGCCATAAAAAAGCCAGACTACGGTTTGCAACTGCACATGGGGACAAAGAAATGTCCTCTGGTCTGATGAAACAAAAATATAACTGTTTGGCCATAATGACCATCGTTATTGTCAGGTGCGTGAATGAGGACCCAAAAGCGAATTAACAAACAGAGTTTCTTTAATGATGAACACACGTGGGCTCAGATGGACAGGTAGATTCCGACAGGACAAGGTTGCAGCAAACACGATGATAGTCTGGTTCAGGCATGAGACACACAAACAAGAATCCGACAAAGACAGGAGCAGAAACAGAGAGAGATATAGGGACCTAATCAGAGGGAAAAAGGGAACAGGTGGGAAAAGGGGTGAATGAGGTAGTCAGAGAAGACAAGGAACAGCTGGGGGAAAGAGGGACAGAAACGGTAACCTAGTACGACCAGCAGAGGGAGACAGGGTGAAAGGAAAGGACAGAAAGACACAACATGACAATACATGACAGTACCCCCCCACTCACCGAGCGCCTCCTGGCGCACTCGAGGAGGAAACCTGGCGGCAACGGAGGAAATCCTCGATCAGCGCACGGTCCAGCACGTCCCGAGAGGGAACCCAACTCCTCTCCTCAGGACCGTACCCCTCCCAATCTACGAGGTACTGGTGACCACGGCCCCGAGGACGCATGTCCAAAATCCTACGGACCCTGTAGATGGGTGCGCCCTCGACAAGGATGGGGGGGGGGGGGGGGGGAAGACGAGCGGGGGCGCGAAGAACGGGCTTGATACAGGAGACATGGAAGACCGGGTGGACGCGACGAAGGTATCGCGGAAGAAGAAGTCGAACTGCGACAGGATTAATGACCCGAGAAATACGGAACGGACCAATGAACCGCGGGGTCAACTTGCGAGAAGCCGTCTTAAGGGGAAGGTTCTGAGTGGAGAGCCAAACTCTCTGACCGCGACAATATCTAGGACTCTTAGTTCTACGCTTATTAGCAGCCCTCACAGTCTGCGTCCTATAACGGCAAAGTGCAGACCTGACCCTCTTCCAGGTGCGCTCGCAACGTTGGACAAAAGCCTGAGCGGAGGGGACGCTGGACTCGGCGAACTGAGATGAGAACAGCGGAGGCTGGTACCCGAGGCTACTCTGAAAAGGAGATAGCCCGGTCGCAGACGAAGGAAGCGAGTTGTGGGCGTATTCTGCCCAGGGGAGCTGTTCTGACCAAGACGCAGGGTTGCGAAAAGAAAGACTGCGTAAGATGCGACCAATAGTCTGATTGGCCCGTTCTGCTTGACCGTTAGACTGGGGGTGAAAGCCGGAAGAGAGACTGACGGAAGCCCCAATCAAACGGCAAAACTCCCTCCAAAATTGAGACGTGAATTGCGGACCTCTGTCCGAAACGACGTCTGACGGAAGGCCATGAATTCTGAAAACATTCTCGATGATGATTTGTGCCGTCTCTTTAGCAGAAGGAAGCTTAGCAAGGGGAATGAAATGAGCCGCCTTAGAGAACCTATCGACAACCGTAAGAATAACAGTCTTCCCCGCTGACGAAGGCAGTCCGGTGACAAAATCTAAGGCGATGTGAGACCACGGTCGAGAGGGAATGGGAAGCGGCCTGAGACGGCCGGCAGGAGGGGAGTTACCGGACTTAGTCTGCGCGCAGACCGAACAAGCAGCCACGAAACGACGCGTGTCATGCTCCCGGGTGGGCCACCAAAAACGCTGGCGAATGGAAGCAAGCGTACCCCGAACGCCAGGGTGGCCGGCTAACTTGGCAGAGTGAGCCCACTGAAGAACGGCCAGACGAGTAGGAACGGGAACGAAAAGAAGGTTCCTAGGACAAGCGCGCGGCGACGGAGTGTGAGTGAGCGCTTGCTTTACCTGCCTCTCAATTCCCCAGACAGTCAACCCGACAACACGCCCCTCAGGGAGAATCCCCTCGGGGTCAGTGGAGGCTACTGAAGAACTGAAGAGACGAGATAAAGCATCAGGCTTGGTGTTCTTAGAGCCCGGACGATAAGAAATCACGAACTCGAAACGAGCGAAAAACAGCGCCCAACGAGCCTGACGCGCATTAAGTCGTTTGGCAGAACGGATGTACTCAAGGTTCCTATGGTCAGTCCAAACGACAAAAGGAACGGTCGCCCCCTCCAACCACTGTCGCCATTCGCCTAGGGCTAACCGGATGGCGAGCAGTTCGCGGTTTCCCACATCATAGTTACGTTCCGACGGCGACAGGCGATGAGAAAAATACGCGCATGGGTGGACCTTGTCGTCAGAGAGGGAGCGCTGAGAAAGAATGGCTCCCACGCCCACCTCTGACGCGTCAACCTCGACAACGAACTGTCTAGAGACGTCAGGTGTAACAAGGATAGGAGCGGATGTAAAACGATTCTTGAGGAGATCAAAAGCTCCCTGGGCGGAAACGGACCACTTAAAGCACGTCTTGACAGAAGTAAGGGCTGTGAGAGGAGCTGCCACCTGACCGAAATTACGGATGAAACGACGATAGAAGTTCGCGAAGCCGAGAAAGCGCTGCAGCTCGACGCGTGACTTAGGGGCGGGCCAATCAATGACAGATTGGACCTTAGCGGGATCCATCTTAATGCCTTCAGCGGAAATAACAGAACCGAGAAATGTGACGGAGGAGGCATGAAAAGTGCACTTCTCAGCCTTCACAAAAAGACAATTCTCTAAAAGGCGCTGAAGGACACGTCGAACGTGCTGAACATGAATCTGGAGTGACGGTGAAAAAATCAGGATATCGTCAAGGTAAACGAAAACAAAGATGTTCAGCATGTCTCTCAGGACATCATTGACTAATGCCTGAAAGACAGCTGGAGCGTTAGCGAGGCCGAAAGGAAGAACCCGGTATTCAAAGTGCCCTAACGGAGTGTTAAACGCCGTCTTCCACTCGTCCCCCTCCCTGATGCGCACGAGATGGTAAGCGTTACGAAGGTCCAACTTAGTGAAAAACCTGGCTCCCTGCAGGATCTCGAAGGCTGAAGACATAAGAGGAAGCGGATAACGATTCTTCACTGTTATGTCATTCAGCCCTCGATAATCTATGCAGGGGCGCAGAGACCCGTCCTTCTTCTTGACAAAAAAAACCCCCGCTCCGGCGGGAGAGGAGGAGGGGACTATGGTACCGGCGTCAAGAGCTACAGACAAATAATCCTCGAGAGCCTTACGTTCGGGAGCCGACAGAGAGTATAGTCTACCCCGGGGGGGAGTGGTTCCCGGAAGGAGATCAATACTACAATCATACGACCGGTGTGGAGGAAGAGAGGTGGCCCTGGACCGACTGAACACCGTGTGCAGATCGTGATATTCCTCCGGCACCCCTGTCAAATCACCAGGCTCCTCCTGTGAAGAAGAGACAGAGGAAACAGGAGGGATAGCAGACATTAAACATTTCACATGACAAGAGACGTTCCAGGAGAGGATAGAATTACTAGACCAATTAATGGAAGGATTATGACAAACTAGCCAGGGATGGCCCAAAACAACAGGTGTAAAAGGTGAACGAAAAATTAAAAAAGAAATGGTTTCGCTATGATTACCAGAAACAGTGAGGGTTAAAGGTAGCGTCTCACGCTGAATCCTGGGGAGAGGACTACCATCCAGGGCGAACAAGGCCGTGGACTCCCTTAACTGTCTGAGAGGAATGTCATGTTCCCGAGCCCAGGTCTCGTCCATAAAACAGCCCTCCGCCCCAGAGTCTATTAAGGCACTGCAGGAAGCTGACGAACCGGTCCAGCGTAGATGGACCGAGAAGGTAGTGCAGGATCTTGAAGGAGAGACAGGAGTAGTAGCGCTCACCAGTAGCCCTCCGCTTACTGATGAGCTCTGGCTTTTACTGGACATGAAGTGACAAAATGACCAGCAGAACCGCAATAGAGACAGAGGCGGTTGGTGATTCTCCGTTCCCTCTCCTTAGTCGAGATGCGGATACCTCCCAGCTGCATAGGCTCAGCTCCCGAGCCGGCAGAGGAAGATGGTAGTGATGCGGAGAGGGGGGCAACGGAGAACGCGAGCTCCTTTCCACGAGCTCGGTGACGAAGATCAACCCGTCGCTCAATGCGAATAGCGAGTTCAATCAAGGAATCCACGCTGGAAGGAACCTCCCGGGAGAGAATCTCATCCTTTACCTCTGCGCGGAGACCCTCCAGAAAACGAGCGAGCAAAGCCGGCTCGTTCCAGCCACTGGAGGCAGCAAGAGTGCGAAACTCAATAGAGTAGTCTGTTATGGATCGATTGCCTTGACATAGGGAAGACAGGGCCCTGGAAGCCTCCTCCCCAAAAACAGATAGATCAAAAACCCGTATCATCTCCTCCTTAAAGTCCTGATACTGGTTAGTACACTCAGCCCTTGCCTCCCAGATTGCCGTGCCCCACTCACGAGCCCGTCCAGTAAGGAGAGATATGACGTAGGCGACACGAGCAGTGCTCCTGGCGTAAGTGTTGGGCTGGAGAGAAAACACAATATCACACTGGGTGAGGAACGAGCGGCATTCAGTGGGCTCCCCAGAGTAACACGGCGGGTTATTGATTCTGGGCTCCGGAGATTCGAAAGCCCTGGAAGTGGCCGGTGGATCGAGGCGGAGATGGTGAACCTGTTCTGTGAGGTTGGAGACTTGGGTGGCCAGGGTCTCAACGGCATGTCGAGCAGCAGACAATTCCTGCTCGTGTCTGCCTAGCATCGCTCCCTGGATCTCGACGGCTGAGTGGAGAGGATCCGAAGTCGCTGGGTCCATTCTTGGTCGGATTCTTCTGTCAGGTGCGTGAATGAGGACCCAAAAGCGAATTAACAAACAGAGTTTCTTTAATGATGAACACACGTGGGCTCAGATGGACAGGTAGATTCCGACAGGACAAGGTTGCAGCAAACACGATGATAGTCTGGTTCAGGCATGAGACACACAAACAAGAATCCGACAAAGACAGGAGCAGAAACAGAGAGAGATATAGGGACCTAATCAGAGGGAAAAAGGGAACAGGTGGGAAAAGGGGTGAATGAGGTAGTCAGAGAAGACAAGGAACAGCTGGGGGAAAGAGGGACAGAAACGGTAACCTAGTACGACCAGCAGAGGGAGACAGGGTGAAAGGAAAGGACAGAAAGACACAACATGACAATACATGACAGTTATGTTTGGAGGAAAAAGGGGGATGCTTGCAAGCCAAAAAAACACCATCCCAACCGTGAAGCATGGGGGTGGCAGCATCATGTTGTGGGGGTGCTTTGGAGGGACTAGTGCACTTCACAAAATATATGCCACCATGAGGAAAGAAAATTCTGTGGATATATTGAAGCAACATCTCAAAACATCAGTCAGGAAGTTGAAGCTTGGTTGCAAATGGGTCTTCCAAATGGACTATTACCCCAAGCATACTTCCAAAGTTGTGGCAAAATGGCTTAAGGACAACAAAGTCAAGGTATTGGAGTGGCCATCACAAAGCCCTGACCTCAATCCTATAGAAAATTTGTGGGCAGAACTGAAAAAGCGTGTGCGAGCAAGGAGGCCTACAAACCTGACTCAGTTACACCAGCTCTGTCAGGAGGAATGGGCCAAAATTCACCCAACTTATTGTGGGAAGCTTGTGGAAGGCTACCCAAAACATTTGACCCAAGTTAAACCATTTAAAGGCAATGCTACCAAATACTAATTGAGTGTATGTAAACTTCTGACCCACTGGGAATGTGGTGAAAGAAATAAAGCTGAATAAATCATTCTCTCTGCTATTATTCTGACATTTCACATTCTTAAAATAAAGTGGTGATCCTAACTGACCTAAGACACATAATTTTTACTCTGATTAAATGTCAGGAATTGTGAAAAACTGAGTTTAAATGTATTTGGCTAAGGTGTATGTAAACTTCCGACTTCGACTGTATATACTGTGTTTTATACCATCTACTGCACCTTGCCTATGCCGCTCAGCCATCGCTCATCCATATACTTTCATGTACATATTCTCATTCACCCCTTTAGATTTGTGTGTATTAGATAGTTGTTGGGGAATTGTTAGATTACTTGTTAGATATTACTGCACTGTCGGAACCAGAAGCACAAGCATTTCGCTACACTCACATGAACATCTGCTAGCCATGTGTATGTGACAAATAAAATTTGATATGATATGTGTGTTATATGTGGTATTGTATTCATGTTATAACTATATGGTTCCGTCTGTGTCCACTAGGGCTGGCCCGGTCCAAGTCCATCCCGTGCCAGACCTATTCGTCTGAGGTGGTGACTCTGTGGTACCGACCTCCTGATGTCCTCCTGGGTTCCACTGATTACTCCACTGCTCTGGACATCTGGTGAGTGGACTGGACATATTTGGACATACAATATCCCATATTTGGACAGGGTCTGAACATCCTCCATAAACAACCACCCTGCAGGCAAGGTTGCAATAACGTCATTTCAATCAGCTTTTTCCCACTGGACAGCCAGATCTGAACCCACCATTATTGAACCAGATCAACACCAGAATACCACTGGACCGTGTCCATACTGTTCTAGAGACTGCATAACTACTTAGACCACTGTATCATGGTTCTTTCAAGACAACTGGGAACTCTGGGGGGGGGGGGGGGGACTAGGTCAAATCATGACGTCATTTTTCCTAGTCGGAGCTGTTCTCCTAGTGGAGTTCCCAGTTACCTTGAACGCACTGAAGTGGGAGATTTCCTAGTTCTCAGTTGTTTTGAACGCGGCATCAGTGGTGGTTTAAGAGTAGCTGCCACTAGTGTTGCCACCAGTACTCTCCTACAGAGTGAGTTACCTCAGGTTGGCTCAGAGAATGTTGCGTGTTCAGAAGAGTTTAACCTCTTGGCCTTCGTCTAACGATGTTTTGGTGCCATACTGAAAAACAAACGTTTAGAGTTGCTCTCCTAAGCAAAATATTATTTCCCCCCAGAGTTAAAATAATTTTGTACTAATGAATAGCATAAGCGTTGGTATAAACCATCCTGTGCATTACTGTTAATGATATCTGGGCAGGTTTCTGTGACCTTTCCAAATAGAAAAGATTGGGACCACATGTTGTTTAAGGTCTTTGAATACGAAGAGAAATGTGCCAAAGGGGTTAGTATTTTAACAGCAATAATCAAATGGGTTGGGCATAACCTAGGTATTTGCTTTCGTGCTGTATATTTCGGAAGCTTTTCATATTTTACCAAGGACACTTAATTGTGCCGATTATGAAGTACTGAAGAAAGATGTCCCGTCCTTCTCTGTCTTTTCACTGATTATTAAATGACTCCCTCCAACCTGTGTTGTCTTCCAGGGGAGCTGGATGCATCTTCATTGAGATGCTCCAGGGGACGCCAGCCTTTCCAGGGGTGGCAGACGTCTTTGAGCAGCTGCAGAACGTATGGACTGTGAGTAGGATCCCCCTTTCACTCTTTTCAATGGTATCATCCTCTCTCCACTCTTAGAAAAAAAAAGTGATATCTAGATGCTTAACGGGTTCTTTGGCTGTTCCCTATGGAGAACCATTTTTGGTTCCAGGTAGAACCGTTCTACAGCGGGTTCTTCGTGGAACCCCAAAAAGGTTCTACCTGGAACCCAAAAGTGTTTTCCTATGGGGACAGACGAAGAACCCCTTTGGAAGCCTTTTTACTAAGAGTGTAGATCCATAAAAACTAGTAGAGATGGCGGTTGACGGCTCACTCTGGACCCTTTTTGTCTGTCTCCAGGTCGTAGGGGTCCCGACTGAGGAGACGTGGCCAGGAGTGAACGAGCTGCCCAACTTCAGACCAGGTCAGAACCTCTTCATCCCTTTCATCCTCCTCCTCCTCCCTCATGACCATTACATTAATTCAATCTATGTGCTGCTGAGAAAATACAGTCATTCCCATTGGGTCAGAGAAAGGTCAGGGAGGGATTAGTTTGGGATTAGTCTGGGTAATCTACACACTTAATAAAGCTCGACATAAACCACAGCAGACGAGACTCATGGTTTGCTGTGTGGCTCATCCCTAACCACTAGGGGGTAGAAGAAGTCAACGAGATACATTTTTGTTGGGGTTGTATGGGACTGTGGGCCTGTTGGTCTGTTGTACTACTTTTGCTTTCCAGACTCGTGGCATTTAAGACGGCTGTGGGAAGAGAGTATTTCAGCTCTTTCTAATGCACTGTGGTTTAAGAGAGTTGAGATGCATGGCGTGTGGCCGACAAACACACCTGCGAGAGGAGTCCGTGTGAAGGCTATGTGTGGGAGTTAACTCTTTGGTCTGAGAGAGAATGATGTCAGGAACGAGAAAGACCTTCAAATGGACCTCCAGACGGTGTGGTTTTGGACAGAGCTCTACTCCTCTGACTCGCCTATGCTGATCTCTCACTTTCACCTTGTAAACCACGCTCAATGACACCATACCCAGGTGTGTGTACTTGTCAGTCTTTTGTACTCTTCCATCCAACCCTGAGATTTAAACCTCATGCTGAGTTGAACCTGAGTCAGCCTGTCTTCCCACTCTTCCAGTAATGGGCTAAGGGAGTTCGAGGGTGACATGTTTCACAGCTGACTGTGTGTTTAACTATACTATACTACACTATACAAGAATAGTAAACTATACAAGAATAGTAAACTATACAAGAATAGTAAACTATACAAGAATAGTAAACAAACAAACATTTGTCCAACTGGGGACATTTTGTTAGTCCCCACAAGTTAAAATGCTATTCCTTTGGGTTTTAGGGTTAAGGTTAGAATTCGTGTTAGGGTCAGGAGCTAGGGTTATGGTGAAGGTTACATTTTGGGGTTAAGATTAGGTTTTGGCATTAAGGTTAGGGTTAGGGGTTAGGGAAAATAGCATTTTGAAGGACTGAATTGTGTGTCTCCCCAAGGTTAGTTATACAATACTGTGTGTGTGTGTGTGTGTGTGTGTGTGTGTGTGTGTGTGTGTGTGTGTGTGTGTGTGTGTGTGTGTGTGTGTGTGTGTGTGTGTGTGTTGCGCTGCAGAAAATATGGGCTGCTCTTTGTCTCTGCTAATTCCTCCCCTACAAGACCCATAGGAATTCAAAACTTCAGACTGTTAAAAGTCTTAAAGTTCCTCAGCAAACATGAATAAATAAACATAAGATTCATAAATGCTGAATAAATGCATAGATGAATCTCCAAACTACACAGTGGGTCCTGTCTGCGCTGCCCCATGCAGTTCAATAAGGGCTCGGACATTGGGGGTTGGGGGCGACGAGATGCTGAGAGAAGATGGGCTAGTAGAAAGGTCTGGAAGTCAAAAAGAGAGAACGTTCTGTATAAAATATGTGTAAAACAAACAGAGCGGTGAGGCTGGGAGATGAGAAGATAGACAAGACAGGCAGATGCTTGCGCACACTAAAGTATGTGAGTGGAGTGGAGCGGAGCGAGGAGCAGAGCGTGCCCAATTTGACTGGAGCATAAGAGCGAGATTTTTAAAGGCTGGAGCGTCGGTCTTCTCGCCCGCTCCAATTTTGCTTCGGTAGCGCTCATTTCACGAGCTCAGGGCATGCCCGTCCCAGCATGCATTTGTAGTCTGCGTGTGTGCTGCTATAGCCCTTTGATTTAGCTACTGTCATGGAGTTCCCTAAATATGTTCATAAAGACACTGATAAAACACACAGGTGCTAAATCAAGGTGACGTACAAAGATGAGGATGAAGAGCAAGTGCGATGATGTAGTGTCCACAACTAAAGAATCCTTGTGGAACCTGAAAAGACACATATCCCAAAAGCATGCTATGTGCACCTGCTAAAAGAAAGGAAATAGGTGGGTAGATAACTAAGTGTGTCATCGTGGCAAAGTATTTATAAACTTAAACGTTTTGTTCATTTTCGTTCTAATATCTATACAATAGGCCATAATTGATTTTGGCCCAATGGGCCTGGCATATTCCCACGTTCAAGGAGCTTCCGTTTTCATTTAGTTATTTTGCCTAAAAAAACTTTAGGCCTACCTATAGAAAAACAAAACACAACTCAGCGTCTCTGCCCAACCTGGCAAGAAGGACCAAAAGGGTGTTTAACATCCACAACTGTTCTGCAAGTCTGGGCAATCTGGGCATGAAGAATGGCTGGACTTAGAATCTCTGTGTCTGACAGGGGGGGGGGGGGGGGGGGGGTGAGAGCGAGTGCAGGCGTGTGGTGTTGCACGTTACATGCACGTTACTGTGGTGTTTTAGGACACCCATGTTGGTTGTCCTTGTGTGGGCATGACCCTAGGTATCTTCTCCTCTCCCCATCCCCCCTCTCCCCCTCTCTCCCTCCTGGCTAGCTCCCTACCTGGCCCCCTGACTGCTGCTGGCACCACTGGGCCTCTCCAGATGTGGGAGCTGAATGGACTAATAGATAAAGGCCTGGGCGGCTTTCAGCAGGGCAGAGCGGGTGGCCAGCACAGAACAGGGAGAGGCCAAGAAGGGAAGAGGGAAAATATTGGGAAAATATTCCTTCAGTGACCTGACTGGCCAGGGGAAAGCGATAGCTAGCCTATACTATAGAGAATGCTTGTCTAAAGATGTATGTTTGTTTATGCTCCGTTGCACCCTGCAGGCGAGACTGAGCGTATACATTTTTTAAATATTTTTGTTGAAGTGTTTTTTATTTCAAACAGTTCAATCTCCACGGTTCACTATTAATTCATCATGGAGCATCGGAGCTGTCCAAAGCACCGGCTAATCAACCGTTAAAACACTCTCATTAAAACTCTACGCCAGGGCCCAGAAACCACAAATTGCGATCAGTAGTGCCAAAGCATGTTTCACTTAGTCTCGCCGCCAGGATACCCTAGCTGTAGCATTAATCATCAAAGAGAACAAGGCCTACTTTACTGGAAGTTTACACAGATATTCTTTGTTGTTGTTGTTGTTGTTGTGTCCTGTGGGCTGACCACCTCCCTGTTCCATCGTGCGTGCCTTTGCAGCCATAGTTGCAGGCCAAACATTTCCTAACTAACCTGCTCGTGCTGCTCTCCTCTTCCTACAGAGTGGTTTCAACCGTGTGAGCCCCAGCAATTCAGGAATGTTTGGAAAAGGTACGGTGAAATCAGTTTGCTCAGTGTTCTGTCAGTACTATGAGTTTGGGAATGTGTTTAACATGTCTTGCAGATGTGTTTAACTCGTGCAGGTTCGTCTAATGTATCTCAGCAACCTGCAAATGTGAACATTTGATACAAATAGTATTCCGTTCCAGCATATAAGTGACTGTAGAGGTAGAGTTTGGACACATGTGTACATAGTGTAGGTTACGGAACTACCCCGTTTTGGACGGTCGTGTGTGTTTGCCCATTCCATTGCCTCTGGCTGGGGGGGGGGGGGGGGGGGGGGGCAGCAGCAGAGGTGGGCAGTTAGCCCTGTGGTAACAGGAGATTCTTTGTCTGGCCAGGCGTGTCTCCTCCCCTCCTCCCGCCTTCCTCCCCCTTCCTACCATCATGGTGACATCTGACCCAACACAGCTCTGCTCCTGTATCAGCCCACAGGGGGGGCCAGACACACACACACGCACACACACATGTGCACACACACACAGTCGGGTTATGGGAGAGAGAGGATGTCTGGAGTAGTCTCTGACTCGCTGTCATAACAAATATGAGACCCACTCAACAGTCTGTAGCACACTAATGCAGTCTTGTCTGAAAAAAAATCACTCTGAAATAGGAAAACACATTACTAGGAATATGGATCTAATGGATTTAAATGAGAGACAGTGAGGAAGGGAGAGAGAGAGAGAGAGAGTTTGAGCGAGACTCAGGGGAGTTATGGTGTGATTTTTAATGCAGGTCTTTTCAAGACTGATGAATGGGAGTCGGTCTCTCCCCCGCCCATCTCCTCCCCCCCCTCCCCCACCCATCTCCCCCTCTCTCTCTTGTTCTAGCCATGGATTTAATTAACTAGACCCCCTGTTGGGACCAAACGCTCTTTTCTCCAAATACATGGACACTCAGAAAAACACACACAGAAATAGCAGATAATTACATTGTGAAATAAAAGTTGCTTCGGTAGGACAGCGAGGAGGCACACAAAGCGGGGGGGGGTACAGAGCTATGCACGCCAGTAGGGTAAATTTACTTGAATTAATGCAAATGACTGAGAAGTGAAGTGTGGCTGGGTTGTTGTTATATGTCTAATGGCTGTGGATGTAAAATCATTTACATAAAGTATGTGTATCTATTGGGGGTTGTCCGTCAGTGTGTGTGTTTGTATCTCTTATAGTCAGTCCCCTCTGCCTCCCCCTCAGACTGTCCAAGTTGCCCTATAAGACGGAGGACCTGGCCCAGAAGATTCTGATCACCATCCCACGAGACCGCATCTCGGCCCAGGATGCACTGCAGCACCCCTATTTCAACACGCTACCGCCCCCCATCATGCAGCTACGAGACAGTGAGTGTGTGTGTCACTCCACATCAATGAAACACATAACATATCAATCTATCTATGCAAAATGAATTTGTGTTATTTTGTCACAGCAATGACAGTCAAGTGATGCATAATGTGGTGTGTGTGTGTGTGTGTGTGTGTGTGTGTGTGTGTGTGTGTCGTATACACATGTGGGAGACTAAGCATGTGTTTGTACGTGTGCGTGCGTATTCATATACAGTATTTCCCTCCTCTGACACCCCCCATCAACATTCTCTGTTTCTCCCTGCCGGGGAGAGAGATTGACACTCCGTTGCACTAAACTCCAGTGCAGTTTGTCACTTAAACAGTCTACCCATCCGACGCATGATTAAAGACACGAGCTACCTACTGTGAGCACAGATGGCTCCTTTGAAGAGATCAGACTGTCTCCACAGCTCTCGGGTGGCTAAATAGATATACATCAGGAAAGTGGATGTATAAGTAAGCAGAGTTGCATTTGAAGTCTCTCTCCACCTGTCTGTCTATCCCGCTGACAGTCTGCCTGGTTCGGTTTGAACATAGATGTGTTTTTCCAGGCCGTAGAAATAATATTCAGTGAACAGAGGAAGAGTACAGGGATAGATATTAGTGAAAATGTAGGAATGTATTAGACAGGAATAAAGCCTCAGGGGATAGTGTCTGATATGGTCAAGCAGTAGCCTTCCAGCTGAATATGTCCTACACACACATGCTGGCAGATGCATGCGCGGGAGCGTACACACACACACACACAGTCTTGCGCATCTAACCTTGTGGGGACATACAATTCAGTCCCATTCAAAATCCTATTTTTCTTAACCCCAAACCCGTACCCTTACCCTAACCCAAAAACCTAACCTTAACCATAAACCTAACCCTAGCTCCTAACCCTAACCCAAAACTGAACACATTTGACCTGCCACCAACAAAATTTCCCCAGTTGATAAATGTTTTGTTTGTTTACTATCCCCACAAGTATAGTTAAACACACACACTCTGCTCTTTCGAGAATGAGCCATCATTACTACTACTACTCTGCATGGCATCCCAGACAGGGAGAATAGACAGTAGGGGAGAGACATCAATGCACAGAGCGGAGAAGGAGAATAGGGAGCGAGAGAGAGCAACTGAGAGAAAGAGAGCGAGAGAGAGCAACTAAGAAGTGAAAGAGCGTGGGGAGAAAAGGTTCTCTCCAGGAAGAACAAACTTATTTTAATGATGCCAAGGTCTTGGCAGGGCAGAAGGGAGAAGGCCTAGAAACAGACCAGTAGTAATGAGTAGCCCTTCTAATTTCACACAATGTATCACAATATAACTGGAACAGAGGCGAGCAGCATCAAGTGTTGAGAAGAGAAGTCATTGTAGTTGTTAGGGATGGGGCTCTAGCTGGACTGTACACGACCACACCCAACACCAGGTGCCTATGAGAGGCCCCTTTGATCGCGTCCCAGCGAGTAGCCAGTAAGTCTGGAAGGAGGGCGTGGTGGCGTTTTAGGCTCTAAGCTGTCTGAGCTGCCATGATCGGTATCTGTCAGACCAACTGCCCTATAAGGCTTCTCCGGGAGTTAGTGTGGGAGATGTTTATCTTTTGGTTACTGTTAGTGAGCTGGCTGAGGAACTTTTTCACCTGACTTTATAATGATGTGAAGCCGTAAGAGTTGCCTGACTCTCGCTCTCTCTCTCGCTCTCTTTCGCTCTCTCTCTCTCCCCCTCTGTATCTGTCTCTCTCTGTACCCCCCCCCCCCCCCTCTCTCTCTAGCTGTATCAGTCTTCAAGGTCCCCGGAGTGAGGCTGGAGACAGAGGTGAAGGATATCTTCAGTCCCAGTCTAAGGATCAGACCGTCCCAGCTGGTGCCCTTGGCTAAGTGCTGGTGATAATGGACCCCTAAACCACTGGGCTTGACCCCTGACCCCTAGCCCCTAACCCCAGGCCCATAGCCCCAGGCCCCTAGCCCCAGGCCCCTAACCCCAGGCTCCTAGCCCTGCCTGCAGGCTAGACCCCCATCTGATCAAGATGGAGAGGCATGAGGCGTCTCACACACACACAACACTTAACTACACCACCAGCGTCCTCCACCAACCTCTGCTCTTGACTCCACCCAGCATTCCTCAGTCACAGTTCCCATGTTGTAAGAAGACAGGAGAGAAGAGGGAGGTTTTGAATGGTACCTGGTATATCACATATTAGATGATGTCAGAAGTACGGTATGCACTGTATATACTCTCTATCTGAGACCCGGTGTCTGTTGTTGGTGGCAACGGAAAGCTAGGCAATGTCTAAGAGAACTGACAGGAAGCTCAGAACTCCTTAACATCTTCCTTCTGCGGAACCACCTCCTCCTGCGTCCTCCCTCTCCTTCTCAGAGCGTCTCCCTGGACTCACTATGCTCTCTCTGCCTCCTTCTAAATCTACACTGAGATTCAATGATGACTATGGGTTTGTTTTGCAGATGAGCGTTTTATTTTGTACTGCCAAAACATGCATATATTATATACCTCTTATATTAATCAGGTCCTTGTGAACCATGATTGTTCTTTTGCACAGCATGTGGGTGGGTATCCCTGCAACAGAACGACTGTGACGGTTGTGTGTACACTGTAACTCAAGACGTATTGTACCGTGAAACTTCCTCCTCAACACCCCACGCTATGTATTTTTCGGCAATCTTGTGATGTCCACTCTTCAATTGTCCTACACTTGGGTGCAGCTTTGCCTTTAAAATGTGTGTGTGTGTGTGTGTGTGTGTGTGTGGGTTTCGTGAGAATGAGTGAAGGAGTGTGTGAGTCAATAAATGTTGCAGTAATGATATATTTGTGTGTTATTTTCTGATGTATACATGTAGATATGCCTGCAGGTCTACATATCATATGTAATTTGTTGTCTTCTCAAACACGCTACACTATCTATACAAAAGTACACGGACACCCCTTCAAATGAGTGAATTTGGCTATTTCAGGCGTCTAAAATCGAGCACAAAGCCATGCAATCTCCAAAAACAAACATTGGCAGCAGAATGGCCTCACTGAAGAGCTCGGTGACTTTCAACGTGGCACCGTCATAGGACGCCACCTTTCCAACAAGTCAGTTAGTCAAATCTCTGCCCTGCTAGAGCTGCCCCGCTCAACTGTAAGTGCTGTTATTGTGAAGTGGAAACGTCTAGGATCAACAACGGTTCAGCCACGCAGTGGTAGGCCACACAAGCTCACAGAACGGGACCGCCGAGTGCTGAAGCACGTAAAAAATCTTCTGTCCTCAGTTGCAAAACTCACTACCGAGTTCCAAACTGCCTCTGGAAGCAACGTCAGCACAATAACTGTTCGTCAGGGGAGCTTCATGAAATGGGTTTCCATGGCCGAGCTGCCACACATAAGCCTAAAATCACCTGCGCAAATGCCAAGCGCCGGCTGGTGTGGTGTAAAGCTCACCACCATTGGACTCTGGAGCAGTGGAAATGTGTTCTCTGGGGTGATGAGTCACGCACGCTTCACCATCTGGCAGTCCGACGGACTAATCTGTGTTTGGCGGATGCCATGAGAACGCTATCTGCCGCAATGCATAGTGGCAACTGTAAAGTTTGGTGGAGGAGGAATAATGGTCTGGGGCTGTTTTTCATGGTTCGGGCCCATACAGCATACAATTACATTCTAGGCGATTCTGTGCTTTCAACTTTGTGGCAACAGTTTGGAGAAAGGCCTTTCCTGTTTCAGCATGACAATGTCACTGTGTTCAAAGCGAGGTCCATGCAGAAATGGTTTGTTGAGATTGGTGTGGAAGAACTTGACTGGCCTGCACAGAGCCCTGACCTCAACACCATCGAACACCTTTGGGATGAATTGGAATGCCGACTGCAAGCCAGCCCTAATCGCCCAGCATCAGTGACCGACTTGACTAATGCTCGCGACTGAATGGAAGCCAGTCCCTGCAGCAATGTTCCAACATCGAGTGGAAAGCCTTCCCAGTAGAGTGGATTTTGGAATGAGATGTTCGTATAGCAGGTGTCCACATACTTTTGGTCATGTGGTGTATATTGTTGTAAATGGCTTTTGTCCTTCCTGCCATCCTCCCCTTTTCTCTCATGAACTTAGAAAGACTTCTGTAGCATGGCAACCGCGTTGTTTTGTGAAGTGACTACATTCCTAGGAGGCTCCTCCAGTCGTTCCGACTCCGTCCATTATCGTCCCACGGACCATCTCTCCTCTAAGACTGCAAGTCTGGACCTCCTGAAGACTGGCTGCTGCAGGGCCTCAGCTGGTATGTAATCTACCACTACATCATGTTTCAACTCTAGTATACTGCAAAACAAACTGAAGACACAGGACTGGGCTGGCACAAGACGAAATGTGTGTGTGCATCTTTGTGTGTGTGAGAGAGATAGAGGGGGGGAGAGAAAGGTGCGTGCCTGCGTCGTGTGTTCGCGTGCGTCGTGTGTGTGCACATCTGTGTGTGTGTGAGACATAGAGGGAGGGCAGAGAGAAAGGTGTGCGTGTGGGGGGGGGGGGGGGGGGGGCTAAATGTAGCGTAACCGTGTAAAATAAGACATGTCCAGGTGATGAACAACTCTGACTTCCTTTTCTGTCATAATCTCATTTCACAACACTATCCCCACTGGCTGGCTCTCATGTACTGTATTAGCTTTCATACTTAATGAATAGACACCAGGTCACCGCAGAGGGAGAGAAGGAGAGCAAGGGGAGAGGAAATTGAGTAGAAATATGGGACAATGTTATGTTTACTTACAGAGTCTCTGTGAGAAGCAAGAGAGTTCCAGTCTCACATGTCCTGCGTTAACTCCCTAGTCTGAGGGTTAAGGAGTAGGGTGAAGTTACCCTTAGGGCCTAGATGCTGATCTTGGGTCCGTTTTGCATTTTCCCCCACTAATGGCTATGGTTAGGATTGGGGGAGGGGGAGCTAATCCTACATCTGTACTTAAGGGACCTTCACCCCCGAGCGAGGGTTTACCCTAAATGAAGTTGTTCTCTCCCATCATCTGAGGGCAGTGTATATGTTGGCCACTAGGGGACACTGCAAGCTATGCATGTCGTCCCCTTGAGACCGCACTGGTACACAGGTGGTTGTTATGCTGAGAGTTTTATCGAGAAGTTCACACACACACACACACACACACACACACGCACAGATGGAGAGGGTACATTGTGTTTATTTGAGCAGAAACTTATCCAAATGGAAGTGTTGCTTTGCCAGTTCACGAGGAGGTGTGACAAGCACAGGGGACCGAGGTGACACCTAACCGAGGTGACACACATGACACCTAGCTAGCTTGTCATCACTCTGTGCCATGAAGCCTATAGCATTTCTGAGCCAGCTCTCGCTCAGTTTACAGCCAACAATGACAAAATGGTCCTAGAACTACAACAAAGACCGAGAATCGAACAGCCAGGTAAGACTCCTATTCAAACAAGCTGTTCTCCAGAATGGGGGGGTATGTGTTACCGTGTAACATAAACGTTGTCTAACAAACTAATGTGATTTACTATGCTTAGTGAGCCACCACTAACTGACATGTCCCTAATTGATGATTGACAGCTGCTTCCTACATTCAACAGCCCATAATCCACCTCACACCATCAGCCTCCTTTTGAAGGCCAGACAATGTAATGGGATGCTCCATGCCCACACACCATCTTCCCCCCTGACAAACATCCTATGAGTATTCCTAAGGTGTCCAACCCTTCAACTTCCCTACTCAAACACCTTGACATTTGGCCCGTTTAAGTCGCCCGCTGGCTGAGGTGTCACTAGGCATTGGGCGACCTCCACACTCACACAGTACTAGACTGGATCCAACTAGTCAGGCTAAAGCAATACGAACCCGGAGAACTGTAGAGCAAGGGCCTGGGATGGTGAACTTGAACCCTGGCTGCCTCACTCAGTAACAGTTGCTTGCTTAGCACATGTGACTTCCAGGAGTGTGTGTGAACGGTCCTGTGGGCAGCGGTGAGAGGGACCATATGCTCTGGGTCTGGGAGCGGAGGTCTGGTCCCACAGCGTGGTCAAGCCCTCACAGCATCCACACTGACCCCCTCTCCACAGGGCCAGACTCCCCCCAGCACCACGACCTTTCCCTCCGCTCAGCCTTGCCAGCTATCAACCACTGGGCTATAGATAAATGGTCTCTCACTGGCTTATGCCCCCCCCCCCCTCCCACTCAATCACTGTCTTGTCTATCTTCTCATTTGCTCTACTGCTTTGTCTTTACACCCACCTCTTCCATTATCGAAACTCTTTCTCAAGCCAATGAAAATGCTATGACAGTATTTGGATGAATGATTGTATTTTGTGTATTTATCATGCTTCAGTTGTAACTGAGTAGTTTAGCTTGTATTACACAAGCTGATCATCTATTTTTTTTCCCCAGAAGGAGACATGCCTGTCTTCCATCCCTGCCAGATGTCCATAAAATCACACTCAGTGTTACACAACTAGAGGAATAAGGGATTGGGGGGGGGGGGGGGGGGCAGAAACGTTTTTAGGAATTCCAGGAGGCCTCCAAATTTGAAATCAGATCTGCAGAGAGACAGAGAGTGCAGGATGAGGGAGGTGGAGAAGCGGAGTGCAGTATGAGATATCCAGGGAGGACAGGAAAGGCAGGAAAGGAAGACTGCAGGAAGACGCTGGAGAAGGCAAGTGTTTTTACAGGCACAGACAAAGGAGATAGGGGAGATAGAGCGTTTCCTTACAAACGCCGTCAGAGAATGTAAGGAAACTAAAGGCAGGAGTCGCTCTTCCATTTTTGCACTCTGTTTCCCTGATGGGAAATACCATGGGCGCGTCTGAAATTGCACCCTATTCCCTATGTAGTGCACAGATGTTGACCAGAGCCCATAGCGTCAAGAGAAGTGGACTATAGGGTGCCATTTAGAAGACTGAAGTCTTACAATGATAACGTCAGGTGTGCCCATTGCAATATAATAAACCCATTACAACGCTTACCTTATTGTAAAGTGTTGTCTAACTGAGTTCTGTGTGATAATATTTATGATCCTTTACAGTAATTCATCCTAGCATCTTTCATTTAATGAGAGCTTAGGGATAGATTGAAATGTACGCGGGAGAGGGGCTGAAGGTGTGCTGAAGAAATGCATCCCCCGCCCCAACATTAAAAGATTGTCACATGACCCTCCCACTGTACTGTAAAATAAATTGAACACCCCATCTCCAAATGTCATTAAATGTTTTTGTCGCGCCCTGGCCTTAGTATTCTGCGTTTTCTTTATTATTTTGGTTAGGCCAGGGTGTGACATGGGTGATTTATGTGTCTTGTCTTGTCTAGGGGTTTTGTAGTCTATGGGGTTGTGTTCAGTTGAGTGTTCTAGGTAAGTCTATGGTTGCCTGGAGTGGTTCTCAATCAGAGGCAGGTGTTTATCGTTGTCTCTGATTGGGAACCATATTTAGGCAGCCATATTCTTTGGGTATTTTGTGGGTGATTGTTTCCTGTCTCTGTGTGTTGCACCAGTTAGGACTGTTTCGTTTTTTTTCCCACGTTTTCTTATTTTGTATAGTGTTCACGTTTTCATCTTTCATTAAAGATGTTTATAAATAACCACGCTGCATTTTGGTCCTCCTCTCCTTCCCAGGAAGAAAACCGTTACAGTTTTGATGTTTTGTAACAGATGTCTCTTTCCATTCATCAAATGGCCACTGCACAGTTTGGATTGATTGATGTGATTTGTCAGTTCAAAAAATAAATATATACACAAAGATTTTTAAAAGCGACTGGGATTGCACAATAAAGTCAAAAACATTCTCAACCTCCAGATGAGTATGACGGGGGAGTTTGGGTACAATTCTTACAAGCTTGTTTGGCTGGTAGCGTATTCTTTAGATGTTTGGAGCTGCTGGTGAACCGTGATGTGCAGGCAAAATCAAACGTGACACTGGCCTAGTGCACTTGCCAGAGTCTTTAGGGTGTCTATAGCTAGGTTTCCATCCAACTGGCAACAGGTTTTCATGTGGATATTCAAAAAAATCATCATTAAAATGATGTGCAATTTCAGAGTTTCTTTTAGAAAAAGTTAACGCTGGACAACATGACCGGGAAGATTTTAATTTACCATTTGCGAAATTTAACGGACATCCATATGCATTCAGATCCGACCTGGCGCAGCCTGCGCCACCAATAAACGAGGAATATTGGCCAAATGAGCCACATGTACGTGTCCTTAAAAGATAAGCGGGTTGTTGTTAGATTATAGGAGTAAGTCTTCCTCAACTCATGTTCAAATTGTACAGTCGTCTCAAATAAAACTGTGAAGGACCTCGGCGTTACTCTGGACCCTGATCTCTCTTTTGAAGAACATATCAAGACCATTTCAAGGACAGCTTTTTTCCATCTACGTAACATTGCAAAAATCAGAAACTTTCTGTCCAAAAATGTGGCAGAAAAATTAATCCATGCTTTTGTCACTTCCAGGTTAGACTACTGCAATGCTCTACTTTCCGGCTACCCGGATAAAGCACTAAATAAACTTCAGTTAGTGCTAAATACGGCTGCTAGAATCCTGACTAGAACCAAAAAATTTGATCATATTACTCCAGTGCTAGCCTCTCTACACTGGCTTCCTGTCAAAGCAAGGGCTGATTTCAAGGTTTTACTGCTAACCTACAAAGCATTACATGGGCTTGCTCCTACCTATCTCTCTGATTTGGTCCTGCCGTACATACCTACACGTACGCTACGGTCACAAGACGCAGGCCTCCTAATTGTCCCTAGAATTTTTAAGCAAACAGCTGGAGGCAGGGCTTTCTCCTATAGAGCTCCATTTTTATGGAACGGTCTGCCTACCCATGTCAGAGACGCAAACTCGGTCTCAACCTTTAAGTCTCTACTGAAGACTCATCTCTTCAGTGGGTCATATGATTGAGTGTAGTCTGGCCCAGGAGTGGGAGGGTGAACAGAAAGGCTCTGGAGCAACGAACCGCCCTTGCTGTCTGCCTGGCCGGTTCCCCTCTTTCCACTGGGATTCTCTGCCTCTAACCCTATTACAGGGGCTGAGTCACTGGCTTTACTGGGGCTCTCTCATGCCGTCCCTGGAGGGGGTGCGTCACCTGAGTGGGTTGAGTCACTGATGTGGTCATCCTGTCTGGGTTGGCGCCCCCCCCCCCCTTGGGTTGTGCCGTGGCGGAGGTCTTTGTGGGCTATACTCAGCCTTGTCTCAGGATGGTAAGTTGGTGGTTGAAGATATCCCTCTAGTGGTGTGGGGGCTGTGCTTTGGCAAAGTGGGTGGGGTTATATCCTTCCTGTTTGGCCCTGTCCGGGGGTGTCCTCGGAGTGGGCCACAGTGTCTCCTGACCCCTCCTGTCTCAGCCTCCAGTATTTATTTTTTTTATTTTTTATTTTACCTTTATTTAACCAGGTAGGCAAGTTGAGAACAAGTTCTCATTTACAATTGCGACCTGGCCAAGATAAAGCAAAGCAGTTCGACAGATACAACAACACAGAGTTACACATGGAGTAAAACAAACATACAGTCAATAATAAAGTATAAACAAGTCTATATACAATGTGAGCAAATGAGGTGAGAAGGGAGGTAAAGGCAAAAAAGGCCTTGGTGGGAAGGTAAATACAATATAGCAAGTAAAACACTGGAATGGTAGTTTTGCAATGGAAGAATGTGCAAAGTAGAAATAAAAATAATGGGGTGCAAAGGAGCAAAATAAATAAATAAATTAAATACAGTTGGGAAGAGGTAGTTGATAGGGCTAAATTATAGGTGGGCTATGTACAGGTGCAGTAATCTGTGAGCTGCTCTGACAGTTGGTGCTTAAAGCTAGTGAGGGAGATAAGTGTTTCCAGTTTCAGAGATTTTTGTAGTTCGTTCCAGTCATTGGCAGCAGAGAACTGGAAAGAGAGGCGGCCAAAGAAAGAATTGGTTTTGGGGGTGACTAGAGAGATATACCTGCTGGAGCGTGTGCTACAGGTGGGAGATGCTATGGTGACCAGCGAGCTGAGATAAGGGGGAACTTTACCTAGCAGGGTCTTGTAGATGACATGGAGCCAGTGGGTTTGGCGACGAGTATGAAGCGAGGGCCAGCCAACGAGAGCGTACAGGTCGCAATGGTGGGTAGTATATGGGGCTTTGGTGACAAAACGGATTGCACTGTGATAGACTGCATCCAATTTGTTGAGTAGGGTATTGGAGGCTATTTTGTAAATTACATCGCCAAAGTCGAGGATTGGTAGGATGGTCAGTTTTACAAGGGTATGTTTGGCAGCATGAGTGAAGGATGCTTTGTTGCGAAATAGGAAGCCAATTCTAGATTTAACTTTGGATTGGAGATGTTTGATATGGGTCTGGAAGGAGAGTTTACAGTCTAACCAGACACCTAAGTATTTGTAGTTGTCCACGTATTCTAAGTCAGAGCCGTTCAGAGTAGTGATGTTGGACAGGCGGGTAGGTGCAGGTAGCGATCGGTTGAAGAGCATGCATTTAGTTTTACTTGTATTTAAGAGCAATTGGAGGCCACGGAAGGAGAGTTGTATGGCATTGAAGCTTGCCTGGAGGGTTGTTAACACAGTGTCCAAAGAAGGGCCGGAAGTATACAGAATGGTGTCGTCTGCGTAGAGGTGGATCAGAGACTCACCAGCAGCAAGAGCGACCTCATTGATGTATACAGAGAAGAGAGTCGGTCCAAGAATTGAACCCTGTGGCACCCCCATAGAGACTGCCAGAGGTCCGGACAACAGACCCTCCGATTTGACACACTGAACTCTATCAGAGAAGTAGTTGGTGAACCAGGCGAGGCAATCATTTGAGAAACCAAGGCTGTTGAGTCTGCCGATGAGGATGTGGTGATTGACAGAGTCGAAAGCCTTGGCCAGATCAATGAATACGGCTGCACAGTAATGTTTCTTATCGATGGCGGTTAAGATATCGTTTAGGACCTTGAGCGTGGCTGAGGTGCACCCATGACCAGCTCTGAAACCAGATTGCATAGCAGAGAAGGTTTTATGCTGCAGTAGTTTATGTGTCGGGGGGCTAGGGTCAGTTTGTTATATCTGGAGTACTTCTCCTGTCCTATTCGGTGTCCTGTGTGAATCTAAGTGTGCATTCTCTAATTCTCTCCTTCTCTCTTTCTCTCTCTCGGAGGACCTGAGCCCTAGGACCATGCCCCAGGACTACCTGACATGATGACTCCTTGCTGTCCCCAGTCCACCTGGCTGTGCTGCTGCTCCAGTTTCAACTGTTCTGCCTTATTATTATTCGACCATGCTGGTCATTTATGAACATTTGAACATCTTGGCCATGTTCTGTTATAATCTCCACCCGGCACAGCCAGAAGAGGACTGGCCATCCCACATATGCTCTCTCTAATTCTCTCTTTCTTTCTCTCTCTCGGAGGACCTGAGCCCTAGGACCATGCCCCAGGAATAACTGACATGATGACTCCTTGCTGTCCCCAGTCCACCTGACTGTGCTGCTGCTCCAGTTTCAACTATTCTGCCTTATTATTATTCGACCATGCTGGTCATTTATGAACATTTGAACATCTTGACCATGTTTTGTTATAATCTCCACCCGGCACAGCCAGAAGAGGACTGGCCACCCCACATAGCCTGGTTCCTCTCTAGGTTTCTTCCTAGGTTTTGGCCTTTCTAGGGAGTTTTTCCTAGCCACCGTGCTTCTACACCTGCATTGCTTGCTGTTTGGGATTT